>NC_140587.1:383196306-384396306 GCF_964204655.1 Triturus cristatus | reverse complement strand
CACTCTCTCTCACTGACTGACTGACTCACTCACTCTCACTGACAGACTCTCACTGACTCTCCCCCTCTCTCACTGACTGACTCACTCTCTCTCACTGATAGACTCACTGACAGACTCACTGACAGACTCTCACTGACAGACTCTCACTGACAGACTGACTCATTCACTCTCACTGAAAGACTCTCACTGACTGACTCTCACTGATAGACTCTCACTGACTGACTCTCCCACTCTCTCACTAACTGACTCTCAAAACTCTCTCTCACAGACTGACTCACTCACTCACTCTCACTGACAGACTCTCACTGACAGACTCTCCCACTCACTCTCACTAACTGACTGACTCTCTCACGCACTCTCACTCACTGACTGACTCACTCACTCTCACTGACTGACTCACTCACTCAGTCTCACTGACTGACTCACTCACTCTCACTGACTCACTCTCCCTGACAGACTGTCATTGACAGACTCTCACTGACACTCTCTCACTGACTGACTCTCTCACTGACTGATTCACTCACTCACTCTCACTGACTGACTGAATCACTCTCACTAACAGACTCTCACTGACTGACTCACTCTCACTGACAGACTCTCAATGACTGGCTCACTCTCACTGACAGACTCACTGACTTACAGACTCTCACTGACAGACGCTCCCCCTCTCTCTCACTAACTGACTGACTCACTCACTCTAACTGACTGACACTCTCTCTCACTGACTGATAGAATCTCTCTCACTGACTCACTCACTGACTGACAGACTCTCACTGACAGACTCTCCCACTCTCTCTCTCTGACTGACTCACTCACTCTCACTGACTGACAGACTCACTCTCACTGACTGACAGACTCACTCTTACTCACTCACTCACTGACTCACTCTCACTGACTGGCTCACTCTCACTGACTGACTGACCCACTCTATCTCACTGACTGACTGACTCACTTACTCTCACTGACAGACTCTCCCACTCACTCTAACTCACTGACTGACTCTCCCACTCACTCTCACTCACTGACTCTCTCACTCACTCTCACTGACTGACTCACTCAGTCTCACTGACAGACTCTCTCACTCTCTCACTGACTCTCCTACTCTCGCAATGACTGACTCACTCACTCTCACTGACTGACTCACTCTCACTCACTGACTCACTCTCACTGACAGACTCTCTCACTGACTGACTCTCCCACTCTCTCACTGACTGAATGACTCACTCACTCTTACTGACTGACTCACTCTCACTGACAGACTCTCACTGACTGACAGACTCTCAATGATTCTCTCTCTCTCACTGACTGACTGACTCACTCTCACTGACTGTCTCACTCTCACTAACAGACTCTCCCACTCTCTCACTGACTGACAGATTCACTCAGTCTCACTGACAGACTCTCACTGACTGACTCACTCTCACTGACAGACTCTCACTGACTGACAGACTCTCACTGACAGACTCTCCCACCCTCTCTCAATGACTGACAGACTCTCTCACTGACTGACAGAATCTCTCTCACTGACTGACTGACTTACTCTCACTGACTCACTCACTCACTGACAGACTCTCACTGACAGCCTCTCCCGCTCTCTCTCACTGACTGACTCACTCACTGTCACTCACTGACAGACTCACTCTTACTGACTGACTGACTCACACTCACTCACTGACTCACTCTCACTGACTCACTCACTCTCACTGACTCACTCACTCTCACTGACAGACTTTCACTGACTCTCTCACTCTCTCTCACTGACTCCCACTGTCTCCTGCTGACTGACTCTCTCACTCTCTCTCACTGACTGACTGACTCACTCTCACTGACTGACTCTCCCACTCTCTCTCACTGACTGACTGACTTACTCACTGTCACTGACAGACTCTCAGTGACTCTCCCCCTCTCTCGCTGACTGATTCACTCTCTCTCTCACTGACAGACTTTCACTGACAGACTCTCACTGACAGACTGACTCAGTCACTCTCACTGAAAGACTCTCACTGACTCACTCTCACTGATAGACTCTCACTGACTGACTCTCCCACTCTCTCACTAACTGACTCTCAAAACTCTCTCTCACAGACTGACTCACTCACTCACTCTCACTGACAGACTCTCACTGACAGACTCTCCCACTCACTCTCACTAACTGACTGACTCTCTCATGCACTCTCACTCACTGACTCACTCACTCTCACTGACTGACTCACTCACTCAGTCTCACTGACTGACTGACTGACTCACTCTCACTGACTCACTCTCACTGACTCACTCTCACTGACAGACTCTCATTGACAGACTCTCACTGACACTCTCTCACTCACTGACTCTCTCACTGACTGATTCTCTCACTCACTCTCACTGACTGACTCACTCACTCTCACTAACAGACTCTCACTGACTGACTCACTCTCACTGACAGAATCTCTCACTGACTGGCTCACTCTCACTGACAGACTATCAATGACTGGCTCACTCTCACTGACAGACTCACTGACTTACAGACTCTCACTGGCAGACTCTCCCCCTCTCTCTCACTAACTGACGGACTCTCTCTCACTGACTGATAGAATCTCTCTCACTGACTGGCTCACTCTCACTGACAGACTCACTGACTTACAGACTCTCACTGACAGACTCTCCCACTCTCTCTCTCTCTGACTGGCTCACTCACTCTCACTGACTGACAGACTCACTCTCACTGACTGACAGACTCACTCTCACTCACTGACTGACTCACTCTCATTGACTGGCTCACTCTCACTGACTGACTGACCCACTCTCTCTCACTGACTCTCTCACTCTCAATGACAGACTCTCCCACTCACTCTCACTCACTGACTGACTCACTCACTCTCACTGACTGACTCACTCACTCTCACTGACTGACTCACTCAGTCTCACTGATTGACTCCATCACTCTCACTGACTCATTCTCACTGACTCACTCTCACCGACTCTCTCACTGACAGACTCTCACTGACAGACTCTCTCACTCTCTCACTGACTCTCCTACTCTCGCAATGACTGACTGACTCACTCTCACTGACTGACTGACTCACTCTCACTGACTGACTCACTCTCACTGACAGACTCTCTCACTGACTGACTCTCCCACAGTCTCACTGACTGAATGACTCACTCACTCTTACTGACTGACTTACTCTCACTGACAGACTCTCCCACTCACTGTCACTGACTGACAGACTCACTCTCACTGACAGACTCACTCTCTCTGACTAACAGACTCACTTTCACTGACTGACTCACTCTCATTCACTGACTGACTCACTCTCACTGACTCACTCACTCTCACTGACTCACTCACTCTCACTGACAGACTCTCACTGACTCTCTCACTCTCTCTTACTGACTGACTCACTCTCACTGACAGACTCTCTCACTGACTGACTCTCCGACTCTCTCACTGACTGACTGACTCACTCACTCTCACTGACAGACTCTCACTGACTGACACTCTCACTGACAGACTCTCGCTGACTGACAGACTCTCACTGACAGACTCTCCCACTCTCTTTCTCTGACTGACTCTCCCACCTCTCTCACTAACTCTTACTGACTGACTCACTCTCACTGACAGACTCTCACTCACTGACAGACTCTCCCACTTTCTCTCACTGACTGACTGACTCACTCTCACTGACTGACAGACTTACTCTCACTGACTGACAGGCATTCTCACTCACTGACTGACTCACTCTCACTGACTCACTCACTCTCACTGACTCACTCACTGTCACTGACAAACTCTCACTGACTCTCTCAATCTCTCTCACTGACTGAATGACCCACACTCACTGACAGACTCTCACTGATAGACTCTCACTGACTCACTCTCACTGACAGACTCTCACTGACTCTCTCTCACTCTCTCACTGACTGACTCTCTCACTTACTGACTGACTGACTCGCTCTCACTGACTGGCTCACTCATTCTCATTAACAGAATCTCACTGACTAATTCACTCTCACTGACAGACTCTCTCACTGACTGACTCTCCCTCTCTCTCACTGACTAACTGACTCACTCACGCTCACTGACAGACTCTCAATGACTGGCTCACTCTCACTGACAGACTCACTGACTTACACTGACGGACTCTCACTGACAGACTCTCCCACTCACTCTAACTCACTGACTCACTCTCCCACTCACTCTCACTCACTGACTGACTCTCCCACTCACTCTCACTCACTGACTGACTCACTCACTCTCACTCACTGACTGACTCACTCTCACTGAGAGACTCTTACTGACAGACTCACTCTCACTGACAGACTCTCTCACTGACTGACTCTCCCACTCTCTCACTGGCTGACTGACTCAATCACTCTCACTGACAGACTCTCACTGACTGACTCACTCTCACTGACAGACTCTCACTGACTGACAGACTCTCAGTGACAGACTCTCCCACTCTCTCTCACTCACTGACTGACTCACTCTCACTGACTGACAGACTCACTCCCACTGACTGACAGACTCATTCTCACTGACTGACTGACTCACTCTCACTGACTGACTCACTCTCACTGACAGACTCTCAATGACTCTCTCTCTCTCTCTCACTGACTCCCACTCTCTCACTGACTGATTGACTCTCTCACTTTCTCTGCCTGACTGACTGACACACTCTCACTGACTGACTCTCCCACTCTCTCTCACTGACTGACTGACTCACTCACTCTCACTGACAGACTCTCACTGACTCTCCCCCTCTCTCACTGACTGACTCACTCTCTCTCACTGATAGACTCACTGACAGACTCACTGACAGACTCTCACTGACAGACTCTCACTGACAGACTGACTCATTCACTCTCACTGAAAGACTCTCACTGACTGACTCTCACTGATAGACTCTCACTGACTGACTCTCCCACTCTCTCACTAACTGACTCTCAAAACTCTCTCTCACAGACTGACTCACTCACTCACTCTCACTGACAGACTCTCACTGACAGACTCTCCCACTCACTCTCACTAACTGACTGACTCTCTCACGCACTCTCACTCACTGACTGACTCACTCACTCTCACTGACTGACTCACTCACTCAGTCTCACTGACTGACTCACTCACTCTCACTGACTCACTCTCCCTGACAGACTGTCATTGACAGACTCTCACTGACACTCTCTCACTGACTGACTCTCTCACTGACTGATTCACTCACTCACTCTCACTGACTGACTGAATCACTCTCACTAACAGACTCTCACTGACTGACTCACTCTCACTGACAGACTCTCAATGACTGGCTCACTCTCACTGACAGACTCACTGACTTACAGACTCTCACTGACAGACGCTCCCCCTCTCTCTCACTAACTGACTGACTCACTCACTCTAACTGACTGACACTCTCTCTCACTGACTGATAGAATCTCTCTCACTGACTCACTCACTGACTGACAGACTCTCACTGACAGACTCTCCCACTCTCTCTCTCTGACTGACTCACTCACTCTCACTGACTGACAGACTCACTCTCACTGACTGACAGACTCACTCTTACTCACTCACTCACTGACTCACTCTCACTGACTGGCTCACTCTCACTGACTGACTGACCCACTCTATCTCACTGACTGACTGACTCACTTACTCTCACTGACAGACTCTCCCACTCACTCTAACTCACTGACTGACTCTCCCACTCACTCTCACTCACTGACTCTCTCACTCACTCTCACTGACTGACTCACTCAGTCTCACTGACAGACTCTCTCACTCTCTCACTGACTCTCCTACTCTCGCAATGACTGACTCACTCACTCTCACTGACTGACTCACTCTCACTCACTGACTCACTCTCACTGACAGACTCTCTCACTGACTGACTCTCCCACTCTCTCACTGACTGAATGACTCACTCACTCTTACTGACTGACTCACTCTCACTGACAGACTCTCACTGACTGACAGACTCTCAATGATTCTCTCTCTCTCACTGACTGACTGACTCACTCTCACTGACTGTCTCACTCTCACTAACAGACTCTCCCACTCTCTCACTGACTGACAGATTCACTCAGTCTCACTGACAGACTCTCACTGACTGACTCACTCTCACTGACAGACTCTCACTGACTGACAGACTCTCACTGACAGACTCTCCCACCCTCTCTCAATGACTGACAGACTCTCTCACTGACTGACAGAATCTCTCTCACTGACTGACTGACTTACTCTCACTGACTCACTCACTCACTGACAGACTCTCACTGACAGCCTCTCCCGCTCTCTCTCACTGACTGACTCACTCACTGTCACTCACTGACAGACTCACTCTTACTGACTGACTGACTCACACTCACTCACTGACTCACTCTCACTGACTCACTCACTCTCACTGACTCACTCACTCTCACTGACAGACTTTCACTGACTCTCTCACTCTCTCTCACTGACTCCCACTGTCTCCTGCTGACTGACTCTCTCACTCTCTCTCACTGACTGACTGACTCACTCTCACTGACTGACTCTCCCACTCTCTCTCACTGACTGACTGACTTACTCACTGTCACTGACAGACTCTCAGTGACTCTCCCCCTCTCTCGCTGACTGATTCACTCTCTCTCTCACTGACAGACTTTCACTGACAGACTCTCACTGACAGACTGACTCAGTCACTCTCACTGAAAGACTCTCACTGACTCACTCTCACTGATAGACTCTCACTGACTGACTCTCCCACTCTCTCACTAACTGACTCTCAAAACTCTCTCTCACAGACTGACTCACTCACTCACTCTCACTGACAGACTCTCACTGACAGACTCTCCCACTCACTCTCACTAACTGACTGACTCTCTCATGCACTCTCACTCACTGACTCACTCACTCTCACTGACTGACTCACTCACTCAGTCTCACTGACTGACTGACTGACTCACTCTCACTGACTCACTCTCACTGACTCACTCTCACTGACAGACTCTCACTGACACTCTCTCACTCACTGACTCTCTCACTGACTGATTATCTCACTCACTCTCACTGACTGACTCACTCACTCTCACTAACAGACTCTCACTGACTGACTCACTCTCACTGACAGAATCTCTCACTGACTGGCTCACTCTCACTGACAGACTATCAATGACTGGCTCACTCTCACTGACAGACTCACTGACTTACAGACTCTCACTGGCAGACTCTCCCCCTCTCTCTCACTAACTGACGGACTCACTCTCACTGACTGACACTCTCTCTCACTGACTGATAGAATCTCTCTCACTGACTGGCTCACTCTCACTGACAGACTCACTGACTTACAGACTCTCACTGACAGACTCTCCCACTCTCTCTCTCTCTGACTGGCTCACTCACTCTCACTGACTGACAGACTCACTCTCACTGACTGACAGACTCACTCTCACTCACTGACTGACTCACTCTCATTGACTGGCTCACTCTCACTGACTGACTGACCCACTCTCTCTCACTGACTCTCTCACTCTCAATGACAGACTCTCCCACTCACTCTCACTCACTGACTGACTCACTCACTCTCACTGACTGACTCACTCACTCTCACTGACTGACTCACTCAGTCTCACTGATTGACTCCATCACTCTCACTGACTCATTCTCACTGACTCACTCTCACCGACTCTCTCACTGACAGACTCTCACTGACAGACTCTCTCACTCTCTCACTGACTCTCCTACTCTCGCAATGACTGACTGACTCACTCTCACTGACTGACTGACTCACTCTCACTGACTGACTCACTCTCACTGACAGACTCTCTCACTGACTGACTCTCCCACAGTCTCACTGACTGAATGACTCACTCACTCTTACTGACTGACTTACTCTCACTGACAGACTCTCCCACTCACTGTCACTGACTGACAGACTCACTCTCACTGACAGACTCACTCTCTCTGACTAACAGACTCACTTTCACTGACTGACTCACTCTCATTCACTGACTGACTCACTCTCACTGACTCACTCACTCTCACTGACTCACTCACTCTCACTGACAGACTCTCACTGACTCTCTCACTCTCTCTTACTGACTGACTCACTCTCACTGACAGACTCTCTCACTGACTGACTCTCCGACTCTCTCACTGACTGACTGACTCACTCACTCTCACTGACAGACTCTCACTGACTGACACTCTCACTGACAGACTCTCGCTGACTGACAGACTCTCACTGACAGACTCTCCCACTCTCTTTCTCTGACTGACTCTCCCACCTCTCTCACTTACTGACAGACTCTTACTGACAGACTCTTATTGACTCACTCTCTCTGACTCACTCTCTCTCACTCACTCTCTCTGAGTCACTCTCTCTGACTCACTCTCACTGACTCACTCTCACTGACTTACTCTCACTGACAGACTCTCACTGACAGACTCTCACTGACTGACTTTCCCACTCTCTCTCACTGACTGACTCTTTCACTGACTGACTCACTCTCACTGACAGACTCTCACTGACAGACTCTCACTGACAGACTCTCTGTGACTCACTCACACTGACTCACTCTCACTGACAAACTCTCACTGACAGACTCTCACTGACTGACTCACTCTCACTGACTCACTCACTCTCACTGACAGACTCTCACTGACTCTCTCCCTCTCCTTGACTGACTGACTGACTCTCACTGACTGACTCACTCTCACTAACAGATTCTCACTGACTGAATCACTCTCATTGCAGACTCACTGACTGACTCTCCCACTCTCCCACTGACTGACTGACTCACTCTCACTGACAGACTCTCACTGACTGACTCACTCTCACTGATAGACTCTCACTGACTGATTCAGTCTCACTGACAGACTCTCCCACTCTCTCTCACTGACTGACTGACTAACTCACTCTCACTGACTGACAGGCTCTCTCACTGACTGACAGAAACTCTCTCACTGACTGACAGAAACTCTCTCGCTGATTGACTGATTCACTCTCACTGACTCACTCACTGACTGACAGACTCTCATTGACAGACTCTCCCACTCTCTCTCACTGACTGACTGACTAACTCACTCAGTGACAGACTCTCACTGAGTGACACACTCTCACTGACAGACTCTCCCACTCACTGTCACTGACTGACAGACTCACTCTCACTGACTGACAGACTCACTCTCACTGACTAACAGACTCACTTTCACTGACTAACTGACTCACTCTCATTCACTGACTGACTCACTCTCACTGACTCACTCACTCTCACTGACTCACTCACTCTCACTGACAGACTCTCACTGACTCTCTCACTCTCTCTTGGTGACTGACTCACTCTCACTGACAGACTCTCTCACTGACTGACTCTCCCACTCTCTCACTGACTGACTGACTCACTCACTCTCACTGACAGACTCTCACTGACTGACTCACTCTCACTGACAGACTCTCACTGACTGACAGACTCTCACTGACAGACTCTCCCACTCTCTTTCACTGACTGACTCTCCCACTCTCTCTCACTCACTGACAGACTCTTACTGACAGACTCTTATTGACTCACTCTCTCTGACTCACTCTCACTGACTCACTCTCACTGACAGACTCTCACTGACTGACTTTCCCACTCTCTCTCACTGACTGACTCTTTCACTGACTGACTCACTCTGACTGACTCACTGTCACTGACAGACTCTCACTGACAGACTCTCACTGACTGACTCACTCTCGCTGACAGACTCTCACTGACTGACAGACTTTCACTGACAGACTCACCCACACTCTCTCAATCAGTGACTGACTCACTCTCACTGACTGACAGACTCACTCTCACTGACTGACAGACTCATGCTCGCTCACTGACTGACTCACTCTCACTGACTGACTCACTCTCACTGACTCACTCACTCTCACTGCCTCACTCACTGTTACTGACAAATCCTCACTCACTCTCTCATTCCCTCTCACTGACTGACTGACCCACTCTCTCTCACTGGCTGACTGACTCATTCACTCTCACTGACTCACTCTCACTGACTGATAGACTCACTCTCACTGACTGACAGACTCACTCTCACTGACTGACTGACTCACTCACACTAATAGACTCTCACTGACTGATTCTCCCAATCTCTCTCACTGACTGACTCTCCCACTCTCTCTCACAAACTCACTAACTCACACTCACTGACTCACTCTCACTGACTCACTCTCACTGACAGACTCTCACTGACAGACTCTCACTCTGACTGACTGACTGACTCACTATCTCTCACTGACTGACTGACTCTTCCACTCTCTCTCACTGGCTGACTCTCTCTCACTGACTGAATCAGTCACTCTCACTGACTGACTCTCCCACTGTCTCTCACTGACTGACTGACTCACTCACTCACTCTCACTGACTGACTCACTCACTCTCACTGACTCACTATCACTGACTCCCTCTCACTGACAGACTCTTACTGACAGACTCTCACTGACAGACTTACCCACTCTTTCACTGACTGACTCACTCTCAATGACTGACTGACTCACTCACTCTCACTTACAGACTCTCACTGAAAGACTCTCTCACTCTCTCACTGAATGACTTTCCCACTCTCTCTCACTGACTGGCTGACTCACTCTCACTGACTGATTGACTCTCTCTCACTGATTGACTCTCTCTCACTGACTGACTCTCTCACTGACTCTCTCTGACTGACTCTCGCTGACTCTCTCTCACTGACTGACTCTCTCTCACTGACTGACTCTCGCTAAAAGACTGACTGACTCTCACTTACTGACTATCCCACTGACTCACTCTCTTTCACTCACTGACTAACTGACTCACTCTCTCACTCTCATTCACTCTCACTCTCACTGACTGACTCTCACTCTCACTGATTGACTCTCACTCTCTCACTGACTCTCACTCTCTCACTGACTGACTGACTCTCACTCTCTCACTGACTGACTGACTCTCTCACTGACTGACTGACTCTCACTCTCACTAACTGACTCTCTCACTCTCTCACTGACTGACTCTCTCTCACTGACTGACTCTCTCTCTCACTCACTCTCACTAACTGACTAACTGACTGACTGACTGACCTTCACCCTCCTGTTATTTATGCCCCCCCATAACAAAACAAGCATTAGCATAGCCAATAGGTCTCGCCTTTGGGACCTTATACGTGTTTAGCCATGCAACAGTTGATGCTGTTGTACCAATGATATTGTGGTGCATAACTAAATACTTAGAAGGTCCCAAAGGCGAGACCTATTGGCTATGCCAATGCTTGTTAGAACATGTATCGTTGTAGGTCAGCTACTCAGGCTAATCAAGAGACTTTATTTTATTTACTGTAGCATTTCAATCACTTGCACTTTGCTCTGGAGCCACATTTTCAATTACTGTATAATGTAACTTGTATCTGAATGCTGCACAAAAACAAACAAAAACTGATCACGTTTCTCTTTACTTTACTAGGCATCTCCAGCGTGCGTATGTGCCAGCTTCCTGAACAAACAAATGGAACACGCTGTTAAATGCCTAAACTGTAAAATATAAATAAATATCTATCCATGTGAATTTCATTTTAAACTGATGTTTTCAATGTGCATTCTATGTAAATACAGTAAACCAACTTAATGTAGAGTAGCAGTAGTAAAAACATTGCATGTGATCATTTATACTGCAACTTTGAGTTTTGTTTACCATGGAGGTCTAGTTTAAGCGCCACAACTTTATAAACACATTCACAAAGATGGCTAGGAGAAAACTCAGAATTCTGCTTGTAAGTGTACTGTACAGGTAACACAGATGCCTATACGATACTTTATGAAATACCTGTCTGACACCCGGATCACAAGGCACATTGAAGGACAGGATATACTGGGGACCTGGGACACCCATTACTGTGGACCACCGAACTGGCAACCAAGTCCCCCTTTTAGCACTTTACTTGCAGGGAAGTGAGTCTAAAGCTCACTCAGAGAATGTGATGTAGGACAGAGACTCAGAAGTCAGCAACACAACAAACAACACGTAATAAATTGCTGTCCAGTCCAGTGGTCTTGTTTATTAAAATGAGAAATGCATTATTATACACAATACTACATACCTTTGCACATGCATTTTCTATGCATGCATTTGGTGTGCAACATACGCATATATGTTGTGCGAATTATGCCTTGCAGTTAGTAGCTTTTCAGGGTTAATTCACAGCCAGAACTTCACTTTGACATTGTTTTAAGTGAAACAGAAAGGATTTTTTTGTAATCATAATTTAAGGTGCTATAACTGAAACTATCTATAACTTCACTTTATTCTGTGGTTTTTCATATACCACATGCAACAGTTTCTTGCACACAAACTGCCACAGACAGCCAATCCCTACTACACAAAGGTGCCGATCACGATCCGGCAAAAACCGGGTACGAACCGTCGGACGGAGCACAATCTCCGCCCGACGCGTACCCGGCTGTCAATTTTTACAAACAAGGAATTACGATTCGCACGGGTACACCATTACGTACGAATCGTAAAAAAGCCCGACCGAACAAAAAAACACCTACCAATGCGATCCGGGAAAGCGCCGACCTGACGTCGGGACGCTCGCAGCCAGCCATTCACGACCCAGGAATCACGATTCGCACCGACGTCACCCCGCACGGTGAATATTTTGCGGCAGCCAAAAACTGCCGGGAAATCAGGACGACGTGAACAAGGACCACCAGTACGCGACGGACAGACGACGACGCGAACAAGGAGGACCAGTACGTGACGGACACACAGGACGACGCCACCAAGGAGGACCCGTACGCGACAGGACGACGCGATCAAGGAGGACCCGTACGCGACAGGACGACGCGAGCAAGGAGTACCAGTACGCGACGGACAGACATGGACCCGAACCTACGAGTCATCCCTGCCCTCATAGCAGTCCACCTCCTCTACAGGTTACGACGCAGACGCCGCAGAAGGTCAGAATAACTAAGGGAGGGGGGAAAGTGGGGTGGGGTGGGGGTGGCAGGACCAGGGCAGGCCACAAAACAACCACATAAGTCACACACCACACATGGCCTGGACATACCTGACTCCCATGCCCTGGTCACCACGAGGGGGTGGGGGCTTGTCCTGATAAGCCAGCGACCGCCACAACGGAAGTCCGTCACCACGCGAACCGGCAACACAACCAGACAGGTACGTCCCGTACCCACGCCTGAAGAGCGTGGGTACGAGTCGGACCACGCCCACACACGTCACCCCAACAATGGCGGGACGGATCGCACCCACGTGGCAAAGGCCTGGGTACGGGCCGCACAAACATCACATAGCGTGGGGACGGATATGTACGGACCCTACCCCCACCCCGTATGCAAGGAGCGTACCCCCCACCCCAACAGTGAAAGTACGACCCGTACCCCCACCCGCGTATGCATGGAGCGTACCCCCCAGCCCAACAGTGTAAGTACGACCCGTACCCCCACCCGCGTATGCATGGAGCGTACCCCCCATGCCAACAGTGTAAGTACGACTCGAACCCTCACCCGCGTATGCAAGGAGCGTACCCCCCAGCCCAACAGTGTAAGTACGACCCGTACCCCCACCCGCGTATGCATGGAGCGTACCCCCCAGCCCAACAGTGTAAGTACGACCCGTACCCCCACCCGCGGACGTACGGAGCGTACCCCCACCAGTGTAAGTACGACTCCTACCCCCACCCGCGGACTCACGGACCGTACCCCCACCCCAACAGTGTAAGTACGACCCGTACCCCCACCCGCGTATGCAAGGAGCGTACCCCCCAGCCCAACAGTGTAAGTACGACCCGTACCCCCACCCGCGTATGCAAGGAGCGTACCCCCCAGCCCAACAGTGTAAGTACGACTCGAACCCTCACCCGCGTATGCAAGGAGCGTACCCCTCACCCCAACAGTGTAAGTACGACCCGTACCCCCACCCGCGTATGCAAGGAGCGTACCCCCCAGCCCAACAGTGTAAGTACGACCCGTACCCCCACCCGCGTATGCAAGGAGCGTACCCCCCATGCCAACAGTGTAAGTAAGACTCGAACCCTCACCCGCGTATGCAAGGAGCGTACCCCCCACCCCAACAGTGTAAGTACGACCCGTACCCCCACCCGCGTATGCAAGGAGCGTACCCCCCAGCCCAACAGTGTAAGTACGACCCGTACCCCCACCCGCGGACGTACGGAGCGTACCCCCACCCCAACAGTGTAAGTACGACCCGTACCCCCACCCGCGGACGTACGGAGCCTACCCCCACCCCAACAGTGTAAGTACGACCCGTACCCCCACCCGCGTATGCAAGGAGCGTACCCCCCGGCCCAACAGTGTAAGTTCGACCCGTACCCTCACCCGCGTATGCATGGAGCGTACCCACACCACACCAGTGTAAGTAGACTCGTACCCTCACCTCGAATGCATTGAGCGTACCCCCACCGTGTATGTTCCAAGCGTACATATCCTGAAATCGGAGGTGTGTGTGCAGAGTCCACCCAGCAGTGCCCTGAGACAGGAGGGGTGGGTGCCTATCACTCCCAGCAGTGCCCTGAGACAGGAGGGGTGTGTGCAGAGTCCTCCCAGCAGTGCCCTGAGACAGGAGGGGTGGGTGCCTATCACTCCCAGCAGTGCCCTGAGACAGGAGGGGTGTGTGCAGAGTCCTCCCAGCAGTGCCCTGAGACAGGAGGTGTGTGTGCAGAGTCCTCCCAGCAGTGCCCTGAGACAGGAGGGGTGGGTGCCTATCACTCCCAGCAGTGCCCTGAGACAGGAGGGGTGTGTGCAGAGTCCTCCCAGCAGTGCCCTGAGACAGGAGGGGTGGGTGCCTATCACTCCCAGCAGTGCCCTGAGACAGGAGGGGTGTGTGCAGAGTCCTCCCAGCAGTGCCCTGAGACAGGAGGGGTGGGTGCCTATCACTCCCAGCAGTGCCCTGAGACAGGAGGGGTGTGTGCAGAGTCCTCCCAGCAGTGCCCTGAGACAGGAGGGGTGGGTGCCTATCACTCCCAGCAGTGCCCTGAGACAGGAGGGGTGTGTGCAGAGTCCTCCCAGCAGTGCCCTGAGACAGGAGGGGTGGGTGCCTATCACTCCCAGCAGTGCCCTGAGACAGGAGGGGTGTGTGCAGAGTCCTCCCAGCAGTGCCCTGAGACAGGAGGGGTGGGTGCCTATCACTCCCAGCAGTGCCCTGAGACAGGAGGGGTGTGTGCAGAGTCCTCCCAGCAGTGCCCTGAGACAGGAGGGGTGGGTGCCTATCACTCCCAGCAGTGCCCTGAGACAGGAGGGGTGTGTGCAGAGTCCTCCCAGCAGTGCCCTGAGACAGGAGGGGTGGGTGCCTATCACTAACAGCAGTGCCCTGAGACAGGAGGGGTGTAACACATGTGTGTGAGGCCAGAATTATCCACATGCATACTGGCTACAAGGGAACATGTCCCCATGAACTCATGTCAACAGACTCCACACACAAGTACAGTGATCACCAAGGATGCCACGATTGTTGCAGGTGGAGACATGGCCCTGCATGCATGGCCAAAGTAGAAGGGCTCCGTCACACACACAGCTCATGTAGACACAGCTCTGCGCTAAACATTGGGAACACCCTGCAGGGAAGAAAGCTGGGTACACAGAGGAAGGAATACACCCTGGGACAAGTGCACGGGGGGTACGACACGTACTGGGGTGGGGGTGGGGCTCGAACGTACTGGGGTGTAGGTACACGGGGGGTATGACACGTACTGGGGTGGGGGTGGGGCTCGAACGTACTGGGGTGTGGGTACACGGGGGGTACGACACGTACTGGGGTGGGGGTGCGACTGGAACATACTGGGGTGTACATTGACGTTGGTACGACACGTACTGGGGTGGGGGTACGACTGGAACGTACTGGGGTGTAGGTACACGGGGGGTACGACACGTACTGGGGTGGGGGTGTGACTGGAACGTACTGGGGTGTACATTGACGTTGGTACGACACGTACTGGGGTGGGGGTACGACTGGAACGTACTGGGGTGTAGGTAGACGGGGCTATGACACGTACTGGGGTGGGGGTGTGGCTCGAACGTACTGGGGTGTAGGTACACGGGGGTACGACACGTACTGGGGTGGGGGTACGACTGGAACGTACTGGGGTGTAGGTACACGGGGGCTATGACACGTACTGGGGTGGGGGTGGGGCTCGAACGTACTGGGGTGTAGGTACACGGGGGTACGACACGTACTGGGGTGGGGGTACGACTGGAACGTACGGGGGTGTAGGTACACGGGGGTATGACACGTACTGGGGTGGGGGTAGGACTCGAACGTACTGGGGTGTAGGTTCACGGTGGTACGACACGTCCAGGGGTGGGGGTACGACTGGAACGTACTGGGGTGTAGGTAAACGGGGGCTATGACACGTACTGGGGAGGGGGTGGGGCTCGAACGTACTGGGGTGTAGGTACACGGGGGGTACGACACGTACTGGGGTGGGGGTACGACTGGAACGTACTGGGGTGTAGGAACATGGGGGGTATGACACGTACTGGGGTGGGGGTAGGACTCGAACGTACTGGGGTGTAGGTTCACGGTGGTACGACACGTCCAGGGGTGGGGGTACGACTGGAACGTACTGGGGTGTAGGTACACGGGGGGTATGACACGTACTGGGGTGGGGGTGGGGCTCGAACGTACTGGGGTGTAGGTTCACGGTGGTACGACACGTACTGGGGTGGGGGTACGACTGGAACGTACTGGGGTGTACATAGACGGTGGTACGACACGTACAGGGGTGGGGGGGTGTACATTGACGGTGGTACGACACGTACTGGGGTGGGGGTACGACTGGAACGTACTGGGGTGTACCTAGACGGGTGGGGGTATACATATACGGGGGGTACGTGTCAGACGTACGGGGGCTGGGGGGAGTGTTGGGCGCGTATGCGGGCACATGTCTCCATGGTTGCTATAGGTGTTCGGTGCGGACGGTGTTTTTTCCATACGGTTGTACGCTCGGACGCACGGGATGGATCGTGATTCCTCGGTCGGACTTGGATTTTTACGTTTGTAAGGTAAATCGTCCGAGGACGTGTCGGACACATTTTCCGACCCGAGGACGTGTGGGGAATGATTCCCAGTGCGGTTCGTATGGACTTTTTACCATGCGAATCGTGATTGCCAGTTCGTACGGCACTTGTACGATTCGTACGGTAAAAAGACCCGATACGAGTCGTACGGGGACATTATTTACCGGATCGTGATCGGCACCAAAGTCTTTGACACTGCACAGCGGAGGTTGCCAGCAGAACCGGGCTGTGCTCCATCACCATGTGCTTCCAACCACTGATGCACACAGTTTGGCTGTGGACAGCGGAAGTTGGCTGCAAGGCCTGGCCATCGGCCAGGGTTTGCTACTAACCTGCAGTGCACAGCCAACCTACTGAGTACGCTAAATTATTTTTTTCAGGATTCACAAATCCTCTGCTGATTCAGAGATCATGAAAACTCTAGATTATCCACAGGGTTTAGGCAGTGTCCAGGGTTTGTGAATCCCACTGTAAAAATACGTTTTGACTTTCATATTAATTTAGGGGACTTTTTGAGCCCCCTGACATGGGTCCGAGGGTTGGGTAGGCACCGTGACCCCTTTAGCCCATTTTGTTTTTTGCTTTTATTTTTCTAAGTATGGTGATTAGTGCACAATGTTAGGTAATGGTGTGGGTAACAGAATTCTTTCTGTGATGTTCATGAGAGTGAGGTAGATTTGTGAATCTTTAGCCAGATTCACAAATCCATATTGGTGGACAGGAGATAAAGTTTCCTTTTTCTCTCTTTATTTTTGTTGGATTTGCAAATTACTCTGAGCATATGCACATTGGTGAAGGATCTGTAAATTAACAGTTTAGATGTCTGTCATTTGCCTCTTTCAAGCTCACCCCAAGTAACTAAAATAAACACTGTGGGCCCGATTCAGAGAACTAACTTAAGACAAAATCCTAAACTTACTACTTTTGGTATTCACAGAAGTTAGGATTTTCTCTTAAGTTTGTCTTAAGACAAACTTAAGACAGACTTAAGACAGACTTAAGACAGACTTAAGACAAACTTAAGACAGACTTAAGACAGACTTAAGACAAACTTAAGACAAACTTAAGACAGACTTAAGACAGACTTAAGTTAGGATTTTGTCTTAAGTTTGTCTTAAGTCTGTCTTAAGTCTGTCTTAAGTCTGTCTTAAGTCTGTCTTAAGTTTGTCTTAAGTTTGTCTTAAGTCTGTCTTAAGTCTGTCTTAAGACAAACTTAAGACAAAATCCTAACTTCTGTGAATACCAAAAGTAGTAAGTTTAGGATTTTATCTTACGTTAGTTCTGTGAATCGGCCCCTAGTTCATCATAAACTACTGAACATTTACACCCAAAACCTGGCAAAGGTGATTTCTTGAGTAAAGTTCTACTTGAATGCCAAGTGTGGTGTAATTCTGTTCAGCATTTTGTTTCTGTTCTAGAGGCAAAGAATCATAATTAAAATAGGAAAAGTGATGTTTTTGATGCACTTCTGATTTTTTGGCCTTTGCTTGATGGATCTTCATAACATTTGCCATGTGAAACACAGAGAGAATGTACCTTTTGGAGACGTTTGGTACAGATTCATCACCTGGTATAAAGGTTAATAAGAAAATAAACTTGGCTATTGCTAATGTTTAATATATACAACCAATTGCCAAATGTATTCAAGTTCCACTATTATGCCAGGCTGAACATCACAATGACAAGGGATCCAGCAATCTGAGAAGGAAATCCATTGTTATGCTATTGGTTGCCACTGGTGTGCCAGTCAGGACTACAATTGGTCCTAACGTGCACATATTGTGACAATGAAGATGTGCCTGGCTATCACTTTAGAAACAAGGAACTGAGATATTCTGTCTCCTGAAGGAGGGGACATTGATAAATTGCAGATGCTTTGGATGAGGTACTAAACTGGTACTAATCTGGATTATATGCATGATCTAATTACTGGCAGCTGGTGAACTGCCGGCAGCCCTTGAGCTACATGATGGAGACCCCTGAGTTTTGTAGGACACATATCCCAACTGTCAATTTGAGCTTGATGGTTGTTTTGCACTTGATGGCTGTGTTGTAATCTTTATGATGGTTGAAAATATCAGAGGGAGTAAGGTGAAGTAGGTGAAATCAAGGTTGGGTATGCTACCCATCCCGGTGAGTAGTTGCAGCGCACGTCTAGTAACCCCTTCGCCGCGGGGGTAATTCCCATGTGGCTTGGGGGGGCAGCGGCGGCGGCGCTGTGCTCTTGACGAGCCCAGCTCGTCATGAGGCACAGTGGAGCTGTGCTCATGACGAGCTGGGCTCGTCACAACTCCGCCCACTAATTGATTCTCCAGCACAGGCGGGGAATCAATTACGCGTGGGAGTGGCGCGAATGTTATGACGAGCCCAGCTCATCATGAGCACAGCTCCACTATGCCTCATGACGAGCTGGGCTCGTCATGAGCACACAAGGGGTTAATAGTGTAATTAGGTACCATGTAATTGCCTTGAGACTCAAGATACAATATGCAAAATTATTGTTAATTTACATTTTAACAAAAGATGGGATACTCTTGCTGATGAATTGTACACTATGGATTGGGTTTTGAAGATTAGCATTACGCTGTTAACAAACTCTTGTGTATGCTTTAAACAGTTGAGGAAGGGGCGTAGCTTTGGCGCCAAGGAAGATGGCTGCCTTTCCGTGAGCAGTGATGGCCCGTGTAGGGTGTTTTACCGGGGCGGTGACGTGGCGCAGAGGAGGGGCAGGGTGGGGGGTTGCAAAATGCGGCAAACAGCCGATTTCAGGTAAGTTATGAAAAAAATTAATAAAACAAATTTCGTTGCGCGCGCTGCATCGCATTTGGCGATGCAGCACGCGCAACGAAATTAGTTTTAATAATTTTTTTCGTAACTTACCTGAACTCGGCCGTATGCCGCATTTTGTAACCCCCACCCTGCCCCTCCTCTGCGCCACGTCACCGCCCCGGTAAAACGCCCTACACGGGCCGTCACTGTCCGTGAGGCTCCACGGCGGTGCGGGGAAGGAGGCTTTACGGAACGGCAACACTCGAAATGTCGCAGCTCCAAATTGCTGTGAATCAAGATGAAGTCCTCCTCCATCTTTTGTGTCGCTCCAGTCTGGTTAGGGTGAGCATTTTGTTTTCTTTTCTGCTGCAGTTTCGTTCCTGTCAGCTTGCGGCCGCCATTTTGAACATTTTTCTCGCTCGACTTTCAATTTGAAATCAATGATCCTACGAGTTTCAATAAAACAAACGCTCTAGCTAATTTTTTGTTTGCCCTTACACCCCTCTACTATTTCTGCTATTTTTGGACCAATTATAGCTTACTTTATGGATTTTTGTTGTGCTACGGTGATGTTTGCTGGCATTGATGAACTGCCATCACCTCTTCCCACTTTATGAAGAGCATCTCTGAACTGCAATTATACCTCCATGCACAACATTCTTGAATACCAAGCTGGTTTCTAGTCACACGGATTTTCCCCTCATTTTTGGACTAAATATTCGTGATATCCATGTTACCTATGCTCTGCTCTTGTGTAACATATGTATCCATATCACCAAATTGTCGTTTTTGGGACTTCCTATATCACTGAATGAAACGCTTTCACCGTATATTGTCCCAGATATCTCCACAGATACAATTTCAACTCCTACTGGTCCTTTACTTGTGTACCTTTTTTCACAATGGCAGATGTCACAACCTCTACTGGCTGATTTCAGATGAATATTTTCTTATTTTCTGTCCTCCTCATCAACAGTTTTGGCAGTTATTAATAAACAAGGGTATTAAGTTATTGGTGTATGGTTTATGGCAAAAGCACGAGTTACACGTGGTAGAGCTCCTCCTCCTGATCCTGCTACCTTGGTGGATTATAATCCTTTTAGCATTCTACAAGAAAACATGGATGAGATGGAGTCAAGTTCCACTGCCTCCACCACAAATGGTGCAGCATCTGCTTCCACTCGAATTACGCCTAAACCAATCTCTAAATTACCCTCTGTATCATTCTCAGCAACAGGTAAACGTGTCAAAAAAGATCCACCCTCACCTACCAGTATTCCAACATCTATATCTATGGAGCTACTTCTCGACGAAATTCGAGCTCTCAAACCTTACATGACGGACACAAATGTTCGCCTCCAAAGTCTCGAGGACAATCGGTCGCATACTAATCAAAAAGTCACTCATTTGGAAAGCCGAATTGATTCTGTTCAAGTTGTCGTTAACCAAATGCCTTCAATACATCAGGAAATTACTCGTTTAAAACAACAAGTGGAAAATTTTGAAAACAGAAGTAGACGCAACAACCTACGCATCTTTGGCCTTGTAGAGGGAATTGAGGGCTCTGACTCTCTTACTTTCTTCCAGTCTTTTCTGCCAAAACTTCTTAATTTTTCCGAAGCTCCACCACTGAACATCCAAAGGGCACACTGTCTGAGCCGTATCCCACAAGTGTCTACTTCATCATGTAAACCACGAGGAGTTATTCTATATTTTCTAGAATATACTGACTTACTTAAAGTTTTGCAAGCGGCCAAACTTAAAGGAAAAAATTCTTGGCAAGGTTCTAATCTCTTTTTTACTCATGATAATGCAAAAAAGACAGCAGACCGTCGGAAGCAATTTCTTGATATGAGACCTGCACTTTGAAGTTTGAATGCCAGATATAGTTTGTTTCATTCATGTCTCTTTAAAGTGGCCTACAAAAATAAGACTACTAACTATGAAGATCCTGTTCTTTTACAGCGCTTTTTGGATTCCTGTAGAGAAGAAGATTTGGAGACCGCACGTTCTTTGTTGAATTGAACTGTTGTGTTATTATCTATTTTTTCTCCTTAACTGTCATATTTCTTTAGAGCATATGGTTATGTCCTTTATATAATGTATTTTCTTTCTTTTTACCAATAGGTAAGGTTTTCGTCATCCCCTGATTTGTGAACTTTATTCAGTCTGGATGTCTTCCTCCTTTACCCATCCTTGTCCTGAAGTTTTTCAATTGGATGTGTCGTTTTCCTCATGTGGCTCCACCACCCCCATTTTCAATGCATGTTCGTGGTATGTCTTTTTGTTTGTTCTCTTTTTTCTCCCTTCTTTCTCTTCTTTTGGTGTCTCTCTTGGACTATGTTTTTGTTCTCTGATCCTTTTCTCTACCTATCTCTATATATTACACACTTTTCTTATTTCCCATTGTATTCTTTTTTATTTTCTTTCCCACCTCTTTACTTTCCTTCATTTATTAAATATTGCATAATCTATTGGAATTATGTTCCTTTTTGTTTCATACTCACCTGCATTATTCCTTTCTGGTAACTACTTTCCCGGTTGCCTTTTCTATTTTTGAATTATTGTTAGAAGAATTAAGATGTCGTTAAATATTTTATCTTGGAATGTTAAAGGTTTGGGTTCATCTATATAGCATCAAAGAGTTCTATCATATATTGCTGGATTGAAAAGTAACATTGTTTTATTGCAAGAGATTCATATATTTCAAAAAGAGATATCTAAACTTCAACGACAATGGGTAGGCCATGTGTTTGCTTCTCCCAGTTCGGGGAAATGTAATGGGGTAGATATTCTCTGTCACAAACGTTTAGATATTCATGTTGTTGCTCAAGAAGCAGATACCGAAGGTAGATGGGTCTCAGTTTCTTTGTTAATTAACAAAATTCCTTTGACCATTTTAAATTTAAATGCTCCCACTATCCCAGAAAAACATTTTTGGCCCCAGATTTTATCCAAACTAATGACTTACAGTGATGATTATTTAATTGTTGGTGGTGAATGTAATATGATTGTTGACCCCTTTATTGATAGAAGATCACAATCTAGATTTATTCCCTCTAATATTCATTCTCAATTCACATCCACTATTGCCCAACATTCCCTTGTTGATGTCTGGAGATTGTGCAACCCTACCCTTCAAGAATACACCTTTTTCTCTCCTGTTCATTCCTCTCAATCCGGCATAGACTACCTATTCACTTCTAAAGCCCTTATGCAACATATTTCATATTCTGAAATAGGCTCCATTTTACTTTCAGATCATACTCCCATATCTCTTTCTTTAGACTTACTTCCTCCTATAGTGGGATCTAAACGATGGAGATTTAACAACTCTCTACTATTGGACCCCACCTTTACTCCAGCCTTTCAACAGTTTTCAAATACATTTTTTCTAGAAAATGAATCCTGATACATATCCCCGTCTTTACTCTGGGACACTTTCAAGGCTGCTTCTAGAGACTTCATTATTTCTTTTGTTGCCCAGAAACGAAAATCTTCTTCCAAAAAAATTCAAACACTCATTTCGCAGATTAAACAGTTAGAGCACACCTTTCACTCTACTAAATCCCAGTCTGATTTAAACGTGCTCTTTAAAGCCAAATTTTCTTTTAATACACTTTCCACCAAATCTACTAATCTGATCTTGCTTAAATCCAGTGCTAAATAGTATGGTGCTCAAAATAAAGCGGGGAAAATTCTCGCCAATTATCTCAAGGTTAAAAAAGAACGAATCAATTCTAATTTCGGCTAACACTAGAGTTCATAAAAACGAAGATATTCTTTCAGAATTTACCAAATTTTATAAATCCCTTTATACTCCCGAATCTCCATCCCAACAAGAACATATCCATCGTTACTTGTCTTCTATTACCCCTCCTTCTTCTCCTGAAGTAGATTTCTCTTCCCTAGAAGAAGATATTCAATCTAAAGACATTTTGACCATCATTCATTCTATCAAAAAAGGTAAAGCCCCGGGACCTGATGCATTTACGATTGAATTCTATTCCCATTTCTAGCAGATCCTCCTTCCTAAATTATATCATTTATTCCAATATTTTATCTCTACCCAGAAGTCAGAGGGAACCTTAATATGTCTCCTCCCTAAAGAAAACAAAGATCATACTTTATGCAAAAATTATAGACTCATCTCTTTAATTAATTTAGATTATAAGATTTTTGCAAAAATACTTGCCCTTCACTTACATTCCCTTTTACCTCATTTGATTGGAAAAGAACAATGCGGTTTCATCAAAGGACGACACTTATCTGATAACACTCGATTGTTTTTTGATGCTTTGGGCAAATCCAAAACATACAAGATTTCATTAGGTCAGTTGGCCTTTTATTTTTTCAACGCTTGCTTAGTTTGGATTTGGATTTGGCCCCAATTTCATTAATTATGTTTATTATATTCTTCTCCCAAATCTTTTATTTTAGCCAATGGTCTTGTATCTCCTTCTTTTCCGTTGCATAGAGGAGTCCGCCAAGGTTGTCCCCTTTCTCCATTATTATTAATTCTTGCCCTGGAACCTTTCTTAATTAAAATTAGATTAAATAAACTTATTACAGGTTTCCCATGTGGTGACAAATCTTTAAAACTTTCAGTGTATGCAGATGACATTTTATTATTTATTTCTAACCCTCAAACTTCCTTACCATCTTTTCTTGCTGAAGTAGATAATCATGCCCTAGTCTCAGGTTACAAATTAAATGCTGATAAATGTGAATTCCTTCCTTTAAATAATTTATGCTATCATTTAATAAGATTAAATATCTTGGTTTATGGTTCACTACTTCTATTAAGGATACTGTCGCTCTAAACTTGAAAGAATTATTATCAGTAGTATCTGGGTCCACTTCGCGATGGCACCCTTTATACTTATCATGGTGGGGTCGACTAGACACCATAAAAATTATGTTAGTACCTATCATTTTGTTTTATTTATCTAATATCCCAATCAATATTCCTAATGTTTCTTATAAAATATTGTATGCTATTCTATCCAAATTCCTATGGAATAACAAAACAGCTAGAATGTCCCTTCCCAGATTTTCATTCTTATCATTCTGACTTCTTTCTTAAACAATCTGCTTTTCTTTTATCTGATAATCAGTCTGACATTACACTTGACCCTTTATGGGTAGAAGTTGAAAAATCTCTTTTTCATCCGTTTTCTCACTCCCTCCACTTTACCTTGTCCCATTCTCAAAAATGTTGTAAAGGTTTTCCAACCACTTTTTTCCCCTTCACAGGATGACCGCTCACAATTTTTAAATTCATCCCTTTGGTATAATACATTTATCAAATTTAGTAATAAATGTATCTTTTGGAAAGATTGGTTTGCTCATGGCCTTAAATGGACTCATCAGCTTTTCCAAGATGGTGTCTGTATCCCATTCCCAATACTGCAATCTCGTTTTTTGCTGCCGTCATCATATCAACCCAGATACATATCCTTGATTGCAACAGCTCAATCTTCTTATAATGTTTTATCATCTAACCTTCCACCTGCTCCTCCATCTTCTAATATAACTTCAATTCTATGCAATACACCCTCAGTTTCTCAAATCTATAAACGTTTCACTAACATTCCTCTTATGCGAGATAAGTTAGAAGTTGAACATAGTTGGGAATCTGATTTAGGGAAATCCTTCTCCATTTCACTGTGGAACAAAATCTGGGCTAAAATACGGAAGTCTTTTAGAGCAGCTAACACAACACAGACCTTATTTTTTGTTTATAATAGACTTTTCATTACTCCTGCTAAACTGCATAGGATTGATCCAAACATTCCCTCTATTTGTTGGCCTTGTACCAACTCATCCGCAGACTTAAAACATATGTTATTTGATTGTCCACTCATTCATACTTTTTGGACTCGAGTCTGGCAGCACATTAATAACATTTTCCACACTTCTATTCCTTTTTCCTTTACTCATATTTTCCTGGGGAGTACTTCTGCAGTTTGGTCATCACAAACCACCGAGATACATATTATTGATTTACTTCTTGCTGTTGCTTTACAGCAAATCACTAAATCGTGGAAAGATACCTCTGCAGTCTCTTTCCAGGCATGGTGGTACGGTGTCTGCTATAATCATAGGTTGGATAGAGCCTCTGTTTATCCCATCTCACTTGCCATTAAGAGAGACTTACTTTGATTGCCTGTCACAAATGTTTTAAATGTATCTGCTAAAAAGATGTCCTTACATGAACCCTCTGTTGAAGAAGTTCTTAAACCACCTTGACTTTTGTAATCTTTGTTGTTTAATTCTTTCACTTTATTGTTATATGCTTATCTAATGCATTAGGAAATTTTTTACTGTAATATTGTTTGCTTCTACAATTTTATTATATACTTCCTTTTTTCTCTCTTTGTTTCCCTTCTCCTTTTCTTTCTTCACTCCTTTTTTCTTCCTTTCTCTAATAACATAACATGTGTATTTGTAAAGCGCACTTTCACCTCTACGGGTATCTTAGCGCTGAATAACAGATGTTTGTTGTTACCCAACTCAATGGTACTCAATAAGATGTATTTCCTCTCTTCTTTTACTGCTATGATATTAATCTTGTATTATTTGTAGCATGCCTTTTCATTCATCATATAACAATCTTTCAAACTTAAAAAACAGTTGAGGAAACTTTAAGGATCCCATGTTCCACTACTTTTATGTTAGGGACACAAGGAAACAAATAGAGAGAAATCAATGAACCTCTAGGAAAAACAAAGCCAGGTGTACTATTAGTCAATTGACTTGTAAGTCAATAATAATGTATGTATTAGCAGTTCTTTAGTAGAGATAATGATAGCTTTAAGATTATACTCAATGAGGAAAGTGTTCACGAGATGCTTGCAGCATCGTTTTAGTGGCATGCAAACTCTAACCTATGTGTGTAGTAATCTTAAAGGATTCTTTGATAATTTGTCTACACGTGTTACTGGTAGAATCTCCCTAAAGGCATATTCTGTTAAAGTAATCATTTACAGCTTATGTAAGATTACATGGAAGCCGCTCACCCCCCATTGTCAATCTATAATAATTGAATCATTGGAGAATATAGTTATGAATGTATTTAAACTGGTGGACCAGAATACAAGAATAAGATTACAGGAACATTCAGCAATAGAGTGGTTTGACTCATAGTGTAAAGAGTGTCATATTAAGAATACAAATTTGCAAACAAGTAGGAGAAAGAGAAAGCACAGCTTCTGCAAAATCAGTATTAGTGATCAATGGAATTAAAACATAAGCAATTTATGAAGACTAGGTGGAAGGTCTTTGTGGTAATAACTGAAAATAAGGGTCCCAGAGCAGTAGGTGCTATTCCACAGCAATTTTACTACTACTGAGTTAAAGGAGTCTCCAGTTATTTCCATTGTTTGTAATGGACTGCTTTTGTACAATTATTTAGGATACTAAAATGTGCATAATATCAAACACTCAGTTGAAAAATTATTGTCTTTTATTAAATTACTCAAAACCAGGAAAGCTGCTGGCCAGGAAGGTTTGGTTTCAGGTGAAGTCTGTTTAAGCCCTATTAATGACTACCCTTTCTAATGCCACTGCAGCAGAGGAGCTAGTCCTGATTCACAAAAGTAAATTTCAATGAGCAGATCTACACACATGTAGACCTCCTCCTACATCTAGGAGTAATTCTGCATATTTTTGCTATTTAGCATATATCTGTGGGGAGATTTACACTGTGAGGTAGACTCATATGTCTCTACCACTTCGAAAGAAAGAGAGGAACCTAATACGAACCATTTATTACTGTACAATTTGTATTAGTAACATCCCGGCTGTTGGTGATGATCTGTGCCACAAAGATGAAGACCTCTGATAGTAATATATAGGGAAATGTACTAAAGTTTAATATTTTAAAAACAAATACAATTATTTTAATGCAAACTACAAAGGTATATTAATTTCTAAATAGAAAGTGGTGGTAGTCAGAATTTCCTTAGGATGAGTATTTTTTGTTTTGCTAACAACTTTGTAACTGATTGATAAATCTTGACGACACTTTCCAAAATAAAAGGTTTATCCAGGTCAGCTGCTTCCTAAAAGGTTTGAGGTGATCCATTAAGTGGGGGCTAAGAAAAAGTGGGTCCCAAAACACTTTTATCCTCATGTAATTTCCATTGGGAACACATTGTCGAAATATTTAGGTTTCAAGGACGTTATAGTTAGTTGCCTACTGGACTCTGAAATTAATTAATCAAGATCGAATTTGAATTGTGAGCCCTGCTGACCGCAGTGTAGGCCGGAGGCAGCGGTCAGCAAGGACCCACAGCCATGTGGCGTTGACTTGAGCTACACAGAGTTAGTGGTACCTGAAGTACTCAGCGTGTGCACAGGCAGCGATGATACATTGTCTTGGCGGGTCGCACTGGGAACAATGTCTTTTGCCTAATGAATTCTGCATCAATAAGGCCATGTGGCGGTGACTTGTGGTACACTGAGTTAGTGGTACCTGAAGCACTCAGCGTGTGCACCCCCAGCGATGATGCGTGGTCTAGGTGGGCCACACTGGTAGCAATGTCTTTTGCCTAATGAATTCTGCGACCCTTGACCTTCTTGGCAGGTCGCTCCCCCCCGCTGCAGTTCTGCCTGCACCCCCGCTGAGGTGTACTGATCGCCGCTGAAGTCAAGGCCCTCCACCACCCGCAGGCTCCACCTGCGCCTCATCCCTGGTGGCCAGTGGTGGCCTTGGTTTGTATCCGCTCTACTGTGCCTCTCTCTGCCTGTCTGCTCCTCTTCTGTGCCTCCCTGCCCCCCCCTCGCCGTTCTGTTCTGTGCCCCATTGCTTGATTCTGTGCCCCGTGTTTTCCTGTTGTTGCCCCCTTTGATTCTGTGCCCTGTGTTTTCCTGCTGTTGCCCCCTTCGATTCTGTGCCCCGTTTTCTTCTGCTGTTGCTCCCTTTGATTCTGTGCCCTGTGTTTTCCTGCTGTTGCCCCCTTTGATTTTGTGCCCCGTTTTCTTCTGCTGTTGCCCCCTTTGATTCTGTGCCCCGTGTTTTCCTGCTGTTGCCCCCTTCAATTCTGTGCCCCGTTTTCTTCTGCTGTTGCCCCCTTGATTCCGTGCCCCGTTTGCTAACTTCCGTGCCCTCTTGATCCCTGCCCCTGCCCGTCTCCTTCCCGCGGTCGCTCCGCTCCACTTCCCTGCCCCCGCCGCTGCTTCCCCTGTGGCCCCGCCCCTCCGCGCCCATTCGCTGCCCCTGCAAACACACCTCCCACCTCCCAGCTGCTCCTCCCTCCCCTCCTCCCCATATATGGCGGCCGTGCGCAGCGGTCGCGCTGCTGGCACGCCGAAGGCATGCCTAAGGCAAGGCCGTCTGCGCCCGTCCGTGACTGGACTGCGCTCACCGCCCGAACCCCTGCCCCCGCACCAGCCACAAAGACCGCCTCCGCTACAATGCCAACACTCTCGTCACTCTGAACCCAGGAAGGACCCACACCTGCTGCAAGGCCGCCCCAAACCACACCCACGGTCCCTTCACCTGCCTGAACTGCAGCTTCTCCTGCCTTGAAGGCACCGAGACACCCGCCACGACAGAACCCAACCGACTTAGATGCATCCTGATCAACACCCGCTCCGCATGCAAACACGCCATCGAGCTCTGGGACCTACTCGACACCGCATCCCCGGACGTCGCCTTCCTGACCGAGACCTGGATGAACAAAGCCTCCTCGCCAGACATCGCCATAGCCATCCCCGACGGGTACAAGATCACCCGCCCCTACTGACCATGCACGTAACCTGGGAGTCATCATCGACTCGAAACTCACCATGACCAAACAAGTCAACGCAGTCTCCTCCACCTGCTTCAACACCCTCCGCATGCTCCGCAAGATCTACAGATGGATCCCGAAAAACATGAGGAAAACAGTCACCCAGGCCCTAGTCAGCAGCAGACTCGACTACGGAAACGCCCTCTATAACAGAGCCTCGTCCAAGCTCATCAACAGACTACAAAGAATCCAGAACGCCTCTGCACGCCTGATCCTCGACGTCCCGCACCGTGATCACATCACCCCCCACCTGAGGAACCTACACTGGCTCCCTGTCGACAGAAGGATCTCTCCTTCAAGCTCCTGATCCACGTGCATAAGGCACTCCACAAAACCGGCCCAGCCTACCTCAACAACCGACTCTCCTTCTAAGTACCCAACAGGATACTCCGCTCCACTGACCACACCCTGGCAACGGTCCCGCGCATCCGTAGAACCACTTCCGGAGGCAGATCCTTCTCCCACCGCGCCGTCAAGACATGGAACACCCTTCCCCTCTACCTATGACAAACTGAAGACCTACTGACCTTCAGGAGACAACTCAAGACCTGGCTTTTTGACCAGTAGCAGCAGAACCCCCCAGCGCCTTGAAACCCTTACGGGCAAGTAGCGCGCTCTACAAATTAACTGATTGATTGATTGATTAATAAGGCTACCTGGCGATGACTTGTGGTGCAGTGAGATAGTGGCACCTGATGCACTCAGCATGTGCGAACCCTGCGATGATGCGTGGTCCGGGTGGGTCGCACTGGGAGCAATGTCCCTTGTCTACTGGACTGCGTCATCTGCAATCGTGACTCGATCTGAATTGTGAGCCCTGCTGTCCACAGTGTACATCAAAGGCAGTAGTCTGTACAGACATAACTCTGCAGTGCTGTGCTTCTGGGTTCGCAGGGGGCCTGTGTTGAGGAGGCCAGCGTCACTATGGCGGCATCATGGCAGGGTGAGGGCCCCCACTCTGGCAGACACGTTGGCCTTCCAGAAGTGAACCACGCCCAGAGCCCCGGCCTATTTATTCACACTTCTACACTAGAATGGCGTACGTTGGACCAGCCCGCTCCACTTCCATTTCCGCTTACAGGGGATGATGACACACTTACATGACCGAGATCTTCCCCACTGCCTGAGGTAACATGGTTGCATTCACTGTCCACAACAGTACAAGCACCGGCAGTATATGTATACATGGAAAGGTCTGTGCTCTGCATAGTGAGGTCAGTTTAGCACATTACTGCTACACCTGGCATTCTGTGCATTGTTATTTATAGGTTACTTGCCTCCTTCACACATACTTGGTTCCCACGTCTCCCAACATTCAGCTATTGTGTGGCTGGGGGGCCATGCCGTTTTGAGAAGGTCTGCTGTTCTGTTCAGCGTTGCCTCCATGACAGCAGGTGGGGTGGTCCGAGGGGGAGATCCTAGGGGTGATAGCAGTGGGTGTTGTGGCCTTCTTGTGTGTCGGAGCTGCATGATCAGGAGCTCTATGACATGTGTTGGTCTTCAGATGTGGTTCTGGGCATGACTCCCTTTCATACTGTAGGTAGTCATCCTGCTTTACACCAGTAGAAGGCCCATGTTAAATTCCTAGTGCTAACATGGCTTATCCCATGTTTTTGGATCGCATCGCAGATTTTGCTGGTTGTTGAAAATATCGGAAAGTGATGTTTTCATGGGGTTTTCTTTGCACTGGAACGCCTATTCTGCATATCATTAGCTTTTGTTGTTGCTCTCATTTGTAGCGTTGTTTTTTTGAGGAAGCTATTGCTGGAAAACTGGTGATATCGGCAGTTTTCACCAGGTTGAGAATGGGATGATAATTATTTTGCTGCAGTAACATGCCGATAACTCAGCGATAAGTTTTTGAGAATACACCCCATAGTTTTTTTTTATTTTTTCATCCGGATTCGTGCACCCAGCCGCTTTAAAAAATAAATAAAATAGTAATACTTTTTGGGGCCTGGGGCTTTTTGCTGGATCACCTGAGCAGGCCTCAGGATGTTTGTACCCTGCCCACTTTTCTTGATTTTTCATCTTCTTTATTGTGATTTGCATGTAGCTACAACAAAGTCCTAATAAACACAAGGGCTCGTTTTAGAGTCATCCTATAACCCAACAGTTGGGACTTATCGCAGTTATCGGCAGTTTAGTGCAGCAAAAGTGGCGAAAGAATTATCGCCCCATTCTTAAGTTGGTGCACACTGCCACATTGCCCACAGGCTGATGGTACCAACACAGTGGACAATCAACATCGTTACACAGACAAAGCTGCTGGCTGTGCTGCACTTGTTGGCCTCTGGTATCTTCCAACTAACAACTGGGAGAGTCGGAGGAGTCTCACAGCCAGCCCTTTTAAACTTCCTCACACGTCTTGGATACTTGTTTAGAAAAGCAAGTTAGGGCCCCTGCATCCCCACCACCCGCTCATCCCAATACGTAGTGTTCCTGCACAACCAACCACAACCTCAGGCGTTGCTTGACGCCTCTGTGCTCCAGATCCAAGATTGTAGTCACTGAAATGGGGGTGCACCAGGTCATGAAGTTTAGTAGTCAACAGTAGTGGAAAAACAGTACTTTATTAGAAAAACATAAATTAACAACACAAAAACATCAAACAACGAGTGACATTGCCAACAGGGAACATCAACTTGTGGATCGAAATATCTGTAGATCACCCTGGAAATCTCAAAACTCCGTATTCAGAGACCTGTTGGATAAATGAAGACAATGGTCAAGCGTTAGTATGGTCACAAACGTAATGCGGTATAATGTATTGCACTTGGACAAACCAGAATGCTTACAGGTTTGATCAATCCTGCACAAAATGACCGTAAGAGAAGCTTGTCTGGTCGTAACCTTCGTAGGAAAGAAAAGGAACATTACAACCACACAAACTTTTGTTATGGTCTCATTATGCAGGATTTATCAGACCTGTAAGCATCAGGGTTCATTTCAGCTTGATACACCTGCATGTTCACTTCACCTACACTGCGCAGAAACAACTGGAGACCAAGCAAGGGAACCAAGCCATAGCAGCCTTCCTGCACGTGTTGGGGGCAACTGACTAAACACATGTACTACTTGTGCTCCGTGTCGACACTGCGCACAATCACCGCAACAGAAACCACATGCATTCCATCAATGTGCAGGCAAAACTGGACCACCAGGGCCTGTACACTAATGTCGTTGCAAATTTGTCAGGCAGTGTGCATGATTCTTACATCTTTCGCAAGCATCCCAGCCTTGTCCCCAAACCAGTCCGCTGCCCAGCGATGACTGCCTGACCCTGCTCACCCAGACCTCAATGCTCACCTGCTGCCACCTTTGTGTCTCCAAGAGGGTCCACCATGTGCCGGGACAACCTCCTCAGCCGTCGCTGGATTCTGCAGCACAGGCCCCCAGCGCATCCTGCTGCACCGCGCTGAGGAGTCATGTCTGTACAGCCAGCTGCCTTTGGCATACATGTGGTCCAGCCGAGCTCACAATTCAAATCGGGTATTGATTGCCAGGATAGCGTATCGAGGCCACACATCATCGCAGGCTGCACACTCGCTCAGCTCTGTTGGCACTAACTCAGTGCAGCTCAAGTCATCACCACGTGGCGGGAGGCCCGTGTCGGCCAAAATGCTTCGGCTGCCAACAACTTTGTCCACCTCAAGTGATCGTTACGTGGCAGGAGGCCAGTGTCCGGCAAAGTGCTTCAGCTGCCACCATCACTGTGCACCTCAAATCATTGCAACATTGTGGGAGGCCCATGTCAGTCAAAGTGCCTCGCCTGCCACAAACATAATAAGCAAATGGATACACCCAGATAGAGAGTGGAAATGGCATTGAGCACGTGCGCCCGTACCTTTTTATTGGCAGGATCACATGTCCTGCGACGCCTGTGTTGCATGGGTGTGGGATGGGTGTAAAGCAGCCGTGAGGGAGTGGCTGTGGCAAGCTGAGAACTAGACCTATGATCAGTCGATCACTACAGGGAAGACCGGGAACATGTAGCGTTGTAGTTCCCTTCCTGTAAGCGTAAGCGGAGTGGGCTGGCTGAAACGGGCATCCTTCACATCTTTATTAATACCAGTTTGAATCCGCACACCCACAGAGACAGGTACACGATGGGTGGGTGACTCCACTTTTTTCTCCCCCCCCCAAAAAATATATATCGACACACCAATACCAGTTACTACATACGCACTCACTGATTCCTAGATCTCCAAACATATCCACTCATTTACCCATACAATCACTCATACATGCAGTCACTCATCAATACAACACTATCATATCCACTTTTTTCTCCCCCCCCAAAACATATATATCGACACACCAATACCAGTTACTACATACGCACTCACTGATTCCTAGATCTCCAAACATATCCACTCATTTACCCATACAATCACTCATACATGCAGTCACTCATCAATACAACACTATCATATGCACTCATAAACCTATACAGACACTCACAAACCACCACTCACCCATAGAGTTACTCTCACACCTAGTCACTCATGCAAATTATCGATCACACTTCCATTTAGTGACCTACACAGTTATACACACACCACATCACTTATTCAAACAGAAACAAATGCATACTTACTCTCTTCTACAATCAATGATACCAGTACACACTCATCCATACAGCCACTGTCACAATCACTGACTCTCACGTATAGTCATTTATATACTTCAACTTTCACAGACACTGCCTTTTACATATGTAGTTACTTGGATATGTACCATTGAGACATCCATTCACTCAGCAACACACACATACACACACTTACCCAGCCATACAGCTGTTTCCAAATGCACTCTTGAACCCATACACACAGTGAATCAAGCACTCAAACATCTATGCACAGACTCTCACACCTCCCACCCACCCACCCACACACACACCCAGGCACCCATACAAATACTCAGGCAACCACTCAATAACCCATATAGACACTCATGTAGCTACTGACCAAGCCATGAAGCTGCTTATAAAACAACAGACAGACTGATACAGACATTCATACAGTTTAGTCACTAACCCAATGCATTTAGTAAAACACGTTTAATCACTCACTTAAACAATCAGTCACGCACCTGCTAAATCCTCCATTCAGACACTTATACACCCACTCATTCTTCAATACACCTTGGCATATGTATAATACATATTTAATCTTTAAAGAAAAACACAGTCACTGGATGATGTCATCAGTGATGTCATCAGTGATGTCATTTGAGATGTCATCAGTGATGTCATCAGTGATGTCACTGACCATGTCATGAATGATGTAATATGTGACATTACCAGCAGTGCATTGCAGGGGCGCGAGTTATAGTTAGCTGAACTAACTATAACGGCTGAATTTCTCTGGTTTTGTATGAGTGAAATGTCCAACTAACTATAATGTCCCTGAAACCTATGGTTTTTTCAGTGAATTTCTAAGGTTTTTTAAATGCTAATATCTAACTATAACGTCCCTGAAACCTATGGTTGTTTCAGTGAATATATATATATACACAAACACAGAAATAAAGGCCCAACACATTTCTCGCCATTATTGATGCGACTCTAGCTTGTCCCTGTTTTTTATACTTATGGACAAACCATGCTTCTCAGTAGTTTGTGTATGATCAATCATAAATGACTTTGATTTGGCCTTGTTTTTTGGATGTGCACTTGTACACACCTTGGAAAAATAAAGCATATGTGCAATGTCTAAATTGTTTCAGTAGGTGTTTTCACTGAAACCCTTCGGAGGGGAGTCCTGTGTAAAGTGCTGCCCCCGTCTAAAGTTGTGCCAGATTGCAGACTCGGCTGATGTCAGTGACAAAACACAAGGCTACATATCAGTTTAGCTGTTACTGGTTTAGAATATATATTCCTAGAACAGCTACATTTAGATTTCTGGGCAGCATGATAAACAGGATATTGAGCAATAAATAAACAATGTATGTGGAAAAAACTAAATCTTTCTATTTAGGCCTAGCGTCAATTATTGTCTGCAGACAAAGAGTCTGAAACTTTAGATACCCTCAGTTTACATCTACAAACACAGTTTAAGTGTGGACTGCACTCACTGTTTGCAGTCATGACCCCTCTAAATTCAAGCGCCAGTAATCTAACAGTGTATAAAACATATCACTGTGATTTTCATCACTGTGCTTCTACTTAGTTCGAGCAATCTGGCATTTTTCACCTGTCACATTGCCACCACTGTCTCTGGCGTGTATACAATTATTCATTTTGGCTAGCAAAATTTATCACAGTCTTCCTATCGTACATGATGAGCGTTTCATAGCAAAGAATATTTCTATTTCACTTGTTTCCAAACTGTGAAGTGGTTTAAAATGTGTTCTTTAACCCCTTCGCTGCTAGGCCTTTTCCGCCTCTGTGCTAAGCCTTTTTGTGGTTATTTGGGGTAGTTCGCGCTTAGGCCCCTGTAACTTTTTTACCACATAAGGTATCCATGTCAAATTTGCGTCCTTTTTTCCAACATAATGGGGATTCTGAAGGTACCCAGGGATTGTGGATTCCCCTGGAGGGGACCCAGAAATTAGCAAAAATACAGTTACATTTTGTTTTGTTTTTTAAAAATGGGAAAAAAAGCTACGGATGAAAGTGTCTGTATTTTTCCCTGCAAATGGCATAAAAAAAGGGGTTGTGATGCTGAAATAACCATCTTCCCAGCTTACAGGAACAAGCAGACTTTTGTCAGAAAACCAAAATATTTTACACAGTTTGGGCATGTTTCTGGGACATAGCCTATTTTTGCTATGTTTTGTGCTTTCAACCTCTTTCCAGTTAATGGTAGAAATGGGTATGAAAGCAATAAGGGATCCTGGAAAACTATACATTTTAGAGAAGTAGACTAAATTCTGAATTCAGCAAGGGGTCATTTGTGTAGATCCTTCAATGTTTCTTTATAGAAACTAACCATTGAATATAGGAAAAATTGAAAATTTGTTGAAAAAAAACAGCCATCTGTGTCAATGTTTTTACCTGTAACTTCTTCTAATTATGACAGCTGTTTAAAAGCAAAATACTGTTACATCCGCTGGACCTTTCTGGTTGCGGGGATATATAGGACTTGTAGGCTCACCAAGAACCCAACTACCCCAGAGCCAATAACTGAGCAGCGACTTGCAATGGTTTTTTATTATGTACCGGGTATATAGCAATTATTCTGGGAAAATGTATACATGGAAAAATCAGTATGAAAGACACCTATATATTTCTGAAATGGGAACAAAATATAGAGTTTAGAAACAGTAGGTATTTGCACATTTCCAAAATTGGGAATACCCATACTAGCATGAGAATTATAGGTCATTTTTCAAAATGACTTATTTTTTACACATTGTCTTTTATTTGGAAGGCAGAAATGCATTGAAAGTCAATAGCTAATAACAGTTGCTCTACAATTCTGTCTTACCCTAAGTCTCCCAATAAAAATGGACCTGACTTGTGTGGGTATGCCTAGTGCCCATGACAGGAAATGGCTCAAAACGCAACGTGGACACAACACATTTTCACATTGAAAAATGTACCTTTTTTTGCAAATTGCCTAGCTGTAGTTTTTTAACCCTAGCTCTGCCGACACCTAGGGAAACCTAGCAAACCTATACATTTTTAAAAAGTAGACACCCAGTGGAATCCAGGATGGGGTGACTGGACTGGCTCTCACCTGGTTATGTTACCCAGAATCCCTTGCAAACCTAAAAAAGTGTTAAAAAAACAAATTTTCCTCACATTTCTTCGGTGGAAAGTTCTGGAATCTGCGTGGATCCACAAAATTCCACACACCCCGCGTTCCCCAATTTCTTCCGAGAAAAATTATACCTCACTTGTGTGGGTAGGCCTAGTGCCCGCAGCAGGAAAAGGCCCAAAACGCAACATAGACACACCACATTTTCACAGTGAAAAATGACCTTTCTTTTGCAAAGTGCCTAGCTGTAGTTTTTGAACCCTAGCTCTGCCGGCACCTAGGGAAACCTAGCAAACATATACATTTTTGAAAGCTAGACACCCAGGGGAATCCAGGATGGGGTGACTTGACTGGCTCTCACCAGGTTCTGTTACCCAGAATCCCTTGCAAAGCTAAAAATGTGTCCAAGAAAACACATTTTCCTCACATTTCTGTAGTGGAAAGTTCTGGAATCTATGTGGATCCACAAAATGCCATGCACCCCACGTCCCCCAAAGTCTTCCGAGAAAAATGGAACCTCACTTGTGTGGGTAGGCCTAGTGCCCGCAACAGAAAACGGCCCAAAACGCAACATGGACCCACCACATTTTCACAGTGAAAAATGAACCTTTTTTTGCAAAGTGCCTATCTGTAGTTTTGGAACCCTAGCTCTGCCGGCACCTAGCGAAACCTAGCAAACCTATACATTTTTAAAAACTAGACAACCAGGGGATTCCAGGATGGGGTGACTTGACTGGCTCTCACCAGGTACTGTAACCCGGAATCCCTTAGAAACCTAAAAAACTTGTCAAAAAAACACATTTTCCTCACATTTCTGTGGTGGAAATTCTGGAATCTGTGTGGATCCACACAATTCCACACACCACTTGTTCCCCAAAGTCTTCCAATAAAAATGGTACCTCACTTGTGTGGGTAGACCTAATGCCCGCGACAGGAAACGGTGCAAAATGCAATGTGGACACACCACATTTTCAAAGTGAAAAATTACAATTTTTTTGCAAACTGTCAAGCTGTAGTTTATAAACCCTAGCTCTGCCTGCACCTAGGGAAACCTAGCAAACCTATACATTTTTTAAAACTAGACACCCCAGGAAATCCAGGATGGGGTGACTTGACTAGCTCACACCAGGTTCTGTTACCCAGAATCCCTTAGAAACCTCAAAAATTGTCAAAAAAACACATTTTCATCATATTTCTGTGGGGGAAAGTCCTGGAATCTGCGTGGATCCACAAAATTGCACACACCCCGTGTTCCTCAAAGTCTTCCAAGAAAAGACGGCAAACCTGGGGGAACGCTGGGTGGTAGGAAATTAGCGGATCCACATAGATTCCAAAACTTTTCCTCCCCAGAAATGTGAGAAAAAAATAACTTTTTCATCAACATTTGAAGTTAGCATGGGATTCTGGGTAGGAAAACGCTGGGGGACCCACGCAAGCCATACCTCACTGGACTCCTCTTGGTCTCTAGTTTTTAAAAAAGCATGGGTTTGGTAGGTATCTCTAGATGGCTGCTGAGCCCAGGGCCAAAAACGCATGGGACCCCCCCTTGCAAAACCAGGTCATTTTGGGATACATAGGGGCATCTGAGTTTTTGGTCCCGAGTCGGCAGCCATCAAGGGAAACCTCCTTAACCTACACATTTATGAAAACTAGAGACTCAGGGGAGCCCAGGGAGGTATGGCTTGCGTGGGTCCCCCAACGTTTTCCTACCCGGAATCCCCTGCAAACCTCAAATGTAGCTGAAAAAAACACTTTTTTCTCATATTTCTGTGTGGGAAAGTTCTGGAATCTACGTGGATCCACAAATTGCCTACCACCCAGTGTTCCCCCAGGCCTTCTGATAAAAATGATACCTCACTCGCATGGGTGGTCAAGTACCCACGACAGGCAAGGGCCTAAAACATATTGAGGAGACTTCAAAATGACCTATCACAAAACAACCTGGTTTTGCAAGAGGGCTCACCTGGGTTTTTGGCCCCGGGCTCGGTGGCTATCTAGGGAAACGTACCAAACCCACACATTTCTGAAAACTAGACACCCTAGGGAGTCCAGCAAGGTATGGCTTGCATGGGTCCCCCAACATTTCCCTACTGAGAATCCCCTGCAAATCTCGTATTTAGATGAAAAAATCACTTTTTCTCTCAAATTTTAGTGTGGGAACGTTTTAGAATCTGCGTGGATCCACACATTTCCTTTTACACAGCATTCCCCCAGGTCTCCCAATAAAAATGGTACCTCACTCGTGTGGGTGGGTCAAGTACCCGTGACAGGCAATGGCACAAATCCTATTGAGGCGACATCAAAATTACCTATCACAAAACAACCTGGTTTTGCAAGGGGGATCCCATGAGATTTTAGCCCCAGGTTCGGCGACCACCTACGGAAACCTACCAAACCCACACATTTCTGAAAACTACACAGTCTAGCAAGGTATGGCTTGCATGGGTCCCCCAACATTTCCCTACCCAGAATCCCCTGAAAACCTCAAATTTTGTTGAATAAATCATTTTTTTCTCACATTTCTGTATGGGAAAGTTGTAGGTTCACACGGCTGACATAAATTTCTTACCACCCAGTGTTTCCCCAGGTCTCCCAATAAAAATGGGGCCCCCCATCTGCCCCCCGGGGCGGCATAAAGACTGTGGCACTTTTTGGGGGAGATGTCGGCATTGGCATGCCCATTCTGGGCTGACCTCACCCCTAAATTTAAAAATAAATACATCATGAGGCCTTGTGGGCTTTCTGCCCCCCGGGGGGCAGGTAAGGGGCTATTGCCCCAATATGCCTCCGGGGAGGGGCAGAAAGACTGTGGTAATTGTTTTGGGGTGAGGGCATTATCATGCCCACTCTGGGCAGCCCCCACCCCTACATTATTTAAAAAAATAAAAAAATACCTTTCTAGTGGGTTTTCTGCCCTCCTGGGGGGTAGATTGGGGGCTACTGCCCCTATCTGCCCCCTGGGGGGGCAGAAATTTTGACATTTCTCTGGAGGGGGTGGGGGCATTGACATGCCTTTTTTGGGCAGCCTCCGCCCCCAGCATCAATAAAAAAAATCCCTGATTTCGAGTGAGCTTTCCGCCCCCCCCGGGGGGCAGATTGAGGGCTACTGCCCCCGTCTGCCCCCTAGGGGAGCAGAAAGACTGACTTTTCTCTGGTGGGGGGACATTGGCATGCCCTTTTTGGGCAGCCCCCACCCCAACGTCAATAAAAATAAATCCATGGTTTTTAGTGGACTTTCTGCCCCCCGGGGAGCAGATTTAGGGCTACTGTCCCCATCTGCCCCCCAGGGGGGCAGAAAGACTGACATTTATGACTGATATTCATGTGGGGAGGTGGGGGAATTGCCAAGCCTTTCTTGGGGAGCCCCCACCCCAACGCCAATAAGAAAAATCCCTGGTGTCTAGTGGGCTTTCTGCCCCCCCGGGAAATTATTACATCAAGCTGCAGTTCCACCAATGGTTACTAGGTGTCCCTCACAATTTGAATGCAAAAGCATTGAAATTAGGACATCAAGCTGCAGTTCAATAAGTCGTTGCTAGGCGTCCCTCAAGTCAAATGCTTTTGCATTTGACTCATGAGGGACACCTAATAACGACTAGTAGAACTGCAGCTTCATGAAAGGGTTTCATTGCTTTTGCATTTGACTCGTGAGGAACACATAGTAACGACTAGTGGAACTGCAGCTTGATGTAATAATTTCAATGCTTTTGCATTTGACTCGTGAGGGACACCTAGTAACGACTAGTTGAACTGCAGCTCTTTGTAGATATATTTTGATATTGGATACTATAATATTCACTGCCCACTGCTAATCTCGTCCCATAATGCTTTGCAGGGCCTTTGGTTGGGATTGTATTTTTGCCCATAACTGTGCTTGGGGTGGTACTAAGAGGATGGGACCACCACCGAATCGTTCAGCAAGATGTGCTCTTTGTTTTCAAGGCACCTGCTTGGTTCTCTCCCTAGGTTAGGGAGGATCCCAAAATCATGACCTCTCTCGCTGCTTGCTAAATTTTCATTTTCACATTTGTGAAATGACGATATGCATTTTAGCATGTAAAGACAAAGAAACTTGGTATTTTACCAAAAGTATATGAGGTTTCTGTTTAATTGGGAGTCCAACGGAGTGAAGGTGTTTATGTTCAACTTCGTGGAATTCCGCGTAGTAGTACTCACAGCCAATTACGCCCACCCTTAATTTTAATTTGGAAAGGGCTTCACTGAAGAAAACTTTATGTTCCGCCTCATTGTTAGCCATTACATAGGAATCAGTGTTGGCTGAGTGGATACTGATATTAGCAATTGGGTGCAGGAGTGCAGCATGCAAGCCTGACCACTACAAGGAGGGTGTTTCCCCCGAAAATCGTTGGGGAAAAATTAAAACATTGTGCATTCAATAACATATTTTCCATTATTTATTCAAATGTATTAGCTTTTAAAGTATAGTAACTGATGACCTTACAGTGGACTAGCTTACACAGTCATACCCATAGACATTCTTAAGGAGAACACAACAAAAATATTTCAAGCATGAAACATGAATTTAAATATAACTTCCGTGTATCCATTCACTGTAAAGCACAACCAAGAAGCTGAGATCACAATGAAAGACCATGTCAAAGGGATGCTAGCATCCTCCACCCCAATAATCAGCACAGCATGGCCGGCTTTAACTGCCTGGTCAGTATTTGGAAGGTCATGCATTTGCTGGTCCTTCATTGTGAAGGACTTTGTATGTATGAGTCAAAATCTTGAACTGGCATTTAGTCTGGATCTGGAGCCAATGTAGGTTTTTGAGGTGGGGTGTGATGTGTGTCCGTCTGAGAAGGTTGAGGATGAGTCTTGCGACTGAGTTTTGTATTGTTTGTAGTCTCCTCAGGAGCTGTGAGGGGATTCCTATGAAGAGTGTGTTCCCAGAGTCCAGCCTGGAGGTCTGCAGCAGTGTAGCTGCGTGAGATGTGAGAACCAGGGTACCAGGTGCTAGGCGCAGTCCAGGCGTAGATGGGAACAGACTCCCTTACCTTTGGAGCACCTTTGGCGTGCCCTGACCTCCAAAAGTAGGTCATAGGTGGATGGTAGGCTAAGCAGCGGCGACCGGCACAGGTAAGCACAGTGGGGAGGGGCAGGGTGTGGCGGGGGAAGCCGACAGGCAATGGAATAGGAATAATGTATTTATTTAACGATACCCATTACGTTGTCATTCTACTTCCCACGCTCCAACCCTGCCCCGCACCCCCCTTGCCCTACAGGCTCAACACATTTACCTATGCTGGCCGCCACTGAGGGTAAGCTAGCTGCGGGATGAGGGAACAAAAATGGAAGGAAGGCGTGCTGGCGAGGTGGCAGTGAACAAAAAGAAACAACAGGTGAACAATGCAACAACATTTGTGGGTGGGCCCCTCAATGACCTCCTTCTCCACAGATGCCCTCACTATATTCCTTCAACAATGTCCCTCATCCCTACATAGACCCTCCCTGACATATTTTTGAGAGAGGGTGTTTCATAGCACCTATCACACCAGTGTTGTCTAGTAGTTCCTATAAACCTATATAAGAACTGCATTTTGGACAACATACTCTTTAGGATTGGTGTCAGACAGATTCTGAACACCCCTACCGGGTATGCTAGCCTGTATATCAGCTAGCTCACAGTGCCACGCGAAACCCCTCTTACCAAGGAGAGAATAGTTCTCGGCAAATATCGAACATGACAACCCTGTCCCATCGGGGACAATACTTTTCGCTCAGTCGCTCATGCTCCCCTGGTCTCAGAGAGATACTCAGAATAAATGGTGGGGACGTTTTTCAATAAGCATTTATTGAACCTGCAATATTCTAGTGTAAAATAGGTGTCCTAAAACAACCACTAGATAGTAACATATATAAATGATTAAAGCACTAACAGGGTAAAAGAATGAATACAGGCAAGTACATAAAATACATGACAGTAAAATGTGCACTCCTACGATGAGACCCTAGCTAGATGTACCTAAGTGTACCTAGCATGTATGTGAGTGTAAAGCCAAGAATCCCTCTGGCATAAAGTCAACCCCATTACCTGAAGTGAGAGACTGTGGGACCCCGTCCTGGTCTCAAGATGGACACCCCCCAAGGGATGTCAGACCACTGCGAGCTGGAGTGTCTGCGTGCAGGAGCCTCAGCATCTCGCGTCAGTATGTCAGCATGGAAGTACTTTTCTGCTCTGACTACCTCAGCAAGATATGGTGTATATAAAGCCGAAGTGGTACCCCCTGGAGATATACCTTGCTGTATAATGTCGGACTAGGATGACGGAAGGAATGACCCTTATACATAGTTTTTATGCAGGAGATGGTAGGCCTGCTGTCCTGCTGTGATTCCAAGAATCTTCATGCATAATGAATGAGGCTTAAGCTTTTCGGAGAAAACCCCATGTCATATTGGGACTTTACCGTAACTAGGTAAAAGGTAAGAAACGTTATGTAGTGTAATGGTAGGGGAGAATTTAGGTGAAAGGTTAGGTGACTACCTGAGCCTATATTGGGGTACTTATATGGAACATAACAGTGTAGGGTGTGGGAGCACTTTACAGCACACGTATACAGAGACAATTACTCATATGTGTATATCAGTGTATAGAAAATGTTACATATCACAATAAGGCCCAGCAGGGCCCACTTTAGCGCTGGTGGCACCCAAAGCAACAATATTTTTGGATGCCCCCCCATGACCTCCTCCTCCACAGATTCCCTCAGTATCATACTTCAACAGCACTCCTCATCTATCGATAGCCCCTTTCTGACATGTATTTGAGAGAGGGGGGTTTATAGCACCTATCATACCAGTGTAGGGTTTCAGAACAATTTACTTCCCACACACATACAGAGACAATTAATCTTATGTGTAGATCAGTGTATAGAAAATGTTACATATGACAAACGTGACTAAAAGTTGTAGGATTCAAATGTCACTCATACTGGTTGGCATTTATTTAAAGTTGTTGGTCTGGAGAAGTAACTACTCAGGATTCAAAATGTAACACAGTGGTTAGGATTTGTTTCACTAATAATAATGTATTTCTTTCCAGACAAACCTTTTTTAGCAAAATTAGGACAGCAAAAGACCTGGAAAAAACATAATTTACTAAGCTGTATCATGCAGTTTGCATGCAGCTCTTTGATGGTAATTCATAGCTCACAGTGGTATATATTACAGTTGTACCTTATGAACTGCAAGTGACAAAAGTATCTCTATGACAAAAGGAGTAGCCCACTAAGCTATGCACATAAAATACAATTCTGTGTTCTGCATGGGACATGTTCTTTGCAGCAGGCATATTAACCCACTTCACTACTTTAGAGGAGTCAAAACTACCACTAGACAAACTGAAATACCTCTCCAGCAGGAACATAAATCACCAGAGTTGTCTTGACATTTTTATTGTTGCCTGAAAACTGATGGATCTAAAAGGAATTCTGCAGCTGGTGCTGTTAAACCCATAACAATTTGCAAAACTCAGTGCCTCCCAGCTTAGCTATAACCCGGCCACCAGGAACAAAACGAGGGCCCATCCTTCCTGCCTCCAGGGGAATGCCCTAATACCTGGTACGGACAGTCCGGCCTTGGTGGTTAGCACTTTGGAGAGTGAGATGTTAATCTGTGTGCCTGTATAGCTGATGGAGAACAACATGATGTGTATGTATTGCCTCTGTGGCAGTTGATTAGCATAAGCAGTTTGGGCTCCCTTCCCAGATGTGCTTAGTGAGATGTTTCTCTGTTTGATTGTGTGTCAGGCACACTATTTGTTATTAATGCTTTTTCTGTGTCTTAAGAGGTAATTGGTTGAGATATTGATCTAGTACTTTGTTTCCTGTGCTGGGTGGTGTTTCACTGTTTTGCAGGTGTTAAGTGCAATTCAACAGTAACACAATATCTGTATAACCTATAAGACTATGCTGGTTGCATGTGTCTAATGCTTTCTGGTAGCAGTTGTAGATTATGCTTGCCTATATATTTGCTGTTGCTTAAACTATTGGTAGTTTGCACCCCCTTTGATGCACACTTGGAAAAACATTGAAACAGAACACTCCAAAAGAAGTCCCAAATGTATTAACTCATGTCCACTGCATTGCGCACCAATTCAAATGTCATCTTTGGAGGCCACCGAATAGGCAATTGGAAGTGGAAATCTAACTCATAGACACACTGTGCAACCAGGGCAATGCCAGTGGCCAAGACAGCCACAACTCAAAAGGCACAGGCTTACTAGAAATCCTCAAGAGCAATATCACACAAATGCCACTCACATTACCCACCCATAGTATGTCCTTCCAAGAGTTTTACAAACAGTGCCTAATTTAGATTTTGGCAGAAATAGTACTGCATTGCAACACTGACGGTATGTTATCTCTCCCAAACTGAATGCCAACACCCCATTTTAGAGTTGGGTGGACCTTCAGTATGTTGATGGCGGAGACTACTCCATCTTCACCATCAACAGGCGTTTCGGCAAAATATCAAATTGCAAATATCAGAAGACAGAAATATAGGGAAAAAATATTATGATACAAAAATATTGTAATGCAGGAATATTGTTGTTCGGAATATCATTTTTTCAAGTAATATCAATGTTAAGAATATCATTGCCTTTAATATCATTTTCAATAATATCGTTGTAAAAAAGATTGTATTTTAATTATTTTAATATGTTTTAGTTCATATGTTATTTGTTACAATTGTTAGAATAACTGTTATAAATTATTTATATAAAATGTATAATTGTAATTGATTTATAATTTTTTATTTAATTGCTAATAGCAATTTATAGTGATGTAGCGGGTTGTTGGGCTTGTAGGGGGATACGGTGGGAAGGTAATTAAGTAATGTAGGAAAGTGCCCATTTGTATTGTCACCCCCACACTTTTTTCCAATGCCGATGGTTTTGACTCTCAAAGTGCACTGAGATCTGCTAACTAGGTCCCAGTCCCAGTGCTCTCTCACTAAAATACGAATTGGGTAGGACTTTAACCCCCATAACAAAACAAAACGAGGGCCAATCCTTCCTGCCTCCAGGGGAATGCCCTAATACCTGGTATGGACAGTCTGGCCTTGGTGGTTAGCACTTTGGAGAGTGAGATGTTAATCTGTGTGCCTGTATATCTGATGGATTAAACCCAGATCTGTGACTGGGGGTGAATGTTTTGCCAATGTGCAACATTCCGTCCATCATCTTGTGTGTTTTGCTGATGGAGAACAACATGATGTTTATGTATTGCCTCTGTGGCAGTTGATTAGGATAAGCAGTTTGGGCTCTCTTCCCAGATGTGCTTAGTGACATGTTTCTCTGTTTGATTGTGTGTCAGGCACACTATTTGTTATTAATGCTTTTTCTGTCTCTTAAGAGGTAATTGGTTGAGATATTGATCTAGTACTTTGTTTCCTGCGCTGGGTGGTGTTTCACTGTTTTGCAGGTGTTAAGTGCAATTCAACAGTAACACAATATCTGTACAACCTATAAGACAATGCTGGTTGCATGTGTCTAATGCTTTCTGGTAGCAGTTGTAGATGATGTTTGCCTATAAAAGTGTGGAACGCCTGACGTCATCTTGATGTAATCAAAACTGTAATACCTAGAGTATTTCCTTTAGAAATTACATATATGAGAGGGTCTTATTTGCATCAAAATTATGGTTAGTGCTCTAAAAAACTAAAATGAGGACATATTTTCTGAGTTTTCAAATAGCGACAAAGAACTTTTAAATTATTTGTAATCTTTATGTTTTTTTATCCAGTTGACCACTTGATTAAATGTTGCACCTAGGGGAGAGGATGTGGTGTTACTTCCAGAGCTGCAGACTTTGCAACTGGGGAACCAGGTTGGAGTTTCTGCTTCAGCTCAACATTCTGTGATTCTGGTCAAATCACTTAATCTCCCCATGTCTACAACCAAAATGAATTTGATCTTGTGTGATGTAACAAATGCTCATGTAAAGCACTCCAAATACCTGACAAGTCTGCACTATATAAAACTGCATATACACAAAAAATAAGTGTTTTGCACACTTCTGTCATTGGGCTACATGTGGGCTACATCTGGGTGATATTTGTGCTGCATTTGGGCTCTTTTGTCTCTGGTGGCCATCTTGGGAGATTTATTTGTTATTAAGTTTCCTAATTTCCTCATTTACTGCAGTCTCCTCAGTAGGAAATGCTTTCAGTTTTTTACTTTGATTCCATCAAGAAGGTATTCAGATATGTCACACATTTGTCATAAATTCTGAATGTTAGCACTCTAGTTGCTCATTAGATCACTGTAGTAAAGCTACTGCTCACCACGGAAGTCTGCTGCTGGTATTAAAAGTGTATGTTTCAGTCTGCATGTCCGAATCTTTTTATGAAATAGAAGAGGATTTGAGAAGTCAAAATGTGCCCTAATTTTTCTTTCTACAGCACTAATCATAATTTCTATGGCAAAATGAACCCCCTCATTTTGTTCCTTTGTAAATTAAATGTTTTAAGTGTTACCACTTTATTCCAATCAAGATGGCTTCAGGTGTGCCATACTTTTGTCATAAGTTATGTTATGTTAATGGGATTTGTAAAGCGCACTGCTACCGTTAGGTGTCCTGGCGCTAAAAGGTGCATTGCCTGCTGATCCAGAGGGTGAAATCATAACTAAATACAGAATCGTGATTCATGAATGGGAGTGCTAGAGAAAAAGCCATGTCTTGAGACCCCTCCTAAACTCAAGCAGGCCAGAGGCCTCTCTCAGCTGTGAGGGGAGATTATTCCAAAGCTTAGCAGCGCAGTGAAAAAAGCTTCTGCCTCCCCAGCTGGCTGTTTTAATTCGGTGAACTTGTACCTGTCTTGCTGTGGTTGAGCGAAGTACCCTGGAAGGGGTATACCAGTGTATGTGTTTTCTCATGAAATCAGGCCCACCTCCTTCCAGAGTTTTAAAAACAATACAAAGAGCCTTGAACTCAATCCGCTGTCTTATGGGTAACCAGTGAAGGTCACTGAGTCCCTTTTTTATAGATACAAACTTAGGGATGCCCAGAAGAAGTCTGGCAGCAGCATTTTGTGCCGTCTGTAATCGGCTGAGTTGCCTTTTGTGTATATTAATGTATAAAGCATTGCAGTAATCTAGGCGGGACATGACCAATGCCGTTACTGCTGTTCTAAGACAGTCATCCGACAGGAAACGTTTGATTTTCCTCATGATCCTGAGAATTAAAAAACAGGATGATACCACCTTACTTATTTGGTCAGCAAAAGACAGTCTGGAGTCGACCACAATTCCCAGATTTTTTGCCTTTGCAGTAGGAACTGGGAGTGAGCTCAGAGATTGGGGCCACCAACTGGGTGACTACAGATTTGAGGGTTTACCAAAAATAATCACCTCAGTTTTTCCAGCCTTGAGCTTCAAGCAATTTGCAGTCATCCAATCGGCAATGGATTGCATACAGTTATAACAGTCCCGACCGGTCTCCTCCTCTTTGCCTTTTTGATTAGACATCACTATTTGGGTGTCATCGGCATACGAGGTAAGTTGGAAGCCAAAAGAACGGATAAGAACTGCCAGCGGAGAAACATATACATTAAAAAGCGTAGGGCTAAGCGCCGAGCCCTGAGGAACCCCGCAGGGCAGGGAAAAGGACTTAGAGCAATCTGTGCCAATATCTACAGTTTGGCGTCTATCTAAAAGAAAGGATTTTAAAAGAGCAAGTGCCTTGCCAGTAACCCCCTTCCTATTTAAACGGTCCAGCAACACATCATGGTGTACAGTGTCGAAGGCTGCGGACAGATCTAACATGATCAGAATGGCCGAGCCACCATGATCTAAAGTTTCTCTAATCTCCTCCGTGGATTTGATTAGCGCAAGTTCCGTGCTGTGTTCAGTGCAAAATCCAAACTGAGTGGAATCAAGAAGTTCATTCTTTATAATGAATGCACTCAGCTGGCTGTTCATCTCTCTTTCAATTATTTTAGCAGGTAGAGGAAGTCGGGAGATGGGCCTATGGTTATTCGGCGCTTTAGGATCCAAATTTGCCTTCTTAAGAAGGGGAAGAATAGAGGCTTGTTTCCAAACTTTAGGGAACAAGGCACTATTAAATATATTATTACATACAGAGTTGAGAGCAGCTCCAATAGTGTTGGGTACAAGTTTGGCTATATATGCAGGGCAGGGATCTGAAGGAGAGCCAGATTTATAAGCCTGCAAATGTTTTATGGTGTCTTCAACATTCATAATCTCAAAATGATTCATCAGTACCGGTGACTTCCAATCTGCGGGAAAGTCCTCGGGTTCTTTTATTGAGTCTTCTGCCTGTGAGTTGCTAAAAGAAGAAAAGATAGAACCTACTTTTTCTTGAAAAGTAGAGGCCAGGAGTTTGCAGAATTCCGGGTTGCCGTTTGATTTGGCCAAGACTGGAGTAGTCAGTTTTAGAACAGTGCTAAACAATTCTTTTATAGAAGATTTTGCATTATTAATCTGCTCCCCATAGAACAGTTTTTTGGCTTCCGTAAGCAATTTTTTGTAGCTGTGAAGGCAGTCTCTGTAGGTATTTTTAGAGGCTAGAGTGTAGTCTTTTCTCCACAGACGTTCAAGGTGTTTACATTCGATTTTTTTAAGTTTAAGACTTTCGTTGTACCAGGGAGCAGAGGGTGCTGTTCTCCTTGAGGTATAGACTTTGATAGGAACCACCTCATTACAAGCCGACGCTAGCCAGGCTGTGTACTCCAAAGTAAGACTGTTAGCGCTCTAGTTGTTCATTAGAACACTCTGGGACATTCTGTCATTGGGCTATACTTGGGCTACATCTGGGTGATATTTGGGCTACATTTGGGCTCTTTTGTCTCTGGTGGCCATCTTGGGAGATTTATTTGTTATGAAGTTTCCTAATTTCTTCATTTACTGCAGTCTCCTCAGTAGGAAATACTTTCAGTTTTTTTACTTTGGTTCCATCAAGAAGACATTCAGATGTGTCACACATTTGCCATAAATTCTGAATGTTAGCACTCTAGTTGCTCATTAGATCACTGTAGTAAAGCTACTGCTCACCAGGTAAGTCTGCTGCTGGTATTCAAAGTGCATGTTTCAGTCTGCATGTCAGAATTTTTTAATGAAATAGAAGAGGATTTGAGAAGTCAAAAGGTGCCCTAATTTTTCTTTCTGCAGCACTAATCATAATTTCTATGGCAAAATGAACCGCCTCATTTTGTTCCTTTGTAAACTAAATGTTTTAAGTGTTACCACTTTATTCCAATCAAGATGGCTTCAGGTGTGCCATACTTTTGTCATAAGTAAGACTGTTAGCGCTCTAGTTGTTCATTAGAACACTCTGAGACATTCTGTCATTGGGCTATACTTGGGCTACATCTGGGTGATATTTGGGCTACATTTGGGCTCTTTTGTCTCTGGTGGCCATTTTGGGAGACTTATTTGTTATGATGTTTCCTAATTTCCTCATTTACTACAGTCTCCTCAGTAGGAAATACTTTCAGTTTTTTACTTTGATTCCATCAAGAAGGCATTCAGATGTGTCACACATTTGCCTAAATTCAGAATGTTTGCACTCCAGTTGCTTATTAGATCACTGTAGTAAAGCTACTGCTCACCAGGGAAGTCTGCTGCTGGTATTGAAAGTGCATGTTTCAGTCTGCATGTCAGAATATTTTAATGAAATAGAAGAGGATTTGAGAAGTCACTCAAAATGTGCCCTAATTTTTCTTTCTGCAGCACTAATCATACTTTCTATGGCAAAATGAACCAAAGGTTTCAGGGGCGTTATAGTTAGGAATTGGCATTTAAAAAACCTTAGAAATTCACTGAAAAAACCATAGGTTTCAGGGGCGTTATAGTTAGCTGGACATTTCCCTCGTACAAAACCCTAGAAATTCCCCCGTTATAGTTAGTTCAGCTAACTATAACTCGCGGCCCCACAATGCACTGCTGATGACGTCACATATTACATCACTCATGACATGGTCAGTGACATCACTGATGACATCACTGATGACATCTCAAATGACATCACTGATGACATCATTGATGACGTCATCCAGTGAGTCTGTGTTTCTGTAAAGTTTTAATATGTTAATATATATAGGGAAAGGCCTGTTGAAGAATGAGTGGGTGTACGAGTGTGTGAATGGATGACTTTCTAGGTGCGTAACTGACTCTATAAGTGAGTCATTACATGTATCTTACTGCAGACTAGTGACTAAACTGTGTGAATGTCTGTATGTGTCTGTGTGTTGGTGTATAAGTGGCTGCATGGTTTTGTGAATAGCTATATGAGTGTCTATATGGGTTATTGATTGGTTGTCTGAGTATCTGTATGGGTGCCTGAGTGTTTGTGTGGGTAAGGTGTGTGTGACTCTGTGCATAGATGTGTGAGTGGGTGATTCTATGGGTGCAAGGTTATAAGAGTGCAACTGTGATGGACTGTATGGTTGGGTGAGTGTATGTATGGGTGTGTTAGTGATTGAATGTATATCTCAGTTGTACATGTGTCAGTAACTACATAAGTGAAACGCAGTGTATATGTGTGTAAGAGTATATAACTATCTATATGTGAGAGTGTGTGATTGCGGGAGTGGCTGTATGGATGAGTGTGTGCTTGTATCAGTTATTGTATAAGAGCGTCAGAATTTGTTAGTAAGTGAACTTGAGTGTGTTTAACTGTATAGGTGAGTAAATTGGACTGTGATTAATTATTTGCATGACTGACTAGGTGTGTCAGTACCTCAATGGATGATTGGCGGTGGGTGAGTGTCTATATAGGTGTATAAATGCATATGATAGTCCTGTACGGAGTGACTGTAAGTATGAGTGACTGTACAGGTGAGTGAGTGGAGATGTATGTAGACCTAAGAGTCAAAGAGTGTGTATGTAGTTATTGGTATTGGAGTATCTATGGTTTTCAAAATGGCCGTCTGAAATTTTGAGTCGTGTATCAAAGTTTATATTAGGGTGAGAGAAGATGCATTAATTTGTCACATGGATGACGTCATCAGTGATGTCATCAGTTATGTCATTTGAGATGTCATCAGTAAAGTCATCAGTGATGTCACTGACCATGTCATGAGTGATGTAATATGTGACGTCATCAGCAGTGCATTGCGGGGGCGCGAGTTATAGTTAGCTGAACTAACTATAACGGGGGAATTTCTAGGGTTTTGTACGAGGGAAATGTCCAGCTAACTATATACCCCTGAAACCTATGGTTTTTTCAGTGAATGTCAAAGGTTTTTTAAATGCCAATTCCTAACTATAACGTGCATGAAACCTATGTTTTTTTCAGTGAATTTCAAAGGTTTTTTAAATGCTAATTCCTATCTTTAACTTATCTCTGAAGATATCATGTTTAATGATTTTGATTGGATTTCTATATTTTTCAAATAAAGTGTGTCAATTTCATTAATTATTTTTTTTTAAATACTTTTTTATCACCATTTTTGAAACTTATTTTTTCAATTAATTCTTTTAAAATGAAAAAATATTATTTGAATTTAATGGGTTTTTCAAACATATTTTTTATATTTTTCAAAATATTTTTTTAACTAAATGTTCAAAACGTTATTTTATATATATTTTTTCCATGTGTTTGGATCCGCGCACCCTAAGCGCACCATTCCCGATCCCTACGCGATAGCATCCGCGCATGGTACGAGTTGGGTACGTGTTTAGTGCGCGATCACAATGCGACCGGTACGCGACTCCCAGCCTATACGCGACACGTTCGATGTACGTAATGTGACGTTTACGCACTTCCGCGATGCGTCATCTGCGTCTATGACACGGTAGGTGCGCGGATCCCGCAAAATAATATACATTTTAAAAAACATATATATATGTATTTCATGTGAATATTAATTGAAGACAAACTCTAAAGTAGTCTTAAAACTAATATATTTTTACATCTAATCCAATAATTATTTTTAATTAAATTTCGCGGATGCGCGCTGGGTGCGTGCTGCGTAAGCGCAGGGTGCCCGGATCCCATGTGACCTGCAAAAAAAGAGATTTGATTGGTTCATTACACTTCCTATTCTTACTATTGAAAATCCACCCATTTCAATCATTCTTTGAGCTTCTTTGGAGGAACATCTCACACCTTAGAACTAGAAGAAACTTTTTGGGGAAGATTTCCACAGCTGCAATTTTTCTGAAGACAATGGCTTCTGCACAGCAGCCACCATCAGAATCAGACCATTCGTTCGATGAGGAATTTGTTGTGGAACCTCCACGCTGAGAAAGATACACCTCTGTGGTGTGGAATTTTTTTTCCTTCCCAGAAGGACAAAATAAAACTAATTCAACTAAAGTGACATGTAAAATATGTCAAAGAGTGCTTTTCAGAGGAGATCCATCAAAAAATACTCTTGTGGGACTGCGAGTATGTTAAAACACATGAAGACTCTGCATCCCGTGAACCTGGCCAAGCAGGTATGCAGAAGACTCTGATAGCAACCTCAGCCAGCAGTGGCAAGCACTTCTGCAGTATCACCATCAAGCACTCACCCGGACATATGTCCAGAATTTGGAAAACTAAAAATGAGTTGCATTAAATGCAACAAACTACTATGTTACGGCGAGCAGTCAATTGAACTAATCTGCCGAGCGCAGCAAAACCACAAGTGCTAAACTTGTGTTTATTTATTTTTTTGCAGAAGTTGACTGTTTTGTTCCTCCTGTAGTCTTTTTTTCCTTTTGAAAAAAACAAAAAAATAACAAAATTGTTCCAAAGAGTACAAAAAAATTAAAAAACAAAAAAGAAGAAAAAAAAAGTTCTTCTAAGAACTAACTTTCCTGGTTTAAAAAAAGAGCTAAATTTCTTTGTTAGTGTGTGAAAGTTTAGATGAATTTATGTGTAGTACGTAATTGACTGAATGAATGCATTAGTAGCGTATGGTGAATGTATAAGTGTAGATCTATGAGGAAGTGCTGCAGCATCACACAGTAACCTCTTTAACTGCAGTGTGCTGTAGTACTTCCGAAGCACAGGGATGCAACATATGTACATAAATATGTTGCAAATCTATGCTTCTCTCTGCATGGCTGCTTAAACTGCAGCCATGTGGTGACACAGGCACTCTTGCACAGTAGTGCAAGGATATCTGTGTCATGTGCTGTTTGTTTTTCTACAGGAAGACACACCTTCCTGCACAAAAACAATGAGAAAATGCATTTTTCTCCTTCAATGTATGCTGAACATTTCAGCATGCATTGAAGATGTAAAAATGTGGAGAAATTAAAACAATTCTCCTTGTTGTGCTTTCCTACACCAATTTTAGAATGGTGCAGCATTCACACACAGATCGAGATTTATGATTTCTGATAAATCTAGGCATGTTACTTGTTCTATGAGTATTAAGTGCAATCATGCACAACAACACTTATAGAACACCCTTTCAACACAAAAGTGGTGTGCATGATGAGGTTGTATTTACATGGAGTATAAAAAGTGCACAGAGTGCCTTTTCCTCTCTTTGTAAACATGAAAGAGTATCTTGCACAATAACTATGTTACAAAAAAGTGACATATTTCCGTTTTTAAAATTCCTTGCAAATGATAGAAGGTAAGCACAGAGTTTTGTCTGCAAAGATGTTCAAAGAAGAATGATTGAAATAATTGCGGTCCTTCAATAGCGAAAATGGGAAATATTATGAACCCCTCAAATCTCTTTTTTTGCAGGTCACAAGATATCTGATTATGGTCAGATTTCAAAACTACATAGGTATAAACAGAGTGTTTTTAAAAACGTGTTTCAACTTTGTAGCTTCTTGCAGACCTCCTCATTCTGCATATTGAGACTTACTTAAACTTACCTTCACAGTAATAGGAATACAAAATGGTATACATTTTTTTCAGATTTTCATTCCAATCTAAATTCATATAAACTGCTTATTTTAAAATTTTGATCTGTGAAAGAAAAGGAAAAAAAAAATATAATATGTAATAATACATTTTTTACAACACAGCATAATTTCCACAAAGTAATTTGATTGCCTTTTTTGCTGTTCTCAGAATATATTAAATTTCGCTAAAAATAGTGATTTCAATCGTACTCATCACTTAACAGCGGGCAAAAAAAAAACAATCACAAAGATTGTTAAAAAAACAACAACATGCTATTCTCAACAAAATACCACAAGATACAAATCACAGATATATAAAATGCTTACAGCTAACAAAATTTTATAAGTTTAACTTACAAAAACTGTAAATGTTGTCGCTTTAAAATATTCACCGAATCTAAGGATGAATTTTTGGAGGACGCACCACGCCCACAACGTTTTCCTTCAGTGGTGTGGACATTTATTTCCCGAGGGGCAAACAAAGACCAATGCCACCTTGGTCACGTGCAAGATTTGCAAAAGAGTTCTGTTGCAAGGGGATCCTAACAAGAAATACTCGTACGGCACTGCAAGTCTGATGAAACACCAAAGGACCCTTCATCCAAACAATCTTGAACGAGAAGAGTGCAAACAGATGAGAAACACTCCTGTTCTGTATCTGTAAAAAAAAGTGACAAATAAATGTATATTAATAACTTTCACATTTATACTATTCCATTACTGTACAAACACATTTTATATAAAAACTGACTAAGAAACTATAGCCCTGAACCACAAGTGTGCCGATCGTTAAAACACTACATGCATAGTGCATACTACTTTGAAGCAGTTCATGCCCTGAAGCCTACCTCACTAAAAGACTACATACTAACTGAGTAAATGGTTACAGTACTATAAGGAGACACACTGGGTGAGTGACAGGGTGTTTGCTAGAAGTGTATGAATACTAACTGGGGAATTGAAGGTGTGAAAGACAACTGTGTAGGTGATTAGAGGACTGCATGCATACTGGATAGGCATTTAAAGCAGTCCATGTGCTAAGGCCTGGCTCACTGCATGAGTACTTGGGTACTGACTGAATGATTAGAGTACAGCAAGGAGAGTGCCTGGGTGAATTTATAAGTGGTAGGCTTTTGGCGCAGGGATTGGATTAGTACTTGGTACTGAATGGGTCACTAGAGGAGTGCAAAGGAGTGACAGGATGTTTTCTGGCCTGTATGCATACTGACTAGGGAATTGAAAGTGTGAAAGACAAGTGTCTAGGTGGTTAGAAGACTGCATGCATAGTGGATAGGGGTTTGAAGCAGTCCATGTGCTAAGGCCTGGCTCAGTGCATGAATACTTAGGCACTGACTGAATGATTAGAGTACTGCAAAGAGAGTGTCTTGGTGAATTTATAAGTGTTTGGGTTTTGGCACAGTGAATGGATTAGTACATGGTGCTGAATGGGTCACTAGAGGACTGCAAAGGGAGTTACAGAGTGTTTCCTGGAAGTGTATGGATACTGACTAGGGAATTGAAAATGTGAAAGACAAGTGTATAGTATGTTAGAAGACTGCATGCATACTGCATAGACATTTGAAGCAATCTATGTGGTAATGTATGGTTCACAATCACAACATGAGTACTTGGAAACTGACTAAATCATCAGACTACTGCTAGGTTAGTGCCTGGGTAAAACTTTTAAATTTTCAGTTCTGGCACAGTGAAGAGAATAGCACATGGTACTGCACTTTAGTGTCAAACCCTGACTCATTTTATCAATGCATAAGCAAAGAATAGCTTCTAAAGCTACTAAAACTTGACAACATGACCGATTTTAAAACAGTTATCTGTCAGCAATTACACTGTTACCAAATGCTTCTCTCACAATCCTTAGCCAAATGAACACAGACTCACAGTGTGATTTTAGACAAGCAACACTATCCCTAGCAGTTTACCAAAACTCATTCACTAATCTAGAAGAGGTAATGGTACTGCACACAATCTACATATTTAAGTACAGCACATTAGTGTCAAAGCATGACTCATTTAATCAACGCATAAGCAAAGACTGGCTTCTAATGCTACTAAAACTTGACAACATGACAGGTTTTAAAAGAGTTATCTGCCAAAGAATACACAATGTTACCAATTGCTTCTCTCACAGTGGTTCCCAAATGCACACAGACTCACAGTGTGATTATAGACAACAACCACTATACCTAGGAGTTTACCAAAAATCATCCACTACTGTGTAACTGATAAGGGAACTGCACACAATCTACATATTTCAGGACTGCACTATTGTGTCAAAGCCTGACTCATTTAATCAAAGCATAAGCAAAAACTGGCTTCTAATTCTACTAAAACTTGACAACATGACAGGTTTTAAAACAATTATCTGTCAGCAAATACACAACGTTACCAAATGCTTCTCTCACAGTGGTTCCCAAATGCACACAGACTCACAGTGTGATTCTAGACAAGCAACACTATCCCTAGCAGCTTACCAAAACTCATTCACTACTGTGGAAGGGGTAAGGGGACTGCAAACAATCTACATATATCAGTACTGCACTTTATTGTCAAAGCATGAATCATTTTATCAATGCATAACCAAAGACTGGCTTCTAATGCTTCTAAAACTTGACAACATGACAGGTTTTAAAAGAGTTATCTGTCACCAAATACACAATGTTACCAAATGCTTCTCTCACAGTGGTTCCCGAATGCACACAGACTCACAGTGTGATTCGAGACAACAACCACTATACCTAGGAGTTTACCAAAAATCATTCACTACTGTGGAAGTGGTAAGGGAACTGCACACAATCTATATATTTCAGGACTGCACTTTTGTGTCAAAGCCTAACTCATTTAATCAACGCATAAGCAAAGACTGGCTTCTAATGCTACTAAAACTTGACAACATGACAGGTTTTAAAAAAGTTATCTGTCAGAAAATACACGATGTTACCAAATGCTTCTCTCACAGTGGTTACCAAATACACACTAACTCACAGTGTGATTCTAGACAAGCACCACTATCCCTAGGAGTTTACCAAAACTCATTCACTACAGTGGAAGTGGTAAGGGAACTGCACACAATCTACATATTTCAGGACTGCACTTTTGTGTCAAAGCCTGACTCATTTAATCAAAGCATAAGCAAAAACTGCCTTCTAATGCTACTAAAACTTGACAACAAGACAGGTTGTAAAACAGTTATCTGTCAGCAAATACACGATATTACCACATACTTCTCTCACAGTGGTTCCCAAATGCACACAGACTCACAGTGTGATTCTAGACAAGCAACACTATCCCTAGCAGCTTACCAAAACTCATTCACTACTGTGCAAGGGGTAAGGAGACTACACACAATCTACATATTAAAGTACAACACATTAGTGTCAAAGCATGACTTATTTTATCAATGCATAAGCAAAGACTGGCGTCTAATGCTACTAAAACTTGACAACATGACAGGTTTTAAAACAGTTATCTGTCAGCAAATACACAATGTTACCAAATGCTTCTCTCACAGTGGTTCCCAAATGCACACATACTCACTGTGTGATTCTAGACAAACAACACTATCCCTTGCACTATACCAAAACACATTTCTTCATCTAGAAGGAGTACTACATTTTAATATAGAAACATAACTCATTTCACAAATTCATAAACAATGACTGGTTTCTAATTCTACCAAAATATAAAAACAGCACAGTTATCTGTCTGCAAACACATGAAAAACACAAATGCTTATCACAGAATGGTTTCTACATGCACACACACTGTCAATAAGATTGTAGAGAAAAAAAGTACTCCCTACACTTTAGCAGGAGAAATACATTAGTCTGATTAAAATCAAAATAGTCTACATACATCCCCTCACAATTAACTAACTCACTTTTCAAGTTGTTTTGTAGATTAAGAAGTATATCAGTCACACACCAGATTTTCTTTTACAAAATCTCTGCACTGTGCACCACTCAGCAAAAACAAAGAATGGAAAAGTTTCCCTTTCATTTTCCACACATATACATGTAAACATCAAATCACAATCCTTCACACATAAACTCAAAAGCAAACACACATTTCTATTGGTTAAACATTCCAACCCTTTCCAACTGAAATACATTTCAACCCTTCCCCCAATCTGCCTTCTGCCTGTTACCAAAGAAACAGGTCATGGAACACTGCACTGAGCACACAGGTCACAAGTTCAGCACACAATGTTACCAAACAAGACAGCAAGTGTGCTTGACTTTTCAACATATCAGCTTATCATATATAATGTTCCTTAAAATCTGTTTTTGTTAACCAATAAGAATCATACCTTTAAAAAACAGAAATACACACCCTAGCTTTCAGTGTAGAAAGTAGTCATACAACCAATGATTTCTTGTCTTTTTTCAAAAAAAAATTCTGTGGATCCGCGGACCCAACGCGAGAGAATCCGAGCACCCAACGCGATGGGATGCGCGCACTGTGCGCGCATTTCGCCGTTTTTTTTAAAAAAAATGGGGCCCCATGGGGTCCTTTTGGGACCCCCTAAGCACCTCTAGAGGGTCAGAGTATTTCCACTCTGCCCCCTTTATATGTTTTACACACTTATTCCCCTTGCTTCTTCAGCCTCGCTTCTACCGAGGCAGAAAATGGCCGCCAACAGTTCCTGGTTTCGAATGTAGACAGACACTCGACAGTCAATTAGCATTCAATGCACGATCGGGAGGGTGCGAGATTGGTTTGGGGAGGGTGCACTTACGGTGCGAGTAGGGTCCGCGGATCCTCCCCGGCCATAGCTATATATGTACTTTTAACTCTAAATTTCTCAGGAACTACTGAACGGATTCACACCATTTATGCAAAAGGCACGAGTCTGAACTGAGGACTACCTCTTTTCCAAATTTGGTGTCATTCCGTTCAGCGGTTTGGGCTGTAGCTGCGACAACAGATCCTATGGGAAATTGCATGGAGAAAACGTGTTTTGGGACCCCCCTTTTTTCTCAGCCCCCGCTTGACGAATCACCACAAAACTTTCAGGGTAGGAGCGGAGCAGAGCTGGCCAAAAGTTTGGAAAATTTTGCGAGGATTCATCAAACGGCGCCAGACTTATAGGGAATAGAATGTTGCGGATTTCCCATGGATAATAGGTCCTAACTATAACTATCTACTGGCGACCGCCAGTAGATAATATATATATATAAATTTGGCAGGTGGTACCCTCAGAATGGCAGGTTGAAGAACTTCACCATTGTAACGGTATTAAGTAGCTCTGCCACAGTCCAATTCAGGCCCTAAGTTCCTTAGATATAAGAGCTCATTAAATGAGTAACATTAAAATATATTTAAATCAATCAAATGACTTATAAAGCGCAGCAAATTACCCATGAGGGTCTCAAGGTGCTGGAGTTGCTAGCTGCTTTGTGGTGATCTATTCATTCAAACAGCCAGATCTTGAGTCCTTTCCCAAATTGCTGGAGCGATGAGGTGGTCCTGAGGTGCAGGGGAAGGTCGTTCCAAGCTTTGGTTGCCAGGTGTGAGAAGGAGAGATCTCCGTTGTTGGCTTGGAGGATCTGGGGGTTTTCTGTGAGTAAGAGGGAGGCAGACCGTAAGTGTCTGGTCAGGTATTGGAAGGTCACGCATTTGCTGGTCCTTCATTGTGAAGAACTTTGTATGTGTGAGTCAATATCTTGAACTAGCATTTAGTCTGGATCTGGAGGCAATGTAGGTTCTTGGGGTGGGGTGTGGTGTGGGTCTGTCTGAGGAGGTTGAGGATGAGCCTTGCCACTGAGTTTTCTATTGTCTGTGTCTGTAGTCCCCTCAGGATGTGTGATGTGATTGTGTGAGGTGATTCCTGTGAAGAGTGTCAGTGATAACTTTATTTCGGTCATAAGACCATAAAAGTACACAAAAGTACATCAACAATTACAATAAGACAATAAATAGGCATAAAAGATTAAGAAATTTAAAAAAAGAATTCAGCTACGAGTTATCAGTGAAGAAGAAATAAGTACAAAAAAAAATTAATTTAAAAAGGATCGTCTCCTACGCCACATGCTGTGTAGATAACGAGATACTGCGAAGACAATAGGGGGATGGGTATCATAAATTAGAGACCTACAAGCCTGCATGAAATAGCGAAATCCCAAGTTCCTGCAAATGGGAGTCAACCAACATTTTCTGATTACATGATAGGCAGGACAGAAGAACAACACATGTACAACAGTCTCCGTTTTATAATTACATGCAGGACAAATTTCCTGGTTCTGCGTCTGCCACTTAGATGAGAAGGACCTAACCGGTAGGGTACCATGTCTTAACTGAATGTATAATTTTCGGGCGAGTGGAGGTTCAATTTGGTCCATAAATTCCTCTAGTTTTGGGTGTGGTTTAACTATGAGGAACTCTGAGGTCAACCTACCCACCGCTATAGAACTCGAAAGTAATAAAGAATTATGTATACATATCAGGGAGAGAAGTTCTTTCTTTGATAGCCAGGAACAATAAGTTTCCGGGGTTGCCCATATTTCCGGCAGTCCTAAACGAATACTAGCTGCATTGATATGCAGGAGCCAGGGGATCTTTTTGTTTTTAAGGGCAGGCCAAATCTCAGCAAATTCTGCTCTATATGAGGCCAGTTCAGGGACTGACCATAACCTCTTCCAGTACAAAATTGGTCTGGCACTTATGATCTCCTCTATTGAGACTAAACCAAGGTCAAACCTAAGGGGGATCAAAGGCGTGCTGGAAGGAAATCATAAATTTTGTTTTCCCCAAGTTGATTTCCAGTCCCCTTAGCTCGCAAAACTTCACAAAACCATTCAGTATGTTTTGAATGCCCGATGATGTTCTAGACAGTAGCAGAGTATCGTCTGCAAACATCAAAGCGGGCACTCGACCTGTAACCAATTTAGGGGCATCATTGTTTACCACACAGTTCAGATGGTCGACAAGACCATTAATATAAAGGCTGAATAGTGTGGGAGCCAACACACACCCTTGACGAACACCTTTTTGGACGGGAAATCGGTCAGTAAGGTCACCATATTTACCACACCTTACCTGGGCAAAATTATTTTCATGAAGCCTAGATAAGACGGCCAATAGATAAGGCGGAAGACCCAAATCTGCTAGGACTTGCCACAATTTAGCTCGCGGAACTAGATCAAAAGCTGCCCGCAGGTCGACAAACACTAGGTAGAGGCTGCCACCCTCCACCAAGGCTGTTTTCCAGTGCAAGACCTGCAGGCGAAAAATCTGATCTAGAGTGGAGGTACCAGCCCTAAAACCTGCCTGGAGTGTAGACAGAATCCCATTCTCCTCAATCCACCCCAGGACCCTGTCCAGGAGAACCCTCCCCATTAATTTTTGCGAGGTATCAATAAGGCTGATAGGCCTATAATTAGAGGGAGTTAACGGACAGCCCTTTTTAAGAACGGGCACAATTTCTGCCCCTAGCCAGGTGTGGGGTACATCAACCCCCTGCAAAATACAGTTGAATAGAACAACCAAATATGGGGCCCATATCTTTGGTTGTGCCCTAAACAGGTCCCCGGGCAGTTTATCTAGGCCAGGAGCCTTATTAGGGAGCATATGAAGAGTGTGTTCCTGTAGTCCAGCCTGTGTGACTGCGTGAGATGGAAAAACCAGGGTTGCAGGTGCTGGGCACGGTCCAGGTGTGGATGGGAAAAGACTGGCTTGCCATTGGTGCACCTTCAGTGTGCCTCAGCCTCCAAAAGTAGGTCAAAGCTGGTAGGCAGGGTAATCCATCTGCGTGAAGAGGGAACAAAAATGGTGGGAAGGCAAGCAGGCAGAGCTGCGTTAAACAAACAGAAAACAACAGAAAGTCACAACATTGAACAAATGCAATGCAGTAAAGCAGCAGTTTAACACAGTACTGGGATGGATAAAACCAGCATAAGCAAGGGGGAGCTGGCACAGGCAACTGCATATTCCTGTGTGAAATGTACGTTATCTCATAATCGCAGGAGACAAGAAAAAATATGGAGGATTTGTATGGACCATATTGAAACAGCCAGGAATTCCTCTAAAGATCAGACGAATTGCTCTTGAGTCCTCCGAATGCAAGAAAATTGATATCTACTGAAAATGTCTGCGTAATATTGCCAACTTTTTAAGGATAAGTTAGAAGATGATTTCAGGCTTTTCAAGGCAGAAAAAACTGAAAATTCTCTAAGTTCTACTACTGCAGTCACCAATAATAACTTCCCAACTTTAAGCAATTTTCCATTTCTTACAACTGATGAGATTGCTCAGATGATTAAACTTACCAGATCTGGGGCCCTGGCCGTTCCCTGCCTGGTGAACATTTTTCATGTCCTGGCAAGAACTTTGGGCCCTGCTCTCACAGCCCTCCTGAATAATAGCCTGGACTCAGGTGTTTTCCTTCGGACTGGAGAAGGGTTTCGATCCTTCCTCTATTGAAAAAAAAACACTCTAGATCCTAGTGAAATGAAAAATTATTGCCCCATTTTTAGGCTTCCAGTACCAGCACAAATCCTGGAGAGACACCTCAAGGTGCTTCTCTCGAACATTCTGGAGCAGAATGGGATACCTGATGGATCACAAATCGGTTTCAGGAATCTGCTCTGTTGGTGGTAACCGAGGAAATTTGTGGAATAATGGATCACCATCCATTATTCCACCAATTTTCTCAGTTTGACCTATCCACAGCCTTTGACACCATATGTCATCAAGTTCTGAAACAACTCATTGAGATAGGAATTAAGAACAATGCTCTTAATCACTTTGCTTCTTGCCTCAGCAACATAACTCAGTCTGCCTCATTTGGTGACTTTACCTCCAACAATTTTTCTTTGCAGTGTAGGGTCCCGCAAGGGTCCTCACAAAGCCCTACATTGTTGAAACATCTATGTTTCTCCACAAGCCACCTTGATTAGATCTTTCAGACTCAATACAAAACCATATGTGGATGACAAACAACTTGTTGTTTCCATTCACACAATTATAGATGAGGTAGCTGGTAAACGACCAAAATATAGAATCCAAAATATAGACAGGACAGAATATCGAATAGCAAATTAAATATTAATTTATATGTATTGATAATTAATTGATTGATAATTAATTATTAATTGGTAATTAATTGTTATTAATTGATTAATTGATAATTATGTTAATTGTATTTTTTATTATTAGGAGCGGGTTGTGGGTTTATAGGGGAATTGGGTGGGAAGTAAATTAATTCTAATAAAGTAAATATTAATTTTTATTTATATGTATTGATAATTACTTGATAATTAATTATTAATTGGTAATTAATTTTTATTAATTGGTAATTAGATTTTTTCCAATGGTAATTATTTTTTATTGATTGGTTAATATTTTTTATTAACTTTTTTATTGGTATTGATAATTAATGTTATCTTATTTTAATATTAAATCATTACTTTCTCTACTGTTGCACTCTCAGGAGTTGGAATAGTAATTTTTACCCTCCCACTATCCAACGCTTTCCCTACTGTTGTACTCACTGGAGTGGGAATAGTAATTTTTACCCTCCCGCTATCCAACGCTTTCCCTACATTGCACTCCCTGGAGTGGGAATAGTAATTTTTACCCTCCCGCTATCCACCGCTTTCCCTACTGTTGCACTCTTTGGAGTGGGAATAGTAATTTTTACCCTCCTGCTATCCAACGCTTTCCCTACTGTTGCACTCACTGGAGTGGGAATTGTAATTTTTACCCCTACGCTATCCAATGTTTTCCCTACTGTTGCACTCACTGGAGTGGGAATAATAATTTTTACCCCTACACTATCCAACGCTTTCCCTACTGTTGGGCTCACTGGAGTGGGAATAGTAATGTTTACCTTCCAGCTATCCAACGCTTTCCCTACTGTTGCACTCTCTGGAGCGGGAATAGTATTTTTTACCCCCCCGCTATCCAACGCTTTCTCTACTGTTGCACTCACTGGAGTGGGAATAGTAATTTTTACCCTCCCGCTATCCAACGCCTTCCCTACTGTTGCACTCTTTGGAGTGGGAATAGTAATTTTTACCCCTATGCTATCCAACGCTTTCCCTACTGTTGCACTCACTGGAGTGGGAATAGTAATTTTTACCCCTACGCTATCCAACGCTTTCCCTACTTTTGCACTCACTGGAGTGGGAATAGTAATGTTTACCTTCCCGCTATCCAACGCTTTCCCTACTGTTGCACTCTCTGGAGTGGGAATACTATTTTTTACCCTCCGCTATCCAACGCTTTCCCTACTGTTGCACTCACTGGAGTGGGAATAGTAATTTTTACCCTCCCGCTATCCAACGCCTTCCCTACTGTTGCACTCTTTGGAGTGGGAATAGTAATTTTTACCTCTACGCTATCCAACGTTTTCCCTACTGTTGCACTTACTGGAGTGGGAATAGTAATGTTTACCCCTACGCTATCCAACGCTTTCCCTACTGTTGCACTCACTGGAGTGGGAATAGTGATTTTTACCCGCCCGCTATCCTACGCTTTGCCTACTGTTGCACTCTTTGAAGTGGGAATAATAATTTTTACCCCTACGCGATCCAACGTTTTCCCTACTGGTGCACACACTGGAGTGGGAATAGTAATTTTTACGCTCTCACTATCCAACAAAATTTGAACCTGTTTTTTACATTACATTTATTATTTTTACATTTTAAGCTTTTTTATATTATTTTAAGTATGTTTTATTTAATTGTTTTTAATATTTAATTACTTTTATATTTTTTTTAATACATTTTAAAAATTCGATATTTTAGCTAACTATTCTATATTTTGGAATCAATATTTTAGTACTTACCTGTTTGTAGATAGGGATTCTATATTCTGTACTTCTATATTTTGGAGTCGATATTTTGGGCATTCTATATTATGTCCCTCGATATTTAGTCACTGAACCGAGGTAGCTATCAGATTTAGGAATTGCAACCAGCCATTGTCAACTAGATGGACAGCCAATGCCTAAAAGTGAACTTCGACAAGATGGAGGTGCTCCTCTTTGGATCACACTTGTCATTTTGGAACACTTTGGCCTTCCATCCTGGGCCCTTTACCCACCGCAGTCACCAAATCAAAAAATCTGCGAGTGATCTTCAATTCTAAATAAACCTTCAAAGAGCAGACTAATCCGTTGATTTCTTCCTGCTTCTACTCTTCAAAATTCAAAAAATAAAAGTGCTACCTTTCATCCCCACAGATTTACGAACAATTGTGGTTGTCTTTATTGTGCTGTCAGTTTGATTACTGCAATCCTATTTATCTGGGCATGCAACAAGGGCTGAGAATAAAGATTTAGAGACTGCAGAATGATGCTGTTTGTCTCTTGAAAAACCTTAAGAAACATTAATCAGATGCCAAAGGGTTCAAGAAACTACATTGGTTGCCAATCAAAAGCAGAGTTACATTTAAAGCACTCTGTACAATACACAAAGCCCTGCATGGAACAGGCCCAATTTATCTGAGGGAGGAAATGTCATGGTACACCCCCAGAAGATGTCTGTGATCCACCAATGCTAAGACCATGGTAGTCCCTAAGATTTGCAAAGCCACCTGGGGAGGCAGAAGCTTTGTAAATGCTACTGCTCTTCTCTGGAACCAAATGCCACTGCCCCTAAGGTCACAGTCAAACCTTAGGATCATTAGAAAGCACTGCTTGTCTAAAAAATCTTATTCAATTATGTTCATTTGTGATTTTGGAAGAGCAGACATCAGCACCAAGACGCCTTAGGACATTCGTCGCGCTTTACAAATTTAAATCAAATCAATATGTCAAGCTTTGCATTTGCACCTGCTTATGTCACTTTATATTGTCATCAGCATAAACATGAATACATTATGGAAATAAAGTCCCTAACCACATTTCTCTCTGTTCAAAAGTCTCAAATGTAGATTTGAACGTGAACCAGTTTGTCGATCTTTTTAAGAGATGCAACAGGTCAGGGCACAGACGGAAAGATTTACTTTGACAGAATATTGCATAGTATATTGCTAAAAATAATAGGAAATAGTAAAAAGGAAGTTCCTCTGGGCATTTTTGTACAATCACACGAATAAATATGTAGCATATCAAGGGGAAAATCTACATATGCTTTTGACGGTATGTGTGCCAAAGCACTTTGGGATTTTGTAAGCAATTCTAAAATATTCAAGGACCTGATGTTCGTAAAAAACATTTTCTAAAAGTGATCGGAGTTTGCTGACTGACATTTACCAGATGCATTGAGTTATTGTGAACAAACCTATTTTGGTTCACAAAATTCGGAATTGTAGGAGCTCATTATTATGCATGAGGTAGGTTGTAAATTGCGACTTACTAAGAAGAACTGCCATCACCGGAGTAGTGGCCTGCTCGGGTCAGCAGACCACCATATCTGTTTTTTAGTAAAGCAATATATTTTTTAAATGCAGTGTTTTTTCCTTTTAAGGAAAACGGGATGCATCTAAAAAGGAAATAAAAGTTTCGAAAATATTTCTTACGAGTAATGAGTGTTTTTTCCAACATTCACAAAGGAGAAGGGGTCCTATTACCAAAAGGTTACCATCTCTTTTGAAGTGTTGGTAACCTATCAATAATTTGCATCACAATTGCAATATACCTTAAGACAAATTGAAAGGAACGCCCTAAACATGCCCCTTTCATTTTCAATCCGGTATGTAATCACAAAACCTATTTTGTGATTAGGTAACAAGTTACTGAATCACAGTTTGGGTTTAGAACATACCCAAAAGCAAATTTCCAGTCTCAAATGCTCCGATTTCTGACCCTTTGTGACTGCAAAATAGGTTTGAACCCAAACGGGTAGATGTACAAAAAGTACGACCGAATCGCAGTTAGTAAATCACAATTCCTGATGCAAGAAAATTAACAACTTATAATTAGCAATTCCTGGGGTCAGAAATAAACTACTTCATGAATATTAATGGGTACGTCATAGCTCAGAACACATTTGGAATGATAGCCATCAAAGCGCTGGTGGCCTGTTAGGGGGTCAGCAAGCCATCATTTCTGTGATTGCTTTTAAATAAAACAATTTTGGAATGCAGCCTGTTTTCCTTAAAGGAAACTGGGATGCTGTTCAAAAAAGAAAATGAAATGTTTAAGTATCATTTTTTAAGAGTGGGCAGTGGTCTAGGGAACCATTGACTGCTCTTAAATATTATAGGGGCATATTATCAAGGAAACGCGATAAATATAGCATTTCCTGCTTTGCGCGATTCTGTTTAACGCCACGTATCGCAGGATTCAATCGCCGAGATATCGCGTTATTATCAACGCATATCTCCACAGCGATCAAATCCTATGATAGTGGCGTCAAACAGAATTGTGCAAATCGTGAAATGCGATATTTATCGCGTTTCCTTGATAATATGCCCCGTTGCCTCAGCCGTACAATCCACCTGCCATGATAAGTATGGCTAAGTCAGTTTCAAAGCAGGCGTTGCAAACCCGCGATAACCGCGGTTAGGCGGTTTATTTTATCGCTTCGCAGGTTTGCTCGAGGCTTGCTAATATTGCGCTGCCGTGTCAGTGCGGATTTCCACGGAGAGATGTAAGAGAACGCCTACTTTGCATGTCATTAGCGATATTCATCGCTGATATGCAAAGAGTCAAAAAAACGGGCGCTATTGCCAGTACACTGTCGCTAACAGCTGTTAGCGACAGATTGCTAACAGGGCGATAAAAATATTGCCGCTTTAGCGGCAAAAAGTGCCGCTAAAGCAGTGATATTGCCCTTGATAATATGCCCCATAGTGCTTTACATTCTCAAAGGGGAAGGAGTCCTTTGGGGACCCTTACCATTTGTAAATGGGTTACCATCTCCTTCAAAGTGTCAGTAAAATATGAATGTTTTGCCACTGGAAAACGTTCACAGAACATTAATACTTTTGAACACCCTTCCAAATATTGAATCAATATCTATTCCCATTTCCAAACTGTGATTCGATAAGATGTTACCAAACCACAATATGGGATTAATATATACCAAAATGCTTTTTTGCGTTCGCAAATGAGCCAATTCTGCGAATCTGCTGGTTTGTGACTAAAAACAAGTTCTGTACATCTGGCCCAAAGTTCGCTATTATATAGAAAGAGCATAAATAACAAATGATGGTTTTTTGAAGGTAATGCGGTAATGTAAAAACCAATCATTGTGTTTTTTAAATAAAAGCATTCTGCATCCTACACAGCCTCGTGCGTTTCTCCCTCCTCAAAGTTTAATGATCCCAAAAATACCCAAGACTCTTGCTTTATTGCGAGGTAACACAATTCAGTTGCACAACATACAACGCATGCGAGGCACATCATATAATTCGATACGGAAATCACTGGCCTTACTCTTTCACATACAATTTGTGAATCACTTAGTGGTTGTTTCTTTTTGACTGCGATTATCATTGGTCTTTACCTTAGATGCCAGGTGTCTCGATCCGTGTGATGATAGTGCAAAGCAGGTGCTAGTCTGTGTTTTCCGCTGCATTCTAGTGCTCGCCCCCTTTGGTAAACTAGCTCATGCATTTATGCTATTTTTTGACAGCGCTGTGTTTCCTTTTGGGATCATGGAAACCGTGCAATTGTCACTGTTCGTCCTGTTTGCCTGGACTTGGGCCTCCTTCTCTGGAAGGCAATATTGTCTTTGCATTTTCTGGCAGATACTACTTCCCTGGATCGGGTCAACGATATAGACAAATTACCATTGACACAACTGCAGATCCCAGCTCTTTCTTATTCCAAAATACCCTACTTACCAGTGGGTATCAAGAGTGGGATGGGCCCTAATGCAAGCATGGACTCTCGCCCCCCTTGCCCACAGCCGACAACCAAGAGCTTCTGCAAGTGAGATGCGTAGTGACACTTGCTGCGCTGGACCCTGGTGCATCTATACCTGATGCGCTTATGCTACATACGCCCCTGTAGCTAGGTCTCTTCATTCATTCTACCTCTTTTCTTTTTCTTCTCTGTCTCCATGCCTCTCTCCCTTCAGCTCCTTCCGCGCTCCCTTTCACTTCCCCGCCTCCCTATCCATTTCTACTTTCTCCCCCCTTTTTCCTCACTCATCTTTATCTCGTGCCTTGCTTTTTTTACTTTTTCTCCTCTTTATGATCTCCATTACCCTCTCTTCTTTGTGTTTTCCTCTTTCTTCTCTGCATTACTTCTCCCTCATAATCTCTTCTGTTTGTGTCCTGCCCTTCTTGCTTTAATCTCCCGTTCCTCTTCATGTCTTTAGCTTCTCTATCGTCTTCTCTGCTTTCACTTCTGCATCTTGTCTTTGCTTCTCTCTCTCATCTCGTTCCTCCCTTTACTTTTCTCCCTTCACCATTCTCCTGTTCTTCCCCTTCCCTTTTCTGGCTCCCGATGTTCTCTGCCCACTGCCATCTTCCTCATTATGGGCCTTGTATGTATAGCTTGTCAAGACTGAGTTTGCCAGCGCCTGCCTGAGGCCTGTCTTTCTTTTCGTGGCTGCGACTCCTCCCCCAGTTCCCAGAGGATGTGAAAACAGCCAGGCCCAGAGAGTCACTCACAAAAAAATATTCTGAGCCGGTGGCCCTGTACTTAATCTGCAGCTGGTACAGAGACAAAGCTTTGGGCCCCGGTGCCACTGAAACACCTTCATAACTAATAGCTACCCCTTTGCTTCAAGCTGAAGAAGTTTGCTGAAACCTAGGTAATTGCAAACATCGTATCCTCCCAAATATGGCTCCTAGGGCTCAATACAGAATAGAAAAATGCTGATTCTGCTCAAAAACGGATGGCAAGAAAAATACTGAGCGCACAGCATTGGTGGTGCACAGGAGCCTTGAAATAACTTCAGCCTCCATTATTTATTTTTAACAGAGTTTTATATAGTGCAAACTTGACCCAAATCGGGTATCTGAGCACTTTACATGGCACTAGTTGCCTTACATGAGGACACATTCATTTAGGCATGGGGAGATTGAGTGATTTGCCCAGAATCATAGGATGTTCAGCGTCATTGCCGAGACTCGAACCCAGGTCCCCAGATTTGAGGTTGACTGCCCTAGCCCTTAGGCCAACTACTCTCCAGATTTAAAATGTGAAATCAAATCACTTACATGCTTGACCAATAGGGCCTCATCTGCCCGACACCGCATCGATCATGGGACCAACGACTCCCGGTTTGTGGTCCCGCCTCATTAGGATGCGAACGAACAGTCCCTACATTTTCTCATCGGAACATGCATTCCAGCCATAAACCAGTCGTAATGCATGCTCCCATAGTAAAATGGGAGGTACGGTTCATCCCTTCACTCTGTGGCAGGCACTTCAAGGTGCGGGGATCAACTGGAGGGTGCCATAGGTGCCGCCACCGCCTCCAACTGGAGGCCTTGCACCCAAGGGGGGCTTTCTAGGGGCCCCCAAAGACACTTTCCGACATGGTTTCCATGTCCGGCTTGGAAACCATGTCGCAAAGCGTCATCCTAATCTCAAGGGCGGAAAGGCCCGCCCTTGAGATTACTTGACGCATTCTGACTGGCGGATTTCTTTCCAACCGCCTCCATCAAAATTAGGTGGTCGGAAAGGACACGTTACGATGCTGTAAGGAAGTCTCCGATCGATGGTCGGAACCTTCCTAAACACATTGTAATCAGCCCCCAAGTGTTTAACATAATGTAATTGTACCTAGAGAAGGCTAATTTTCTATGACATGTTTTCTGAAATATTAGTGGGGGTACCACCAAATTCCCTGGAACACGCTCTTGTAAGAACAGGCAATGACTCTTGAAACCAATTGTGACTTCTTTTTTTTATTTTCCTTCCATGTTCTCCTTGCTCCAAGAAGAGGATTTTTTTTATGTTGCTGCTTCAATACTCACTAATTCTTCCCTGGTAGCTGTTACTCTTGGAGTACTCTGAAATTAGTCCTCGACTTTTTCCCTTCTCATGACAAAGGCTGTTTATGTTTCAAAATGCGGGAGAATAATTATCCTATTGTTTGATGCCAATACATTGCGCTATAAGGAAAATCAAAATGACATCTGGTGTTCTGTCACTTATCCCAACTACTTCCTCATAAGGTTTTCACTTTTCCCAGAGCAAAATACCGGCTTTTTGTTCAAGTTTTACGATTCTGCATTCGTTTACAATGCCCTTAATGTCTTTGTTTCCTTTAATTACGATCTCGGGATCATTAAGGCTGCTCTAGAACACAGTTTAAATTGCTTTCTTCTTTTAATTACTATTTAGGTATGTACTGCTAAGGAATTGTTTTTAGATTTTGGTGATTTCCCCGATGTTTGTCCCGGGTGGGGCATAAACATACAGGTCATGCCAGTAAAAAAACAGCCTGGTGCAATCCTACCTGCTGATTATCTCGCCCCTCCCGCCCCCCTCAGCAGTGCTCCCACCTGGCCAGATTTTCAGAATTACCAGGTGTCCTGCCACAATCATCATGTCCATATTGCCTCCTGCTTCCCACTCATATCAGTGCTCTTGCGGTATCATGGTCATTATTTTTGCAGTATTTATTAGGTTCTGCTTCGACGAGCCACAGGTCAAAGTTAGAAAGAGCCATAAAGAAATGTAAGCTGCCCCCCACTGAAGCCTATATAGGGGTGCTGCATTATGCCGTTGCATATACATTAAGAAGGCGAAGTCTCCCAACAGCGATAATCGCAGCAGATTTATTTACAGATAGAAATAATTTGCATTCGGTGACTGACCAAGGCAAAATATAGTCCTAACACGTTTACTCTGGACCTGATCTAAACCTTTATTGCTCTGTACCCTGTAACAGAGAGTTCCATAAAGCAATGGGGGCTCACATTTAATTGCCATTCATTTCAGTAATGGTCATATAGTTAACCTTAGTCAGGTGTTTCAAAGTTTCGGAAATAATGAGTATTACAGTATTCTCAATCTAGGCTCAATTGCTTTCTTGAATGTTACCACTTACATTGTAAGTGATGCATACCTGGGAAAACATTATAGTTTTTCCTTGATCAACTTGTTTAACTAAATACAATGACAGCTGCTTGCATCAGGCTATGAGTGCTATGACCTTTGTTTGAATCTGGTTTACACAAATATCGTTTGCTCCATTGTATTGTTTTAAGATTATTAGCAATTCTTTTGAGCCTCATCCTTGTTCTTTAAAGTATTATAATGTATTACTATATTCATGTGATTCTTCCCGTGGACGGCTGACGGAACAGGGTGTACCCATGAGCATGCACGCTGCCGCAGGCACGTTTGTCACATGGGCAGTACCCGAGCCCTCCGGTTGCCATTCTGCAGCCTTGTCCTCTGACAGGTGAGATCTGCCTCGGAGCCCCATGGTCTCCATATTCCGTTCTGTCAGACACTGCCTCCCACCAGGAGTCCCCGCCGAGAGGCTCAATGAGCCTCCCACTGTGGAGAGGAGCTGTGCTCTTTGTCCAGCAGGGGTTCAGGTTGCTGTTCGCCAGTCTGCGTGCTCTCACCCCACTGTTACAGCCTGCCCTGCTTCCTCTAGAGGCCCATTAGCTAGTATGGACAGCCCCCTGAGGTGGGGGCCCACCAGACATATGCCAGTAGGGGTCTGGTCTCAGGTTCCAGATCTCCAAATCTCAGGGTCATCACAAAAGTAACTTAACGCAACATACAACATCGCAGTCCATTGCGGGAAATTTACGCCGAGTTAACCAAGTATTCACAACACGGCGGTACCATGCAATAGTCACCAGATAACGCGTCAAATGGCCGTGTTAAAAACAACGCCACGCTGCAAAAATGCGCAACACAAACGCAAAAAAGCTGCGATGAGGCCAAACGTGATATACAAAAAGCAGCTAAAACCAGCCACAGGCCTGCAAATCCCATGCGTCTGGTGGGAAAATGCACTATAAAATACAGAAAAAAACCCCACCAAAAGCAATTCAAACTGTGTAGCCCCATGGATGCACCCGGACTGAGTGCAGAGGACAAGCCGAACCCCACCAGCCCCACGGAGGACCAGCATAGAACCAAGTGTTCGAGGAAGGGCAAGGAGAAGAGGAAGAGGAAGACGGGGTTCAGTCTGCAGGAAGACCGTATCATAGTCACGGAGGTGATAGAACACCATCAACAACTGTTCGGCACCTCCACTGTGGCACTGGCAACCCAAACGGAAATATGGCAGTCCATCGTCACCAAAGTCAATGCAGTCAGAGTGTCGAGGAGGTCAATGGAGGAGGTCAAGAGACACTTGCATGATGTGAAAAGGCAGACCAAACAGAAAATCGCCGACCCAAAAGGAAGGCAGCAACGGCGACTGGAGGTGGGAGTCCAGCGACACAGGAGGAGCTGGATGAACTGGAGGAAATGGTGGTCACAGTCAGCAGTGTGGAGACGGTGGCAGGATTTGGAGGCCTGGACACAGCTCGATATGACCTGACCCAACAGCAACAGGGTGAGTAGCGACCAGGGACTAAAGGGACGGGGGAGATGGGCACAATGGCACACGTGCACAATTATGTGTAGCACACTGCACACCCACAATGATTGTGGAACATGTCCCTGATATCCTTGCCACACTGCAGCGCACATAGAAACACCAAGTAGGCCCCCGTGCACAATGTGCACAAAGGGGCCCCCGTCCCTATCACCAATATCACAACCTACATGAGCACATGTGCTGAATCCATCAAAGCAGTGGCTCTGTGAGCCACACTGACTATGCAAGTGACACTGCATGCCCAATAGCATAGCAGCAGCCCAAGAATATGACATGGTTCACGAATCGACATGGATGTGGCCCAGTGTGGATCACATCCGTAAAGGAGCAGGTCACATATCCACGTGGACCCACATCCCATGCCGTACAATAAACGCAGCAGACAAACAATGCACCAGGCCACACAATCTGTCCAAGAGCACATATGACCCAAGTCAAAAACAATTCAGCCCCTGAAAAGCACACAATTCAAAGGCACCCCGCTTTAAAGGGAGAAGGGCACACGAAATCAGAGCTGCAGAGGCAACTCCCCCACAATGCAGCACACACACATAGCAATCACATAACATGCGCAATGACGGCAATGTGGTTCTGTTGGACTTGGCCCTTCTGGCAGGTTCACCCCTAAACTTTTTGCAGTTATCCTAGTTCTTTCCCTATGGAGTGTTAGTGGTTTTAGACCCCTAGGCACTTTAGCACGGTGTCCCCGTGTAAAGTGCGTGCGCTCTGTGTTACATTGAGTGAGACTGACCTGCCCTCCCATAGGAATGCATGGGGAATGTGTGTGTCCATGGTAGTTCCTGAGGCGTGGGGAGTGCAGGGTCGAGTTTGGTATGTGAAAACTAGTAAGATTGAATGCTGCGCGATGATGTGTGCGGTGTTACTGTGTCTAGTGTAGAAGTGCCACTTCTAGAAGCTGGCATGTCTGTGTAATAAATGTGAAGTGACTCTCTGGCTTGTGATTGGCTGGTGTGCCTGGCTCCAGGAGTCAGGATGGGTCTGCCCCGGTGGTGAATGGAGAGATCTGCATACTGATGGCAGGGAGGAGTACACCTGGGACCTGAGTAGGGCTGGGCCTTCCCTACACAATGATGGCTCCGCCCCCTGTGGTGCGACTGATGTCCCTAGCCTGTCCAGTGAATGGGGAGAGGGGCTGAGCATGACAGAGTGCTCCAAAACCAGTTGCATCTGGTTTTTCCTTAACCCTGCAGCCTGAGACAAAGGAAATGTGTATATAAAAAGGGGCTGTGACCCCATGGAAAATGTTCTGCTGTGCTGGTCCTGACGTTGGGGGCTGCTGCTGCTGGGCTCTAGGAGGAACCGCCACAAAGGACTGCCTCCCTGCTGGAGGGCCCTGTGTGCTGGCCTTCCTGAGCCCAGCCTTGTGCCCCCTGAACTCTGCCTTATTTGGAGGAGTGCTTTGTCTCCCATGGCCAAGAAGCGCTTTATTTTTATTGACTGAAGAGCGCTTGACCGTCCCGAAGAGCACCTTCATTTATGGAAACAGCGCTGGACTACGATCAATTCCGAGGGAATCCCGACGTAGCGATTCCCCCGCTTTTTTGCTAATTTTCTAGCGGGAGCCCACCCCGCATTTGTGCCTCTCGAGCGGGAGCCCACCCCGCTCTGTCTTTTTAATTTCCAGAGGGAGCCTACCCCTCGTTGCCCGCTTCACTTTATTTTTACCTGCGGGTGCCCACCCCGCGTATCTACCTGTTTTAAAACCAGAGCGGGAGCCCACCCCGCCGGTTCTGGCCCCCGTGGGAGGCCGCCGCCACCAGAAACGCAGAGTGACGCTGCGCTGCCCGCAGCGCCCCAGAAGTGCCTAGAGTGGCTTTGTGCAGGCGGGGCCTGAGGACACCCGGAAGTAATGCCTGCCTGAGCGGGGCTCTCAGGAATTGGAAGGAGAGCCCCGCAGCCACAGAGAAGCCAGGTGGGAGCCTATCGCAATCTGGCAAAAAACCCAAAAGTCACCGGAGACAACAAGAGAGACCACACGATGCTGCTGCCCGGTCAACGGTGACCCGGGCAGCCCAGGACGTCCAGAGCCTCGCAGGCTCCTTACCGAAGTCCCGGTCCCGAGAGAGGGACTGGGTGAAGAGCAGAGAAACCCGCGGTGCTGGCCTGGAAGGAACGAGGCAGAGAAATTGCTCCGTGAAGAGGAGAATCGGGAGGCTACCCCGCCTCCGTGTGGAGTCTGCCGGCAAGCCCCGGTGAGTGGGGCTGGAATTTGACTCGTGGGGCGGGAGGCTGTTAAGATGGATTGAAGTCCTGCGAGTACTGATCGTACCCGCCAAGGAGGAGAGATGCATGGAAACGCAGCAGGAGCATTGCCGACCACAGAGACGGCCCTGACTGCGGGTGAGTGCCTAAGAGACCAGAGAGTCCCTGATCACGGGCCGCGCTGTTCTTTTTCGACCCCCGGGGCCATCTGCAAGCCCCGCGAGGGTACATAGGGAGCGCCAAGGTTAGTCCTAATTTTTGCTTCCCTAAGTGCAGCTGCACCGTATAGCCGCGGTAAGCTGTGTGTCTACAAGGTAACGGGGCCAATTTGGGTCCCTAGTAACACTGCAGAGCAAGCCCAGGATGGGCCCCCCCCACTTCAGACAGTACTGACTTGGGGCCGTAATTGGGCTCAGTAGAGTCTGTGCTCATTTTGGTTCTAGGGGCTTCTGTGACCCTGTGGTGCCAGTGCCATTTTCACCAGCTGCCCCACCTGGCAGAGGGCAGCTGCAACATTGCGCAAACTAGGGACGGAGTTCTAGAGAGGGGCTCAGAGGGCACGCTGGTGCCCATGCCCATTTCTACAGCTGCCCAGCAATTAGTGGGCAGCTGCCACGTTTAGGTTGTGATATTGCGCATCCTTACTTCGCTGCCTGTGCAGCCCAGCCCTGACATTTTGGGACAAAGGACATTTGAGCCCCTGAGAGGCCAAGTCGGCCTGAGGACAGTTTTTCTGTGTTGTGCCCTCCCCTAGGGTACATGGTTATTTCTACATGTGTACGTTTGCGCAATGTGCATTGCCTTTATTCTTATGTCTATTTCTAAATGTGTCTATGCTTAGGAGATTGTTTTCCTAGTATAGGTTATGCTAGTGAGTTCATGGTTCCCTGCGTGATATATGCCTAAGGTGTTTAGGATTGCGTAGGGTGTACTTACCTTTTACCAGGGGTTACTGGTTGTGCGCTACATTTATTATTTGTTCTACATTTACAATTGGTGATTTGTGATGATTCTGATGGTGGTCCATTGGCCCTGTCTGATGTAAATAGTCCCCTGTAAATTCTGCCCAGTGCCAGTTGGCACAGTGTAAATGGTGTGAACATTATCTAATGTGTTTTGGTATAATACAAAGGCTATTTTTATATATAACCTTGTGTGGAGTTTCTTTTGAGGTGGGCCTAAGGTGTTGTTGCTGTGTGCGCGTGCAAACGCTTTACACATTGCCTCCGGGATAAGCCTGACTGCTCGTGCCAAGCTACCAAGGGGGTGAGCAGGGGTTATCTTTGGCGTGTAACTCCCCATCCCTGACTTAGAGTGGTGGTCTATGCCTGGCTTTGGCGCAAGCCTTAGCCAACCAGAGATCCCATTTCTAACAGGTACAAAGTGCAAGACCAATACCACAGGACAGACCTCACAACAGGTTTTGCTCGTGTGTAGTAACTGTCCACTCACATTCTGCATTGCCTGACACTGTGTGATGATAATGTACGGGTACTATCACACATCCGTCATGTAGTCGAAAAACACACTGACTGCCATCAAATAGCCAACTCCACCAAAACAGTCACAATATACATCGGTATGCAGTCTGAATGTAAACATCTGCAAATCTTCAACATACATATGAAACTCTGTGAACCTGCATCTCCCCTTTACATTGCAGAGGAACAAACAACACCTCCTGCAGAGCACACCACACTTCTCATCATTGATGATGAAGAGGACAACCTGCACATATTTCAAGACACCCTCCAACGGATAATGGACAGCCTCCACACCCCATCCCCAGGAGCAGTGCAGGCCAGCTGCCTCGAGGTGACCCCACCACCTGCACAGACCACACAGCAGGAAACACACACCACTACGGTTGTCTCCCAGGACCCCCACGAACAATACATGGAATTCCAATGGCATGTTTTGGGTTGCCAGGTGAAGCTGGCTGATCAGCTGCGGGTGGGTTTCGAGCTTGTGGCAGCCAAACTCGATGCCATACGTGGGTGTCTGAGTCCCATCAGGGACCAAGTACAGTCCCTATCGGACGCCCCCTGTCCGCACTATGCTCCACCACAGACCTTGGCTGACCTCGCTGGGCCATTAATCGGATACAAGAACTGTTTGGTCAGACAGGCACCAGCGATGACAGCACAGAGTTGGCACAGATGCGGAGGTCAATGGAGACCATAGAGCAGAAGCAGGCTGGAAATATGGCTGTCTTGTCTGGACACCAGCAAGTAGTAGTTGGGAACTTCAATGCCCTGCAGTTCATCATCTTGCCATAGCTGCCACTGAGCCTGTCCCAGATGACTGCAGCGAGGACATCGACACACACAGCTCCGACCCCTGATGTGTCATTGGCACACAGTGATGCAGCCCCATCACCTTCGCAGTCTGATGTGTCAGTGGCAAACAGTGGTGCAGCCATTAACCCGCCACACACACCGGACACAGAACCTGTATCAGGGGAGTAAGATGGGGATGATAATTACTGTGTGAGGAAGGAGGCAGTAGCGCCCATTGCCGCCATATGGCCAGTCCCTGCATGGTTCTGACCTATGCATCATGCCCTGGGACAATACCTTCCACTGACCCCCGGAACACTCAGCGACATTCACCCGGACCCCGACACAGACTACCATATCTTCACTGCTGGACAATTACACAGCAATCCTGCTGCGGACTGCCTCCCCCTCTTCCAAATCACTTTTCAATCCCCAAAGGACTCTGGTTGGCCCACCACTGGGCTTCCATGTAATGTGGGGTTGGATGGCCATGTACAGCTCCAGCTCCATCAATCACCAGAATGTGAATAAAACATTCTAAATCGCATAGATGTGTCATGACTATGTTCACTCACATATGGAAGTATTGCTGGATGTAGGGACAATGATTGTACATGAAAGTACACCCTGGTAACTGACATCTATGCGCATGTTTATCCCTGAGACAAATGGCCAATTGGATGACTGTGAAGGTGAGTACTAGCTGTGTCCCCATTGCACATCAACAACAATCTCACAACCCCCCAACGTAGGCATACGTCCATGTACTGAATAGGGCTGTGTGTAGGAATGACCAAATCGGTAGCATGCCAGAAGTGGTGTCCTACATCACATGTGACAACCGAACTTCATGTCGCATACCTACCCACATACATCTGTCAGGAGACGTCCTTTTATTATTCATAATAGTGCTCCACATGGTCTGAGTTTGGACACCATACTCACATTGCTGAATTCACGTAAGTGCACAGGTCGGCCAGCAACTATCCCAAAACAATGTCTGGTTCACAGATATGGAGCTTGCAAAAGGGAGCCACCCCCATTGTACATGCGTCAGTCAGTTCCTCCCTGTGTAGGGACGATGCTGATTGTGGCACATGAGTGGACAATCTAATCAACACTCATCACAGTTAGACACCAGTGGAGTTGCATGGACTTTATTGGCATGTGCGTGTCAGTACGGATGAGGCAACGGCCACAACAGGCAGGGACATGCTTAAGACACTTACACGCAGCATGGGAACATGTCGAGGTGCAGAAAATGGTGAGGCAAAAATGGACAACAATCATCAAGGATGGCAACGGTTTTAGCCCACCTTGCCGTGCTGGACGAGTCATGTGTTGTTTGGCGTCTGCCCATTGCCCCGTGTGTGGGGGCATGACTCACTGCCCATGGGATCTGCATAGTGCTCTGCCACCGGAATGTGCCGACTGTGTGCTCTGCAGACATTGATCAGGTGAAAGGGTCCGACAGGTTCACATGTCGTGCTACATTGCCATCTGTGTACTCTCCCCCAGCAGTGTGTCCGAATTGGTAACGTTGCCAAATGATGCTGTGTTGCTCCAACCATGGACCTGCATCACCTTGAACAGGTGTGTGTACACACGTGTAGTTCCACGCACATGCATCCAGAGTCCTGACGAAGGCAGACATGTCCTCTGTTGTGGTGGGATATGTGAGCATTCCCCACGATGCAACAAGATTTTGGGACCTGTGCTGTGGGTGACAATCCGATGGGGCTGCAGGAACGTAGTTACTCATCCATGAATGCCCGCGCAGCTTCCCATGCAATGTGTTCCAATAGTACGTTGTTGTCGTATTCAAGTAACATCAGGGTGAGCCAATCCATTAACCCCTTCGATGCTCATGACGGAATGGTTCCGTCATGAGAATCGGTGCCCCTGTGCTCATGACGGAACCATTCCGTCATGAGGCCAGGGGCACGAAATCCTTCTGCTGCAGACAGCAGAGGGATTTCTATTTCACCCCTCTGACCTTGGGAGCTCGGGAAGATCTTCCCCAGCTCCCGAGGCCCCCTCCCTGGTTTCTGTGCCATGAAGATCAGCGCGCACGTCGCGCTGTTTTCATTGCACAGAAACTGAAACTGAAATGAGCCTTTAGGCTCATTTCTGTTTCACTTTCTATGTGCTCAGGGGGCTATCTCAGCCCCCCGGCCACGTAGAAAGACGGGAGGGGTATCATTGGAAAGGGGAGAATCTCCCCTTTCCAATGATACCCCTCCCCAGTGGGCGATCCCCAAGCAGGGATCCTCCCACTAGACACCAGGGAGGGGGGAGCAGCCCCTTGGGCAAGTGCCTTCGCTCCCCCATAAAAAAATCAGCTACATTCAGACTTTCTGCCCCCCCGGGGGGCAGATGGGGCAGTAGCCCTCATCTGCCCCTGGGGGGCAGAAAGCTCACTAAACGCCAGGGATTTTTTGGGTGCATTATTCGAGGGTGGGGGCTGCCCGAAATGGGTACGCCACTGCCCCCAAACCCCACCACCATTACAGCCTTTCTGCCCCACGGAGACAGATGAGGGCAGTACTCCCCAATCTGCCCCCTGGCGGGGCAGAAAGCCCACTAAACACCAGGGATTTTTTTTGCACCATTTTTTTTTAGGGTGGAGGCTGCCCGAAACAGGCATGCCAATGCCTCCACCCCGTCACCATTACAGCCTTTCTGTCCCCCCTGGGGGGCAGATGGGGCAGTAGCCCCCAATGTGCCCCCCAGGGGGCAGAAAGCCCACTTGATGCCAGTAATTTTTTTTGCGTGCAATACTTTTTAGGGTGGGGCTGCCCGAAACGGGCATGCCAATGCCTCCACCCCTGTCACCATTACAGCCTTTCTGCCCATGGGGACAGGAGCCCTCAATCTGCCCCCCGGGGGGGCAAAAAGGCCACTAGATGCCACAGATATTTTGGGGCAAATCTGAATTAGGGTGGGGGCTGCCCAAAATGGGCATGCCAATGCCCTCACACAAATTACAGCTTTCTGCCTCCCCTGGGGGGCAGATGGGGGCATAAGCCCCCAATCTGCCCCAGGGGGAAAAAAGCCCTGTAGACGCCAGGGTGTTTTTGGGCACATTTTAATTAGGGTGGGGGCATTGCCATGCCCGTTTTGGGCAGCCCCCACCCTAATTAAAATTTGCCCAAAAAACTCCCTGGCATCTTGTGGACTTTCATCCCCCCTGGGGAGCAGATAGGGGCATTAGCCCCCAATCTGCACACCGGGGGGGCAAAAAGCCCACTAGTAGCCAGGGATTTTTTTTAGGCAAATTTCAATTAGGGTGGGGGCAGCCCAAAACAGACATACCCATGCCGCCCCTCCCCCACAATAAAATTACAGACTTCCTGCCCCCCTGGGGGGCAGATAGGGGCATTAGCCCCAATCTACCACACCGGGGGGGCTAAAAGCCCACTAGACAACAGGGACTTTTTTGGGCAAATTTTTATTAGGGTGGGGGCTGCCCAAAACGGGCATGCCAATGCCCCCACCCACAACAATTAAAGCCTATCTGTCCCCCCGGGGGGAAGATGGGGCAGTAGCCCCCAATTTGTCCCCCTGGGAGCAAAAAGCCCACTAGACGCCAATGATTACGCTGGATTTTTTATGCGTGGGGGTGGGGACTGCCCAGAATGGGCATACCAATGCCCCCCACCCCCAAAACAAATAGCCACAGTGTTTCTGCCCCCCTTGGGGGCATATCAGGGCAACCCCACCCCCCGATATCCTCCCCAGGGCGGCAGAAAGCAGACTAGGCACCGATTTGTTTTTAGCAATATGCCTACCTGTCGATTTTGGGCCCTAGCTCAGCCGGCTCATAGGGACACCTAGCAAACCTGTACATATTTACAAACTAGACACCCAGGGGAATCCAGTATGGGGTAATTTGTCTGGCTCTCACCAGGTTCTGTTACCCAGAATCCCTTGCAAACCTAAAAATAAACACATTTTCCTCACATTTCTGTGGTGGAAAGTTCTGGAATCTGCGTGGATCCACAAAATTCCACACACCCCGCGTTCTCCAAAGTCTTCCAAGAAAAATGGTACCTCACTTGCATGGGTAGGCCTAGTGCCCGCAACAGGAAATGGCCCAAAACGCGACGTGGACACACCACATTTTCACAGTGAAAATTGACCCTTTTTTTGCAAAGTATCTAGCTGTAGATTTTGAATTCTAGCTCTGCCGGCACCTAGGGAAATCTAGCAAACCTATACATGTTTTAAAACTAGACACCCAGGGGAATCCAGGATGGGGTGACGTGACTGGCTCTCACTGGGTTCTGTTACCCAGAATCCCTGGCAAACCTCAAAATTTGTCCAAAAAACACATTTTCCTCACATTTCTGTGGTGGAAAGTTCTGGAATCTGCGTGGATCCACAAAATTCCACCCACCCCACGTTCACCAAAGCCATCCGAGAAAAATGGTACCTCACTTGTGTGGGTAGGCCTAGTGCCCGCGACAGGCAAGGGCCCAAAACCTATTGAGGCGATATCAAAATTACCTATCACAAAACAACCTGGTTTTGCAGAGGGAGTCCTATGAGTTTTTGGCCCCGGGTTTGACAGCCATCAAGGAATGAAATGTGGGGGGATCCATGCAAGCCATACCTCCCTGGAATCCCCCAGGTGTCTAGTTTTCAGAAATGTGTGGGTTTGGTAGGTTTCCCTAGATGGCCGCTGAGCACGGGGCCAAAAACCCAGGTGACCCTCCCTTGCAAAGCCAGGTTATTTGGTGATAGGCAATTTTGATGTCGCCAAAATATGTTTTGGACCCTTGATGTCGCGAGTACTTGGGCCTCCCACATGAGTGAGGCACAATTTTTATCAGGAGTGCCGGGGGAACACTGGGTGGTATGAAATTTGTGTCAGCCCGGTGATGGCACAACTTTCCCACACAAAAATGTGTGAAAAAAGGGATTATTTCAGCTAAAATTGACGTTTGCTGGGGATTCTGGGTAAGGAAACGTTGAGGGATCCATGCAAGCCATACCTCCCTAGAATCCCCCGGGTGTCTATTTTTCAGAAATGTGTGCGTTTGGTAGGTTTCCCTAGGTGCCGGCAGAGCTAGGGTTAAAAAACTACAGCTAGGCACTTTGCCAAAAAAGGGTCATTTTTCACTGTGAAATTGTGGTGTGTCCACGTTGCGTTTTTCGCCGTTTCCTGTCGCGGGCACTAGGCCAACCCCGACAAGTGAGGTACCATTTTTCTTGGAAGACTTCGGGGAATGCGGGGTGGGTGGAAATTTGTAGATCCACGCAAATTCAAGAACTTTCCACCACAGAAATGTGAAGAAAATGTGTTTTTTTGGGGTACTTTTTAGGTTTGCAAGGGATTCTGGGTAACAGAACATGCTGAGAGGCAGCCGAGTTACCCCAACCTGGATTCCCCTGGATGTCTAGTTTTAAAAAATGTATAGATTTGCTAGGTTTCCCTAGGTGCCGGCAGAGCTAGGGTTCAAAAACTACAGCTCGGCACTTTGCCAAAAAAGGGTAATTTTTCACTGTCAAATTGTGTCCACGTTGCATTTTGTGCTGTTTCCTGTCACGGGCATTAGGCCTACCCACGCAAGTGAGGTACCATTTGTCTCGGAAGACTTTGGGGAACACGGGATGGGTGGAGATTTGTGAATCCATGCAGATTACAGAACTTTCCACCACAGAAATGTGAGGAAAATGTGGTTTTTTTGACAATTGTTTTGGTTTGCAAGGTATTCTGGGTAACAGAAGCTGGCGAGAGGCAGTCGAGTCACCACATCCTGTATTCCACTGGGTGTCTAGTTTTCAAAAATGTATAGGTTTGCTAGGTTTCCCTAGGTGCCAGCAGAGCTAGGGTTCAAAAACTACAACTAGGCACTTTGCCAACAAAGGGTCATTTTTCAGTGTGAAATTGAGTTGTGTCCACGTTGCATTTTGCACCGTTTCCTATCACAGGCACTAGGCCTACCCACACAAGTGACGTACCATTTTAATCAGAAGACTTTGGGGATCGTGGGGTGAGTCAAAATTTGTGGATCCACGCAGATTCCAGAACATTCCACCACAGAAATGTGAGGAAAATGTGTTTTTTTAAACTTTTGTTTAGGTTTGCAAGGGATTCTGGGTAACAGATCATGGTGGGAGCCAGTCAAGTCACCCCATCCTGGATTCCCCAGGGTATCTATTTTTAAAAAATGTATAGGTTTGCTAGGTTTCCATAGATGCCGGCAGAGCTAGGGTTAAAAAACTACAGTTAGGCACTTTGCCAAAAAAGGGTCATTTTTCACTGTGAAATTGTGGTGTGTCCACGTTGCGTTTTGCGCCGTTTCATGTCGCGGGTACTAGGCCTACCCACGCAAGTGAGGTACCATTTTTCTCGGAAGGCTTTGTGGAATGCGCGGTGAGTGGAAATTTGTGGATCCACGCAGATTCCACAACTTTCCACCACAGAAATGTGAGGAAAATGTGGGTTTTTTGACAATTCTTTAGGTTTGCAAGGGATTCTGGGTTACAGAACCTGGTTGGAGGCAGTGAAGTCACCCCATCCTGAATTCCCCTGTGTGTCTATTTTTCAAAAATGTATAGGTTTGCTAGGTTTCCCTAGGTGCCAGCAGAGCTAGGGTTAAAAAACTACTGCTAGGCACTTTGCCAAAAAAGGGTCATTGTTCACTGTGAAATTGTGGTGTATCCACGTTGCATTTTGCGCCATTTTATGTCGCGGGCACTAGACCTACCCACGCAAGTGAGGTACCATTTTTGTCTGAAGACTTTGGGGAACGCGGTGTGAGTGGAAATTTGTGGATCCACGCAGATTCCAGAACTTACCACCACAGAAATGTGAGGAAAGTGTTTTTGTTTTTACAATTGTTTAGGTTTGCAAGGGATTCTGGGTAACAGAACCTGGTGAGAGCCAGTCAAGTCACCCCATCCTGGATTCCCCTAAGTGTCTAGTTTTCAAAAATGTACAGATTTGCTAGGTTTCCCTAGGTGCCAGCAGAGCTAGGGTCAAAAACTGCAGCTAGGCACTTTGACAAAAAAGGGTCATTTTTCACTGTGAAATTTTGGTATGTCCACGTTGCGTTTTGCGCCGTTTCATGTCTTGGGAACAAGGCCCACCCATGCAAGTAAGGTACAGTTTTTCTCGGAAGACTTTGCAGAATGCGGGGTGGGTGGAAATTTGTGGATCCACGCAGATTCCAGAACTTTCACCACTGAAATGTGAGGAAAATGTGGTTTTTTTTTTACAATTATTTAGGTTTGCAAGGGATTCTGGGTAACAGAACCTGGTGAGAGCCAGTCAAGTCACCCCATCCTGGATTCCCCTAAGTGTCTAGTTTTCAAAAATGTATAGGTTTGCTAGATTTCCCTAGGTGCCGGCAGAGCTAGGGTTAAAAAACTACATCTAGGCACTTTGCCAAAAAAGGGTCATTTTTCACTGCGAAAATGTGGAGTGTCCATGTTGCGTTTTCCACTGTTTCCTGTCACGGGCATTTGGCCTACCTACGCAAGTGAGGTACCATTTTTTTCGGAAGACTTTGGGGAATGCTGGGTGGGTGGAAATTTGTGGATCCATGTGTGGGGGATATGCCACAGCTCGGAGCAATGATTCGAATGTGTGTGCAAAGTTGGGGAGAATGGGTTGCTGCTTCCGTGGGTTTCCGTGGGTGTCAAGGGCATCCCATGCGGGGGTACCTCAGGCAGGGGCTTCTGTGTGTGGGGTGTGGTTAAGTTGGATAGTTCATTTGCGTAATGCATGGTGTTGGAGTATTCCCATCAGCCATGGCATCTCTCTCAGGGTGTTCCAGCCGCATTCAGGACCAAGGTCAGAGATGCAGGTGTCCTCCCACCTTCTGCATTGGAACAAAGGAGATTTCAACCCTAATGTTTGTCTGACTACTACCTGCGTTTTCGGAATGTGATGTGTCTGGCGCTGAAATTGAGACAAGGCCTTGGACTCATCGTGTACCGATGGCAATACACACACAAGCGGCATGTGGAGCCAGGTGCCCGAGAGGCCTTGCGCTGCTTGTGCAATCTCACTCCGTCTCTCTTCCTCCCTCTCTCCCTCCCTCTCTTTCCTTTGTTGGGCGCATGGCACACCTTCTTCTCTTGGATTTTGTCCCCCAGGCTGTGTCCTACAGATTGTCCAGTGAGGACCCGCTAGGACTCATCCTAATGGTTGTTTTGGCTTTTGTTTGAATGGTGTTTTGTGTTGGTGATTACATTGCTGTATGACTGATTCTCCATTTTCTGGCCATGCATGTATGTTGATTTTCCTGCTTGTGCGACATCAGGCAAATTATTTTGTTTTGGTATTTGTAGTGTCGGTGTGCAGTTTCTTTGTCTGTGGTTGGGGGGGCCCGGAGTGGGAGCCCGGTGGGGGTTGCGGGCCAGGGTGTGGTGTCAGTGGGTATTGTGGCCCTCTTGGTTGTCCGTGCTGCATGGGCAGTTGCTCGGGGGCATCTGTTGTTCTTCATGTGTGGCTATGGGCTGTGCTCCCTTGTCTGGTGCCGGTTGTGGTCTGACTTTTCACCAGGTCAGAGCAGGTGTTAATTTCCTGGTGCTGCCGTGCCTTATCGCATGTTTTGTGTTCTTATCGCAGATCTGGCTGGTAGTTGAGAGTGTTGCCGAGTGATGTTGTCGCTGCTTTTTGCTCGGCAACGCCTACTCTGCATCTCATTAGCGATAGTTACCGGGGTCATCCGTGGTGATGTTTGTTGCGGATGCTAATGCCGGAAAAGTGGTGCTGTCGGCTTATTGCACCGGCTTGTGAATGGGGCGGTACATTTATCACGACTTTGGCTGCGCTAAAGTGCTGTTAACTCAGAGATAGCTCCTTGAGAATATGGCCCTATGTGTCTATCACTTCAGGCCTCAACTGCATATTAAGAGCCATCCAAACATCTCCAACTCAGCATCAGCACGTCCCCCACCTTCTCAGAGCAGCCCCAGTACACCTGAAACACAGATTCCCCAAATATTTATTCCATCAAATCCAAAACAGACACTTTCATCAAATCTTTAATCTCAATGACTTCTGACATCTAAAGAGGCCTCTCCAAGCTTTGCACAATATTGCAAACATCGATATATCCACCAAGATACAAACATGATAGCCCTACTATCAAGACCACCTTTACAACCATTCCCTGTAATAGTAAGGCCTCCCTAATACAAGATTTACTTCTCTGATATTGGAAGAGGATCAGGAGGACTTCCTTAAAACCTACAACTCTGGGAAGACTATCAAAGCCCATCTGGAAAGCTTGCATATGTTGATGGCAAAGACCAGAGAAAGACCATTGTGCAATACCGTGTTAGGGTTAGGTAACACTAGTTTGTCAGTCACATGTACATCACCCTATAGAAGAAGAAAGCAACTGTGTAAAAAAGAAGAGAAGGTCCTAGTTTGTCTCTTAAGGATCACTCCCACACACATTCCTATTGTTTATGTAAAGGTAGGCAGCTACAAAGAAAGCAAAAGGGAAGGTCACATGGATGGGCCTGTGGCACGCTCAAAGGAACAGGGCTTAAGATGGTTGGCTGAAGGACACTTAAGACACCTTCAGGGCAGCAGGGGAAGAGGCCGTCTAAGTAGCACTTGCACACAGAAGCCATTATCTGACAACCGTTTTGTATTTGGTTAGATTCCTCACTTAGTTTGCATCCATTTCTTTCTCCCTCCACTTTATTTTTCCCTTTTCAATTTCCCACAGCTCACTCCCTCAGCTAGCCTAAGGTAGACCTGTATGTTAGATATTTGGGGTTCTGCTGTTTGGCGTATTTTTTTTCAGGCTCATTTATCTTCAATTATCAGAATGTATCCAGGTCTTTTGGGGGGATAGTTAGAGTCTGAATCCAGAAACAGGCTTGTATGCCTGACAGTACTATATTTAACATTTGGGTGCTTCCTAAATTCTGTTGTTTATGTCATCAGTTCTACTGCTCTGGCTGGTGTCCTGTTCTGGATTGGTTTCTCTTCACAGCACTGCCAAGCATAACACTCTGCATAAAAGACAGTACCTGGCATCAGGCTATTAACTCATCTTTATTAAATTCTCAGCTTTTATACATGGCCTACTGATGTGGAGCTACTCTCCACATGTCCTATTCTCTCTGCTTCCTTTAATGTAGTGAGAGAGAAAACTAATATTTCCTGTCTCCACCCAGGAAGGTCCTGGCATCTCACTTCTGTCTGGATCAGCTAGACTGCTGACCTACTTGTATAACAATGTCCTTTCCTGGAGGACATGACATTTCCCCCCCACTTACAAAGGAATTTAGTAAATCTCTTCAGTGCATCCTTTAGGCTCTGTAGTTGGTTTCTTTGCTCTGCAAATGTTGAGAGTGGTTCTGCGGATGTTGAGGGTGATGTCTGTTGCGGGGAGTGTTCGTTAATGAGGTGAACATCCTTTCGGCTCCTTGATTGGTTTGTTAGTTCTGCTGACCTACATATAAAACATCGCCTTTTGTAGAAGACATGACATCTCACGCCCAATTACAAGGAAATTCAGTCAATCTCTTCAGTGCATCCTTTGGGCTCTGTAGTTGGTTTCTTTGCTCCGCATATGTTGAGAGTGGTTCTACAGATGTTGCGGTTGATGTCTGTTGCGGGGAGTGATCGTTGGTGAGGTGAGCATCCGTTGGGCTCCTTAATTGGTTTGTTAGCTCTGTGGGTGCTGAGTGGGGTTTCTGTTGAGAAAGGTGTTTGTTGTTTCGATGCTTCACGAGAACAAGGGTCGGCTCTGAGACCCATTTACTTGTTCTGTTTGCCTCACCCACTCCCAGTTGCGTTTGGGAATGTGGAAGTCTTTGACCATCCGGTTATATGCATGTTCCTTTCTCATCCCCCTTTCCTTGAGAATGACATGGCTCTGTCAACACATTTCTGCCTTTCTTACAGAGTGATGAGACAGCCTTTTCCCAACATTTTTGGGTAATGTCCCATACATTTGTCCTTATTCTGTAAGCTCTTTGAGTCAGCAGAGCTGTCCCCATCAGAGGTGAAGGTATATTCTTCATGTCTTGATGTGAATATAACTGACATGACATGTTGCGTTGTGGGGTAAGTGATTGTTCTGAGTCATCGACGTGTGATGTTTTGCTCTGAACGGGGAGATCGTTCTCTGATTCCATTGTGCATTTGGGTGATTGATGGCATGGGCGTTTTCTTGATCTTGATTCTGTTGACCTGAGTGATTATGCAGACATGCTTTTTGAATCAGATGAATTTTCTGCTGATTTCCTTTGATGTAGTTCTTTTGGGTGTGTTCTGACTGATGAATCTCTTCAGCTGATGGACTGTGATGAACTGCTCCTTGAGTCGGAGCTATCTTTGGGACATTTCTTTGGGTACATCTCTTGCAATATCTTATGTGCTCTTGTGCAACGGAGGGATAATTTGATAGCCAAGTGTTTATTTCTTTTGTTTGGCCCCAGTGAATTTTGTCTCTGCTCCTCTCATGTGATATTAATTGTCTCCTCTTAGATTTCTCCTTATTGTCATGGGTGTCTTGAGTGCGTTTGCATACCCGTTTCCGGTGTCCGAGTGAATTGCCCAGTCTTAGGTGGTTTGTTTCTTCTTCTCGTTTGTTGGGCGCACTGTCGTCTGTGCCATGTGTGTGATATATCCCACTGCTTGATGCTTCTTCGAAAAAGTCTAAGAAGTTCGATGGACAGTGGGTGGCTCGCGTGTGTTTGTATACCGGTTTCCAGAGTTGGTGTGAATTGCCCAACTAGTGTAGTTTGTTTTTTCTTCACGCTTGTTGGGAATGGTGTTGTCTGTTCTATTTGTGTGATCTGTCCCACTGCTTGATGCTTCTTTAGAATAATCTGGAAAGTTTGATGAATGACTCCTTGAAGTTATTTCAGTTTGGCTGTCACAATCCTGGATTGTCCTGGTCTTTTGTGTGCCATCCCCCACTGCCTTTTGTATTGTTGAATCTGAGTATATCATGTCACTTTGTATATCCATGATATCTTGTCTCTGGTCTGCCTTTGCCCTCACTCTTTCTGGATCTTTTGGTTTCTTGGGCTTTACTCACTGACATGAGAACCATCTCATTTCTCTTGTCTTCCTTTCATGCATTGAGGTGCAATTCTCTTGCTTTGGCTTGTTCTCCAGCTTTGGCCCTCCTATAGATTTCCTTTAGCGAGAGCTGCTTTTGAAGGATCTCGCGCTTCGTGTCTGGTATTGAACAGCTCTCAATTACCCTGAGTCTAATTTCTTCCTTATTTGTGAACGTATTAAAATTCCAGTATTGTACCAGACTTTGTAACCTTGTAATGAAATTTGTTATTGATTCACCTGGTTCCTGCTGTGCTGCGTTGAAGATGAGGCGCTCTTGATCCACATCTTTCTTTGTGTTGGAATGGGCACGTAGTGTCTCTTTGAGTTTTTCACATGCCTCTGTGTCCTTTGTTGAAAATGTGCTGATTTGGCGTTGGCCTTCATGCCCCACCAGCTGAAGTAGTAGTAGCAGACATTTTTCGTCTCTTCGCTCACCGGTTGTTGCAAGAAATTCATCCAGTGACTCCAGCCATCGGTTCCATTTGGGACCCAAACTCTGGGTGCTGGTCTGTGTCACTGGGGGTGGCACTTCAATGCAGGGGTTAGATTTGTGTGTTTCTTTTCCCATTGACATGATGGTGGAATGTGCTAGTATGATAATCCCACAGGACTACTCACTATACTTTATGTATTATTTGTTGGCCCTCTTCAGTAGAGATCCTGCGTGTAGTTGTTTTTCTTTGATTTTGGGAAGGCTCACTCCAAGGTGACCACTGTATTCTTTCTGGCAGCGTCACATTTTACTTGAAGAGCTGTTCCAGCTTTGATGCCCCCAGCTATGTGTATTCCTTTCAAAAGCCAACCTGGCTTGGTGTCTGCCCTTAGTATGGCTGTATCAGTAGGCCTCTGTGAGTTAGGCTTGGATTGCCTGATTCCAATATGACCGACTCATTGATTTTAGTGGATTTGTCTTAGGGTGCCTGACTTCAAGATGGCCACCCCATACACTTTAATGGATTGTCTCTCTATTTGCCTGACTTCAAAATGGCCACCACACAGACGCAGCATGCATGGCTTGTAGCTCAGAGAATTCCTGCTTTTCTTTAATGCTGCATGCTAGCTGCAAGTAATTTGTACTTCCTTATATTACTTGCCTCCGTTATCTGCAGGCGTGATCTTCGATCCCACCCTCGTCGCCAGCTATCCTGTTCTGGATTGGTTTCTCTTCACAGCACTGCCAAGCATAACACTCTGCATAAAAGACAGTACCTGGCATCAGGCTATTAACTCATCTTTATTAATGGCCTACTGATGTGGAGCTACTCTCCACACGTCCTATTCTCTCTGCTTCCCTGAATGTAGTGAGAGAGAAAACTAGTACTTCCTGTCTCCACCCAGGAAGTTCCTGGCATCTCACTTCTGTCTGGATCAGCTAGACTGCTGACCTACTTGTATAACAATGTCCTTTCCTGGAGGACATGACATCTGGGATTCCTGCATTGTACCTGCATCTGAACACTGTACTTCCTGTTGGACAATGAGTACCTGCCTCTAGTGTTTCTCTCTTACTCTTCATCATTTGCCTCATATTTTTTCCTAGGCAAATTTCCTATCCTTGCCTGTTTCTTATTCTTTTTTAAGAATAAAGCCTAGTGGAAGTTTGGGATTAACATTGGAATCCTCGGCTGATTTCTCAGGGCATGACATGCTCACTCTAAAGGCATAAACCAGAATAATCTACAATAAATACATACTCTAACCAACACACACAGAACTTCTGCATTAAGTGACCTCTCCATAATTGCAAATCTGCAGTAAGATGCAACCTTTAAAAAACGGAATTACAACCTGCAATGCAACCATAATATTTCTAGCTGAAAAATGGCTTAAAGAAGCATCTCAACCAACATGTAGTTAAGTATATGACATCATCAACCTAAGCTGAACAAGAAAAACTTGAGTAGCAGTTATCCACAATAATTTTGCAAATTACAGCAGCTCAGCAATAGACAAGTTAATTACCTCTGAATGTCAATACAGTGAATTATAGTCAGTAAACAGAAACAGAATTCAAGGCAGTCAAACAGAAATGTCTACCATCCCCGTGGTAGAAATGAAACTTCACTCGACAGCTAAGTGAGCTTATATACAAAAACATTTTATAAAAAAAACGACAACAGTGTTTTTCGAATAGAATTTAACATGCACTTGGGGAACTAGAAGGGCTGCCTGTGTCTCTCCTAGCTTCACAACTCACCAATACAAATCTTACACAACATTGCACAGCCTACACCCACTACCAAGGGAACAGGCTAGATGAGAAGAGATCAGAACTCTCGATTGGTCAGATCACCTCCTGCTCACCTTGAAAACGGTGAAATGTGTTTTGTCTGACCAACCCATAATGTCAAAGCAAAGGTTTAAAAACTTAGGAGACATTGTCAAAACTATGTTATCTGAATACACTCTCCAGGACACTCCCTCCAGCACTAAAGTGAATGGCCTCACATTCCAATATTCCAAAACTGTGTCAACAATCTTCAAAAACTAGCCCCAAAATTACTAAGAACACAAAAACAAATAAATCGATCTTGTGGAACTTGAAGAAACTAAGGGGCATATTCACAACAATCTATCGCCGAGTTAACAGCACTTTATCGTAGCCAAAGTTGCGATAAACTTATCGCCCCAATCACAAGCTAGTGTTAACATCCCACAGCACCAGTTTACCCACAATAGCAGCTGCATAAAACATCACCACAGATGACCCCCGCAACTATCGCTAATGAGATGCAGAGTAGGCATTCCCGTGCCAAAAGCCGCAACAACACCACACCTTAACATTCTCAACGACCAGCCCGATCGGCGATAAGAACACAAAACAGGCGATAAGGCACTTAGCACCCTGAAACTAACACCTGCTCAGACCTGGTGCAAAGTCAGACGACAGCCTGCACCACTTAAGGGAGCCCAGCCCACAGCCACATTGGAAGGGCAATAGATGTCATGAGGCCACTGGTCATGTGGCCCAGACACCCAAGAGGGCCACAACACCCACTGCAACCACTCCAGGACCCCAACCCCCACCCAGAACCCCCCTGGACCACCACAGAGGCAGCGCAGACAAACACAGCAGACCCCCAGGAAACGCACCAGCCTCACATACCCAACACCTGACAATGTCATTGCCCACTAACCACCCCACACAAAGCTGCTGGCTGTGCTGCACCTGTTGGCCCCTGGTACCCCCCAACCAACACCCACCAGAGTCGGAGAAGTCTTACAGCCAACCACATCCATGTCCCTCACACCTGTCCTGGACATCACCATCAGCCTGGTACCCCAGTCCCTATACGTCCAACACAATGTGCAGGATCTGCTGGAGACCAAGCAAGGACCATACGCCATCGCTGGATGCACGCACGTATCGGGGACAATCAACAGCACACATGTCCTACCTGTGCCCCCTGGTGACACAGCACTCAATCACCGTAACAGAAAGTACACGTCTCACATCAATGTACAGGCAACATCCGAACACTGTAGAACAACCACCAATGTCGCCTCCAAATACCCAGCCAGTGTGCATGATTCCATCATCCTCTGACAGTCCATCAACAACCAGCGTTCTCAGGATGGCACCAAGGGAAATGCACAGCCCCTTGGCAAGTTCCAAATGAACACCATACTCACCGCAACTCCACAACCATGCAACTCACAACTCTGGCAATGCACACATCACATCACAAAATCACAACCAACATGCAAAACAACATGCCCACCCACCAGACACGACAGAACAACTCACAATGGTTACCTGGGCAAGCCGTGAACATGAACCAACAATGGCATGGCACCTCAGCCACACACTAGCCAAATGTGGGGAGAGGTGGCAACCAGGCATGTGTGAAGGATGCAGGAGATTCATGATTCGGAAAGTACACAATGCCAAGAGTGGCGGAGATGTGCTGGACAGACCGCAGTATGCAGAGCACACCCATATCCATGGCGACATACACCTCTGGCGTATGGAGTGTAGCGGACAGTGGACGCAACCATGTCACCCCAGCCAGTGGGGACTTCATGGAAATGTTGCCAGTTACGTCCCCAGTAAGCGTGAGCAGAGTGGGATGGCCCAGCGTACGCCAGGCCAGCATAGGGGTGTGAATAAAAAGCACGTAGCCCTGGGTGTGGTCCTCTTCCGGAAAGCCCAAGGTCTCTACCAGGGCAGCGCCTCCCACGACGCCACGAGGCTGACGCCGCCCTCGTGAGTGGAGTTGCTTGCGATCCTGTGCACATGCCGTACCCTGGCCCGCTGGACCCCGAACCCGTCAGGCCCACCCCTGCGCAGCCAGGCCACACTGATCACCTTCCGACACCGGCATGTGTCAAGGAGGGCCCACCATGTGCCTGCGCAAGCTCCAAGCCCCAGGCCTGCGACCTTGGCGACCTCCTCAGACCATCACGGCCTCCACGACACAGGCCCGCTTTAGTCCTTTCTCATTGACGTACTCTACTGCCTCTGGCCTACACCACGGTCGAGTAGGTCACACAGTTGGAACTGAGTCTTGATTACACCATGGCAATGAACATTATTCAAAGGCAGAACACATGTCATCGCATGCAAGGAGAGACATAAGAGGATGGCACGTTGCAGTCCGGAGGGAATAGGATCATAGTATGGAGGTGATCGAACACTACCGACAACTGCCCTGGTGTCACTAACTCTGTGCATCGCGAGCCAACGACAGGTGGGTGTGGTCCCCTGCAGACTACTGCTTCGGCCCACACTGCGGACAAGTAGGTCACACATTTGGACCTGAGTCTTGATCATACATTGTCCGTGTACGCACAAAAGGGAAGATTCAACTTCACTGTACTCCCTTTGGTCAGGTGGCAGCAACCATGTTAATAGCATCCCAATTACACATGACTGTGTGGGCCCTTGCTGACTTTTACCCCCGGCCTACACTGTGGTCAAATAGGTTACACACACTTTCTAATTCAGCCTTGGTTTATTTATGGCTGACTTGATGTCATTGTACAGGCTTCATCGCAGACTGCATCCCCTTTCAGCCCCGGTGCCACTATGTCCATTCCCCGATACCCATGGACACCTTCTGGTTGGACTTTGGTGGCGACTGAGACCATGGACTTGGGATTGTCATCGCCATCATGGCGGTGATACTGACTTTGCGGTGAAAATGAGGTTGTGGCATTCCACCCCTCCATTTGCTGCTTCCGGTCAGCTTCCACCCTCTGCATCATGCCCTGGAGGACACCTTCCACTGTGCCCCGCAACCCTCCGCAACATACACCTCAGACATTGTTGAGGACCCGCTCAGGTCACATGGCCTATCTCACTGCACCGCAAGTCACCGTCCCGTGGCTGGGTGCCTGTGCCAGCCGCAGTGCATCCGGGGCCACTAACTCTGTGCAGGTCATGTCCGGGACCCCTTCTTCTGAGATATTGGATGGCCTCTGAGGCGATGGCCTTAGAGTCATCAACACCATATGTCTGTGGCCCTGCGCTGTCCGCTGCCTCCGGCCTCAACTGCAGTCCACCAGGGCTCACACATCAAATCGAGTCTTGACCGGCCCGGATGTCGCATCACCGCAGGAGGCACATGCCACCACTGCCAGGACCACCTCCAACCGTCATCTGCCAGAGTCGAAACAGTGGTCCTGACACACTTACGGAGTTGCTCACACCTGTCGTGGATGCCATCATCAGACTGATACCCTGCTCGTCACTCCAGGTGCCACTGACTCAGTGCACCGCAAGCCATCGTCCGTTACTGATTGAGTTTTGTGTTGTGGAGAGGTTGTGCAGCAATGTCACCTCAAGCAGTGTGGGCGACGTGGGACGTTTATGAGGTAGATGATGCAGGTGAAACACACCCCACTGCATCTGCATCAGGAATATCATGAAGGGACACAATCCGTGACTTTTTCTTCACATGGGCGCGCTCAGCTGTAGTGCCCCAACCTCAGTGCATTGCGACTCACGGACACTTCTGTTTGCTCACTGTGTGCCCTCTGGACTTGCTCAGGCTACCTCCATGATGCTCCACAGTTATCCCTGTGATGCTGGTGTTGTATGTTTACGTATACATTAAGTTAACTGTTGTATTTGTTGCCAGCACCAACAACTCCCTGAAGCCTGGCTTGCATCCACCCCACACACATCCAGCACAGGCGTCACTGTACATGTGGCCCTGTCAATAAAGGGTCCAGGCACAAGTGCCAATAGCCAGTTCAACATAATATCTGTGTGTGTCTCTGTGGTCTTGTTGTATGCATGAGGGCCCAGGGCCCTATGACATGACATTGTGCTGTGTACAGCGGATGCAGGCATGTCACCGCAGGCATCAGGTTTGAACTTGCACATGTAGCTTTGTCTTCACCTACTCAATTCATAATGGGAGTGGCCTGGGCAGTCGTACGCAGGGCCAACATGGGTGTGTGACTGATATGTGCGGGCCCCTGGGCGTGGTTGTGTACTGGAAATGTGCATCTGCCTCTATGGCAGTGTGGGTCTCCTTTGTGGGGTGTAGGTGGTCCCTGAAGGGTAATAGACACCAACGTATGTGATCTACTTCACCTTCCATGGGTTTGGACCCCACCCACACTTGTTCTGCCACCTCCTTTTGGCATGCTGACACATGGCATTGGGGTGCCATGTGTGGGTGGGTGAAGTGTCGTGAGCCAGCTGTGCTTGCGGGTGCTTCCTGCTGTGTGGTCTGTTGCAGGCTCTGTGTTCTCCTCTAAATAGCTTGGCTGCTGGGTCCTGGTGGTGGATTGCATGGGATGTCCATGGGGTGTTGTAGGGCGTCGGTGTCGAAGGTGTGGTGGTCCTCTCCGGCATCACAGATGTGTTGTCTTCTGCGCTCTGCTGGAGGTGTTGTGTGTCCCTCTACAATGTGAAGGAGAGATACATGTTGACATTGTGTTGACATGTATGTTGACACATTGTTCTGGTGAGGAAATATGAATTTTTATGGTCAATTGTGTCCCCTATCTAGACCCCAACGGCTCCATGTACATGCTACAAGTACATGTATGTTCCCTCCACTTCAAGCTATGAAGACGCAAATACAATTGTGTCCAACGTTAATATGTACTCTTTCATATCTGCCATGAATGGGCCAGATATTCCGTTCCTAAGTATGCCTTGCCACCGTCTTTATATGGTATACTTTTCACGTTTTCTAGCTCTGGCAAGGTAGGCCCTGAATTCTGCCATCGAGCCTTTTCCTGCTTCTGCCTCTGAATGCTCCAGCCTGGACCTGCATCTGTATCCATGAACTTTGTCTTACTTCCTGCGCGGCTAACGGTGCCTAAGCCCGGCCTGTTGCCTGCCAAAAACTGTATTCAGCCTTCAAGTGATCTGTTCCGCTCCTCAAGAAATGCATTCCTGTCTAAGTAACTTAGGTAAACATCCCTCCAGCTGCAGAGCAAAGGGCCCGGCCTTACTGTCTCCGTGCAAGTAATTCATGACTCTCGCTACCATGGTAGGCCCATGCCCCCCCCGCATCTCATGTAGACACTTAGACGCTTGTACACGCGCTAGCAGTCAGTATAGAATAGGATCTGTCCGAGAAGACCTTTCCTTCCAGATAATATAGTTCCTTAAACACAAGATATTAGATATGATTTAGGACTAGGTTGTCCTGACACCCCAGACTTCTGTCTCCTTATGTAGGGCTAAATGTCAAGTCCCTTTCACCCTCTAGTTACACGTCAATCACACGTCATGCGGCTGCGCGCGCATCTCTGTCATGTATTTTTGCTGACTTTGCAGGATTCTCTTATGGATCCACCCATTTGTGTCACCATCATAATGACGTTTTTAGTATACGCCTCTATGCACGCCTATTGTAACGCCTTTTCTATTACGTATGTGTATTCTTATCAGTTGTTACGCCTCCTGCATCTGTCTTTACTGTAATGCATTACTATATATGCCATAACCTGTCAATAATGTATTGCTGATCCCTTCCTGAACCTTCGTGGTGACGGAACTCGATTGCCTGGTTCGAACCATCATTCCTTTGTAAGGAATAAATACCCTATCATACCCTCGAATACCACGGATTCTGCCTCTTATTTTTACTGAGTTATTCGTATTGTATTTTACCGCATAAATTAAGTCTAGGTAATTTAAATTTACCACATAATTGGCGCCCGAACAGGGACACCTCTCACACCCCACGCGCCGGAGGTGCGTTGCAGACCCGGTCTCCTGCCACAGCCGGACGGACAATTACGCGTACCCGCAGGATTTCCTGTATCTCCCTCAGGCCAACGGGGGCGACTGAGGCTGCGATCAACACCCAGACGAGGCGGTGAGGAGTGCGGAGAATCCCGACCAGAGCCTAGCTGAGAGAGCAAGATCCGAGGTATACAGAGGCCCACCAGATTCCGAAGTTCCAAAGTATCTACGTCACGAGTCGAGTCCAGTCCAGTTTGGTCTAGTCCAGTCCAGACTTCCGAGGCCTTCCGTTCCGTGCTTCCCGGTGAGTACCGTTGCTGAGGACGCATCTAGACGTGCACATTAGTTTGTGCCGGTCAAGACGGGTCTGGGTACACAGACCTGGTCTGCACTGTTTTAGCAGTGTATCTGTACTGTTTAGCAGTACATACAGTATATTTAGTATTATGCAGTTAACTAGTTTTATTCTAATTATTATTGTTCGTTCTAAACTGTTTTGATGTTTTAAATGTCGTGGTATGAGTGATTGTTCGATCTTCATTATTGTGTTTATTGTAATTATTGTGTTCAAAAGCCGAATAAGAATTAAGTAACAAGGTTCAAGATGCCGTTATTTTCAAAATTAAGACAGATAAAAACTAGAAAAGGGATACTCGAGGAAGCTGTTCCTATCCCACCTAGGGACACTCCAGGGTACTTTATGTACCATAAACATGGCCTAGATGCCGTATTATATCTTGATCTATGGGTGGACTACACCAAGGATTTGGCAGAGAGTCAGAGATGGCCCGCTGCTGGAACATGGGATGCAGATTGCATCATGAGAATAGAAGAAGCGTTATGGAAAAAGAAAGCCAGACAGTCACAGAAAGATGCCATTGAACTATGGCGTAAAGAATCGCATAGGCGCACAGAGAAAGCGCTCAGAAAGGAAGAGAAAAGTAGGGAAGATTCAGAAAAGGCCCGAGAAAACATATTAATTAACGAAGGTACCCGAATAAAAACAGAACAAGTAGACAGACAACGAAACACTCTTATGAATGGTATGTATCCTCTTCTGGCCGAGGGTTTGCCTAAGGCCACTTTGGAGGTACCAGAAGATCTGCCACCTCCGTTACTCCCGATTAAAGTACATCCCAAGACCGCAAAAGACATTTTCCTTTCTTCCTATTTAGACGATGCAGCCCCCGAATATGCTAATGGTGTGCAGCCATGCACATCACCCGTTAACGACACTCAACCCCAAAACCAGCTGCACTCACCTCTGCAGCAACAAACTCCTACTCAAGTTCTAACAATTCCATCTGTTTCTACAGTCCTTCCTGCACCGACACTCTCTACCCTGCACCCAACAAATCCTTTTGGACTTGGCACCTCAGGGGGTGTGACAGGAGGTTTTTCCACGCCACCGCCAACAACTAGATTGACTTATAGAGATTTAGCATATCGACGTACACCCCAAAGAATATCAGACAATATATTAAACGAGCCTCTTTCCGATTGTAGATATGATCCAGTGCCAGGAAAACACGACAGAATGTTGCTGTCTTCAGTACGTTTGCGACGAGCTGCAAACTATTTAATGACGTTACCAGGAATGGTTGAACATCTAGACAAAATATATCGCTTTCTTCAATCAGGGCAAGGTCCTGAAAGTATTGCCGAAGCCATGGAATACCAGAAAGTAGACATACAAAAATGACTGTTACGTTTTTTTATAAACTGTTTGATCAGAAATAGAGACAGGCCTGAGGTAGATTCGGAGGAAATGCAAGCACTTACCAAATGGGGTCAGAATATAACAGACGGGAGACATGATAAACAGAAGTGTATAGAAGCCATGTGCCGAAGGATCAGAAAAGAAGTAGAACGAATACATGAAAACAGAGTAGAAGCAGATAAAACTGAATCAGAGGAAGAGGAGGAGGAACAGTCAGAAATGAACACAGGACAATTTGAATTACCAGCTAAACAAATGATAGCTTATGTAGGAAAAGGAAGATCTTTTAATAAAACAATACGTCCGATACATCCAGAATGTAACAGAATTTTTCAAACAGTTATTACAAATCCAAGGACCCCTGAACACTTATTCCAGGCTACTGATAAATCACTTCGAAAACGAAGGGGGTACCATGTGCTCGATTCTATGGATGAACAAGAATTGGCCAGGTCAGCAGTACAATGGGCTGACAGCTCTGAAAAATACAGTGATGATGCGCTAGCACACACGTTTCTGAATCTCGCCCCAGACGAACAGCGTTTAGCTGGTATATACATGATACAACATCTCCTTATATTATATAAAGGCCAACACTCCGATCCTGGTCCCCTACCTGATATATTGATAGAACTACTCATGAATAAATGGAGAGGTTTAGGTACCGATCTAATTAAAGTAATTCTAGAATACAGACATAGATATAGTGCCTTTGTGTGCCCAGAACATGATCCAGCTCCTTCCATGGAGAGAAACGCGTATTACATAGACAGACAGAATCCCTTACGCGAAGTACACCCAGTCAGGAATGATGACAATACGTTTAGACGCGTGTTTGTGTACACGCCCATAACCAAAATAGAACTATTGGAAATGAAAAAATTAGTGCCCAGCCATGACAAAGATCCAGCAGGTTTTCACCGTGAACTAAAGGACATGTTACTCATGGGTGATTATACCTATCCTGACATTATGAAAATATTGAAAGTTTTATTGCCTGCCGGTATTTATGAGAAACTCAAGGAAAAAGAATGGGAGGTGGGAGACCAAAAGATTGATTGGACCGCATTAGAAAATGAAGAAAATAACCGAACTGCAGGCGTAGGGCTTGGGGACAAAACAAAAGCATTGCCAGGTCTATTAGTACAAGTATTGCCACGTTTGTTAACTACGAAAAAGGAAGATTGGGGAGCAATCTCAGCTTGTAAACAGAAACCCGATGAAGACACTAGTGATTTTTATTCCCGATTTGAAAAATGTTTTGGTATTAATAGCGGCCTGAAAGCAAATAGTGAGTCATATCCACATCTTTTTGTAACAAAACTAGTCGAGAATTCCCTGCCGCAGGTTAAAAACAGAGTATTGAAAGTTGAGAGCACTTGGCAAGCTAACACTCCTTCACAAATGTTACAAATGTTACAGTATCACCAGAATAGAATTAGAGAAGAACAAGAACACGAACAAAGACGTATGAAAGACACGAAAATGAAAATGCTTGTCGCTCAGTCAGTTCCGGCTGACGGTCATAAAAAGGGTGCAACACAGTCCAGTAATTCAGCAGTTCCCGTTAAAGGGACATGCAACTATTGTAAACAGCCAGGTCATTATATAAACGATTGTGCAGTTCTAAAACATAATATCTCCACGGGTAAAACCAAGGAGAGACCACGTCCGCCTAGACAGGATCAGATCCAACAACAAGTACCTCAGAATATACAGCCTATGCAAGCTGCACAACAGACCGTACCACAACAACAGCCACAGCCTATTGCTGCAACACAGAACACGACACAGCAGATGTACCAGTATGCACAAAATGACTATCCAGAGTATCAGCGTTACACATGAAATAGCCTAGAGAGGGAAGTTGGTTTACCCCTTATTGAGGTTCCTGTAGATCAAGAGGGTCCTTATGTACAGAGTCAAGTATTAGGGAAAGACAGAAAGTTCCTACTCGACACAGGGGCAAGCAGAACAACTATAAGTCACAATGAAGTCCCAGGGGCACCCCTCTCAGGCTCACAAAATATTTCCCTTGGTTTTTCAGGAAAGCCTACTATTAACGAAGTATCGCAACCACTTGCATTTACAGTCAGTCCATTGACATGGACTACAGATCTATTGCTTACGAAATCATGCCCAGAAAACTTGTTAGGTATAAAAACATTGAAAGCTCTAGGAGCTATAATATGCTGTTCTCCGGACGGAGTATGACTATTTTTGCGTGACTTTAAAGGTCACTACGTATCTAGAGACATGGATCACCGGTTACAGAATCTACCTGCACACTTATGGGCACAAGGCCCCACTGATGTAGGTTGTATGCACATTACACCATATCGAGTCACACTCAAAACAGGAGTGGTACTACCACGAATGCGACAATACAAATTACCGCCAGATGCTGTAGTGGCTTTACTGCAAATCATTGACGAGCTCATTGCACAAGGAGTGGTTGTAGAAACCGACTCCAATGTATGTAATTCTCCGATTATTCCGATTCTTAAACGAACCGACCCCAAAGCACCCCCAGTATATCGATTAGTTATTGATCTGCGAGAATTGAATAAATGCATTGTACCACAATATCCCGTGGTCCCAGATATTTCTTCATTACTGACAGCTATTGATTCAGAGGCAACGTTCTTTACTGTAATTGACCTCAAGAACGCCTTCTTCAGCGTCCCAATCGATCCGGAAAGCCAATATTTGTTCGGATTCAGTTTAAATGGACGAAGTTTTAAATTCACACGCGCACCTCAAGGATTTACAGAAAGTCCTAGCATCTACAGCCAAGCACTGAAAAGACAACTTGACAGTATCCACATGCCTGTTAACACTGCACTGCTTCAGTATGTCGATGATCTGCTGATCACCGCCCGAAGCGAACCCGAATGTGAAAAAGCATCACTGACGGTTTTACATTTCTTAGCCGACAAGGGGCACAAGGTGTCCCCTTCAAAGCTGCAATTTTGTGCCCAGCAAGTTGTGTACCTAGGGCACTTGCTGTCCAAATGGGGGAGACAGCTCACACCTGATCGTATCCAGTTAATTGTAAACATGCCACCACCCAAGACACAAAAGGAGGTACGGGCCTTCATAGGCCTCACTTCGTACTGCAGGCAGTGGATTCCCCAATACGCATTTCTAGCAAAACCACTCATTCAGTTGACAACCCAGGAGGCAGCGACATCGACTGTCCTCCCTTGGACTCCAGAACATACACAAGCTTTTGAAGACTTAAAGAAAGCCTTATGTCAAGCACCTGTTTTAGCGACACCATGTTACAGTAAGCCTTTTACACTCTTTGTTACAGAACGTGAAGGTACTGCCTTGTCAGTACTCACGCAGGAACAAGCAGGATCACACAAGCCATGTGCTTACTTTTCTAGCACGTTAGATCCCGTAGCTCAAGCTCTTCCTGCGTGTCTGAAATCAGTTGCAGCGACAGCTCTAGCGATTAGACAAAGCGATTCCATAGTATTAGGACATCAATTGACAGTACAAGTACCACACGCAGTAGAGGTTCTCTTGAACCGGACACAGACACAACACTTGACTATAGCACGACTGACAGGTTACGAACTCACATTGTTCCAGCCACACATAGAAATCAGACGTTGTAGTACATTAAATCCTGCCACACTTTTGCCATTAAGTGGAACAGACCCACTGGCACATGATTGTATTGAAGTCATTACTATTATGACGAAACCCAGACAAGATTTGACAGATGTCCCATTACCAGATCCGGACCTGACGCTTTATGTAGATGGTTCATGTATGAGAACAAGTACAGGAAAGTTAGTGGCCGCCTATGCAGTCACGACAGACACCGAAGTCATTGAAACAAATTGTATCGACACATTATCAGCTCAAGCAGCAGAGCTTATTGCTCTGACACAAGCCTGTATTCAAGCCAAGAATAGAAAAGTTAACATATACACAGATTCACGTTATGCTTTCGGAGTCGTACACGACTTCGGAGTCCTTTGGCGAGAGAGAGGTTATTTGACTTCTCACGGTGCCAACATTCAACACGGTCCCCTCATTCAAGCTCTATTAGATGCAATACATCTACCTACTTCAATATCTCTCATGAAGTGCAAAGCTCATACAAAAATCATCGATATTATTTCCCAGGGTAACGACCTAGCAGACCGAACAGCTAAGCAAACAGCACAGAATCAGACTCATGCAACTGACTTGACAAAGACAATAGTTCCGACGCCGACACACTGCATGACAGTTAAGGATCCCGCTCTTGATGTAATTGACATACAGACACATGCTACACCAGAGGAAATAAAGAAATGGACTGAATTAGGAGGGATCCAAACCGATCAGGGATGGATGACGAAGGGAAAATCTATATGGTTTCTCCCCGACTCAATGGTTCAAGTTATCATTAACACAATACATAGTCCAGCACATCTAGGAGAAAAAGCTATGTTAGACAGTATTCAACACATTTGGTTCAACAAAAACTTACGAGCTGCAGCCAAACAGAAAGTCCGAACTTGTATGATTTGTTGTCAGTTCAACCCAGGTAAAGGCGTACCTGTAGAGCAGGGTGGATTTCAACCTCCCGATCACCCTTTTGAAGTCCTCCAGATGGATTATATCCAGATGGAACGATGTCGAGGATTCAAATATGTCCTCGTAGTTGTATGCGCTCTTTCCCGTTGGACAGAGGCGTATCCCGTTTCAGATTACACTGCCCCGACTACTGCCAAACAATTAGTTCGTGAATTCTTCCCACGGTATGGTTTGCCCCGTATCGTGTACTCAGATAATGGCCAGCCGTTCTCATCCGAGCTAATGAAACACATTTCACTCTTGTTAGGCTATCAATGGAAATTCCACTGTGTCCGACATCCCGAGGCAGCAGGTCTCGTGGAACGTCATAATCAGACCCTGAAAATACGACTTTCTAAAATCTGTAGAGAGAAAGGTGTCGACTGGATAGTAGCCTTACCGGTTGCACTATTTTACATGAGAATGGTAGCACATTCTCGCACAGGGCTATCCCCGTACGAGGTGGTCTTCGGTAGGCCACCAAATATGTGGGGGACGCCTATACCTCGTAAAATAACTGATGTTGATTGTAATATGCTGACAGATTACCTTGCTTCCTTGATGTCTGCACTACAATCTTGCCGTTCACAGGTAGCTGCAGCCTTTCCCGACAACACCGAGGTAAAGCCCCATGAAGTAGTTCCGGGAAATCTCGTTTTCGTCCGAAATTTCGACAGGAGGAGCCCGTTGGAGCCTCGCTGGCTACAACCGAAGCTGGTCCTCCTAACGACGAGGACAGCAGTGAAGGTCGAAGGTCGCAAGGGTTGGTTACACTCGAGTCATATCAAGAAATTTCATGGACTACCATCCGAACTGAACTCTCAGCCCTGCCCCCTTCCAGAGACTGATTCAAAACTCCCCCTGGTTGAACCGACCGAATCTCAAAACTATAAACTGAAACTAAGGTCTAGCAAGTCAGACAATTCGATTGTTTAAGTCCTCTCCAAGGTGAATCGGTTGAATTAAGTCTTTGACATGTATCCTCTAGACCGAATGAGAGAGAAAAATAGACAGAAACAGCTCAAGAAACAGGCATACTGTAAATCACTTCATAGTCACTGTATAGTGACATTGTTGATTATGTTTTTTCTAAGTCTTTTTATTATTGCTGCAAGCATACTGTTACATATGTACTATCCTATTTTCAAGCGTGCTTACAATGTTACTGCCGAACATTCTTTTAGTGAACTACCTCCACATGAGTTGTCCTATAGATTTGCGCTGCGCAACAACACATTCATTAGTATGTTACACCATTTCAATCAAACTAGCAATGCTACAAATTGTTGGATATGTGGCCGACTCCCTCCCTATCAGAAATACAAAGGAGTTCTGCCTCTCTTTCCATATCCGTTCACACACAATGGTTCCTGTGGAGCATGGTTTAGTTTGATTAACTCTTTAGATTCAAACACTGTAGTATACCAGAGCAACTGGGTATGGGGAAACCTGAACTTAGTTTTGCTTAAAGCCTGTTATCCTAAGAAGGAGGGACTTCCCAAAAGAACAGGAACTGACCTAGAAAATGAAGTGTATGGATTAGGTAATTTTACACTTAACCTCATGATTCTAAATGTTGATCTGAAGCTACACTAGTCTTGCCTGCTATGTCCGTATTACCAGTCAAAGGTGAATTCTGTGTAAGAAAGAACGGTTCAGTACACCTGGGTCATAGTAAATGTACTACTGTGATCGAATTCAGTGATAAAGGCAAGTCTACATTTAGAGCTTCCCGTCACTCCTACTTCATCTGTGGTCACACCGCATATATACGCCTACCCCTAGATTGGGATGGTACCTGTTACATTGCATTCCTTCTGCCACCTGTTTTCCTAGCCCCTCCTGATTATCATAGAGATACCAATCTAGTACACCATAGACCCCAGAGAGATATTCCGATTGTTGACTACACCGAAACAGCAGGGGAAAAATATACAGACTTCAATAAAGGTCTCTTTCCTTACATAGGTGTTGTCTCAAACAGTAAACTGATACGTAGATTAACTAGAACCCTTGAAGCAGTAGTGAATGAAACTACGTCTGCCCTAGGCAACTTAACAGAGGAGCAGTCTGCGATGCGGATTGTTGTTCTCCAAAATCGTCTTGTCCTTGACGTCATCCTAGCAGATAGGGGCGGAGCTTGTAGGGTCATCGGATCAAGTTGCTGTGTTTTCATCCCAGAAAACGCGCCATCCGTATATAAAGCCATAACTCGTCTTCACAAGATTGCAAACCAGATACATCAGAATGCAGGCACCTGGACATGGTCCGGTTGGTTCTGGAGCGTGTTGTCAGCATGGGGATGGAAAGTCCTATCCTTCCTAGGTATTGGCCTTCTCGTAGTATTCAGTTGCTGCCTATGTCTGCAATGTGGACCAGCGATTTGCGGCCTGTGTGCCACATCGTGTATTCCACGTTCAAGTTTTCATTCAAGATCCCGGAAGAAGAAAGAAGAGCAAATGATGTTACATGAACAGATTGATGGATTTCTGAAGATCGATATTTCATGAGGGTCCGTAGGGGACAAGGAGGGAATGAGGAAATATGAATTTTTATGGTCAATTGTGTCCCCTATCTAGACCCCAACGGCTCCATGTACATGCTACAAGTACATGTATGTTCCCTCCACTTCAAGCTATGAAGACGCAAATACAATTGTGTCCAACGTTAATATGTACTCTTTCATATCTGCCATGAATGGGCCAGATATTCCGTTCCTAAGTATGCCTTGCCACCGTCTTTATATGGTATACTTTTCACGTTTTCTAGCTCTGGCAAGGTAGGCCCTGAATTCTGCCATCGAGCCTTTTCCTGCTTCTGCCTCTGAATGCTCCAGCCTGGACCTGCATCTGTATCCATGAACTTTGTCTTACTTCCTGCGCGGCTAACGGTGCCTAAGCCCGGCCTGTTGCCTGCCAAAAACTGTATTCAGCCTTCAAGTTATCTGTTCCGCTCCTCAAGAAATGCATTCCTGTCTAAGTAACTTAGGTAAACATCCCTCCAGCTGCAGAGCAAAGGGCCCGGCCTTACTGTCTCCATGCAAGTAATTCATGACTCTCGTTACCATGGTAGGCCCATGCCCCCCCCGCATCTCATGTAGACACTTAGACGCTTGTACACGCGCTAGCAGTCAGTATAGAATAGGATCTGTCCGAGAAGACCTTTCCTTCCAGATAATATAGTTCCTTAAACACAAGATATTAGATATGATTTAGGACTAGGTTGTCCTGACACCCCAGACTTCTGTCTCCTCATGTAGGGCTAAATGTCAAGTCCCTTTCACCCTCTAGTTACACGTCAATCACACGTCATGCGGCTGCGCGCGCATCTCTGTCATGTATTTTTGCTGACTTTGCAGGATTCTCTTATGGATCCACCCATTTGTGTCACCATCATAATGACGTTTTTAGTATACGCCTCTATGCACGCCTATTGTAACGCCTTTTCTATTACGTATGTGTATTCTTATCAGTTGTTACGCCTCCTGCATCTGTCTTTACTGTAATGCATTACTATATATGCCATAACCTGTCAATAATGTATTGCTGATCCCTTCCTGAACCTTCGTGGTGACGGAACTCGATTGCCTGGTTCGAACCATCATTCCTTTGTAAGGAATAAATACCCTATCATACCCTCGAATACCACGGATTCTGCCTCTTATTTTTACTGAGTTATTCGTATTGTATTTTACCGCATAAATTAAGTCTAGGTAATTTAAATTTACCACACTGGTTTGCATGCAGACTGTATGACAATGTACATTGTGACTGTTTGGGAGGTGCTGAATACTGCTGCGGGACAGTGTACATTTGGACTACATGAAGGATGTGGGGTCGTAAGCGTACATTTCCATTTCACAGCTTCCTGCTCTGTCAGATGTAGTAGGCATGTTTCTGTGCATGTGCGGAGCCGGTTGTGTCCTCTGTTCTGCAGTGTTGGCTTTGCGCATTGTACCACGTTGTTGTCAATGTGGGTGTGTTGTTCTTGCTATGTGTGTGTGCTGCAGTATGCCATGGGGATCAGGGACATGATCCAGGGTAATTTTGGGTGTGCAGTGTGCTACAACTCATGTGCCATTGTGCCCCTCTCCTCCCTTCCCCCAGTCCCTGGTCGTTACTCACCCTGTTGATGTTATGTCAGGTCCTCTCAAGCTGTGTCCGTACTCCCTACTCCTTGCACCATCTCCACACTGATGACTGTGGCATCGGTTTCCTCCAGCTCCTCCTGTGGCGCAGGACTGCCACCTCCTGTCGCCGTTGCAGCCTTCCTGTTGACAGTAGGTTTGTGCCTGGTTTAGGTTGTCACATCATGTCAGCGCCTCTTGGCCTCCTCGATTGGCCTCCTCGGCACTCCGACTGTATTCCAGGTGGTCTACTTGTGGGTCAGTTGATGCTAGTGTTCTGTCACCTCCGTAACGCTGATCTGGTTTTGCTGAGGACTGCACCCTGTCCTCCTCTCCCTCTTCTCCTCGGCCGTCCCCGTCCCCGTTATTCCTTGCTGGTGGTCTGTGGGGGTTGTGGGGTTCGCGTTGGCCTTTGCACTGGGTCAGGATGCATCCATGTTGCTACGTGCTTTGGCTTGTTTCTGGTGTGTTGTTTCTGTGGTTTGTATGGTGCATTTTCTGGCCAGACGCGTTAGATTTGCAGGCCTGTGGCTGGTTTTTGCTACTTTTTGTACTGCGATTGGCCTCATCGCATGATTTTTTGCGTTTCACATTTTTGCGGCGTGGCGTTGATTTTTGCGCTGCAATTTGACACGTTATCTGGTGACTATCGCATGCTACTACAGTGTTGTGAATACTAGGTTAGCACGGCATAATTTTCCTCCGATAGGCTGCGATGTTGAGAGTTGAGTTAAGCTACTCTTGCAGTAGTTGTCACATGTTCTTGTGAATATACCCCTAAATAGAGAAAGCCCAGCCTCACCATGCACAAGACTCGGAATGAAATTGGAGACAAAATTCTTCATATAAGAACCAGACATGCCTGTGAATGGAAGGACTCAAATAAAAATTTACTAATTGTTGAAGCAAAATCATCATTTGTAAGAAAAGAAATCGACTAAGTGGAAAACTAACCAAACATATGGCTGGATATTCTAAATAATCTGCTCAGCCAAATCCATTGGACTACCTTTTGCAGATGAGTCAGTGAAACTAATAGATCAAACCCTAGCCCAGAAATATCAAATGAGTTGATCTACCTTCAATTTAATCACCCAAGATTAACTGACTAAAATAATCACCAAAAGCAAGGCTTCCTCCATCCTGGCTGAATTTCAACAATGTTTCATTAACTCAAGGACCAGTCAAAGATAGTTTGAAAGTAGGGCAAGATAGACTGCCTATAAAACAATAAGGAGCAAATGTTCAATCTACCATTTCTAGCTAAAGCACTGGAAAGTTGTGTAGTGAAGCAATTCAAACTCTTGATGGAGGAGACTGATTTGCTGGATGAACTATAGACTGGCTTCAGAAGAGGATGTAGCTTAGTGACTTCAAGTCTAAAAACATTGGCTGATGCCTTGCACATCCTAGATGAAGGAAACTCTTTTTGCCACAATACTGTGAACCAAGACACTCCCATAAGAGTTCTCAGGGCCAGGCTGGCCAAGTGATCCTCATCTTTTCTTGAATATCAAAGACAATACATTAAATTCAATAACTCCATCTTCAACACAACAATACTTCAGCATGGGATCCCTCAAAGGTCAATACGTTCACCTACTTTCTTCAATATCTATATGCATTCTCTTGCTTGCATCCTGAAACACTCAGGCATAAAGTATCACCTGTATGCTGATGAAGTGCATCTCTACATAAAAATCATCTCACTTAAGACATACAAATGGTGGGCAAGATCTTTAAACAGATAGAAACAGGGATGCCAATGCACCACCTGCATCTCAAGCTATCAAAACAGAATCCTTCTAATTGCACCCCCCAATTGCAACACCCCTGTTCAAAAGTGGCTCAACAAAGGTCAACTTTTAGGTAGAGCTCAACCATTAATATTACTTCATTGGGTTTCATTCTTGAAAATATCTTCAAGCACACCTCAGTAATATTGCAAAAGGAGCTAAACTCCAACTTAGATCACTTCATGGTATCATACAATTCATCCATGAAACACATTGTCCAGGTACTAGTCCCGTCAACTCTGGACTACAGGAACACCCTAGTAGTAGGGATTCATAAAGTATACCTGGTATCCATTGAAGCTATCCTCCAAGCAGCCACCAGAGTAGTTACAAGGACATTAAAATCCAATCATATTTCACCTGCCCGTATCTCATGGAAACTAGTCTGCATCACCCTCAAGGCAGTTCATGAAGGCTCATTGAGTTATCTCCAAAAACCTCCAGATGGCAGCTTCACAACATCTACTGAGAAGCACAGATAACTTACTGATCGAGATGTCAAAAATACGAACACATTTTTTCTCTGGAATAATCTATTCAAAATGGTTCTAAGAATATTGGTATTCTGGCAATGGCTCCAACTAGGGATACAGGAGACATTTTTAAAACCCTCAGCTTCATGAATTGTATAAACTGCTAAATAAATAAATATAACCTGGATAATAAAACCAAACAGGGAAGGAAGGAAAACTCCCTCCAATCTCTACAATACAGATGGCAGTATTAAGGAATTGCGGTAACAGCAGGAAGTAAACAATGCACCCATAATGGCGCAAATGCAAACATTTAGTCCACAAGTAGATGAAAATTGATAACTCCTTAAGAGGTCAGGTCCTTCAATTAAGAAGTTCTAGCAATAAATATTGTTGAAGGCTGTGGGAAATTGGGTTGTTGATTGACTGGGGTGGGAGTCCTGGTCAAGCAGCAACCACAGTTTTTGTCAGGGTGAAGCATAAGTCAATCCTAAATTTACCCGAACTCAACCCTCTGGTAGCTTGGCACAGACCAGTCAGGCCTAACTTAGAGGCAATGTGTAAAGTATCTTTTGAAAAATGAAAACAGAAAGAAAGTGAAAACACCACACAAACTGATCTCACACTAGGTTAAACAAATAGAACTTATTTTAATAAATCAAAAAAGACCAAAATGACGAAAATCCATTCAGAAAAAACAGAGATATTACATTTTAAAGGGTTTCGTGAAAATAGCACCAAAAAGCACAAAGCGACAACTGTGGATAGCTAGTCGCCCAGACTGGGACAAAGTCGTAAGTTCAAGCCGACCGTGATGGAGCGCTACTTGGCTACAGTGTTAGGCCGGCTGAAAAAAGTATCTTAAATCCTGGTTTGCAGAGTGTTGCAAGGATCCGCGTTGAAGATGCGTCACGTAGCCGAAGCAATGTGTAGGTTCCGAGATGCGGCGAGACTGCGATGCGAAGACCTGTATGGTCATCTAGTATCCCGTCGACAGGGCTTGCAATTTGAAGTCTGGTGTCAAGGATGCGGCGTGCATCAGGGGAGATGCATCATTTCCAAAGAACTGCAAGGTTGCGATGTGGAGTCCTGTGTCATTGTCGAGACTGGCGTGGACAAGGCATGCTAGGGTATGCGATGTGGTAGCTCTCGAGAGCTACAATGGGGGTCTTTGCAACAGGTCCAATCCACACAACAGCAGAGATGCTTCATTCTGCTTGGGGTTGTGCCGCACAGCAGAGGAGATGTGTTTGTTCCACTGGATCCACAGAGGCTGGCAAAGCACCTGAAGCCCACTTTCAAGGGTCCAGTACTGAGGTGGCACCACATGGCAGAGTAGACTCACAGATGGCAGAGTCTAGGTGCAGATGTAACGTTGTAGGAAGCCTGTTATGTCCCTGAGGATTCAAATTAAGAGGCCAGCCGACTAGCCCTTGGAGTCAGTCTGGGTTTTGCGTTCTAGAGTTGAAGGTCCAGTCTTTCTCACTCAAGCAAGAGGGCAGCAGTCAGCAGGTCAGCACAGCACAGCACAGCAGGGCAACAGTTATTTCAGCAAATCAGTGCTAGTAGCAGCACAACAATCCTTCTTTCGGGCTGAATAGCCGCAGGTCCTGAAGTGCACTGATGTGGTGGTGTCTGAGGTCCATTGTATATACACACCCAGTTGTGCCTTGGTAGTGGGGAGAAGCTTCCCAAGGCATGCTTTTGAAGTGTATAGGTGCTCTGCCTTCCTGACCCTGGCTCCAGACTAACTACAGGAGGTATGCAGCCCTTTGTGTGGTGACACAACATAGCCTATTCAATTGTAATTAAGGCTTGGCCCATCACCTCCCTCCCATCCTGCCAATGATGGCCCATCCAGTCAAACCTAAGCTCCCCATTATGTGTGGATGTCTAGGAGGTACACAAAGCCCAACTGTTACCCACAGGCCCTGGGAACAGGTAGAGCCACTTTAAAAGGGACTTACAAGTAAATTAAGTATGCCTATTGGGTATAAGCCAATCTAACAAGAGAGAGCAAAAACACTTTTGCACTGGTTAGCAGTGGTAAATTGCGCAGAGTTCAAAGGCCAGTAAAAGTGCAACATTTTAGGGGAAAATGACACCAAGGATGCTAGGTCTAACAAAGGCAATATTAAAAGGTCCAAACACATCTTTGAAGAAGGTAGCCATCACCAAAGCCTAAAGAGGATGAATATATAGGAGAAGTTCTGCCACCAAATAGGCTCAATAAGTAATCCACTTTCTCCTTCGAAACTAGATGAAATGCAGCAAGGCATAATAATATCACATAGCACTGGAGGCGGGAGACCACAAATAGTAGTCAAACTAGCAGACAAATAACAAACACTCCTCATTGGCCAAAAGCCAGTAACAGTGAAAAAACTAATCATTAAAGGCCTATTATTTAAGGAAACAAGATTTTTTTTTATTAGATTCATTTGTAGAGGATTACTGGGAGCAGGGCAACAAAGACTTTCAGTGGAGGTGACCATCACTGATGTATGTAGCAGACTAAGAAGCTCATTTTGCTAAGCATAAGAATTTGTTGAGACTATGTAATAGTATGGATGTCTTCATCACTAATGCAATGGCAATATCTAACCTAGAACTATTTGTCTCCCAGAGAAATAACCCATCATTATAGAACAATGGGGAAACCCAGCATTCAGCTGGACCTGGGTTAGATATGGTACAGAAGATAATTGGTCCAACTGGAAGGGTTACAATTTGAAAATCATTACACCCAAAACAAATCATAAAAATACAAAAATTATGATGAATTCCACTATTTATGAAATGTATATTAGGTCATACTGAATTGGTACAACACATTCAATGGTTGCTCACATGCCTGTGAAGTGAAACAAGTGCTAAAGGGAGTGCTTGTGAAGTGATGGGAGTAGAGAGTGTAACAATATTTACATATGATATAATGAAAGAACCTGTCTGACAATATTTAATGTACTAACTAATATACTCTATGGTAGCAAGACGCCATAAATCCAAATTTCATCATCTGCATGTGGGCAGTTACTAAAAGTACAGGTTATGGTAAAAGGAGAAGTCGACATTTCGTCCCCAATAGTAGTGGAAGGGCCAGTAGTTACTTAAACAGGGATCTTCGTCACAACAGAAGAATGAGCAACCTCAAAAATCCACTGTTAGGAATATGGTGGATACATTTCACAAAACAGGCTGAATGGCTCCTAGTCAGAGACATGACACATGTAAAGCTTCCACAAGGGTCCAGAAAAGATCCGGAGTATAGTTGATGTGATAAGTTGGCTACAAAGTATCTTGAGCCAAGGTACGTCAAAGTCATTAGGTAAAATGCAATGTATAAATCAATGTTGTTAATATAGTGTTAGTCTGCATCTTAATCGAGTGTCTCTAGTTGTGAGATCGAATCCGGAAGGATCTCCCTGAGTTATAAAGCACTATGCTGGCTACCAGTGAAACTAGGCTCAGGGATAGTCATGCTAGATGACATCAGATTTTTTTTAAAGAATTAAATTGCAAAGTGCGGTCTATAGCCGCTACCTTATCTATGTGCAAACAGGCAGGATCTCTCTAAGGAACTCCACCCTGAAAACTGATTGTCCACCATGGATGCATAATTGAGAAGTTTTGTGCTTCCTGTAGCAGGCGTTATCAAAATGCAACCTCTTGCTAGTCAAGGAAGGCCCAAGTCTGTGCACTGGACAGTCCAATAGTTTGAAAGGAAAAATCCGAAGGAGGCTTATAAATCCTCCCTGCATCTTATCAGAAGAGGAAGCAGACAAAATAGCTCTTCATGCAGTTGAAATTCCATTAACTTGTAGCCCAGATCTGAACCTCTTATTCTCAATGGGCAGACAGAAAGCAAGGCACATTGAGATTGGATGGACATACACAGCCCCAGTTGTCAAAGCACATTTCTGATAGCATGACATGCCCAACCTCCTCCAAGCTACTCCCATTTCAAATTTCAAATCTCTCGTAAGCAGAGTCAATAGAGGTGCCAATTGCTAGTGTGCTCGGAAACCTATGTGCAAAGTATACCATAGCGAGGTCAGCCAGAACAATTCAATGTTCCTTAATGTGCAACCATGAGGGGTCTGTAGGCAAAGATAAAAGAATAGGAACCATATTTCAATACTGACTTGGACTTCACATCACCTAACAATAAAAATAATCTCCAAGAACAAAGCCGTACGAAAAACTCAGACTGAGAGATCATTTTTTTTTAGGAAGCAAGAATTTGAAAATATGGGTTACTAGCAACAGAAAGCAAAGTTGGGTGAAATTCAGGACATCTTCCAACTAGCTGTTGGCCGAATGATATGTAACAGATGATCTAGTTGCCAATCTACAGACGAGTTCTGCTTGTAATAGATGTTTTGACAATTCACTATTAGGGTATTAAAATATGCACCTGGGAAGCAAATTTAACTGATTTGACGACCTTAGTCTTCTACTTGAAAACAATCAAGAGGTCAATTTGTCATTGCAATTCTAAGTCATCAAAGTGGGGTACTTCAAATTCAAGCTAGGCAAATGAAGAGAAGAGTGCAGGGTATAATGGAAACCAAATGAGGAATTGGATCTTCAATCCTGAGCCACCCATTTCCCCCAAAATACCCCAGAGGGATGGCACTTAAAACGTCTGTGTTAGAAGAGTTGTGATCTCTGCCCTAGCACATCATTACTCCTTGATTCAGCAATGGCCAAGTGTCCCCAGTCTGTGGGTATCCTAATTCTCTTAGCTCTTGGCTCTCCGTATTAAGTTGTGGTTGTATGTGGTTGTATGTCGAAATGTTGAACACAAAAATATCATGATACAAAAATATTGTGGTAAAAATATTGATCTATATACACCACTTGGTTTAGAAAGCCTACACAAAGAAACTCCTTACAAATGTATTTAATTCAGCATCTGAGGAGACTGAAATCATTTGCCCTATGGTCAATTTCTTAGGTTACATAGAAATTGTACTAGGAAAGACAACTGCTTTCTCTGATCTCTTGCCTTCATGACAGGAGTTGCTCTACAAGATTACTGAGACAGTGCAGTGCAGGAAAACGGCATGGCATATACTAATAGATCACATTTACTAGTCCCTAGAACACGCTCTGAAGCTGATAATTCCACCATCTTTGTAAGCACTTTCAGTATTGACAGAGATGCCATAAAGAAAGTTTTCTGTAAACATTGGCACCTGGTCAAGGAAAATCAAAACTGCAGAGGCTCACCACTATGTTCCTTCAATATAGGGCCTATTATTAGAGACAAGGTAGTAAGGGCTGTCCTCCATCCTGTCCCTAATCCAAAGATACAATTCCAGTGGGGTTTCCAACGTATTCGGGGCCATTTCAAATGTGGGAGTCACATAGCTCACAAACATTGCCTTGATAGCGTGTTTTTTTAACTTGAGAGTATGAACTGTTACACAATTGGTATCATCTGTACTTTTTGGTGTCCATGCCACAAGATTTATATTTCAAAGACTTCACAGAAAGCAAAAGCATGAATATAACTACATCACAGCAGAATCAATTGCAGAATAGCAGGAGCCACATTAGTGGAAGATTTTGGGCTGCATGAGCATATTATATAGGAAATTGTTTGGCAGGTGGTCGAAGCAGGTAAAGGCAATCCACGAGGCGGCAATCATAACACCAAAATACTAATAGAGGAATGTAAATGGATTGAACATCTAAGATCCATGGATAATGGACTGAATAAATCAGATGAATGGAGCCAAATCATAATTACTATGTCTAGTTGAACTGTAATCTGTGGTTTGATGGGCAACAGATTGATTACAATTATGAATGGAGGCCACTCATTACCGCTATGTCTACCTGTGTTAGATGTTGAAATATATGCTTTGGTCTCATTGTTAGCTTTGACATACGTTTGCTTTACTTAACAAAATTCACTCAGGCATTTCTATCTGAAACCTTTTTTCAACTCATATGTGTTATACATATTGTTGTGCATGGGATTAAGTTCCCCTCCCTTTCACTCATCACTTTGTGCATGCAAGATGGCTGCGATTTTCCTGCGGATACTACTCTGCTAGATGGGTAGGCTCATGGTCAAGGGGTTAGTCTATCATCTGATTTTAATAGGAGCACATGCACCAATCGTATCTCTAGAGTTGTGGGAGGAGGTCTGTGTCTTCCTATACGATGTCTTTACAATAATAATTTCCAAGACTCATTTTCTTTTGTTGAAAGATTGTGTCCTTTTTTTAATTATTTATTCCAAGTGTGATATCATATCCGGCAAACAGCCGACACGTGTTTCGCCCGGTGGGCAGTTGTCCAAGGGCTTTCTCAACGCAAAATGTCCAAAGTGAGGTCTTTAATCCGTTAAGTGAAGAGTGAAGTAGTCTCTGCGGTCTCTGGAACAAATCTTATCACTCTTTGACTCATCGCTTGTGATGGCCTTGGGGTGCTTGGGCTGCTTCACCAACACGCTAAGCTAAAGAAAAGATCCTTACATTGTGTCTGATGTGCTACACATTTGTTTTCGACTATCTCTTACACCTTTTCTGTATTTTATACTACAGTGAGCCCTTTGAATAATTTTCTAATTTTCTATTAAGGTAAACAGTATTTACTTTGCAACTATAGCTTTCATGCTTTACTTTGGCATGTTGAGATGGGTGAACACCATAGCCTATTTCCAAGCATAAGTTTTGAGTTTTGCTCAGTGACCAGTTGTTTTGGCGTGTTGAATGGACATCTTTCCTTCACGGCATGAGTCTTTGTGGGCAATATACACCAAGATCGGACTTTCGAATCACCATGCATGGCGCAACATCATCACTTTATTCAGACAAAGACTTTTAGCACTGTTGCAGGCATTGGAAGTCGGGTGAACGACTTCTGTCTGAGATGCAATTTGGTGGTTTTTCATTTTACAACTTGTAAAAATCTACATGTTTTTTAGAGCAGACCTCAACGTAGATTGAGTCCAGTTCTGTTGACTCCTCTCTCTTTCCTTAATTCACTCATTTTCTAGGACATTTTCCATACTGTGTCTCTAAATGTTTTATGATTCCTCAGACCATGTATGCAGCGCACCCATGACCTTATATGGGTTCTGAAAGTTCCTATATCTCATATAGGTTACTACTATTTTACTGTGGCCTGAGGAAGATACAATAGAATCATTGGAAGAGGTCAAAAAGTTGACTTGTTGGTTGTAGCCATTTTTCATGCAATGCTGGATGCCAGGAAATTGTTTTTACATAACATTACAAATAATTAACGTCCCGATGAGTATGACATATATGTGTACATGTTTTGCATGCACTGTATTGTCAATATTTTGTTTGATCACTGCCTTCACGTACTCTGCACCTTCACAAGGAGCACCTATTGTTTTTTTGTAACCGTTCATACACTGGCTATTTTTGGTATGTGAACTAAATAAAATGAAAAAATCTGTGTTGGAATGGCAGGGATACAACAACAGTAGCCCATGCTAAATTGTAGAACGTTCTTTTTGAATGTCTCCTTATGGAACTCTGCTTTCTATATGGCTTTGCCAGGAGGTAAGAAGCAAACGTGCGTTTGTAGTAGAAGTGAACAGACCCTTTTCCCTGTGACACTGGAATGAGATCTACTGGCTCACTCTTGTAAAGTTCCGCTGCTGTGTGCTTAATTCACCCTTGGCGTACATCAGGTTAGTCTGTAGTGTTGTGCAGTGTGTGTGTGTTGTATGCATGAGCTGGCTGTATGTGAATAGTACACTACATGGAAGATGCTGGGTTCTATTTTGGGAGACCTTGGGCTGACTGTAGGAATACTTAGAGGTAGAGGCATTCCCCAGACAGATTTGTAGACTTCTAAATTCCTGTGAGATGGGTGGGACACACAAGAGAGCCAGACTCTCCTGCAATCTTTAAAGGGTGCTCTTTGATTCAGAGAGAGAGGTCAATGGAAGGGGGCCTGACAACGTCTCAGGAGGGAGAAGGGTCTGATAAAAGAATCATAAAGTAGGGCCAATCCTGTTGTACCCCTTTATCAACAGTATTCTTATTTAAAAACAAAGGAGTGACATTATTTTCTGCTTCTGAATCTTGCTCGGATGTACTTTCTGTGACAGAAGTATGTCCACCATCAACCTGATGGTGTATAAAAGGCCTTCATCTATCTCCTATTTCCTGAGCTTACACCAAATATTTTCCTGGTTGGTATACTCAAACACCACAGTATTTTCAATGAAGCAAACATGTAATAGCATTTTTTTCAATGTACACTGCTTTGTGAGACAATGTTGCTCTAGCATTTAATTTTTTGCATCTTACAGTCGCTGGCCTATTTCCTCCAAGCCTATCCATCTTTCTAGACCTTCTAACAAAAGCTTTCCATGGACTTTGGCATTAAAACTGAGGAGAGCAACCATCCTGTAGTTTGATGCCAAGATCCTCTGAAGATCGTTTTGGGTATTAGCATTTTGTTTAACATTATTTTAAAAAATGCCTTCAAAATGTCACCCAAAGCTCGAGGTTTGATTTTAGAATGGACATTATGAGGGAATTATGGCAAGGTGCTGTTGTTGAGGTTGGACTCTAAATAAAATACGTTTATTTCTCTAAGCAAGTGTTCCAAATGATAAACAGCAAGTAGTCCATTGGAAGTGCTTTCTCTGGATACAAATTGCTTAGGAGCAATGTTGAAGGTGTTTCCATTTGTCAGACATATGCAATTTTAATTTTAATTGACGATCTTCCATGTTCAAAATGGCCATCTGTTTTTTTGTGTGTTTGCTGTGTTCGCTTTAAAATAAAATCTACATTTTGCCAGGCCTTTTTTGGTTTCTGTATTTTTCGTTAGGAATCACTTTGCAATTGGTTTTTGGTGCAACTTAGATTCTGCAGATGCCTTGTTAATGTGTGCTAAGGCGATTTCGGTGTTTGTGCAATTTGGGCTCCATTTTCTGTTTGAATGCACTAACTAAATAGGTCTGTTGACATGGCCAGGCGAATGCCTTGGTAATAGTAAAGACTGATCTACTGAGGTTGATGGAGCATGATTATTTGAGAATAATCTTGCTTGATCAAGTCTGCTCATTAAGTTTGTACTAATATTTATTTTATCAATATTGCTAACAGTGTGGTAGTTTTTGAAAAATGTGAGAATTTTGAATAGTGCAACATGACGACGAGTAAGAGTAAAACAACACATTTAGAGTTAAAGCAAATTGCAATGGAAAGCATACAGAAGGGTTGCAAACTAGTATATGAGAAATGATTATGTCACAAGAGAGAAACTTATAAAATGTACTAAAGAATATAGTACAAAAGAGACTTGCAAATAGAATTGTAGAACATATGATAATGCAAATGCTTAAAGTAAAATTATTCTTGCTTATGTTTCCTTTGATCATGAAAAATCATATTAGAAAAGTGATTGTTTATACTTATAAAGATTAAAATGAGACTACTCTTATGAGTTTAATTGAAATGACTTTCTTCTTATATCGTTACTTATGCATTCTCTATTTTCTTCTATATTATTAATAATGGTGTGTTTTATTCTTTATAAAATTATGATTTGTTGGTTTTTCTGTGAAGGCCTCAAAACTGTTAGTGTATTATTTTTATTTTCTTACAGAGGCATTAGAAGAATGTATTTTGTCCTTCATATTCCCTAAAATACTGATCTATTTGCTTCAGTTAATGCATGTTTATTACTAGAATTTCCCTCCTACAGTTAGAGTATTTCTCTCTATGAATAATTGTTTCTACTATGTTACAAGCTAACGTGGAAGCAAGCGCGTGGATATGAAAAAGGTTTCGATGGGCTTCCTATTTCCGAGGTGACTTGATGTTTTGCGAGTGAAAAAAGGAATCTTGTTAAAGTTCCAGATAAACTAGGCTGGAGATCGATAACACCATGGATCCTAACCAATGGAAACCTGTAAAATTGGGAAGAAGCTACATTAAGGGGCTGGAATTGTGAAATGTTTTGGTGTCTCACTACACCGTGAGAGAAAGAACTTGGGTTGGCTGGTTCACTCTAACTCGTTCAATGCTTTCCTGGTTGCTGGCTATTTCCTTGTGATTCTGGGTGTGACATGCTGTTGGTCTGAACTTTGACTCTTTCCCAGAACTGAACTATCCTGATTTTCCCTTTCTACTTTATCGGCTGGTGAAGTTGCAATAGCTATTCCTTTTCGGCTAAAGGGTTAGTTGACTCTGATTTTTGCATGCTGAGCAATAGTCCTTTGACCTAAGGTTCATATTATCTCGAATTGCATTTTGAAATTGCAATGTGTATCTTTTCCTTGTCTCTCTTTCTCTCTCCCCTCACGCCAGTTATTGATTTTTGATGTATTTGTCATGGTTTGTATTTTCTATTGAGGATTTACCTGTCATCATCTGGATTAAATAAAAGTACTGAAAATATTAATGTATTCTTGTGTAGTGACCATTCGTATTTGATGATTTAGATAAAAGTACCTTGATAAATATACAGTTTGTCTTTATTGATGTGATCTATTGACATAATATGTATTTTTGACTGTTGTAGTTAGTTAGGTATTTTCTTAATTACAGGTCCTCGTGAAGGAAATAGCATCTGTCTCTAATTATCTGAGTCCTTATTAGATCTTACAAAGATCTATCGGAGGACCTCATGATTTGTAAGTGGTTATAGAGTTTCTATGGGTGCAAACTCATGGCTTTGTAAAAGATTATATAGTTTGGTTCATGATATGTTGGATATTTGTGAATGATTTAAAAATGTACCCTGCTTCTGCTGGTTCAGTTTTTTTGGTGGCGTTATCGGATGGTTTATTTGATTAAATATACTAGGTAATGAAGAGACGGGATTAAGAGACATAGACTGACTATAAATATGTACCTTTATGTTCTGTGTTGTGGTCCGTCGTTGACCTTAATGGAAGTAACGGGTCCGTTGTTGGCCTAAGATCCCGGGATAAAGCCTAAGGGCAGTCTTAGTGTGGCAAACACTTAGGGGCTCATTATGATGGCAGAACGATCGCCACCCCTGGGCCGGCGGTGGCAATCGTTCAGCCATTGTCATGAGATTTACCCCCGCCACATTATGATGGTGGCGGGGGTAAATCTCCCAGAATTGCCCAGAATTCTGCAGCCCGAGCCATTTTTGGTCTTCCAAGGAAAGTCAGAGCCACGGATCTTCTTGCCACATTGCATTGGCTCCCAGTTGCAAAAAGGATTCTATTTAAAACTCTGACCACGACTTTCAAGGCCTTGCATGGCATAGGCCCCAAATATATCTCCAAACGACTGTCTTGGTATACCCCTCCCAGATCTCTTAGATCCTCGTCCTTATCAAAGATGAGTGTTCCCACTATCAAACGAGCAAGAGCAGGAGGACGATCTTTTCGTCACTTAGCCCCTCATGCCTGGAATGATCTTCCAATCTCTCTAAGACAGACTTCTAGTCTTCTGTCTTTCCGCAAGGCTCTTAAGACTTTGCTCTTCCCGTAATCTTGATGCTGTTTCTGTGTTTGTATGCCCTTTTGGTGTTATGTTTTTCCCCATCTTCGGTTGGGAGTCTTCGTTAAAGCGCCGGGATACTCCAGTGGAGTGGCCGTGCGCTATAGAAGTGTACAAATAACATAACATAACATGGTGGTGGGTACCGCGGTGGAGGGAAAGTCCGGCCGCTGCTTTTCCACCAGTAGCAATTGTCATGATTGCGCGGTGGAGCAGTCAGCATGCTCACGATGGCGGCAGAGCCTAGCAAGCTCCGCCGGTACAATTATGATGCCGGCAGTAGCCAGAATTTCCGTGGCGGTTGAACCGCCATTGAAAGGCTGGCGGAGAATGTCTTCCGGGCCCCCCTTGTGTTGGGGTTAGGTGTGGGTGCACTGGGGGGGTACCCCCCTACATTTCACTGCACAAAGTGGCAGGCACATTGAAGTGTCTGCCGCATGGTGCAGTGAAATGCACGACATGCTCCTTTCAACATCGCGGTGGTGCTGCTGTCAGCAGCCACCGCTGCAATGTTAAAGGTGCGGAATCCGACCGCAGCGGTGGCGGTCCCTTCATAATTGGATAGGCGGGACCGCCGCACGCAGGGTGGTCAGACACAATCACCGCTACGGTGGAGGGCGGATCAATTCCGCCCGCCATCGTAATGAGCCCCTAAGTGTTTTGTCTGCTATTGATGCAGTGCTGAGCAATGGTCTTGTCGGTACTTGCACAGAGAATCTTGAAGTGTGAATGGTGAGGATTTTTGAGGTTGCTTCAGAAAGCGCATCTGGAGGGATTTTGAGAGTTTTCCACTTGAGTGAGGGTAAAATCGCACTGGTCGAGATTTTGCTGGAAGTAAAAGAATTCTCAGAGTGTATGGTTTCATCATTTTTCTTTTAGCTAAGCAAACAAGTTGTTTTCAAGTTCTTTGTTTTGTTAAAGGCTTTGTAAAGACGCTGATGTTGATTTTGTAAAGGGAGGGTCAGCCACAGGAGTTAAGCTGACGTCACAAATTGCTGCGCTTGTTTTGTTCGGTTGGTGAGAAATCACTAGGTGCCGCACTGGTAGAGGTAGGTTGATGTCAGTCACGCTGGGATTGGACAGCATGAATAACTTTTGATTGGTAGCAGAGAATCATAACACGGAAAAATAATTTTGGGAGATTTGTTTTACTTACATAGTTTTAGTTTTTAGTGTAAAGAATCATGAAGTTTTTTAAATTGTTGAAGACTTAATTTAGTAAGGATGAGCCAATACCAATTAAAGGAGGAATTCCTGTGGCTCCTGATGGGACCCCTTCTTCATTTATGTCATTAAAAAGGGGTTATCATATGTGTACTTGGTTAGAAAATTGGATGAAGTATACTGAGCGAGATGGCAATTTAGCATTTCCAGAGAATGGGACCTTTAATCCTTGAATTTTAGTGAATTTAAGGAGTCAGCCAACACACTGAACCCTCACCAACCACCCCCGACACCCTAAAGCCAGCGATCGACAACTGGACAGCCCTCACCACCGAAGACACAATGAAGATGATGAAGTCAATCCACTCCGGGGCCCCCGCGGACCCCTGCCCCCACCATATTTTCAACAGAGCAGCCAACACCATCGCACCCATGCTCTGCCACACCATCAACCACTCCTTGGCAAACACCTCGTTCCCCGACGACTGAAAACACGCTGAGATCAACCCCCTCCTGAAGAAACCCTCGGCGGACCCCACCGACCTCAAAAACTACAAACCCATCTCCCTGCTCCCGTTCCCAGCTAAAGTCATCGAGAAAGCCATTAACAGCCAACTCGCCACATTTATCGAATAGCACAACATCCTCGACTCCTCCCAATCCGGCTTCAGAAAAAAACACAGTACGGAAACCGCCCTCCTCGCTGCAACAGACAACATCCGCACTGTACTGGACAAAGGAGAAAGAGCAGCCCTCATCCTCATTGACCTCTCAGCGGTGTTCAACACAGTCTCTCACCGCACCCTAATACGCAGACTCCACGACGCAGGGATCCAAGACAAGGCCCTTGACAGGATCCGCTCCTTCCTCTCCCCCTTTCCTCTTGGACCCTACACTTACCACCTGTGGAGTCCCCCAAGGGTCCTCCCTCAGCCCTACACTCTTCAACGTCTACATGGCTCCGCTCGCCCCCATCATCAGAACCTACGGGCTCAACATTGTGTCATACGCAGACGACACCCAACTCATCCTCTCCCTATCTAACAAACCCAACACAACCAGACACAACTTTCGGGAAGGCATGGAATCGTTGCCAAATGGATGAAAAACAGCTGCCTACAACTAAACACCAACAAAACGGAAGTACTCATCATGGGCCCAAACCCCTGACGCCTGGAACAACACCTGGTGGCGCCCAGCCCTTGGAAGCACGCCCACCCCCACGGACCACGCATGCAACCTGGGAATCATCCTGGACTCAGAGCTCAAAATGGACCACCATATCAACTCCGTCTCGTCCTTCTGCTTCCACACCCTCTGCCTCCTACGTAAGACCTTCAAATGGATCCCCTTCGAACACAGAAAGTCTGTCACTCACGCCCTAGTCACCAGCAACGCACTCTATGCCGGACTAAACACAAACCTCAACCGCAAGCTACAGAACATCCAAAATGCCGCCGAAAGACTGGGCCTCAACCTGCCAAGACACTGCCACATCTCCCAGCACCTGCACACACTCCACTGGTTCCCCATTGTAGCTAGAGTCACCTTCAATATACTCACCCACGCTCACAAGGCCCTCCACAACACCGGACCAGCATACCTGAACAGCCGACTCGAATTCGACGCACCACAAAGGACCCTACGATCAGCCTAGCTCTCCTACGCTGTGGTCCCCCGCACCAGAAAGACCAGATCAGGCGACCGCTCCTTCTCCTTCCTCACGGCCAAAGCCCGGAACGCCCTCCCTCTCCACCTCAGACAGACAACATCTCTCCCCATCTTCACAAGAAACCTCAAAACCTGGCTCTTCAACAGATCCCCTCCTTGATGGACTGGAACCTGCGAAATCCTCCTCCCCCAGTGCCTTGAGACCCTCACAGGTGAGTAGTCACGCTTAACAAACACCTAATTGATTGATTGATTGATTGATTGATTGATTGATTGATTGAAATGAGTAATTTGAGACCTAATCCTTGACATATGCAGTATGAAGCTCTCAAAGAATGGGAAGATGAGACATATAAAAGAGAAAGGGAAAGGTATCAGACTAGATAGAAGAATACTGTGAGTAGATACTCAGAAGTTAAATGGGATGCTCAGAAGAAAGTGTGGAGAAGAGATATAGGTGAAGGAACACAAATGTTTCCAGTTATGGTAGCTGAGACTAATGAGGGAGAGTATTGTAAAGAGAAAAGGAAGAATGTTGAGAAAAAAAGGTAAAAATACTGAATTTTCTGAAGGAGCGGATGGCACAAATGACATTTTTTTAAATTAATTATTAACAAATAGATCTACAACTTATCATGAGGAACAGAATCCAGTAGAGATAAGTTCCTTTCCAAGTGCTCCAAAAGTACATGTAGAAATGATACAAGAAAAAACGCCCTTAGGACAGAATCAAACTCCAGTTAGAGAGGAGTTGCCGGGAATAGTAACATCAATGAACCCAGATGCATTGTCAGTGCCAGTGGCTATTGATCCTATTGTTCCATTATACAATGATGGACAAGGAGCCTCTCGAGTACATGCATTGAGAATATCAGATAGAACTACAAGTAGAGTCCATACAGTTTTAAGAAAAATAAATGAGGATAAACATGGATTGATTGAGAATAATGGAGGAAATGTGAGTGTAGTTACGGGAGAAGATTTGGAGCCATTAAATTGTACTTCAGAAAATCTGTTGAAACCCCAAAAAGAGGTGCATATCTGGATTTAAGGAAGACTTTGCATATTGAGAAAAGAATGACACCTGCATCAGGAGGGTCAAGGATGAATGAAACTGGTGAAGGTAATCATGGATCATTAGGTCCTTCTTCAGAAGAATTGGACCAGTGGAAATATAAAAGAAATAGCACCTGGTTGTAGCATACAGAATGATAGCTTGAACATAGATGTGTGCAAGTCGAAAGCAGATTTGGAAGAAATTATTTTGGGAACGATTAGTCCAGAGAGATTAGGTAAATATAGGGCTGAATAATTACTTTTCATGTGTAAGAATATTACACGGAGAGCAAGGAGCTTACATGAGAAGTGTGCTGAAGTTGTTCAAACATATGGAGTTGACGTAGAGAAGTCCAAAGCTTTACAAAATACATATCGAAAGTTGAATGTTTCAGGAAAGCATTTGCAGATCAAAGAGTTAATTAACACTTTAAAGCTTTGGGGTGAATTGGATTGATGGGAAGGCAGACGGGCGAAAAGGAAGGAAGATACAATAGTGACTTCAGTGGCTTTACCACTGTATCCTGTGAGGGAAACAGGAATTGAAACAGCTGATGCAACAGTATATTCAAGAGATGGGTTTGTTCACGTCCCTTGATTGAGGCAAGATTTTTTATCATTTACAAATGATTACCCCAGGTTGAGAGAAATACCACTGGAATGGGACAAACGAGTGGACAGGTTGTTAAGGTTTCAAAAGTTTTGTGGAAGGATTTGGATGGCTTGTTTGATATTGTAGTTTTGGCTGATTTGCGGGTTGAGTGTGACATTGCTGTGGATTGGCCAAAAAAAAATATCCAAGAGACCTAAAAACAGGAGACCCATTTGAAGAAGTCATGAAATGGTATATTCAGGTCATTACATATTTGAAAGGGAAAATTTCAGTGAAGGAAACAGATTGGGGAAGAATAGATAGGACTACTCAGGAATTGAAGGAGCCAGTGCATGCATACTATGAAAGGCTTTTACAAGTGTTTTAAAAGTATAGTGGAATTGAGAATATCACTGAGAAAGATATGGGACATTTTGTGTATTCGTTTGTGTATGGATTGAGACCAGAAATAAGTGCCATGATTCAGCAATATTTAATTTGTTGGCAGAGTAAGTCGACTGATGAGATACTTCGCTATGCAATATTTTGTGGTGATGATATTGATTCGCAACATAAAAAGTTAAAGGAGAAATTGATGTTGGCTTAGATGAAAGCGGCGAAGAATGGCGGATTTTTGAATATGAATACGGATTTTACAGAAGCTTATCAGGGAAATAGTCAGACTACTACTAGAATGAGAGGTGAAGTGTCAAATTGAAATACTGTGACACAAATGATCCCAATATCACATGGGAAAGGTCGAGGTGGGGATATAGTCAAATTGAAAAAGAAGTGTCCTTGTCATGCATGCGGCAAGTTGGGACATTGGAAGAGCGAGTGTAAAAACATACAAGCAAATGTAGGTGATACACAGTTTGTTGATACAGAAGTAAATGGAATGAATCAGATGCAGATAAATCAACAGAATCGCCATCAGCAAATGTCAGTTGGTAGAGGACAGGGCAGCAAAAACCTCAAGCTCCTATGCAGAACATGAATGGTCAAGTACAAAAATACCATGCAAATGTGGGTTTTCATAAGATGATCAATTAGATTTGAATGTTTAGGTGTCTTCGCAGCATTTGATGCAGGTAGATTGGGATGATTGGGATACATCTCAATGGCGGTGCCTGGGGGGATGAGGAATTCATGCTTGGGGTACCCTTAGAGGTAGATCAGTGTGGTCCCTATGTGGATGGCGAGGTTGACGGAAACACAATTACGTTCCTCACTGTGAGAACTACTGTGGAAATTCCCAACCTACCCCTCTCGGGAGAAAGTGTCCAAGTTGTAGGAGGTTTCGAATACATTGATTAAGTCTCCAGTGACTAAACCAATGAATGTACAGATTGGAGAATTTCGGGATTTACACAAATATGTGGTGAGTCAAACAAGTCCACTTAATTTACTAGGAAGGGTCTTACTGTGCAAGACAAATTGTTCCATTTACTGTACACCAGATGGAATAGCATTTTATACAAAAGATGAGGATGTCGTTTTTAAAATGTCAAGACAGGGAACAGAAGTGAATGATTTATATCCTTTATTTACAGCAAATGATTTGCCTGTTGAGTTGAGAGATACAGTACTGCCTGATGTGTGGGATGTTTCAGGAAAATATATTGGTTTGATGAAAGGAGTAGCTCCAATTCAGATTACAGCTAAACCAGATGCAGAATTTCTGAGAACACCACCTTACAAAATGAGTCCTTAAACAATTGCAGGAGTAACACCTGTGATTGAAATGTTAATTGAACAAGGTATTCTAAAAGAGATTCTAGGGAGTCCATGCAATTCACCTATCATGAAAATTCACAAACCTAATGGAAAATATAGAATAGTGCAGGATTTGAGGAAAATTAATCAGATTTTAAGACCTTGTTGTCCAATAGTGCCAAATCCAGCTGTGATTCTTTATCAAATTCCTTGTGCAGCAGAATTTTTTCAGTGATTGAAGCTTTTTACTCGATACCTTTGCATCCGGATAGTCAATATTTGTTTGCGTTCCAGTTCGGAAACCGTTCCTTGGCATGGTCCCGAGTTCCTCAATGAATACAGAGAGCCCCTCAATCTTCAATCAGATATTGAAGAAATGTTTGGAGTCATTGGTGATTCCTAATAATTCAGTTTTAGTGCAATACATAGATGACTTATTGGTTGCGTCGGGGTACAAAAGAAGCATATGTGACTGATACAATTGCTCTACTGAACCGTTTGGCAGTTGTTAGGCATAAAGTGTCAATAAGAGGTTCTTTACTTGGGTCACAACATTGAGAAGGGAATCAGGAAAGCGTCTCAAGGACAGATCAATGCCATTTTGCAAAAGAATCTGCCGAATACACAAAAAAAAGTTTGGATGTTTATGGGAATGGTTGGATATTGCAGGCAGTGGATCCCAAGTTTTTCACTGATAGCCAATCCATTGCAAAGATTGACACACAAAGATGTGTCAGATCCTGTACATCTTGATGATACATGCGTGAAAGTATTTCTTGAACCGCGAGACAGTCTGTGTCAAGCACACGGATTGGGGATGCTAGACTTCAATAGGGATTTTGCACTGTTTTGTAGAGAATGCGATGGTTGTGCACTTTCTTTTCAAACGCAAATGCACGCAACAGCACACCGTTCAGTGGCATATCTTTCGGCCACATTGGATCCTGTAGCTGCAGCCTTACCTGGTTGCTTGAAAGCAGTTGCCTCTACTTGCATGAGTTTGGAACAGAGTGAAACGATTGTAGAGGTACATCCGTTGAAAGTGTATGTACTACATTCAGTTGAAATTTTGTTAACACAAACTCACACACATCATCTTATAAGCAGTCGGTTAACAAAATATGGGCAAGTGATTTTGGGTGCGGAGAATGTGTCTGTGACAAGATGCAAAAGTTTGAATCCAGCTACTTCATTACCAATTCCTATTTGTGTAGTGGTGGTGGATAAAGGAGATCATGATTGTTTGGATGAGACTGAATTGTGTACAAAAACAAGACCTGACATACAGGTAAGAGCTTCTCCTTGGTAGGTAATTCGTTTACAACACTAAGTAACAGCACTAAGTAGCTGCTGGTATACTAATAGTATTACTGATATATAGATGTTGTAAGTGCAAAGTAGAAGAGACAAAAAGAAGTGAAAAGAAAAGGAAAAGGGACGACATTGAGATGGAAGACAAAAAGGTGCTTACTATGAAGTGTTAAGGGATATAGAAGGTGTTAGACTTAAACAGAGGAGAAAAAGTGCATTCTAAGATAATCAGATCATAATCAGAGTATGTAGATTGTGTGATTGCTTGATTCGCCATCAGATGGAGGATTGATGAAAAATCATATTAGAGAAGTGATTGTTTATACTTTTAAAGATTGAAATCAGACTATGCTTATGAGTTTAATTGAAATGATATTCTTCTTATGTCGTTTCTTATGCATTCTCTATTTTCTTATATATTATTAATAATGGTGTGCTTTGTTCTTTAGAAAATGATGATTTGTTGGTTTTTCTATGATGCCTCAAAACTCTTAGTGTTTTATTTTTAATTTCCAACAGAGGTATCAGAAGAATGTATTTTGTCCATATTTCCGAAAATGCTGATCTATTTGCTTCAGTTAATGCATGTTTATCACTAGAATTCCCTTCATTTAGTTAGAGTATTTCTCTCTATGAATAATTGAATTGACTATGTTACAAGCTAACGTGGAAGCGAGTGTGTGGATATGAAAAAGGTTTTGATGTGCTTCCTATTTCCGAGGTGAAATGAAGTTTTGCGAAATGACCAAAAGCATCTTGTTAAGGTTCCGGATAAACTAAACTGGAGAACGATCACACCATGGATCCTAACCAATGGAAATGTAGAAAATTGTGAAGAAGCTACATTAGGGGGCTGGAATTGGGAACATTTTTGTGGTTTACTACACCGTGAGAAAAAGAACTTGGGCTGGCTGGTTCACTCTGACTTGTTCAATGCTTTCCTGGCTGCTGGCTATTTTCTTGTGATCTGGGCGTGACAACTTTGACTCTTTCCTAGAACTGAACTATCCTGATTTTCCCTTTGCACTTCATCGGCTGGTGAAGTTGCAATAGCTATACATTTTTCGGATGAAGGGTTAGCTGATTCAGACTTATGCATGCTGAGCAATAGTCTATTGACCTTAGGTTCATATGAATTTCGAATTGCAATTTGAAATTGCAATGTGAATCTTTTCTTTGTCTCTCTCTCTCCTCATGCTAGTTATTGATTTTTGATGTATTTGCCATGATTTGTTTTTCATAGTGTGGATTTATCTGTAATCATTTGGATTAACAAAAAGTTCTGGAAATACTAATGTATTCTTGTGTATTGTACATTCATATTTGATGATTTAGATAAAAATACCTTGATAAATATACAGTTTGTCTTTATTGATGTGATTTAGTGACATGATATGTATTTTTGACTGTTGTAGTTAGTTAGGTATTTTCTTCATTACAGGTCCTCATGAAGGAAATAGCATCTGTCCCTATTAGCTCTTACAAAGATCTATCTGAGGAATTCATGATTTGTAAATGGTTATAGAGTTTCAATGGGCCCAAACTCTTGGCTTTGTAAAGATTATATAGTTTGGTTCATGATATATTAGATATTTGTAAATGACTGTAAAATCTACACCGCTTCCGCTGGATCAAGGTGAAATCACCATCTTCAGTCCTGATCTATTTGAATAGCCAGACTCTATGTCCAGAGGGGTTAATACATATACATAGTAGCTATCTTTGTTCATTTTGCCTGTTCTAGATTGAAGCATATGTTTCTATTGAAATTCTATTTACCTCTAATCTGGAAAAACAGCTGGTACATAAGAATATTTTATTGTTTAGCTCATTAGTCTACCTGTTTTTTTTAGGAAATCAGACGTTCACTGATGCTCAGGCAACTTTAGAAATCTACTAATATTGGAATACATAATTCCTTTTATCTTAAGAGAGCTATTTATATGTTTTGAAGTTCTCGGTTGAATTCACAAAGGCAAACTTACAAGTTTGTGTAAGTTTACGCTTTTTCAGTATTAAAATAACTGCATTTTAGTAGCATGTTTACAAGTGCAGAGGCTCCGGATGGAGGCAGAGAACTTCGTACATAAAACGTAAGTTTACCTTTGTGAATCAGGCCCTCTGTTTTTCTCTTGTACGGGCACTAATACTACTCTGACATTTCTATGCATAACTCATTTCAGCTGCTGCTCAGAAATAAAATTAGTATGGTCTTCTAGGTCTTTTGATTCGACAACAGACACTTAAGCACAAAACAGAACACCTACATTCTACCTTTTCTAAGGATTATAAAACAAGATTGGAGCTCACATATCAGGATTTATTGATCATATATTCCTTATGTAAAATCAGTGGACAGAACAGCTCCTCATAAAGACTAATATTCACACAGGAAAATCCCGAGGTGCATTACAACCTCAACCTATGTGTCTTAAAACATATCATTCTGACTCCGGTAATGATAAACTGTGGCTTCAGAAATTGTATTGTGGCTCATAAAAACATTTCAGAGTATAGGATGTAGTTCCAAAGAAGTACACTTTTATTGCTCAAAGATGTCTTTGTGAATCAGGCATAGAACTTTCTGTTCCTTATTAAAGTGTAAAAAGGGCAAAGTTATTTCTATTTATACTCATTGTATGTTAGCATTTCCTAAATAGTCCCATTGTATTCTCATTCTAGATGTTTTCGGTTTAATTCACGAAGGCATGTAAGAGAATGTAAGGGTAAGTAAAAGAGCACTACAAGAATTCTAATTTAGGCCCTCAAAAATGCCCTTGCAAAAAGGCCCCAGTAAATTTCAGTTTGTAAATCCCCATTCTCTGATCTCCATCGTTCTGCAGTTAGATTAGGGCCTATCAACATACTGAAATCATATGGGGCTATGCTAGGAAAACAGGAAAACCCCTCATAAGCATATCTTTTCTTGCTTGAAAAAATATCCATGTGTATATTTGCTCTTGCGAAAATTGCAGAGAAATGCACTTGCTAACTTTTGTTTTCCTCATCTATTCAGGGGAAAAAGGTTCTGCTGTGGAGGAGCACTTTCCTCTACTCTTTGTGAATACCAATTTTTGGGGAATTCATTGCCCATTCCCACCCTGTAAAAGTTTTAGTCCTACCATTGACAAGAGTAAATCTCTGACTATTCCCATAGTGGAGATAGGTTGATACAAATTCAAACCCTTCGGCAGTTATGGCACAGGTACATTACACAGCTATTTTTAAAAAGTATAAACATGGTGCTTTTACTCTGCTGAGGTCCAACTCCCATCACCTCACTATGACACTGTTAAAATATGCAATCTAGGGAAAAGTACTCCAAATGTATCTAAGTTCTTTGTAGAAGATAAATAATAAACCAGTTTGTTCATCACATGAGTAGGAAAGTTCAAAACACAATCTTCAAATCCTCGCTCAAAGGATCATGCAAAGAATTCTGATTCTGATCTTTAATTATAGAAAATCATCTTTTTACAAATGGCACGCCAGTCCAGCCAATGCATTTCATCCCATTCCGGGACTTTATCAGGGCTGGATATTCTGTAATGGTGTTTAATCACAAAGCGTCTCTTCACAATCAGTCTATATAGTTATTGCATGTCTCATTCAATCCTGTAATTCTGTTAAGTTCAGTAGTATGCGTGACTTCTAGTTCCATTCTGGCAGTGACATGATTGTGGGTGTAGGCAAGCATTCAGAGCATTTCTGCTTTTGAATTCCTATTATTATGAAGGCAAAAAGTGGTTTTATAATTGTAAAAAGAATTTACGCATTAAATCTAAACTTACATTTCTACTTAGTTTTGTTAATCAGACCCAATAGTTGACTTGTAACTCCAAAAGAGTCAAACCCATTTTAATGCACTAGTTGTCCTAATTCTTTAAATCACCTTATGTTCTCATTTGAGATGGATTAATGTCAATTACCCCTAATGAGTTTTATTCCACAATAGGACAAAGCCTGACACACTTTTACACATTCTTATTAGATTAGTATAGGAGATTGGGTTACTGGTTGTGGGGAGTGAAACCCTCCTCAAGCAGCATTGACCATTCTTGTCAGGGTGAACCAAGCAAACCCCAAGAAGTAATGTGGAAATAATTTATGAAGCACTTCAAACAGTAGTAAAATAAAAACATAACACAAGAAAAATCCCACACCAATTTAGAAAATAGAGTAAAATAAATATATTATTTGTGACCAAAACAACAAAAATCCAATCAGTAGAACTGGAGAGATGCAATTTCAAAGATTTCAGGTAACCATAGCACATAAAAGCTCAAACACCACTTGTGGTTTTCTGGTCGTGAGAGACTGGGTGAAAGTCACAAGTTCTGACTGACTGCAATGGAGCACAAGCTGGAAACAGGGTCCAGGTTAGTACAGCTGAAAGGGTTACCTTCAAAAGTCCCTGGAGAAGAGGCTCAACTGATTCCACATCAAGGGACAAGGACCTGCGTGGCAACTCTTGAGGACCAGGGATTCAATCCAGCAGGGCTCAGGCAGGTCTAGTTGCAGGTCCAGGAAGTCATCCAGCTAAGCATATGCAGAAAAGCCTCTAGAGCTTGTTCTGTCTCTTTAGCTCAGACAGAAGGTAAGCTGACCCTTGGAGTCACTTTAGCCTGGGAAGAAGGGTGCAGGACCAGTCTTCCTTCTCAGCAAGCAGGACAGCAGGCAGCGGGCAGCAGCAGGTCAGCAAAGTAACAGTGCAGCAGTTTAGCAGTCTTTCTTGTAGCACAGCAGTCATTCTTTAGTATACAGAGGTCCTAAAATATATTGAAGAGTTGGATCTGAGGGTCCAATATTTTGCCTGGTGCCAGCTTTGCAGTAGGAGAAGGTTCTGGAGGTTTCCACCTCCTGAGGTGTTTGGAATTTCTTGCCTCCCTGACCTGGCCCCTGGTTGTCTGAGGGCATAATAGACTGTTGTCAAACCCTTTGTGAGTGTGCTTAGGCAGAGGCTTTGTGAGGTGCATGTGTGGTAAGTGACATCTCCTCCCTCTCATAAATTCAGAGAAGGGCCCTTCTGCCAACACCTACTCCTCCGTTTTCTCATTGTCTGGGAGCAATACACAAAGACCAACTGCCAGCTACACCTAGTCATGCGTTCCAGGATACAGGCTGCAGACTGCAGGCACCAAATAATTAGGACAAGAAAATGACAACTTTCTAAAAGTCGCATTTTCAGAATTGCGACTTAAAATCCGACTTTACCATTAAAGAGGGCATTAAAGTACAATTCTTTAGACAGCAAACTCGGCATTTCTACCTGCTCCCATTTGAAGATTATAACTTAGTAAATGAAATGAGGTGACCCAATGTTATCCTATGGAAGAGGCAGGCCTTTCAGTAGTAATAAACAAATATAAGAGATTTTCACTAACTGGGGGCGTGGCCAGCCGAGCAACATGGCGGACGCGAGCGACTGAGGCTCCGACCGTTACCTCCCGGACATCCTGTAAATTATCCTGAGGAGGGAGCGGATCGTGGTCGCTGGAAGCAGACCCGAAGCGGGGCAGTGCGGAGCGGCTGATGCGGCCCCGCGAGCGGCAACTGAGGGGCGCTGTGGCCCAGCGGAGCTCGAGTGGCGAGGAGGCGCGCGGCGGCCTGTGAGGCGGGGCCTGCTGCGAGGCCCGGAGGGGACGCCGTGAGACGGAGCGGGAGACGGCGCTGGCAGTGAGGTTGATCCCCTGGCGGCTGTGGACTCTTGGCGGCTGGGAGCTGCTGACTCCGGTGACCGCGGACTTTTGGGGGCCCTGGGGGGTGCTGAGGAGCTGCGGACACGTGAGGCGGAGCGTGGTGCCCGGACCCTGCAGGCCGCGAGATCACCACGCATCACGGAAAGCGGTGGAGGACTGCAGGGAGGCGACCGCCCGGCGGGGCCAGTAATCGGGGGAGCCACGGGACCCGAGTGGCGAGACGTGAAGGGCTGTGCTGGGCGCCTGCAGCGGTGAGTCCAGAGGCCGGAGTGCGTGGGAGCAAGCGGCGTGAGGCGGAGGGTCCCGAGCCGAAGTGGCCTGTGCGACGGAGTCTACGCTGGGCCGGCTGGGAGAGGACAGTTGCCGCGCGGGAGGACCCAGAGGCAGCGGAGCGGGCACTAAGGCCTGGGGCTGACGCCCTCCCACGAGAGGCGCCGCACTGAGAGTGGCCGGAGCGGCAGACGGTGCGCTGGCCGTTGAGGGGGCAGCCTGGAGCGATACTTTGAAGAGGCGAGACGCTCACGCCCGGGGCACTGGACGCTGAGCCGTCGGGAGCGTGACCCCGGCTGTGGGACTGGCTGGTGCATCTAGTGGGGCCAACAGGGGCCTGGACTGACTACCGGCTACCTGGAGCGCTGGTGCGGGGGTGCGGAGCCCTGAGGGGAACTGGAGGACTGCTGCCGGTTGGGCCCGTCCTGCCGGGGCCGGTTGCCATTTAGGACTGTGACGGGGCCCCTGATCCTTCCCCCCCACTGACTTCGGCCTGGCGGCTGGGCCTCGGGGTCTGACTAGGGGCCGGGCGCCGGAGTGGAGCGGGGGGCCAGCGTGGCTTGGAGGGCCCGCGGCGGGTCGCGTACGCGGTGCCTGGCAACGACCTGTGAATGCCGACTGCTCAACAATACGCGATGGGCCGACTACGAGACAAGACGCAGCAGGGTCAGCTACGGGCCGGGACTGCAGACCCCGCGCAGAGTCGGCCGGGGGGGACGCGGAGTCGCAAGCGGCGGCCCTCTCGACCAAGATGGATACCATGCTAGCGGCAGTGGAGAGGCTCGGCGCCACCCTGGACCAGACGCGGGCGTCCCTGGAAACGAGGATGGACAAGGTCACGTCTGATTTCACCCTCCTCCATGCTGACCACCGCAAGCTGGCCGAGAGAGTGGAGTCGCACGGCCAGGCGCTCAAAGAACTACAACCTACCGCGCGGAGCCATGGCGCGGCGTTGCAAGATGTACTGGACCGGGTCCACGATCTCGAGGACAGGGTTGATGATGCGGAAGAACGCTCGAGACGCAACAACATCCGCGCGGTGGGTCTCCCGGAGGGAGTGGAGGGCGGGCACCCAGAGCAGTACGTTGAGACCTGGCTGAGGGGCCTCCTGCCCCAGGGGGTGCTGTCTCAACACATCGTGGTGGAAAGGGCGCACAGAGTGCCGGCGCAGAGACCCCGGCCGGGGGCCCGGCCCCGACCGTTCCTCTTCAAGCTCCTCAACTACCGGGACAGGGACGCGATCCTCAGCGAAACTCGAAGAACTGGTGACCCGACCGTGGGCAGTAGCCGAGTTATGCTCTTTCCTGACTACACCGCAGCCGTCCAGCGGCGACGCAGCAACTACATGGCGGTGAAGCGCCAGCTGCGAGAGTTGGCTCTCCCTTACTCCCTGCTGTTCCCGGCCCGCCTGCGAGTAGTGGCAAAAGAAGGGGCCCGCTTCTTCGATTCCCCGGAGGACGTGTGGGACTGGCTGGAGGAGTCGGGACAATGGACAGGGGCGAGACCTGCTGGTCCGGAGGTTGACGGCCGCCCGGGGAGGCGATCTAGGAGACGAGGGCGCCGAGGGGCGAGGCGGCAGGCGCAGCTGGGACCGGTGGCACCTAGCCCAGAGAGGATCCGGATGGAGCGGCAGGGGGCGCTGGAGGTGGTGGCACTGCTTGGGACGCCGCCCGCCAGTGACCGCCTGGACGCCTGCACGCCCAGTGGGGCGGGAGCGAGTGGGGCGTCGTCCCCGTCCACAGTGGTCTCGGAGGACTTGCTCCTGCCAGTGGTGACCTCGCAGATGGCGGACCTGATTGCGTGACCAGATGGCGAGATACCGAAGGTTTGATAACAGTTGCGGGCACTGCCCTGGGGTCACGAGGCGGCCTTGGGGCTGTACTGGTCGGATCCAGGACCCTGGACCCACTTGGGGGGCAGAGGGCCCAGAACTGGAAGAGCCTGGCCCTGCGGGGGTGGGCTGGGTGATATATGTGCGTCCCCTAATATTGCATCTGTGGCAGCCTCCCATGGGGGGCTCGCATTGGACCTACACGACGGTTCAGCTCCGGACCTGATTCTGCTCCTTATTCTTCCAGTTGGGATGGGGGAGGGGTATTGGTCCCAGAGGTTGCTATGATTGCATGAACCCCATTTGTTATCACACTACAATAGCCTAATATTACTTGGCGTTACTGAGGTTTGGACGGATGCCCCGTTGGGAATACGCCCTGATTGTTATACTGTTCATGTTGGTTCTATTGTTTATCTGGCAGCGCGTTAACATGCTCCCCCCTGACTGCGGTCCCCCCCACTCCCTGGTGGGGGCGCCCTGGCCCCAGTCCGGCTTGCTCATCTCGACTTGTAATGGCACACACTAATATTGTGACCTGGAACATACGGGGCATGCACACACCGTCCAAGCGCTACGCCATCTTCTCCTATCTGCAGCGACACTCAGTCGGGATTGCCCTCCTACAGGAGACGCACATGTCCTCGACGGAACTGGGCAGGCTTTCTTGGCGCTGGAGGGGACACACGTACGGCACTGTTTATTCGGCGCACGCGCGGGGCACGCTCATCTGGGTGCGAGCAGGAGTTCCTTTCGTCTGCACGGAGGTGGTAGTGGACCGGGAGGGGAGGTACACCTTAGTGCGGGGGAAGTTGAATGGCCAAGAGCTGTTGCTAGGCTCGCTGTATGCGCCCAACGTGGATCAGGCCTCTTTCTTGGCGCGATTGACGCAGCTCCTACACCCTTATGCTGGGCTCCCCTGGCTGCTGGGAGGAACATGGTACTAGACGTCCAGTTGGACCGATCCTTCCCACCCCTCCGCGCCACGGCGGTGGAATCTAACGCCCGGCGTTGGGAGATTGGCTCACGCACTGGTCGCTGCAGGACTTGTGGCATACACTTCACCCGACGGACCGGCTGTACTCCTACTACTCGGCGGTCCATGATCTCCATGTGCGACTGGACAGGGTAGTGGGGACCCAATCGTTGCTCCCGCTTATCGAACAGTCGGAATATCTGGGGCGGACGCATTCCGACCACAACCCCCTATGGCTCCGGAACTGCTGGGTGGCGGACCGCCCGCCGGTGCCCACCTGGCGACTTCAGCCGAGCGCTCTGGAGGACCCGGAGTTCCGTTCCTCCCTTGGTACGGCCGTCCTGGCCTACTTTGACGCCAACGAGGGGACGGCGAGCAGTGCCTTGGTGGAGTGGGACGCCCACAAGGTGGCCATCCGGGGGCACTGCCTGGGGGCCCAGTGGAACATACGAAAGGCCCTATCGGACTCCCTGGTGCGCCTCGAAAACGACCTCCTGCAATATGAGAGGGAAGGAGAAGGAGGGGGCAGGCACTCGCGCAGCCTGGAGGATCTCCGCGGGCAACACGCGGAGCTCCTGGAGCGGCTCCGCTGTCATAATTATGCGGCGCACACCGCCAGAACACACGCCAGGGCGGATAGGGCGGGCCGCCTGCTGGCTTCGATCATCCGGCAGGAGGATCGCAAGACCCCGATCGGAGCAATCTGTGGGGAGGACGGAGTGTTGGTACACACACAGCGGGAAATACATCGGGCCTTCGTAGGCCACTACAAACGCTTGTACGCGGCTCAAGGGACGAGCCCCCGGCAACTTCTCGGGGAGTTCCTCGCTTCCATTCACCTACCCGTGGCTACCAGGGAGCCCAACGTGGCACTCAGTGGCCCCCTTTCCCTGGAGGAAATCGGGGAGGCGATCCAATCGTTAGCGACGGGCAAAACTCCGGGACCGGATGGATTGCCCGCGGAGTACTATAAGGCATACCGCGAGACCCTGGTGCCGCTGCTGCGCGAACTTTACAGCAAATCGCTGGAAGAGGGGTCGCTCCCACTCTCCATGCGGGAGGCGTTCCTAGTCTCCCTACCTAAGCCGGACCGAGATCCCACGGCCCTGGGCTCCTACCGCCCTCTGGCGATGCTCAACGTCAACTACAAAATACTCGCGAAGGCCCTGGCGGAGCGGTTAGCGCCGGTGGTCCCGCACCTGGTGCACCCCGACCAGAATGGGTTTGTCCCAGCAAGGTCCACGTCGCTCAATCTCAGACGATACTTTAGGGTGGCCGGTGAGGCAGTGCACAGATGGCCCAGTGCGGGGTGCCTCCTCCTCGGAGAAGGCGTTTGATTGCCTGGAGTGGGGATATCTGTCCACGGTGCTGTTGCAGCACGGACTGGATGGGGACTTCCTCCGGATGGTTGATCTACTCTACAGGAACCCCACGATCCGTGTTCGGTTGGGCCCCCATGTCTCGGAGGCGGTGCCGGTGGGCCGGGGCACCAGACAGGGATGTCCCTTGTCCCCGCTGCTGTTCGCCCTGGCGATGGAGCCCCTGGCGGAGGCTCTGAGGACGACCCTGGGCGATGGTATACCACTGGGAGACGCGGTTCACCAGGTGTCGCTTTACGCGGACGATCTGCTGGTGTAAGTTAGAGACGTAGGTAGTATGCCGGAGCGACTGGCCCCACTGCTGCGGTCATTTGCCACTATTTCGGGGCTTCGTGTAAACGCGGGTAAATCTTGTCTATACGCTTTCAGAGAGGAGACTGCGGACCCGGGTTACAGCCTGAATGGCACGCCGGTACAGTGGAGGGGCGGTACCTTCCGATACCTGGGGATACACATTTACCGATGCCCAATTGACTTGCTTGATGGCAACTTGGGGAGGGCGGTCACGGCGCTTGGGTCGCAGGTGGCCTTCTGGAATACGCTTCCGCTAACCACCACGGGCAGGGTGGCGCTCGCCAAAATGGTCATGCTCCCCCGTCTACTGTACTACTTTGTCAACCTGCCACTGTACGTCCCGCCCGCCTTCTTTGGCAGGCTCAACCGGATGCTGCGGGATTTTGTCTGGGGCAACGCCAGGCACAGGTTGGCGCTAGCAAAGCTTTTCCTCCCGACGGACGGGGGTGGGCTGGCGGCGCCTTGCTTTGAGCATTACTACCTGGCGGCACAGCTGCAATGGATTGCCCGCTGGTTGGCCGGCAGGGGCAGGGATGACACAGCCACAGGGGCTGCCCCCTACTCGCTAGACCATGTGACCGGGCTTTTCCACCCCTTGGCCGCGGTGGCGGGGCCGATGCCGCTCCTCCTGGCAGTGGCTCACAGGTGCTTTAAGAGGGCCTTGTACCTCACGCGTGCGGTGGTGCCATACGCGCCGGCGATCCCCCTAGAGGGTTCTCCTGGAGGTGGGGGGGTGCTCGCGGCCCCCGTGCTGACGGGCTAGTGGGCGGCGGACATGCACACGCTGGGGGACCTGTACAGGGATGGTGAGCTGATCCCGTACGAGACCTTGGTGTCGGAGGACGGGCTCCCACCCGGCGGATTCCTCTTGCACCGCTCACTACTGGCGAGCCTGACCGCCAAATGGGGGAGCATGGCCACAGAGCCTGCCCAACATCTGACCATGCAATATCTGCATGTCATGGGACGGGGCGGGCACTTGGTCCGCTGGTTTGCCGCCTCGTTGCGAGAGCACACGGCGGTTGATCTGGGCCCACTCCGTGGCAAGTGGGAGCTGGACCTGGGACGGCCGCTGACGGACAGGGAGTGGGAGAGGGTGCTCAGGAGCCCAGTGCGTATCCCCCGCAATCTGCGGTTTCGCCAAATTCAGCTGTTCATAGTCCACAGGGCCTGCCTCACACCTGAGCTGATTAACAGGTACTTTCACCGCGTGGATGCGCTCTGCCCTCGGTGCCGCGAGCTGGGGGCGGGGCTGCTACACATGCTGTGGAGCTGCCCTGTGCTGCACGCCTATTGGAGGGCGGTTAGTGGGCAGCTGCAGGGGAGTGTGGGGCGCAGCGTTCCCTTTGACTGGCCCGAACACATCTTACACCAATTTACCAGATCGCCCAAAGACAAGGTAGTGTCCAGATTCCTGGACCTGGGGCTCGTGGTGGCGAAGTGCCTCATTACCAGGAGATGGAAGGCGCCCGACCCGCCGCACGCGAGGGCCTGGAGTTCATCGTTTCAGGCATGGGCCAGAGCGGAGGGGACGGCCATCCGCAGGGAGGACACACTGGGGCTGCGGAGGGAACCCATGGCGGACCGCTGGGAACAGTTGCTTGCTGAGTTCCGGCGCTCGGTGGGGGAGGGTACCACAGGCGACAGAGGTGAGGCCAGGCAAGATGGCAATGGCGCAAGCGGCGGCGCAGTGTAGGCAGCCTCGCTGGCGAAACAGTATAGCCCCCATTGTCATAGGTCCACTGGTGAGGCGGTAGGGAACACTTGGGGATATCTGCGCCCATTAAGGCTTGGAGGGGTGCCCCTGGAGTTGGAGGGGGGGGTCGGGGGCGGGCTGGGGGTGGGAGCACACCATACACGTCAATGTACACGCTGCCTTTGTTATGGGTTCTTTCCTTTGTATTGCATGTAACCTTTTTGATTATATCGACGCCTCAGTTGCATAGGCGAGTTTAGTTTTCCTGTACGGCTCCATGGCTGGTGGGTGGTGGGGTTGGCCCCTTCCTACGAGATGACATCTGAACTCCTAAGGGTGAAGGGACTGGGCCCCAGGAGGGCGGTGGCGGGCGCGCTAGCAGACACCAGGCTGTCCCCCACCCCCCCCCCCGGCAGTTGGCATGATTTACCAGCATGTATAAGTTTCTGACTCGATGTCTGTGAAATGTGATGCCGTATGATTTGCTCATGTATTATGATCTAAAAACTTAATAAAATAGATTTGCTAAAAAATAAGAGATTTTCACTAACAGGACATGCCAAAGTTAAAATTGCATGCCCAACTTTTTTAATAAACTGCACCCTGCCCTATGGGCAATTTAGGACCTACCCTAAGAAGGAGTGAATATATGTATTAAAGAGGAAGGTTTAGGCCTGGCGAAATGTTTATTTTACCAGGTTGAAATGGCAGTTTAAAATGCACATGCAAGCTGCAATGGCAGACCTGAGACATGTACAAAAGGCTCCTTAAGTAGGTGGCACAGTCAGTGTTTAATTCACAGGCCATGTATACATGTAGTACCAATTTACTAGGAACATACAAGTAAATTAAATGTGCCAATTGGGTGAAGCCTATTTTATCATATTTTAGGAAGTGAGCACACGTACTTTAACACTGGTTAGCAGTGGTAAAGTGAACAGAGTGCTGAGGCCAATAAAAACTATATCAGCAAAAATTGAGAAATAATGTTTGGAGGAAGACTGCCCTAAGGCTGACAGGTCTAACAATTTATACAACACACAAAATGTAGTGTTGAAATGCAACAAAAGTGTCCTGGAAAATAACAAATAAAACTATTTCACCTGTATACTTTTTTATTATCACATAGAAAATGGAGGTTCATCATTGGAACATTCTTCTCTGATGTACTTTGCAGAATGGAGCTAGATCATAATTTTCAAACTTTCACCACATACATGCACCCTTAACAAACTTGTGCCAGAGCCCCATTCGACCTGTCCTGAGAGCTCCCCCCAATGAGCTAATGTTGTTACTTTGATTAACAAACACCATCTAAGTGGTGAGGTACAATTCAACCTGTCAATACTTAGACCTTATAAGAAAGGTGAACAACCTTGGAGTAACAGTAGACCCTGAACTTTCACATTGATCAACACCATGTGGACACATGATGGGTGGCCGAAAATGACACCAAGTAATGTCAGGTGAGCACTAGTCCTCTAGCACCTCATGGTCCTACCTCATACTATGTATTGGATATCAGGCATTTTTTCCTTCTATGTAATTTTTAAAAAGTGATGTATAATTACTATAATTAAATCAGGATTACCGCCAATGAGTTTGTACAAAATGTAATATTCATTGGTTAGCGATCAAGGCTTGCTTTGTTTAGTAATCTTCATGAAATTAGATTTGTCTGAGACAATTACATGTGCGTATCTCAATAAAATTGTGTTTTGAGTACATAACAATGCTTGTCTATCTATCTTTCTACATGAGATCTGCAAGTGCCTGTCACAAGTGTTTTCTTTCTTCAGGTCATTATTGTAGATAGACAACATGCTCCATTTTAGTTGCCCAAGCTCTTGGTGCTTTTTGGTGTTGATGTGTATGTTTGTAGAAAACTATTCCAAAAAAGTGGTGTTACTGTGAAGAGCAGCATGAATGGACTCAAATGCAACAAAGCTACAGGAATGGCTGGGATGCTTCCTGACTTGGTTTGACAATGCTATAGAGGTTTAGCTTCAACATGATGAGCGCTGGGCTTGTGGTCTGAAAATACTTTGCACTAGTCTTGAAAATTGCAGAGGAGGAAGCTAGTTTATTGTGGTGAATGGATATTTTCACTTGACCTTTTTAAAGTGAATTGGTTACTTATTTTTCCATAATATTAGCGAGGAAGATTAGAATCAAATGTGTCCAGAAGTCCATTCTAGATCATTGAGTTTAAAATGACAGATTTTAGTCTAACATACAAAAGATAGATTTTACACTTCACATTGAATACTTTTGACCCTATGTTTGGCTGAACTGTTGCATATCAGGGCTGATTCAAATGTATATCATAACCTTTCCGTGAGATGCATTTTACCTGTGTAACACTGTCTGAATTTGGATATGAATAGTGTTTTGCTACATGCAATATAGATATTCATGTTATCGTCAGTGTTGGTGCGCTACTATCTGGATACTTTTGTTGTAGATGCCCTCATACAGAGTGCCATAAACAAACAGTAACTCACTTACCATTTTCCTTTTGCTGTGTTTATTCTCTTTGGAGCTACTTCAGTTTTGATGCATTTCTGTTGATTGTTCACTTAGTGACCGACTCACTAAAACCTTTTATGAGAAGGGGTATTACAGAAGTACTCTTTTACATGTTTTTACATTACTTTGTGAATCAGTTCTTAAACCTCCACTCCCTATTAGTAAAGTTGAATTACCTCCCGGCCCCTCCAGTCCATGTCCCATTCCTTACAAAGTGGAGCTGGCCATCTCCACAACAGAAAAAAAAGAACAGGAGAATGCTATGACATCTAACCCCAACCTCTCTCACTGGGTGTACATAAGCTGTACTAACCCAACATTCCACCTGTTCTTTTTTTCTGCCTTCCGACAGGACGGGATGTGGCTTTTGCTGGTTCTTACCTGTTTGAAGTCTTCTTTGGTTGTATTCGTTGGGCTGCTGGGCTGTCCTCGATGTCCTACTACTGCGCGGTCTCCTGGCCTGCTGGGCTTGCTGGGAGCCGTATCGGTTGGTGGCTGGCCCTTTACAGCTGGGGGGCCATACCTACCGGTCTGTTCCGGTCATCCTGTGGCTTGGCCGGTCTGGAAGACATGCTGCTGCTGTGTAGTGTGTTCAGGACCGGTCTTGGTGGTTCTCCTGGAGTTCCTGGCTGGCTGGTGGGGTCCTGCCTTACGTCCTTTTCCTCCCTGGAGACCCCTGCACTTGTCTACTTTCTGTTGGCGTGAAGGGGCGGGCCTGGTCCCTGCTTGGCTGTATGACCGCCTGGGAGTGCTGGATGCTGCAGGCTTTTCCCCTTCTTCCCGGAGCTGGATTGGTGGAGGGCGCCTGGGTGGTTGGTGGGGGGCAGTCAGTGTGTGGTGCTGTCTGCCTGCCCTGGTGCTGAGTACTGCATAGTGGTTTCTTTTCTGGTCCCAATTCTGCCTACAGCCGTGTCACCCTTTTTTCCTGTGCTCTGGTCTGTTTTCTGGTTGGGTCTGGTTGTTGCCTTCCCTGGATGGCTGTCTAGAGGTTCCTGTTGTTGTTGGCTGGCCTTCCTGTGCCCTGGCCTCCCTCTTTTTACTTGGTTTTGTCTGCTCTCTGACGTTGAGTGGGGGCGGACCTGGTTTGCTCCTGGATGGGTGTCTGCCTGTGTTTCCGTGGTGCTGTAGGCCGTTGGCCTTTTGTGACCCCGGCACCCTGTTTGTTGGTCAGTGTTTGGGTCTCTATTGTCTTTCTCTCTCTAGCGCTGCACTGGTTGTCGTATCGTATGCTGGCTGGTGGTAGTGGGTGGTGTTGTGTGACATCTGCCTTCCCTGGTGGTTTTTTGTTTGGGTTTTACTTACTCCTCTGGGGGTCTGTTGCTTTTTCTTGCATCCAGAGTCAGGTCCTTGGGGTTACCGTCCTTCCTACTTCTTGGGTTCAGTTATTGGCCTGTGGGAGGTTGGTGTTGTGCCCTCTCTGGCCTGACATGGCCCTTGGTCCTGGAGTTGGCTGGCCAGCTGTGCTGCTGCTGCCTCTCGCTGGTCTCCCGTGGCTGTCTGTGGTTGGCTGGTTGACTCTGGAGCTGGGCTGGTGGTGCTCCTGGTGTACCTTGTTGCTAGTGTGTGCCTGTTGCCTGGCGCTGGGTTGTTGTTTGCGCCTGGGGTGGCTGGTGGGGGTTGGGGGTTGGGTGCCAAGTTGCGGTTTCCTTCTCCCCTCTTGGATTCCTTTTCGGGGGCCTGGGCAGCTTTTGGGAGTCCTCTGTCTCTCCGCTTCCAGTTCCTTTGCCGCCAGTGGGGGCTGGGTGTTGTGGGTCTTCCTTCGCTTCTGCCTCTGCGGCTCCTTATTTCTCCCTTGTTACTTCTGCCTCACTTGTGGGGTATTGGTAGGGCGGCCAGTGTGGTCTGGGGTCTGCCTGTCCTGGGGTGTGTGCCATGTTGCAGCTTTCCATGTCGCTCTTGCTTGGTGGTCCTGTTGTTCCCTGTTTCCAGGCTATGTCTTTTCTGTGCCTGGCCTTGCCTCAGCCCTGGGGCCTTGGCTTCGCAGTTTTTTAGTTTTTTTGGGGTTGTCCCTGTTGAGTCTTGTTGCCGTTGGCCCAGTTTGTGGGGAGCCTGCAGGTTGGCTTAGTCCTGCTGCTTTCCCCTTGGGGCTTGTTGTTTAGGCTTGGTCCTTTGGCGCTCTGGTGCGGGGGCTGGTTTTGTGCCAGTGGTGTCTCTGGTCCCTGTTCTTTTGGTAACTATGTTGTTGCAGGGTCTGCCGGGGTTCGATTTCTCCCTTTGCCTTTTCTGGTCCCCCTCCCCTCAGCGGGGGTGCGTCTTTGGGTTCTCCTAGCTTTGGTCCCTCCTTGGGTTGTGGTGTGGCCTCGGGTATTCGTGTCTGGGCTGGGACCTTGTCTTTGCCCCTATTGGTCTTGGTCTTACTGTCCCTGTGTTTTGCCTCTTGTTTGCCTCTGCGGGTGGGTTGGTGGTGCCTTTCCTGCTTGGTTGTGTCAGGCTCCGGCCGTGGGGGTCTTGGTACTTTGGGGGTCACCTTTGGGTGTCTGCCTGTGTCCTTGTCTGATTTTTCTTTCTCTTGTCGCTTTGCACCTTGTTTGGGTGTAGTTCTTTTGGACCCTTGGTGGATGGCGGTCTGTTGCCTGGTATTTCTGAGGCCCTGGCCAGCCGTCTATCCTTTTCCTCTAGCCTCTCCTCCATGCCTCCCTGGTGTGGACTGGGCCTTAGCGTTGGCATGCAGGATTGGGCTACTTGGCTCCCTCCCTGTCTTCCTGTGACTTTGTGTTCCCTGTGTGGCCTGCCTGTGGCTGGTTCCTGTACCTTTCCCTGAGCCCCTGGTGGTTTGGGGTTTCAGGCGGTTGTCCCTGTGTTGCTTTTGGGGGCTCCGTGTTGCTAGCATTGTGTGTTGCTGGTGTGTCTGTTGTTCAGTCTGCTGGCTTCTGGGATATTTGTGCGGCGTCTGTGAGTCTGGGCTTTGGGCCTCCCTGTTTTTCTCTCCTGTTTTTGCCTTTCGGCGGCTGCTCTTCGGTCTCACCTACGGTTTTGGTGTCCTCCTTTGTCGTTCTGGCTGGTTGGTTGGCTGTTGGTTGGTTTGGGGGTTTCCTCCCTTCCTTGTTCCAGGTTCTTGTTCGGTGCCCGGGGACTTCATCTTACTCGGTCCTGTGTTTCTCCATGTGGTTGTCCCCCAGGTTTTTGGTTGGGGGTGTCGTCCTTGATGGGAGTTTTTTGTGTCGTCTTGTTCCCTGTTGTCCCTGTTTGTTTTTTGGGTTCCCCGGGTCTCTGTGGCATTCGGGGTTTCGCCTCTCCCTGAGCTTGGTGTGGTGTCCTGGTCTGATTTGAGGTCTGCTAGGGTCTGTCCCTTGCTTTCCTTGGACAGGGTCCAGCTGTTGGCCTCATTTTATTGGGGGGTTGCGATTCTGGCCTCCACCTTGCCTTCATTGGGCATGCTGCTGGGTGTGTGTTACAGTGTCCCCTGCTTTCAGGGTGGTTGCCTCGGTCCTGGCCTGTTGGCCTGTCCCTGTGCCCCGGGTCCTTGCCCGGGTTGGGGGGCCTTTTTGCTGCTGCCCAGTGTCTGCACTGGTGGTTGCTGCTGAATGTTCCTGCCCTGTGGCCTGGACCGCCCCTGGGAGTTTCTGAGTCAGGTTCCTCTGGGCTGTCTATTGCCGGTGCTGTCAGGTTGGGGAGGGGCTTGCTCGTGGTCGCTGCTCCCTCCCTTCCTGGTTTGCTTAGTTTGGGCTTGCTCATGGTTGGTTCTCTGGGTTGGTGCCTTGGATCTTTCGGCGGGCACCACCCTCCTATGTCTCTGCTGATCTGCTGGGGGCTTCCCCTGGTATGTCGGGGTTAGTCCTGTGGTTGGTCATGTCATTCCTTTGTCTCCTGCTTTGGGTGGGGCCTGTTCGGTCTCTCCTTCATTCCCCTTGGCTTTCTGGTAAGGTCATTGTGGGTTCTTTCAGCGGTGTGTGGCGTTCTTCCCTTGTCAGAGGGGGTCGCTCTCTGTCGTTTCTGCTGCTGGGTTCTGGGCACCGGGTGGTGTTCCTGTCCTTGGCAGCCTTCTCACTGGTTGGGTGTCCTTCCAGGCTTTTTGTGACCTGTGGGCCCTTCTGCTTCTTCTGGCCCCTCTTCTGCTGGTTGTTCTGGGGGGCTGGTTGTTTTGGCCCCTCTGGGGCTTTCCCTAGGGCTTGGCTCTCGGTGCTTGGCCTCCTTTCCGGCCTTGCCTGGGGCTCTTGTGTCCCTCTTGGTGTGGCCCTGGCTTCTTGCTGTGTCCGTTGCTCTGGGTCTTCCGTGGTTGGCCTTGTCACTGTCCTTCTGGTGGAGTCAGTCTCTGGTCCTTTCTTGTTGGTTTTTCCTCCTCTGTGGTTGGTTTGGATGTTCCTGGTGTCGGTTGTCTGCCCTCTGGGTAGCAGCTCCTTGGCTTGGCTCCTTGTTTTAGCTCTTCCTGATCGACCCCTGTTTGTTTTTTGGGGGTTTCGGCCCTAATGTTTGGTTGGGGCATTGCAGGTTGAGTGATCCTGCCTGTGTTTTATCTTGTGGTTCTCCCATTTTCTTACTTTGGGGTGCTGCTTTCGATGTGGTGTTTCTGGTGTTGGCGGGAGTTCGGAAGGCTGGCTGGGTTGTTTGCGTTGGTATTCTCCACTTTGTAAGGAATGGGACCAGGAGTGGAGGGAAAGGGAGATGATGCCCTACTACTTTCCGGTAATCTTCATTGAGTCCTCGTCCCATTCCTTATGCCCCTACCTTCTTCCTGGACAGCTGTCCTTCCGGTTAGTAGCTTGGTAGTTCAGGCAAAATGCTGGTTTGGGACAGCTTATGTACAGTGGGGAGGCGGTGGAGTTAGGTGTCCCAGCATTCTCCTGTTCTTTTTTTTCTGTCGTGGAGATGGTCACCTCTACTTTATAAGGAATGGGACGACGACAACAGGACTAGGAGTAATGAAGATTACCAGTAAGTATTAGGGCAATAGGTCACAATCCTTTATATTTGAACTATTTATAAATCAATGCCACTGGAATAATCATTTTGGATTGTTTTGTGGCCAATTCATAAAGGCACGTAAAAGTACATAAAAGAGTACTATATGTGTATACTTTTAAATATACTTACATGATGTTGTAAATTGAACATTTCTGTTCTTCTTTAAGAACAAGTAAATCCTTAATCTTGGACTCTGACTTTGGTATGGAATAGAATAAGGAACATCAATCTTAAATTTAGCCCAAATATGAGAATATGACAATGGATTTGGAAACCAGATGAGCTATAACAGGGTGCTTCAATTACCCATAGGCTCATACTAAACTATTAGGCCAGATTTATTTTTTTAAAGAATGACATCGGCATACACAGGTTTCTGACCTTGCACTGGTTCAGATTTACAACTGTTTAGAAGTCACTAAAGGCTTCCACGTTGTGCATTAAATCAGAACTTTTCACAATTTTCCAGGCATAGTCTTGAAAACGTTTAGTGATTTTTTAAATTCAGCCTCCGCTAACCTTTTTCTTTTTGTCTCCTAAGGAAAGTATTATTCCCTATGAAGAAAACCTCTTCTTTTTTTTTTATTTTTATTTTTTTATTTTTTATTTGCAGTTTGAACAGAACATTACACAAGGAATCAACACAGATACAAATCCAATCAGCACAGAATACAGTACATAAGATTAAGGAAGAAACATGTAAGAGCAAATTTAAAAACTTGTGACCCTAGCTCGACTGGGTACTGACCATCCCTCTCCATGTTGATATCGGGGCCCACAATCTATTTCCAAAATCCCACATTTTTTTACTCTTCTGCTCATACAGACATCTCTCGGTGTTATGTATGCTCAGAAGTCTAGAGAGCCACATTTGAAAAGAAGGGGCCGATGTATCTTTCCAACCCGCAGAAATTAAAATCCGAAGCACTGCCACAGACATAAAGACCAGCGCTTCTTCAGCCTGTACCAATTTCTGCATATGATCACAGCCCAACAACATCAGGGTAGGGGATAGATCGATCTTATGACCTAGCAACCCCTCCCAGAACTTTCCCACTTCCCTCTGTAATGAGGACAGTGAGAAGCAATAAAAGAACACATGCAAGAGATTGGCTTGCCCAGCATTACATCTTGGGCATCTATCATCTACCCTAACCCCCCAAGCGAATAATTTGGCGGGAGAATGATATAAATTAAATACAGTTTTATAATGCTGGGCCCTCAAATTTGTAGATCTAAATACTTTTTTATTCAGGGTGAGGGCCAGATCCAGGTCTACATCAGGGTCCCCCAATTTCAAAGCCAAAGCAGCCTCGGTTTTTTCCATATCATCTTGCAATTCTGCAATTAGCTGCTTATAAACCCATTTTATCTTCTCACACCCCCATTTAACAAGGCTATTACAGGGGCATCCTCCATTAGCGAAAGTTTTGGTCTCAGTGCCTTTAATGACCGTGCTACTTGGCCATACAAAAACCAATGATTGACCGGGATATCAAACCTTTGTTGAAGGACATCGAAACCAAGCGGTTCGAGGCCTCCCCAAATATCCCCAAAGGTCCTAATGCCAAAATCCCTTCAAACCTGTAAGTTCCTGTCGGCCCCCACATAAGGGAACAGACTAGAGTTACACAAGTGGAGATAACGATTTACCTTTGGAATTTTCCAAAGCTTAAAGATAGACCTCCTAACCCCCCCAGACCCCTTCCAAGATCTTCAGGCGGGGCCTCTTATAATATCTTCGATCAACTTCCCGTCACAGCAGCCCGATGGCCTTTTCCCCAATTAACAGCTCAAAAATGGAGGGTATATCCTGGGCTGCCGAATTAATAACACCGAAATTAGTCTCATGTTGAAACAGGATGGACATTTGTGTCAAAAGACAAGACCAATGATAAAATCTCAAGTTTGGCAGGGCCAGCCCTCCCCTTTCCCTGGGAAGTGACATATGATTGGTAGAGCGCTTGACCCTGCCATACTGCCAAATAAATCTTATAAAAATAGAATCCGAGCTATTAATTAATTTTTCCTCCAAAAATAGGGGTATGGCTCTAAACAAATAAAGGACTCTAGGAAAAATTGACATTTTTAAAACATTTACCCTCCCGATCAGAGAAAGATGTAACACGTCTATCCTCTTTAGCTCTTTTTCAATGGATTTCAAGAGTGGGGGATAATTCTCAGCTATTATTTCCTCCACTGAGGCATTGATCTTAATCCCTAAATATGTTGCTGAGTCCACATATCTCGTGTCGCTTTTAACTATATTCCCCGTGCAAATTATTTGGGTTTTGGATTCATTTAATAGGTAACCCGACCACTTGCCAAACTCCTCTGCTATTTCTACCAAGGCCGTGAGCGTCTGTTGAAGGTTGGTGTAATAATTGCCAAATCATCGGCATAGGCCAAGATTTTACTAATATGGCCGTTGCAAACCAACGGACTAATCCTGGGGGACCCTAGTATTTTCTGGATGAGTGGGTCAATGTACAAAGCGAAGAGGATCGGGGAGCAGGGGCAGCCTTGACGGGTGCCTCTCTTTATGACTATCTTCTCAGAGCTCTCTCCCATAACCACCACCCTCGCAACCGGATCTATATACATAGCTTTGAGAGCTCTGATAACTTTCTCCCCGAAACCTCTCCCTACCAGCACACCCCAAAGGAAATCCCAGACAACCCTATTGAAGGCCTTTTCTGCATCAAGCAGGATCATGGCCATCTCCCCTCCCCCTGCCACCTGGGCATCGAACAGCGCTATTGCTCTTCTAATGCGGCCCGGGATAAACCCATGTGGCCAGGGGGAGACGAGACCACCAATGATCCTGCCCAACCTCTTCGCCCAAATCTTTGAGTATAACTTAGTGTCCGCATTAATTAGCGAGATTGGGCGGTAGGAGCCTAGTTTCTCCCGTGGTTTCCCTTTCTTATGAAAGACTACAATGTTGGTTTCTCGTCAGGAGGCTGGAACCACTCTTGTACACAATATTCCATTAAATAGATCCACTAATAACGGTATAATCACTGGTTCTAGACATTTATAGACCTCCAGAGGGATCTCATACGGACCGGCGGCCTTACCAGAGGCTAGCTCGCGCAAAGCCTCGATTATCTCACCCCCACTGATATCCCTATCCAGTTCATCCTTCTCCAGAATATTGAGGCGGGGACCATTATCCACCACCTCATCCCCCAGATTACCGTCCCGCGTTTCCTCGTCATACAGGCATTGGTAGAAGTTTTTAAAAGCCTGTATTATCTCATTTTCCTGAGTGAGTTCCTCCCCATTTTCTTCAATCCGGGAAATAATATTCCTAGCTTTCCCCTGTCTAATTTGCAGAGCTAAAACTCTGCCGGTCTGCTCTCCCGTTTCATATCGCTTAGCCTTAGATGTTAGATACTCTCCCGAAGCCTTCTGGGTAATCGACTTCTGTAATTCCGCTCTAATTTTCAGCAGTTCACTCTGACTCTTACTACTATCCCCTCCCATAATTATATCTCTCATATGCTGTTCTTCTGCATCAGACAGAATACCTATTAACCTCTCCACTTCCCTCTTATCCTCCTTTCTTATCCTGGCCCCAAAACTTATAGATTCCCCCATTATAGCGGCTTTAAATGACTCCCAAACGCCATTCCTAGAAGCGCTAAACCTGTTGGCTGCAAAAAACTCATCTACCCAATTCAGCAAATGCCCAGTGAATCTTATATCCGCCAATAAACACCTCTCAAATGTCCACCTGGTCCTGACCCTATCAGGTCCAGATATTTCATAAGACAGTATCAAAGGATTATGGTCAGACAATAATTTCGGGTGTTTCGTTATTCCTACTCTGTTTATTTCAGAAGAAGAAATAAAAAAAATAGTCCAACTTAGTGTACTTCTGAATGGGATTTGAAAAATATGTGAAACCAGGCTTTAAAGGTTCTTTTGCACCCCATACATCCTTCAACCCATGGGAGTTGATAAGGGCTTTTATTGCCCTGAAAACTCTTGGTTTACGACCCTGATACACAGCTGAGACACTCCAGTCAGAGGAAATATTTAAATCTCCACACATTATTATGGGGGTTGACCAGGTAGCTAGCTCTAGTTCTAGGATGTCAAAAATCTCCGGATCATCTTCATTTGACCCATACACTACACAAAGTGTCAGGCCCCTTTCTAATTCCACCAGAACCCATCTCCCATTGCTATCTGCCTTAGTCCGCCTGATCCCTCCCAAATTTTTTTTTTTTTAAATCGCAACTCCCCTGTTTGTTAAAGATTGGGTAGAGCAAGCCACCAACTCAAAACTGCTGAAAGACATAAGGCCCCTTTTAGACCAAGGAAGGTGAGTCTCCTGAAGACAGAGAATATCGATGCTAATATTCTTAACAAAGTGAGCCAGCCTTAGACGTTTCCTCCAGTCGTTTAACCCACCTATGTTGACAGAGCAAACCCTAATGCATGCCATCTTGATGCACTATTTGGACGCAGCAATAAACCGGCTCTTTAGACTCCTCAGGAATCCCTAAAACCATAATTTGACTAAAAAAATAAACAAGCTGAGACAAACTGCAATTTTTTCCCTTATTTTTTTTTCTTTTCGCCCCTGAACCCCCAAACCCTTGCCTCCCTTCCACCCGCCCCGGTCTCCCTCCCTTCCAGTGTGGGCCCCTCCCCTTTCGCTGTCCCTCACCCAAACCCTCCTTGGTGAAGCGCTCAGACCTAGTCTGTGCATATGATGGAGCTGCAGTGAGCAAGTGAGGACAGGCACTGAAAAAACAAAATAAATGGAACCCTTTAAAGCCCCTTAACTTATTTTACATATTTACTCCTATCGGAATGACTAGGAACGCAACCACCCCCAATTCCTGTGAGATTATTTTGCACCCCATATCCAATCCACAAACTAGTCCACCTTCTTGCCCAGCGAGACCAGATACTCCTTCGCTTTAATTTCTGACGAGAAAAAGAGAGTCCTCCCTTCGTTGATCACTTTCAACTGAGCCAAATTTATAAGATAGGCCTGGATCCTCTTCTCCTGAAATGGTTTAATTATTTCCCTCAATCGCCATCTTCTCTCCACAGTCGCATGGCAGTAATCAGGGCGGACAAAGAAGGAAAAACCGTCGCCGCTCCTCCTAACATCCGGTCTGGCCTTTTCTGCAATGGACTGTCTCAATATGAAGTTGCCAAAAAATATCAGTACTGCTCTGGGCTTATCCCCTTCTTTAGCATTGGACCGAATTTTGAAGGGGGTGCGGTGGACTCGTTGTATTTCAATAGACCAATTCCAGCTTGAAAGCTCTGGAAATGCTTGCTCAAAGAGCTTGATGATAAAAGCCCTAATGTCCAAACCTTTCACCCCCTCCGGGCTCCCAAAGACCCTCAAGTTATTCCTGCGGAGCCTGTTCTCCATCTCCTCCATTTTCCACTGTAGGTCCACAACCTGGGAACATTAGGCATTGACTTTGCTAGTAGCCACTGCTACCTCGGCCTCTGTGGATACCACCCGCTCTTCCAGATTGGAAACTCTGTCCGCCGTATTGGTGCAAACTTTCGATAGCTTCCTTACCACTCCCTGCATCTTCCTCATTGCGGCCTGAGCCTTACAATTATCCTAGCGAGTTTCATCTCTATGAGCAAGTATCTCCTGATGTATAGTCTCCAAAAGTGAACGATGAGTGCTATCCACCACAGGTCTTCCCTGCAGGGCTAAGTCAGGAGAGTGATCCCAGCTCAGTTCTCGGGAAGAGTGACCAATTTTCAGAGGCTGACTCTTGACCACCGGAGGCCATACTATAGTTGCCGGAAGACCGTCATCCGAGTCAGATTCTGAGTCTAAATAGGAGCTACGTTCTTCTTCCACGGACCACTCCGCCCCATCAGAGACAGAAAAGTAATATTCACTCGGCCCTTTTTCCTTGTCGGTAGTTGTACCAGTAGGCAACAGATCAGCTTTCTGAGGCTCGGTGTTTACTACTGTTCCTAACTCTGGCTGACCTCCCGTGTAATCAGCCCCAGAGGTCTGACCCAAGATACCGCCACATCCTTTCCCCATATCTAAGGGAGCTGTGATGACCTCCACATTGGCCGGCTCATCTGGGACGACTTCCTTCTCTACAGGGAAAGATGACGAGCTTGGGATATTAGCTGAGGATAGACCAGTAGGGGTGGTAGAGTCAGAGCGTTCCTCGACAGAAAAGGGAGAATTACCAGGGAGAGTATCCACCAGTAAGTTTACACCAACCTCCGCAGCCTTAGGCCCCTTCTCCTTCTCCTTACCAACTTTAGGGAAGATGTCCGCGATTGAAGCTGCCGCAAACCTCTTCCACTGCAACCACTTCAATTGTATGTGGTCTTCTCACCCCCTTCAACCTTGGATAGACTGGTATTTACTCCTGCCAAATATTAAACTTTTCTAGGATGGGCAGGGGTTGAGAAATGGTTTGTGAATGCCGAAGAGCATTTCTCCCCTTGAACTTCTACCTCTATCCCCCGGAGACGATGTACTCCCATGGAAACCTCACCATGAGTAAATTGTTTTACAAGTTCAAAAACTGACTTCTGTGAAATACAAAAGTAAATTGCACTCACTAAAAAATGGCTATTTGCGCATGTCAATCAGACTTGCACTGACAATTGGCCATATGAATAAGGCTGAAAGTTTTGACAATGTGACTCGTGTGCAGCACATCCCTGAAATGTAGGTTTACTTACCATCAGTGGTCTAAATACTGCTTTACTAATGCACTGCAAGTGCTCACAAGGAGTAGTTGTACATATCTCTGTCACCTTAAGTTCACTTCTAGACGTTTTGGTTCCTAATATATCCAAGCACATGCTGGTAAATAACTTAATGCAGGGTTTCCTTTTGGAAGTTGTGTAGAAACCGCATTTGTGAATCGCACCTGTTTGATGCATTCACATGTACATCAGCGCTAAGAACAACTTCTGACTTTCTGGGCTGTGCACGCTGGTTAATAGAGAGGCCCTTGCTCAGCTGAAGGCAACCTTAGTGGTCTTCGCTAAGTATGTTCAAGTCTTCTTGTCTGATAGATACCTTAATGTGCAGAACTTCTGAATTTCCTACTAGGATTTAATAGTTCTGATTTTGGTGAAACATCATTTGTTATCCAAGGTGTACTGCAAGAGGTCAGTAGTTCTTATACCTCCAGCTTTTGCGGGTTGGCTACATATGTCTACGGAGGGTGTGTGTGTGTGTGTGTGTGTGTGTGTGTGTGTGCGTGTGCGTGCGTGTGTGTGTGTGGAGCCTCAGGTAAGGAAATGGTTCGATGCCCCAAGGAACAAATAACAGACCATCCAATTCTTGGGAAAAAAAACAAATACTAAAATCGAAAGTGTGTTTGAATGCAATAACTTAATTGTATGTGTATCAACCACAGAAAATTAACATTCCATCCATATAGGGAGGGTCATTTATCTCCATTAAAATATGTCAAACACTGTACAAAGAAATACACACATTTCAAAAGAAAGAAGAAATAAAAAATCCACTGCACGAAAAAATCACAGTTGAATGCAAAAAAAGTTTTACCAGGTATACTTCGAAAAATGAATATACACTAGTCCATACCTACAGAGATCTGTCTCCAGATTATTATTTTGTCACTGAATGTGCCAGCAGACGATCAAGCCTTTACTAGTGAAAGGATAACCAGTGGCTCTTGTTAGCACGCTCATAATAAAGACCTTTTTCCGATGCTGTTTTTCATTCTTTAATGCCGAAACCACAACGAACGTGCACTGAGGCTACATTTCACAATCGGTTTCTCTCATTCCCGCATATTTAGATTTCAGAACTTTGACCGAGCTAAATTGGAGAAATATGCGAGGATGTCGTGCAGATCACAAATTACACCACAAATGTATGTATTTGCATTTGAGCATGGAGAAACCCCCAAAAAAGCCAAACAAATGTGTTGACTAAAAGGATTTGAGCTTAAGCGAAGTTAACACCAAAATCATCAACTCTGAAATATTTACAGCCACAAATCTAAAGTTGATCTTTGTGGAAGGAATGGAAACACGTGGAGAAAAGTGAACTTCCAATTCAACAATATAAATTAATGTTGTGAATTTTCTTGCATGATTCCAATCTGTGACCTTGCATGAAAAGGTACTTTACTAAGCCAAGTTTTTTTTTCAAAACATGTTTTATGAAACCGAAGCAAAATCCAGTCAGTTGAGCGTCTCAGATTGCTTCTCTTACATCTGGCTCTGACCAAGTGGTATCTCTCTTTTTTATTAAAAAAATAGATACCTTCCTGCACAAAAACTATTCTTAGAGGTGTATTTTTATTTTTATGTGTGCTGCAGAATGAGAAGTACAGAGCGGAAGTAATGATATTTCTCCTCCTTATTCCAGATAGGGTAGGAGAACAATTTTGGGCCAAACCCTTGTTATACTGACTTTAGTAAATATGAGTGCTTCAAAATACATGGGTGGATGCACTGTAACACCTATGATCTGCCCATGCAACACCTACCCGATGCAGTGGAGAAGTGTAGCTCACTGGTTAGAGGAGGCATACCCTGAAGCAGAGATCAGACCCGGGACCTGGGTTCGATTCCCGACGCGGCAGGGTCCAGAGCCCAATCGTCCACGGACTTGATAATTCTCGCTTCGGTGCCCACTCTAAGCACAAGTTCACACTATGCAGCTCTGGGCAACAAGCCTGCTTAATCTCCACAACGGCCCCCGCGGCGGGATGCCTGGCTTTCACCTTGGGGATGCCCAGTACGGGTTATCTTACAGGGAAAAACCAGGACGGGTTCCCAATGCAAGCGCCAAGATGCCCGTAGGGTGATAGCTGCGCTCTATAAGTACATCTATATATATATATAAGGTAATGCAAGGGCTTTTATGGCCTTCTAAAGACCAAAATGAAATTTGCGACAAACGTGCTCTAAAAAAGAGACCCAATGCAAATCTGGGCCTTGATCTTTCTCTATGTTATCTGTACTGATTTATTTGTCTCAATCTCTCTCTGCATATATGTGCATTTGAGTCTATGCCTTGCTTCCTATTCTAACTTCAACACTATAGCCTTCAATTTAACTCTCTGTGTTTTGCACCTGTCTATTTCATTTCTCTTCCCACCTGACATCGTCCTTTTTACCTAACCTCTCTCTCTTCTTGGCCTCCCTTCCTCTAATTTAGCTCATCTGTCTTTTTTCCTCAATATCTCTACAAATGTGTGCACCTATCATGCTTCTCTTTCCCTGATCTCTAGATACTGCACCCCATTCTCTTAAAAAAACCTTTCTGCCCCCACCTCTCAATCAATCAATCAATCAATCACTGCATTTGTAAAGCGCGCTACATACCCGAGAGGGTCTCAAGGCACTGGGGAGGGGGGGTGCTACTGGTCGAAGAGCCAGGTCTTGAGGAGTCTTCTGAAGGCCAGCAGGTCCTGGGTCCGTCGTAGGATGGTGGGGAGAGTGTTCCAGGTCTTGGCGGCGAGGTAGGAGAAGGATCTGCCGCCGGCGGTGGTTTTTCGGATGCGAGGGACAGTGGCGAGAGCGAGGTTGGTTGAGCGGAGGCTTCGGGTGGGGGTGTGGAAGCTGAGTCGGTTGTTGAGGTAGGTGGGTCCGGTGTTTTGTTCAGTGCTTTGTGTGCGTGGATCAGGAGCTTGAAGGTGATCCTTTTGTTGACGAGGAGCCAGTGCAGGCCTCTCAGGTGGAGTGTGATGTGGCTGCGGCGGGGGACGTCGAGGATGAGTCGGGCCGAGGCGTTCTGGATGCGTTGGAGTCTGTTGGTGATGAGGGCCTGGGTAACGTTTTTTCTCGTGTCGCGGGGGATCCATTTGAAGATCCTGCGGAGCATATGGAGGATGTTGAAGCAGGACGCGGAGATGGCGTTGACTTGCCTGGTCATGGAGAGAGTGGAGTCAAGGATGACCCCCAGGTTGCGTGCGTGGTCCATGGGTTCCGGGGCTGTGCCTAGTGACGTGGGCCACCAAGAGTTGTCCCAGGCTGATGGGGTGGGTCTGAGAATGAGGACCTCTGTCTTGTCTGAGTTCAGCTTCAGTCTGCTGTCCTTCATCCAGTCGGCTACGGCCTTCATTCCTCTGTGGAGGTTAGCTTTGGTGGTGTGGGGATCTTCGGTGAGGGATATGATCAGCTGGGTGTCGTCGGCGTAGGAGATAATGTTGAGGTGGTGTTGTCGTGCGACGTGGGCGAGGGGGGCCATGTAGATATTGAACAGCGTCGGGCTGAGGGAGGATCCCTGTGGGACACCGCAGATGATCTCGGTGGTTTTGGAGTGGAAGGGTGGGAGACAGACGCTCTGGGATCTGCCGGAGAGGAAGGATGTGGTCGGACCGGATGTATGACGTTACAACGCATGCTATTACAACGCATACCTTTACAACGCATTTTTTACAACGCAAGTACTACTACAACGCATTACTTTACAACGAATACTCTTACAACGCAAAACCTATTAAAATACTGAAAAGTGCTGTTACAACGAAATCTATTACAACGCATACCATTACAACGCGATTTTTTTTTTTTTTAAATTAAAAGTTCAATAAAATCTGGCACGGGATGCAGGGAAATTAGGGGTTTTAGGGTGGGGAAGTGTATTAAAACGTGGAGAATAACTGAGCGTAAATCTACTGAAACGCATTACCAAATTAATACTCGAGTATTAAAATTAATACTCGAGTATTAAAATTAATACTCAAAATCCCCCATAAAATTCAGTTTTCACACATTTCACAGTTTTACAAAAATAACGAAAATTTAAATAACAGTACATAGACATTTTTATCATGATTAGATCGGAAAGTAAGTAAACAAAGTAAAACATAAGACACATACACATAGGCGCCATTTTAACCATCTCACTTGTAAAACTTGTCCTACCACAGTTTCTATGTAAACAATACCAAAAGACATGTTCCAAAATGGATGCCAAAACGGAGCAAATGAATCAAAACAATATTTTTTGAAAAGCATTTTTAAATTATCATTTTCCACAGTAAAACAAAGCATTTAAAAAAACACAACGAACGCAGTTTTTAAAAAAATTAATAGTGACACAGAGTAAAACTTATAAATACAAGGAAGACACCATTTTGCACTCAGTTGATTATCAACTAGCAGAGAGACCAGACGTGAAAAGCTGACCCTCTGTCACCTCCACTGCGACCTCCTCAGAGAGAGCACGGAATTCATTCGTAAAAGCATTACAATAGAGCAACTACTAGTAAGTCATTATAATATTTTTAAACGTTGGTTTTGAGGAAAATATATTTTCTTAACCCAAAAAAATTTAAATAAAATTCTTAATAATAACTTTTAAAATGTACTGTTTCTAATTTATTATCACTAAAAATATAAACAAAATTAAAACAAGTATTTTATTTTCCAAAAACAGAAACTCGGAATATATTGAGATTCAACAATTGGTGTACCTAATTGAGCATCACCACCACGTTAACGACTGACATATAAAATTGTGAAGGTAAATGTAATTTATTTGTAATGGTTTTACTTGTAAAATATATTTTTAAAAATTACCTAAAGTGATGTATGGCAATGGTGTGTTTTTTTTAAACCTCAATCTCACTACATCATAAACGAAAAAATACCATGATGCAGGAGTAACAATTACTAATAAGACTTCAGTTGGGTACTACATCTGGAAAAGCGATTCATATTACTAGGGCAACTATTTCTATTCAAAGTCCTAGAATGTTCTGCATTATAGTAATTTAGTGATAGTATCGGATTAACCTTTTTTTTTTTTTGAAAAATGCATTAAATGTGTAATATGTTTTCTTTCACCAATTGTTACTCATACTCCTTTGTCATATATCAAATTGTTTATAAATTGTATTTTTTTTTCCAACCAACGTTGGCTAAGGAACATTAATTTATTCAACTTTTTTTTTTCCCAGAGTACATCTGTACCAAAAAAAAACTTTATCCTGCTGCAAGCATTACCTTGAAGGCACGAAAACAAACAATAACAGAAACAGGTATGTTACCTTTTCAGTACTATTTTTACTATACAATTTTTAATCCTTCCTTTTGCAATTATTACTCCTCTAACGTACCAAATTAGAAAAATAATGGATAGTTTAGAGTAACAATATACTATTTCTACTCCAGGAAGGTGCAACATTAGGGAGATTTTTTTATAGTGTAGGGGTACATATCTCTATTTCAACTACAGGAAGGTGCATTGGTTAGTACAGTGTCATGTAGTATTAGTTATATTGTATGTCATTATTAATTTAAATATACTCAAATTTTACATTTCAAACCAACGTTAAATTTTTTTTTATCCTCTTTTTTTTCAAAAGACAACAATTTGATTCCTTACAGAAAGATTCTTTCCACCACACACGTTAAATCTTGAACCAACAGACCAAATCATCTTCAGAAGCCTCATCCAGAAAAGCAAGTTCTACAAAACAAGGTATTGATTTTCATAATGGTTTCTTAACCTTCAATATATTAGACTAGCTATCTCATTGCTAATGTTGAAAAAAAAACCAATTTAATTATGGTTACATTTGCAGAATTCAGAATTTTATTTCATGACTAAAGGATGGTGTAGCATTAGGGAAAGTGTTATCTACTGCAACTTATAACAAATATACAATTTTTAAAAAATTATTGTAAAATCGCATTTCTCAACATCGTTCAGTTTTCTCATTCTTTTCTTTTTTCACTTTTCCAGACATTTATTTTTCCATTCGAAATCCAATCACCTCATAAGTGTCTACTCCAGCCTACACGCCATTCCCACTTAAGAAGAGTCAGCAAGAAAAGCAACTTCGAAAGAAAAAGGTAATTTTATCCAACATTCTAAGGTGAAGCTGTTTTAAAAATGTACCATGCTGTAGGGGTAACAATTACTATTCTAACTCCAGGAAGGTGCAGCAGTAGGGAAAGTGTTGGATGGTGTAGGGGTGCAATTTACTATTCTAACTCCAGGAAGGTGCATCAGTAGGGAATGTGTTGGATGGTGTAGGGGTGCAATTTACTATTCTAACTCCAGGAAGGTGCAGCAGTAGGGAAAGTGTTGGATGGTGTAGGGGTGCAATTTACTATTCTAACTCCGGTAAGGTGCAGCAGTAGTGAAAGTGTTGGATGGTGTAGGGGTGCAATTTACTATTCTAACTCCAGGAAGGTGCAGCAGTAGGGAAAGTGTTGGATGGTGTAGGGGTGCAATTTACTATTCTAACTCCAGGAAGGTGCATCAGTAGGGAATGTGTTGGATGGTGTAGGGGTGCAATTTACTATTCTAACTCCAGAAAGGTGCAGCAGTAGGGAAAGTGTTGGATGGTGTAGGGGTGCAATTTACTATTCTAACTCCGGTAAGGTGCAGCAGTAGGGAAAGTGTTGGATGGTGTAGGGGTGCAATTTACTATTCTAACTCCAGGAAGGTGCATCAGTAGGGAATGTGTTGGATGGTGTTGGGGTGCAATTTACTATTCTAACTCCAGGAAGGTGCAGCAGTAGGGAATGTGTTGGATGGTGTTGGGGTGCAATTTACTATTCTAACTCCAGGAAGGTGCAGCAGTAGGGAAAGTGTTGGATAGTGTAGGGGTGCAATTTACTATTCTAACTCCAGGAAGGTGCATCAGTAGGGAATGTGTTGGATGGTGTAGGGGTGCAATTTACTATTCTAACTCCAGGAAGGTGCAGCAGTAGGGAATGTGTTGGATGGTGTTGGGGTGCAATTTACTATTCTAACTCCAGGAAGGTGCAGCAGTAGGGAATGTGTTGGATGGTGTTGGGGTGCAATTTACTATTCTAACTCCAGGAAGGTGCAGCAGTAGGGAAAGTGTTGGATGGTGTAGGGGTGCAATTTACTATTCTAACTCCAGGAAGGTGCATCAGTAGGGAATGTGTTGGATGGTGTAGGGGTGCAATTTACTATTCTAACTCCAGGAAGGTGCATCAGTAGGGAATGTGTTGGATGGTGTTGGGGTGCAATTTACTATTCTAACTCCAGGAAGGTGCAGCAGTAGGGAATGTCTTGGATGGTGTAGGGGTAACAATTTACTATTCTAACTCCAGGAAGGTGCATCAGTAGGGAATGTGTTGGATGGTGTAGGGGTGCAATTTACTATTCTAACTCCAGGAAGGTGCAGCAGTAGGGAAAGTGTTGGATGGTGTAGGGGTGCAATTTACTATTCTAACTCCAGGAAGGTGCATCAGTAGGGAATGTGTTTGATGGTGTTGGGGTTCAATTTACTATTCTAACTCCAGGAAGGTGCATCAGTAGAGAAAGTGTCGGATGGTGTAGGGGTAACAATATACTATTCTAACTCCAGGAAGGTGCAGCAGTAGGGAAAGTGTTGGATGGTGTAGGGGTGCAATTTACTATTCTAACTCCAGGAAGGTGCAGCAGTAGGGAAAGTGTTTGATGGTGTTGGGGTTCAATTTACTATTCTAACTCCAGGAAGGTGCATCAGTAGGGAATGTGTTGGATGGTGTAGGGGTGCAATTTACTAATCTAACTCCAGGAAGGTGCATCAGTAGGGAATGTGTTGGAGGGTGTAGGGGTGCAATTTACTATTCTAACTCCAGGAAGGTGCAGCAGTAGGGAAAGTGTCGGATGGTGTAGGGGTAACAATTTACTATTCTAACTCCAGGAAGGTGCATCAGTAGGGAATGTGTTGGATGGTGTAGGGGTGCAATTTACTATTCTAACTCCAGGAAGGTGCAGCAGTAGGGAAAGTGTTGGATGGTGTAGGGGTGCAATTTACTATTCTAACTCCAGGAAGGTGCATCAGTAGGGAATGTGTTTGATGGTGTTGGGGTTCAATTTACTATTCTAACTCCAGGAAGGTGCATCATTAGGGAAAGTGTCGGATGGTGTAGGGGTAACAATTTACTATTCTAACTCCAGGAAGGTGCAGCAGTAGGGAAAGTGTTGGATGGTGTAGGGGTGCAATTTACTATTCTAACTCCAGGAAGGTGCATCAGTAGGGAATGTGTTTGATGGTGTTGGGGTTCAATTTACTATTCTAACTCCAGGAAGGTGCAGCAGTAGGGAAAGTGTTGGATGGTGTAGGGGTGCAATTTACTATTCTAACTCCAGGAAGGTGCATCAGTAGGGAATGTGTTGGATGGTGTAAATGTTATGTTTTAGGTAATTCATAAATTTATTCAGGCTAATTTTTTTGTGTTTTCTCCTCTTTTCAGATAATGTCTAGCCTGGGAGCTGCCAACTTTATTAAATCCAGGAAGGGCAAAAATTTATTAAACCATGGTGGATACATATATAGTAAGGAAAGAATAAGTTTAACTAGAAATCATTGGAGGTGTGTGCAATACTACACTACCCATTGCAGTGGCAGAGCGGTTACTGTTGATAATTTGGTTGTGAAAACCACAGAACATAACCACTCTGCCTCTGCAATGGATGTAGAAATTAGAGAAACAATAAACGAGATGAAAGCTATTGCAAGCACCTCCAATGATTCTACAGGATCAATTTTAAGAGAGGTTGCACAGCATGTCCCCAGTCATGTTGCTAGTAACATGCCTATAATACCTAATTTGAGAAGAATTATTCAGAGACAAAAGCAGGCAAGTAACATTCAATTATCTACACCACATACTTTCTCTGACATTAGAATTCCTCATGATCTTTCTATTTCTTTTTCTGATGAACCTTTCCTTCTGCATGACAACGAAAACCCTCAGAAACGTATTCTAATTTTTAGTACCCCACGTAACCTTGCTAAGTTAGAAAGTAGTGAAATTTGGATGATGGATGGGACGTTTAAAAGTACACCCCATCCTTTCACTCAAATTTACACTATACATGCTAAAATTAACAATAGTGTAATTCCCTTAGTTTATAGTTTGCTACCTGATAAGACTTCTGCAACATACACTGAACTTTTATCAGTGATTAAAAGTAAAACATCTTCAAGTCCTCGAAAAATAATAATAATTATTTTTTTTTTTTAAACCGTTTATTGCAATCTCAAATAGTTACAAGTATGGGCCTACAACCGTCTGGCCGGCCGCTAGAGTGGCAGTAGCATATGACATACATACAGAAAAATCTCTAGGCGGTGCAAAAAGGGTAAATCAGGAGATATCAGTAGTGCAGGCCACATAACTCCGAACCAACAATGCGGTTTCTTTTTGTCAAAACACAACAACACAAAAACTACCACACCCGCAAGGCAACCCGCAATCCCAAGTGACAGCACGCGCTCCGTAAGTGGGGGACCCCAACCAATCGCCAAACTCTGAAGAGGGGAATGAGAACAGATCAGGGACTGGGGAACCACGGGCCCATGGCTGGGGGAGGGGGTCGGCTAGGGGGACGGAGATGGTGAGGCAGCCGGCAGCAGTGGCGGCTCGCAAATACCCCCGCGGTAGGCGTTCCAGGGGCCCCAGATTTTCACCCACGCCCCAGGCTTACCCCTCGCAACATACACCACCTTTTCACGAAACACACACCAGTCCATGTGTTCTTTCCAGGCCGACACCGCCGGAGGCCTCTGGGATCCCCACAATTGAGCAATGTCACGCTTAGCTATCATGTATCCTAGAGTCACCCACCGCGTCTGTGGAACCGAGTAGTCAGTTGGCTCCCACACATTCAGCAAGCATCTCCTCGCTTCAGGCAACAGCACGACACGCGTAACCACTCGCAGGACCTCGTGCACACCACGCCAGAATCGCTCCACCTTTGGGCATTCCCACAGAATATGCAAGAAAGTTGCCAAAGCACCACAGCCACGCTTACACAGTCCATCCTCAGCCAAGCCCATACGTAGAAGCCTTGGCCCCGTCACATAAACCCGGTGGAGGATCTTAAGCTGGACGAAGCGAAGGCGAGCCGGGATGGCCACCTCCTTCGGAGAGGCCACCGCGGACATCCAGTCCTCGTCGTCCAACTCCAGCCCATCGGCAACCCAGGCCTCGCGGAGGCCAGTCAGCAGGCCCGATCGGTCGTTGATCAGTTTTTTATATATAAGGGAGATCGTGCTGTCTGGGACATGGCCATCCAGCACTCTGTCCTCCAGGGGGGAAGACTCCGGAATGGATGCGACATCCGGGAAGACGGAGCCCAGCGCGTGGCGGACTTGTAAAAACCGGAAGTACTCACTGCCTTGCAACTGAAACTCCGTCTGCAGCATCTCGAAAGTTTTGAATCCCCCCCTCGTCCAGAGATCTCCCACTGTGCTGATGCCGATCGTGTCCCACTTCTCGAAGCCCTTCGAGGTCCACAAGGAGCCCAACCTCGCCGATGCATACAGCGGTGACGCCCGGGTCAAACGGTCCTTCCACCCCATAGCTGCGTTAGCCGCGTGCCACACACGCACCATGACACGTGTCGGTCCCGTCAGGCGAGGGTCCGGCGCGCCAGAGTAAAGCGCCCGATTGTAGTCGCCACCGGGCAGGAGCATCTTGTCCATTTCAAATGCCGGGTTCAGGGCGGGCCCGTAAAGGCCATGATTAATCGCAGCTAGCTGGGAGGCCCAGTAATACCGTTTAATATCCGGGAGGGCAACCCCCCCATCGTACCACGGGAGCGTCAATTTAGCCAAGGCGATACGTGGCCTCCCGTCCCAGAACAGGCGACGCTGCAAACTCTCCACCTCTCGGAAGTAGCGCGCCGGAACCAAATCCATAGTGTTCTGGAGAGCGTACAGAAAGCGCGGCAACGACATCATCTTAAACAAGGCCACTCGGCCAAGCGGCGAGAGCGGCAGACGCCGCCAACGCACCACGTCCTCCTTCAAGCGCTGGAGGGGGGGCAGCAAATTCCGCTCGTAGCGGGCCTCCGGGTCCAGAGTAATATATATACCCAGGTACCGAAACCCCTGGGAGGCAATCTGGATCGGACAGTCCCGTGGTAGGACCGGAGCCTCCCCGGCAAGCACATATACACAGGATTTCGCCCAGTTGATGACGAGGCCTGAGTTGCGACCGAATGAGCGCAAAACATCAACTAGGACGATCAGTGATTTACGCGGGGAGGCGAGATATAGAAGGATATCATCAGCGTAGAGGGACACACGGTCCTCATGCTCGGGGGTCCAACGGAGACCACGGATGGAAGGGTGCCACCGCAGCCACTCCGCCAGGGGCTCCAGGGCCAATGCAAACAGGAGAGGCGACAGGGGGCAACCCTGTCGCGTGCCCCGTCCCAGTGCGAATGGGGCCGAAACTCGTCCATTCACCACCACCTGCGCCAATGGGCCGGAATACAACAACTTGACCCAGCTGATGAAGCCCGGTCCAAAGCCAAACTTCGCCAGCATCGCCCAAATGTATGGCCACTCAAGCGTATCAAACGCCATGGTGGCGTCCAAGGACGCCAAGATGGCCGGCTTCCGCACGAACGGGACACGCGCGAGCACCCCGTGCAAGCGTCGGAGATTAAGGGCCGTGTTACGATGGGGTATGAAGCCGGACTGGTCTTGGTGGACCAAGTCGCCCACCACGCCGACCAGCCGGTTGGCCAGCACCTTGGCGAGGATTTTGGGCTCCGCGTTCAAGAGCGAGATAGGCCTATAGGATGTGACCCGCTCACGGGGTCTCCCCCCCTTGTGGATCACCACGATCGTGGCCAGACGCTGGTCCGGCGGAAGGGAACCCCGCGAGCGGGCCGCCAGGAACATCGCGCGCAGGTGGGGCGCCAGCACATCCGGTCACAGCTTGTACAGCTCCATAGGAATGCCATTGGGGCCCATGGCCTTGCCAGATGCGACCGAGCGGATAGCAAGGGCAATTTCGTCCGAGGTGGGAGGAGCATCCAGCGAATCCCTGTCCTCCACCGAAAGGGAGGGCAGCGCGATGTCCCGAAGCAGGGCATGGGAATCCTCCTCCGAGCAGGGAGAAACCGGAGAATACACCTCGCGGAAATAATCCGCGAAGCAGGAGACAATGGCGTTCGGCTCGGTAACACACACACCATCCATCCTCTCAATCAACGGAACCACACGACTCGCTCTCTCCTTTTTGTCCAACCACGCAATCAATTTACCCGCCTTATCACCCACATCATACAGTCGCCCCTGTTGCTCTCTACTGAGGCCCCTGGCCGCCTCCGTGACGAGGGCTCTATAGGCCGCCTGCTTGAGGTGTAGAACATGCAATGTGGCATCCGTCACCCCGCTCCCCAGGTCACCCTCTAGTTCAGTAATTTCGGCCTCCACCCGGGTTACCTCCTCCCGCTCGCGCCTCCGGGCATGGGAGATAAAGGAGAGGGCCTCCCCCCTAAGAACTACCTTAAAAGCCTCCCAAAGGGAGATGGCAGACGGGACAGACCCCACATTCTCTTCAAAGTACCGCTGCAAGGATTTGATCAATTCGGCTTGAATAGTGGGGTCGCGCAGGTACCAGGCATTGATTGGGGCTACCCTGCCCTCCCCCCTCGGGAAGACATCAAGATGCAGCAGTAGTGGGGAGTGATCTGAAATACCCCGCGCAAAATGGCGCACCTCTCCCACCCTCCCAGCATAGGCCGCAGGAACAAGGATATAATCAAGCCGCGAGAGGCTACCATGGGCACCCGAGAGGAAGGTGTATTGCAGCTGCGCGGGATGCTGTAGTCGCCAGCAATCCACCAACCCTAGTGTATCTAAGAGGCCGGACAGCCACGCCTGTGCCCGGGGGAGGTCCCTGGGGGGATGACGATCCATAGACCCAGAAGCCACCGCATTGAAGTCCCCCCCAACTACCAGAAGCCCATCCAGGAGGTCAAGGAGGAGGCGCCCCAGGTCCGCAAACGTGGTTGATTGCAACCCCGGCGGAACGTACACTGATACAAAAACGACCACCCTGCCCTCCATTCTACCCACCAAGACAGTGTAACGTCCCCTCTCATCATGGCGCACCTCATCAATCTCCAATGGGAGCGAGTTCTTAATCATGATGCCCACCCCCCGCGAGCCCGAGGTGAAGCCCGAATGGGCCACCAAGCGATAGCCTCTCCGATTCATGGCATGAAAGGAGTTACCTATAAGGTGTGTCTCCTGCAGGAAGATCACATCTGGTGAAATTCGTTTCAGATACTGCAGGACCACACCACGCTTAATCCTATCCCCCAGTCCGTTAACGTTCCATGATAACACAGTCAGATCCCTACCCCCCATCATACATGAAAGCCATCAATCGTCCCCCATAGAGCCTCTCGAAAACAACAATACAGTAAAGGGTTCGCCTTGCGGTGCAAACAAACAACACTCCACCCCCACCCACCCATCCCAACAAAACTCCCCCCTCCCTGCACCCCTGCATGAGCCCAGACAGCCCCCCCAAAGTGCAGTGTGCCTGTCGCCCCATAGATGAAAAACTAACTAGTCCCCCAGAGGAGGAGGGAAAGCCCCCAACGGACCCCGTACCACCTCCATAGGAGGGGAACATACACAATCAGTGAATGGTAACCAAAATATTGTCCAGAGCGAGGCCTACTATGCACCCCTCAGTTCTGATCCGGCGAGCCCTCCCCGCCAACCGCACCCCCCCCACCCCCCCGGCCCCGATCCCCAGGCAGAGTATCCAACCAGTCCCCAGCCGCCTCGGGACGGTCAAAGAAGTGCGTGCGACCATCCACCTCCACCCTCAGCTTAGCTGGAAAAAGCATTGAGTACTTAAGGTTCATGTCCCGTAGGCGACGTTTAACTCCGAGAAAACTCAGTCTCTGCTTTTGGACCGTCGGAGTAAAGTCAGGGTAGAAAGTCACGTCCATATTATCGAGCTTGACCGGTCCCTGTAGCCTGGAAGTCTGCAAGATAGCGTCTCTGTCCTGAAAGTTAAAAATCCGGGCAATGAGAGGCCGCGGCGGGGCTCCGACCTTAGGTCTTCCTCCGGGGACCCTGTGAGCACGTTCCACCGCAAAAAGTTTACTCAGCCCCCGGGGCTGGAGACGGGTGAGGATCAGGTCTTCCACAAACAAATCTGCCGCCTCCTCCTCCCGTCCCTCCGGCACCCCGACAATACGAACGTTGTTCCTCCGGGCCCGACCCTCGGCGTCCTCCAATCGACGGTCCATCATGGCGCTCGCCTGGCCAAGCCGGTGCACCTCCTTTTGAAGGGCCGCCACGTCTGTAGTGAGACTCGAGGTGGTGTGGGCCAGGGAATCGACCCGGTCATTTGTTTTAGACAAGTCGGCTCTCACCAGGCCCACCTCAACCAGGGCCGAGTCTATCTTCTGCGCCAGAGTATTAAAGCGCTGGTCCACCGAGGCCTTCATCTCGGCAATGGCGCCCATGACGTCCCGGAGGGTCAGATCCGCGGGTTGAGCGGACGCCTCAGCCGGGCCCGCGGGGGATGTACGCTGTGCCTCTGGGGAACCCTTCTGGAGGGTGTAGCGGTCCATACTGTTTGACTGAGGTGCCGGGCCGCGGCGGGTCGATTTCACCTTGGCCCGGTCACCATCTTGCTTTGTGGACATGTCGCACTCCCAAAGTCGTGCCAATCTCTTTGAAAGGGCCGATAAACCAGTTCACGGGTTCCGGGGGGGGGGGGTGACCACTGGACCGGAGGACAACTCACAGCCGGCGGGTCAGCCGGGCACAGGGACAAGGCCACACCACCGCACCCTGCTCCGCAACCCTACCTCGCTGGAGGGCAAGGAGGGCGCAAAAGCGAAAGTGAAAGCGCGGGGTACGCGAGTCACCCAGCCCTGCCCGCCGCTGTTGTTCGCTTTGTCCCCGGATCGCCCCACAACTCCAATCCGGGGGGCCGGCGCGGAGAAGGCCGCAGTCTTCGATCGGTGCTCCCACCCGTGTCCGGGGTCCGATTCGAAAACGGAAAACGGGTGCCGCCTCAGCTCGGGTACACAGACACAGTCCCCTCATCAAATACAGGATATAATCAGGATTAATTCAGGAGGTCGCAGAGGTCCTCGGGAGCTTCGCACCTACGCGGCCATCTTGGTTGCGCGCTAGGCTCCTCCCTCGAAAAATAATTATTGATTTTGAATTGAGCATGATCAATGTGATCACTAAAACGTACACGGATACCCAAATTCAGGGATGTTTTTTCCATTTTTCGCAGGCATTTTGGCGTAAATTACAGAAAACATCCCTAGTTGCAGAATATTCTCGGGATAGCAAACTACAATTTGAACTAAAAAAATTAACTGCACTTTGTTTTGTTCCTCCCGATAGTGTGGACGAGTACTACACTGCAATTATAGAATCTGTTTATTATACGAGTAACGAAGAAAAATTGGCACCCATTCTAAATTATTTTGAGGACACATGGATTGGACACCTAAGCAGATCGGGTCGCAGGAGGAAGCCACGATTCCATGTGGAGTGGTGGAACTGCTACACGAGTTGTTTAGAGGGAGAAGCAAAAACAAACAATGCCATTGAGGGATGGCATAACTCCTTCAACCATACAATTGGTAAACCACATCCTAACTTCTACTCATTTTTGGAAACTTTGAAGAAGGAGCAAAGTTTCCAAGAAATGAGAATAGCACAAACACTCGCAGGTAGTCTAAACCCACGAGTAACAGTCAAAACAAGGGAAATGTCTGAGAGACTATTGGCAATTCTACAACAATTTTCGTTGTGTGTGGCTATAGAGTACCTGGAAAATCTTTCTAACATTCCCTGGAAAATCTTTCTAACATTCTTTCTTTTTGAAATAATGTAATTACTTACTTTCCTGCTTTGCTTTAAATTTTACTAATTTTCAAATTACAATTGGCATACCAAGGTATTTTCTAAAAATTTTTTCAAACAAACAAGTCGGGTTCTTTTTTTTTAAAACAAATCTTCAATTCAAGCAAAAACTACCAATGTCTACAAATTTACTGTCCCATAGTATTTGAACTATTGTTCGACATCGGAACTCCATTAATTAAATTACCGAAAAATTCCAATTTAATTACCGTCAAAACAAATCACCAAAACTCAAACATATGTAAATTCTACAATTCAAACCATATTCCGAAATGCACTTTGCAGCTTAATCATCATTTTTATAACAATCGTTATTTTTCAAAATTTGAAAGTACGCAACTTTTTTGCACTTAGAAATGAAGATCGACATTACTTTTTTTACTTCCTAAATAAACAAATCAACTTTCTGAACAGTAACTTTTAATTTTTTAACAGTTACATACTTTTTTTAACTAAATAAATAACTTTTAGCGACCCGACATAGGCATACATTAATGACATTAATGTGGACATGTTTAAAAACAATTAAGTAATCAATTAGTTTTCCCGCAACCTCCCCTTATTCTTTCCTCACTATATATGTATCCCTTTTAAAGGTTTATTCTACTTTTACAAATGAAAATATTTCGTACCTGGCCGCAGATCAGCTTCCTGCTGCTTCCTCCTCCGATGCTCTGCAAAATGGCGTATTACGTCGACGCTCACGTCATTACGTCATCGCGTGCATCTAAATTTATAGCGGACTACTTTTTTTAACTAATCTGTAAATAAATGTTTATAAATGTTAATAAAATATTTATATTTTGTTTTAAAAATGTTACTTACATTGCAAAATTCATTAAAAATATGGTTTATTTTTTCATGATTTTTCTATAAATAAAAAATGTGAAAACAAAAATTGTTTGCTGTCATTATTTTTTAAATAGTTATTTAAACTTCAAAATTGTAACTAATTAAATGGTAATTTACTAAATATGTTCCTTACCTCGACTCTATTGTCTTTTCCCTTCAAAACTTTCTCTTTCTTCACTTTCTGATCCTTCTTTTCTTGTTCCGCGGGTTGTATATTCTGATGCTGCCAAAATAAATAAAGGACAAAGACGCTCATAGACTTCAATGGAAAAGCGTGGGAATTTTTTTTAAAAAGTAAGTAATTATTTTCTTTTTTTTTTTTAAACTATTATTGTTTTTAAAATGCATTTTTTATTACTCTTTTAATATTTCAACTATTATTATATTTTTAATTTTTTTTAATAAATTTATCAAATTTTTATAATAAATAATCCAAAAGTACTCTTCCTTTTTTTAAAAAAAAATGTTCTCTATTTTTGGAACTTATAAATACTCTAGTATTTACATATCTGATTACTTAAATTTTTGATAGATACTGTAGTATTAATATTTTTAAAAAGTACTCACAAACTTTAAATAAATTAAATTTAAAATATGCTGTTTCTTAATTTGAAAAAACCAATGAACTAAATTAATTTAAGAAATACACTTTAATATTTTAAAAATACTCAAGTATTAAAATTTTGTTACTCACTCTTATTTATTTTAAATAAAATATTAAATACTCTTTCAATTTAGAATAATTCTCAATTATTTATTTAACTTTAAAAATACTCACTATTCACTGTAATATGTATAAAATTAAATATTAAAAAACTCATTCTATTTTGAAAAATACTCAAGTATTAATGTAACTATCCAACAAAACATTTCTAGTAGACAAAATACTCAAGTATTAAGTTTCAAGAATTAATATTAAAATACTCAAGTATTAATTTAACTATCCAACAAAACATTCCTACTAGACAAAATACTCAAGTATTAATATTAAAATACTCAAGTATTAATTTAACTATCCAACAAAACATTTCTACTAGACAAAATACTCAAGTATTAATATTTTGATAAACTACTCACTTTTTTTCTATTACAATTTTTTTATTAAAAAATAATTATACGATATATATTTATTTTATTTAAAATACCAACATTAAAAAATGCGTTGTAATAGTATATGCGTTGTAAAAGTACTTACCATATAACATCTTGCGTTGTAAATGCATGCGTTGTAAATGCATGCGTTGTAAAGGCATTTTCAAATAATGCGTTGTAAAGGTATATGCGTTGTAAAAGTACTTACCATATAATAGCATGCGTTGTAAAAGCATGCGTTGTAAAAGTTTTTGCGTTGTAAAAAATGCGTTGTAATAGCATAGCGTTGTAAAAGTTGCGTTGTAAAGGTGGTTCCCCGGTCCAGGCCAGGGCCTTCTCTTGGATACCGGCGTCATGGAGGCGTGCTGATAGGGTGCGGTGGCAGACCGTGTCAAAGGCTGCTGATAGGTCCAGGAGGATGAGGGCGGCTGTTTCTCCTTTGTCCATCATGGTCCGGATGACGTCAGTGGTGGCAATGAGGGTGGTCTCGGTGCTGTGGTTGCTGCGAAAACCAGATTGGGAAGGGTCCAGGATGTTGTTAACTTCGAGGTAGCGGGTCAGCTGTTTGTTGACAATCTTCTCGGTCACTTTTGCCGGGAAAGGGAGCAGGGAGATGGGCCGGAAGTTCTTGAGGTCCTTGGGGTCCGCCTTGGGCTTCTTCAAAAGGGTGTTGATCTCGGCGTGCTTCCAGCTTTCTGGGAAGGTTGCTGTCTCGAAGGAACAGTTGATTGTTTTCCGGAGGTGGGGCGCGATGGTTGCGCTGGCTTTGTTGAAGACGTGGTGAGGGCAGGGGTCCGATGGGGATCAGGAGTGGATGGAGTTCATGGTTTTGATGGTGTCTTCGTCGCTGACGCTGGACCAGATGGTCAGGCGACTGGTGCGAGTGGTAGTCGCAGGGGTGGTGGATTCGGTGGTGGGTGCGGGGGGGTCGGAGTTGAAGCTGTCGTGGATGTCGGTGATCTTGCGGTGGAAGAAGTTGGCCAGGGAGTCGCACAGGTCTTGAGATGGCGGGATGTCGTTGGTGTTGGAGCTGGGGATTGAAGAACCAGAACCAATTGGGCCTGGCGGCGCAGGATGCGCCTTAATCTCCTGGGTTCTCCTGCTTCAGCTAACAGAGACATGGGGACACTCTGTCGGCGTAAAAGATCAGATTTTATTAGCTGCAGCTAGTACAGTTGTCCTAGAAGTACACACGGTATGTTCTCAGGAGACTGCCACTTCACTCCGTGGCGCACAATCTTTTATAGTACATAGGTGACATATACATTAACCAAGAACACACCTAAAACATACATAGAGGACCAATATGGAAAGTTCGAAAACAGAACATGTCCAATAGAAAAGGTTGAAAAACAAAGATATCAAGGAACTCGAAGAAGCCTCTCCTCCAACGGTGTTTGTCATCCCTCTCACAGGTTAAGGTATTAACATGTCTGTAACTGGTTTGCAGGTGGCGAGATACGTTTGTGTGTTTTGGAGGACAGTTGTGAAATGAGAGAATACGAGCGGAGGACAGCGAAGGCCAGAAGATGAGATAAAGTCAGAAGAGAATAGTGTGAACCAACAGATAGTTAAAACAGGGATTAGAAAAACCAGACAGGGATTAGTGTACTCGGCCAGTCTTCTAACACCAGCTTTGCAAACTGAGGCCCAAGGCTATTTTGACACAATATTGCAAGAAAAGCAGAAAAGATTTCGTTCGTCGTGCTGCCTGAGTGAGGGCAACACAAAATGGCGGCGGAGCACAAAATGGCGGCTCAATGCGATCGTGATTGAAAATCGAATTTCCTCAGACCCTCCTTTTGCCAGAACCTAGGCAAGATACACAGACTCATGTTAATCTGAGTCGATGTCGATGGCCATGAGGTCATCGAGCTGTTGCTATAACATCATTCTAATATTCTCTGTTCTTTGTGTCTTAGGTTTTGGGATGCACATAGTAGCACAAAGGTCGCAGATGGCGGGACCACAGTGCATACAAAGGCAACAAGAGAAAATGATGGCTAAAACCCTACCAAGGAATGTTAGTACTTTCCAACCCCATTTGGACAGTAGTCCCCAAAACCATCCCAATAACGACCAATCTCCTTCGTCCTGATGAATCGACTCAGAGATTATATGTAATTTAGAGATGGCCTGGTATACTGTCGGAGCGTCATCAGGTATATAAATACAGCAACTCGATTTGATCAATTTACAGACTCCACCACGATCTGCAAGAATAACATCTAAGGCAACTCGGTTCTGTAAAGTCATAAGACGATCCGCCTGTAGTTCCGCTGTAATATTATTCAAAGCTCCTACAGTGATGTCTATGGTAGTCTCTACAACACGAACCAGTTGTCTCATATTCCTGATGTTTGCCATAGGACCCCAAAAAGGAAGAAATCCTTTTAGGAAGTCTCCTCCCTCTTGACCTGCTGTGTCTTTGGAATCAATAATCCCTCTGCCATATCTGTTTTTATGGAAATTTGAAGAAGCAGTGTATGTAGGGGGAAGAAGAAAAGCTATAGAGCAAGTTCCTGAAAAACCAGTCGGCAACCACGTATAGGCTCTATCGTGACAGATGAAATACGTGCCCTGAGATGGCACTAATGGCGGCGAATTCTGAGAGGAGTGGATTTAAGTATGGGAACAAAAGCTTTTTCTCTGTTCGGGGTCAGTAGTTTGGCCATTTATTTGGAAACAGAAATTGCCTTGATGAGGTACAGTCCAAATTGGTGGAGACTTTCCTTGTTTAACCTTATCACTAAGGCTTGTGATATAATGAGTGACATTCCAATTAGCGTATGCTTTTCTTTCATCGACAGCAATTTTGCTATTTTCCATGATTTTAGCCATAGCTACCATTCCCTTTATCAATGAACTATGAAATCTGGACCACCAATATAAGAACTGACAGGTCGTTTAAATCGGCTTTGATAGGCGTTAGAGAAAATTACAAAATAAGCCCAAGCAGAACCTTCATAAGAGAATGGAAGGACTAAATATGGCATCCCTTTTTCTGTGGTATGAGGCATTAATCCACACACCCAACAATCAGTTGTATTAATTATTAATTGGTGTTGGTGTAATAATTGAATAAACAAATTATTGTAGTATTCGATTCTTCTTACGAGTTCATGTTGAGGAAGTGTATGAAACAGATGTGGAGAGATAGTAGAATAAGAAGGCACAGTAACAGAAGAAGGGACAACTTTTTGCTGCATAGCATAAACAATCCATCCTATAGACGCCAATAAAATACACAATAATATAAAAACACATAAAGTTATACCACAACGACTATATTATTTTACAAGGATTGTTTTTCATTTTGTTCTTTCTCTCTCTTTCACCTAATCTAGTTTCCATCTTCTAAATGGATGCTCATGGCAATCTTCTTTAATCACTTGGTCACGATTGTCTGCCGTCCTATGACACTGCAAGTCCTGCAGGCCTATTACCACTACTCAGGTCACAACCAAGACTCCTACCGTGACCCTGCAACCGGGATAGAAACTACATAGCAGAGAGAATCTCTAGTTTTCTTCTTCAGTCTGGGTCTTAAATCGTAATGAGCCTTATCAGGTACAGTCTGATCCTGAAACAATGTTTGTGGATTTGTGGTATTCAGACGAAAACGTGGTGGTACAGCTTCTTGGAGAATGTTGTCGCTTTCTTTTTCTGACAATGTTCCATTCAAGTGTGCATCACTAAAAGGTATGAATCGGAGAACCTTCTCACTCTCAGAGTCACTTATACCCTTACGGACCCACTGATCAAAGGGCAGAGGCAAAGAAACCTTCTTGCAGTGCACGCCATGAATCCAGTTCTTCTTTCCTTCAACCTTCACTGCTGTACGATCAATTACAAAGCGATAAACAGGAGGCTGAGAAGGATCAGTGCGTTTAAGAACAGGAAGAACAGGGCTATTACATATGTTACCTCTCGTTTCCTCAACCACATCTTTCTGAATCAAATCATGAATGATTTCCAGAAGCGCTTTTTCACCTTCAGTGGAAATAATATATTGAGGAACGCGTGGCAATTCAGCATTGGGCTTGAGAGTAACAACATAAGGTGGAATTTCAAGACAACCAACATCATTTGGACCCGTGGCCCAAAGCGTTGTACGAAGAGAAAGCAATTCAGGTGGAAATTGATCTTTTGACAAATACATTGGAGAAGTCAGTTGTTGTCCTAAAGTGAAATATACACCAGAAGGAGAACAAGATATTGTGGCATGCAGTCTTTTTAATAGATCCAAGCCCAATAGATTCTCGCCGCAACCATTCGTTAAGAGAAGCGGAACTTCTAAATTATAAGGGCCAATTGAAATAGGCAAAGGGCAAGAAACCGGATTACGAACTGGGGCGCCAGAAATACCTACAGATACATTTGTTAAGCCAGACAAAGGTGCCCCAGGGAGTTTTGAATGAATGATAGAACTTCTCATCGCACCAGTATCTAAAAGGAATGGCTCTGAAATACCCATTGTAGTGACATTAACATAAGGTCCATTCTGATCTACTGGAATTGGCACAATTTCCTTACTTTGTCCATGGCTGTCCTAGTTAACATGAAGACTTTCATTCCCGTCTCCAACATAACAATCCTCATTGTAATACTGTGTAGACCGAGCGTTTTGCTGATCAAAGTAGTTCACAGAATTAGAGGGAGGAAGGGAACGCTGTTCTTGGGTCAACATACCTCGACCTCTGTTTGCTGACTGGTGCCCAGCACGACCTCGCGGAGCAGATAGTGTCCCATTACGCTGCAATAAAACCGGACAAATATTCTTAAAATGACCTTCCTCTCTACAATAGGCACATTGATTAGGACCTAACAAAGGTCGTGGAATATATGGCTCAGGCTTTTGATACACCCTCTGAAACTGCGGAGGCTGTTGAAACTGGGGCTGAGAATAACGAGGTGGATAAGCCTGTTGCAAGAGAACCTTAGTTTTTAATTATTTAGTCTTTTTCTCTTGCTTATATTTTTCTTCTTTATCTCTATTTTCATAATATTGAGCAGTAGCCAATATCTGGGCTGAAGAAGAAACAGCCCACGAACTTTCAGAGTCTTTCAGCTTATGCGACAGCTCGGGAAGCAAATTAAATACGAACTTATCTACAAATAATCGCTGCCCACCCTCCGTAGTCATATCCTGACCACTGTGATCAATGAATGTTTCCTCGAAACGAGTGAAGAAATCGGAGACACTCTCATCTTTCTTCTGTTTACACGCGGCTAGTTTATCACAGCTAACTCTCAAGGCAGGCATCATCATTTTCATTAATGTAATAATCCTACCAGGAAGTTCTGAAATCAAAGCATCAGGCTTCGCACCACCCACTTGGTTTCTATCTGCGGTAACTATAGCATCCCAATCAGCACCTAATTCTTGTGCATGATTCTCCTTACGAATCCTAGCAAGTGTGCATCACTAAAAGGTATGAATCGGAGAACCTTCTCACTCTCAGAGTCACTTATACCCTTACGGACCCACTGATCAAAGGGCAGAGGCAAAGAAACCTTCTTGCAGTGCACGCCATGAATCCAGTTCTTCTTTCCTTCAACCTTCACTGCTGTACGAGTAGCTAGGAGAACCCGACGGGGTTCTCTCCAGCGAGGCTCCAAATTCTTCGTCTTTTGGAAATTCTTCACACAAACCCAGTCACCTGGTTGGATGGAATGACCTGAGTCTGTGGAGGCCTCTGGCAAAGCGCTCTGAACCTGTTGATGGAGAACACGCAATTTAGTTGTAAGGTCGTGCAAATAATCAATCAACATTGGGTATAGCAAGTCTGAATACTTCTTAGGGTGAGGGACTCCCCATATATTAGCTGGGCATCCAAAAACTACCTCATAAGGGCTAAGTCCCAAACGAGAATGTACAGCCGTTATGGTGGATAGAAGAGCCAAAGGTAGTGCATCGGGCCAACTAAGGCCTGTACTGGCCTGTACTTTAGCAAGTTTGAGTTTTAGAGTGCCATTATAGCACTCCACTAGATCCGCTGACTGTGGATGGTTTGCCGCATGGAACTTCTGTTTTATACCAAGACCTGCACAAACTTTTTGCATGACTTGGCCCACAAATTCGCTCCCATTGTCACTCCAGACAATGCGCGGCAAACCAAATCTAGGAAAAAACTCTTTAAGGAGTACTTTGGCTGTATATAAAGCAGTATTGTCTTTCAGGGGGTAAGCCTCTATCCATCGGGAAAGGCACATACCACCACTAGAACATATTTGAGATTGTTGCATCGTTCCATGTGAATGTAATCGATTTGCAACACCTCAAATGGATAGGTCGGAGGAGCAAAGTGACCTGCTGGAGTTGGGGTTACCTTTCCCGGATTGTACATTAAGCAAACAATGCAATGTTTCACTATATTGTCTGCACACTTCGGTATTCCTTCGTTTTGCCACACTGGAGCCAGAAGCTTGCATATTCCTTTCGCACTTAGGTGGGCTGGACCATGCGCCATAGTAACTACAGGTAGTACATAAGCGTCTGGTAACAGCCAACGTTGGTGCTCGGATAATTCTACCCAACATCCCATCTCGTCTAGCATTCCTGTACTTTCTTTCCACTTCCTCAATTCTTTTTCTGTAGCCTCTTCTTGAATTGATTTCACACTTTCCACTGTATCCTCATACATTCCTCCTTCTCTGACCAAATTTGCAGGGCCTGCAACATACATGCGACTTGTAGCATCTCTGGCTGTCTTTTTCGCTACTTCATCCGCAAATGCATTCCCGCGACCAACATCGTCAACAATCTTCTTATGTGCGCTACACTTCACAATTGCTATCTGGGTAGGCAAAGCAAGTGACTCAAGGAGGTCAGTCACCAACTGACCATGTTTTATCTTAGCGCCGTGGGAAGTAAGGAATCCCCTTTCTTTCCACAAACGTCCAAAATTGAACGCTACACCAAAAGCGTATTGGCTATCGGTGTACACGTTCACTCTTTTTCCTTTGGATAACAGACACGCTCTGGTTAAGGCTATCAGTTTAGCTGCCTGAGCTGAATTATGTCTGAGGCGTGCTGTTTCCACGATTGTATGCAAAGTAGTAACAGCATAGGCTGAAGTTGTCTCTCCATTAGGAAGCTTAAAACAAGAACCATCTACCCATAGCGTTCCATCCGGATTCACTAATGGCGTATCTGTTAAGTCAATTCTACCCTTTGTCTCTTCCTCAGTATGAAAGAAACAATCACGTTGTTCCTGAACACCTTTCTCTTCTGGAAAAGGCAACAAAGTAGCTAGATTTAAAGTATTACATCGTTTGATATGCACGTGACTAGCCAAGAGCGTCAGCTCATATCCAGACAAACGAGCACTCGTAAAATGCTGTGTTTTTGTTCTGTTTAGCAAAGTATCCACTGCATGTGGCACCATAACAATGAGAGTATTATCTAGCACCACTACAGCAGACTGTCGAATAGAAATTGCTGCTGCTGCTGTCGCTTTAAGACAACTAGGCAATGCTTTAGCCACTGGATCTAATGTAGCCGAAAAATAGGCACATGGCCGCTGTCTATCTGCAAATCGTTGTTTTAAGACTGACAACGCACAACCTTCTCTTTCATGAACATAGAGCGTAAAAGGCTTACTGTAATCAGGAGTACCTAGTACAGGAGCAGAACACAGAGCAGCACGTAAGTCAGTAAAACTCATCTGACATTCGTCAGTCCATGGAAGGGGCTGAGGCGTATCTTTCAAAGTGAGTGCCAACAAAGGTTTGGCCAACAGAGAGAAGTTAGGGATCCACTGCCTACAATAGGAAGTAATGCCCAGAAAGGCACGTACCTCTCTTTGTGTGGATGGCACAGACATTTGCGCAATAGCTTGGATACGTTCTGGGGTTAATCGTCTTCCCTCCTTTGATAAGAGATGACGCAAGTAGGTAACCTCTAGACAAACATATTGTAGCTTAGAAGATGAAACCTTTTGATTAAGATTGGATAAGTGTTGCAACAATGCAACCATCACATTCTTACATATATCCTCTGAATCAGCAGCGATTAACAAGCCGTCCATGTACTGAATGAGAGCAGCACCAGACGGCAAGGAAAAAGCATCAAGATGACATTTTAAAGCTTGACTATAAATAGAGGGACTTTCACAATAGCCTTGAGGTGCGCGTTTGAACCGGAAGCTTCGGCCTCCAAGAGAGAAGCCAAAAATGTCCCTACTCTCTTCAGCAATGGGAATACTAAAGAAGGCATTTTTCAGATCGATAACAGAAAACCAAACCGCTGTAGAAGGTATCATCGTCAACAAAGCAGTGATATCTGGGACAACAGGAAACTGTGGTACAACAATTTTGTTTACCTCCCGAAGATCAATTACAAAGCGATAAACAGGAGGCTGAGAAGGATCAGTGTGTTTAAGAACAGGAAGAACAGGGCTATTACATATGTTACCTCTCGTTTCCTCAACCACATCTTTCTGAATCAAATCATGAATGATTTCCAGAAGCGCTTTTTCACCTTCAGTGGAAATAATATATTGAGGAACGCGTGGCAATTCAGCATTGGGCTTGAGAGTAACAACATAAGGTGGAATTTCAAGACAACCAACATCATTTGGACCCGTGGCCCAAAGCGTTGTACGAAGAGAAAGCAATTCAGGTGGAAATTGATCTTTTGACAAATACATTGGAGAAGTCAGTTGTTGTCCTAAAGTGAAATATACACCAGAAGGAGAACAAGATATTGTGGCATGCAGTCTTTTTAATAGATCCAAGCCCAATAGATTATCGCCGCAACCATTCGTTAAGAGAAGCGGAACTTCTAAATTATAAGGGCCAATTGAAATAGGCAAAGGGCAAGAAACCGGATTACGAACTGGGGCGCCAGAAAAACCTACAGATACATTTGTTAAGCCAGACAAAGGTGCCCCAGGGAGTTTTGAATGAATGATAGAACTTCTCATCGCACCAGTATCTAAAAGGAATGGCTCTGAAATACCCATTGTAGTGACATTAACATAAGGTCCATTCTGATCTACTGGAATTGGCACAACTTCCTTACTTTGTCCATGGCTGTCCTAGTTAACATGAAGACTTTCATTCCCGTCTCCAACATAACAATCCTCATTGTAATACTGTGTAGACCGAGCGTTTTGCTGATCAAAGTAGTTCACAGAATTAGAGGGAGGAAGGGAACGCTGTTCTTGGGTCAACATACCTCGACCTCTGTTTGCTGACTGGTGCCCAGCACGACCTCGCGGAGCAGATAGTGTCCCATTACGCTGCAATAAAACCGGACAAATATTCTTAAAATGACCTTCCTCTCTACAATAGGCACATTGATTAGGACCTAACAAAGGTCGTGGAATATATGGCTCAGGCTTTTGATACACCCTCTGAAACTGCGGAGGCTGTTGAAACTGGGGCTGAGAATAACGAGGTGGATAAGCCTGTTGCAAGAGAACCTTAGTTTTTAATTATTTAGTCTTTTTCTCTTGCTTATCTTTTTCTTCTTTATCTCTATTTTCATAATATTGAGCAGTAGCCAATATCTGGGCTGAAGAAGAAACAGCCCACGAACTTTCAGAGTCTTTCAGCTTATGCGACAGCTCGGGAAGCAAATTAAATACGAACTTATCTACAAATAATCGCTGCCCACCCTCCGTAGTCATATCCTGACCACTGTGATCAATGAATGTTTCCTCGAAACGAGTGAAGAAATCGGAGACACTCTCATCTTTCTTCTGTTTACACGCGGCTAGTTTATCACAGCTAACTCTCAAGGCAGGCATCATCATTTTCATTAATGTAATAATCCTACCAGGAAGTTCTGAAATCAAAGCATCAGGCTTCGCACCACCCACTTGGTTTCTATCTGCGGTAACTATAGCATCCCAATCAGCACCTAATTCTTGTGCATGATTCTCCTTACGAATCCTAGCCCATAACGCTTGTGGGACTATATCCCCCATCAACATATCAATATCTGCTAAATTCATGATGCAAGCATCAACAGTCTGTGACAATTCTTTATAATAACCTGCAGGGTTCTTACGAGGATCCGGTAGAGACTGTTTAAGAGCCAGGACTTCAGATCTTTTCCAGGGCACATGTACCCATATACGCTGGAAATGAGCAGGAATAGCTAGATTACCACCTGCTGCCGGAATCTCTTCTCTCCATACCGGAGGAACCTCTCTCATTGGATAATGTTTCAGTGTCAACCTAACTGAGGGATCGGAGTCAAGAAAAGTCTGTGAAGTAAATAAGGTTCTAAAGGAAACAAGTGTCTTTACAACGTCCTCAACCTTAGAACCCACAATGAGTCCCTTATCAAAATTAGCCTGAATATCTAACAGACCCTGAGGGACCGAACCCAAGTCCATATCCTCCCAACCTTTAACAAGAGTATCACACATAGTATTGAAGACATATCTCTGCGTAGGCGCATTCCACTGTGAGAAGGTAGGCATAATGTCGAGTAAACTATACTGAGGACCCTTCTCAATCCATTTGCGAGCGAGAGAGTCCAACCTTTCTCGTTCTTCGGAAGCTGGAAACTGACTACGAGACTGTCTTCGAGAAAATGCCGGAGACACATTTAACGCCTCAAAGAAAGGAGATAAAAGACCAGAGACCGTATCTGTGAGTCGTTTACGCATAGACGGAGAATTGGACATAAGGATAGGGGACAAAGTATTAGGCGAACTAACTGAAGAGAAATCAGTAATTACCGGGGGAGCAGAGGGCGAAGAAGATGAAGGAAAAGGAGTCGAAGGAAAAGCTGACAGAGGAGGCATTACTTGAGGGGGCAAATGTGGAAGTGCCGGAGCAAGCGGCGGCGCAACTGGTGGCTGAACAGGCTGTAACAACGGGGGTGCATTAGCACCTTGTACATAGGGCGGAGGCAATCTTAGTAGGTGAGACATCAAGGGATCTTCCTCTAAATCCTTTCTTTTATCAGAAGGGGAAGCTGGCAACATCGGATAGCATTTATCTATCGCCATACGATGCTGTCTCTCTGAAATTTCCATCGCATTATCAACTTCATCATCTCTAAGTTGCTGAGCAGCCTGTATAATTGTCATACTCTGTGCTTTCCTATCTCGTTTTTCTTGCTTAATTTTTCTCTGTTTGGCTTCCTTACGCCAAAGGCAGAAAGAGTCAAACATTGCGGCCGGGCTTTTCTTTTAAATAAATTAGTTTCCAAATTATCTAGTATGTCAGGCTCAAAACTACCATTTTCTGGCCATTTTAAAACACCATCATTCTTCGTGTATCGGATCCATGCCTCGTTAAAGGCAATGGGGCCAACACCATGTTTAGAATAGAGCTCATAAGTGGGAGTTCTAACCAAAGGAATCGGACAAGAGTCCTCCAGCCGGGAATCCCTATTACAACCAAAACAACAAAGTTTCTCAAACTTAGTCAGACCAGGCATCGTTATTTCACTGGACTGTTCACAAACATCAAGGGGGTTAAATACTTAACACAGCACAAGTGTACTTACCCCTCTGCTTCGGTTATTGCAATACCCGAATCAAAGACCCAAAGAACCTAAGAACCAAAGAACCAAAGAACCAAAGAACCAAAGGACCAAAGAACCAAAGAACCAAATGTGGGAGAAACCCACCAATACTTAACTAAGATGTATTTTTACACCAACAGAGGCCTGTCTATCGTCTCGCTTTACCATACATCACCGAAAAGAGGGCCAAGGCAGGGCGGCAGTCAGGGCAGCAGTCATCAGTAGCCATCAGGAAGGAGTAACCATGCTGCAAAAAACCTTCGGACCACTTTCGACATACAGGGGTCGCTTGACGTGGCTCGCGATTCCTCCAGAATTTTCTTGCGGGGTTCCTCACGACCTTCAGGCAGAACCACTACCTCTGAAGCCGCCCCACTTGGGTGCCAGTTGAAGAACCAGAACCAATTGGGCTTGGCAGCGCAGGGTACGCCTTAATCTCCTGGGTTCTCCTGCTTCAGCTAACAGAGACACGGGGACACTCTGTCGGCGTAAAAGATCAGATTTTATTAGCTGCAGCTAGTACAGTTGTCCTAGAAGTACACACGGTATGTTCACAGGAGACTGCCACTTCACTCCGTGGCGCACAATCTTTTATAGTACATAGGTGACATATACATTAACCAAGAACACACCTAAAACGTACATAGAGGACCAATAAGGAAAGTTCAAAAACAGAACATGTCGACTAGAAAAGGTTGAAAAACAAAGATATCGAGTAACTCGAAGAAGCCTCTCCTCCAACGGTGTTTGCCATCCCTCCCACAGTTAAAGGTATTAACATGTCTGTAACTGGTTTGCAGGTGGCGAGATACGTTTGTGTGTTTTGGAGGACAGTTGTGAAATGAGAGGATACGAGCGGAGGACAGCGAAGGCCAGAAGATGAGATAAAGTCAGAAGAGAATAGTGTGAACCAACAGATAGTTAAGACAGGGATTAGAAAAACCAGACAGGGATTAGTGTACTCGGCCAGTCTTCTAACACCAGCTTTGCAAACAGAGGCACAAGGCTATTTTGACACAATATTGCAAGAAAAGCAGAAAAGACTTCGTTCGTCGTGCTGCCTGAGTGAGGGCAACACAAAATGGCGGTGGAGCACAAAATGGCGGCTCAATGTGATTGTGATTGAAAATCGAATTTCCTCAGGTTGGAGAGTTCTTTCACAATGCTGAAGAGCTCTTTGGTGTTGTGTGCGTTGTAGTCTAGGCGGTGCTTGAAGGCGGTCTTGTTGACGGTCCTGATGAGTTGGTGGTGTCTGCGGGTGGCGCTCTTGAGGGCTGTATGGTTGTCTGGTGTTCGGTCGTGGAGCCATTTCTTCTCCAGCTTCCGACAGGTGTGCTTGGAGATCCGGAGCACCTCGGTGAACCAGGCAGCTTTCTTGTTGGTGTGGTTGGTTGTAGAGGTCTAGAGAGGGGCGAGGGTGTTGGCGCAGTCGTTGATCCACTGTGTGAGGCTGGTCGCGGCGGTGTCTGGGTCGGTGGGGTCGGTGGTGGTCTCAGGGCGAGGGCGGTAGTCAGTTGGTCCTCGGTGACCTTGCCCCAGCAGCGGCGTGGTAGCTGTTGGGTGCGGTGGTGTGTGGTGAGTTTTCTGAAGGTGAAGTGGGCGCATCTGTGGTCGGTCCAGTGTGGTTCGGTGGTGTGGTTGAAGGAGACGTGGGGGCTTGCGGAGAAGATGGGGTCGAGCATGTGTCCAGCGGCGAGAGGAGGTGTCGTTACGAGCTGTTTGAGTCCGAGGTTGGCGAGGTTGGCGATCAGGGCGGTGGAGTTGGCGTTGTTGTTGTTCTCGAGGTGGAAGTTCAGGTCCCCGAGGAGGATGTAGTCCGTGGATGCGAGGGCGTGGGTGCTGATGAGGTCGGCGATGGTGTCACTGAACTGTGGGCGGGGTCCGGGAGGTCTGTAGATGAGAGTTTCTCTGAGGGTGGTGTTGGGGTCGGTGTGGATCTGGAAGTGCATGTGCTCGGCGGTGGTAAGGGTGTCATCGGTGTTCGTTGAGATTTTGATGGAGTCTTTGTGGATGATGGCGATTCCTCCTCCCACTCCGTTGGTGCGGTCTCTGTGGGAGATCTTGTAGCCCTGTGGGATGGCTATGGCGAAGTCTGGTGCTGAGGTGGCGTTCAGCCAGGTCTCCATCAGGAAGGCGACGTCGGGGGCGGTGGAGTCTAGGAGGTCCCAGAGTTCGGCGGGAAAAGACGGCGGGAGAGGGACAACAGAGCACAGGGGTGCAGAAAGCAAAACACAGGGGCACAGAATGAAAAAACAAAGTGGCACAGAAAGCCAAGCGCAGGGGTACAGAATAAAAAAGGGAGCGAGCAGTCAGGCGGCAAAAGCGGCAACGGAGGTTCAACCCACAGGGGGCTGCGTGGCGGATGGGGGAGTGACCTGCCTGGTGACAGGGTCAAAGGTCACTCCCTCTATCTCTATCTCACACCTCACATCTCTTGCTTCAACTCTCTGGGGCCGATTCTGATCTCGCTCAGAAGGGCTCCGAACGCGATCCGGCCATAAAAAGTTGGGCCGTACGCGTGTTTACTGACCAACTCGTACAGCTGTACGAGCGAGAAAGTACGATGCGAGCAATGTGAAATTCGCCGACCGACTCGTTTCCGGGTCCGAACCGCTCTGTACGCCTCATCCGTAAGCGAACCGTACCATGCAATGGAGGCAAATTCCGACCGAGCTAGTACGATGCATGAGTTGGACAGCCGGATCGAGCCGAAGTTTCCGGCTCGCAAAACGTCCGGGAAACTGCCTTTGGGGGTCCGCGTTGGACCTCCCCGTCACCCATAGCCTTACGACTCAGGGGGAGACCTAAGGGTCTCCCCAACACAAGCATGTATGGTACAGATGGCACCGATGCGTACCCAGCTGTAGGGGGCACCCTTGTGCGAGACGTACCCATTCAGTCAATGGGAGCCCATGTACGCATCGTATGACCGGCACCCATTGACTTCTATGGGAATCCAACCGCACCGAGTCCGGCAGCATGCGGCCACATCGTACTCGCTCGGTCGGACTGCAGGAGTCCAGCTCGGTCGGAAAACACTCCGGATCCGGATCCGGCTCGGCCAGAGAGTATTCTGACCCAGATCGGAATCGGCCCCTCTGTGTCTACCAGCTCTGGGCCTACCTCTCTCTAGCTCACCTCTGAATTTCTACCCTTTTAACTGCATCTCGCTGTTGTTTCCATCCCACTCCCATCATTTCTGTATTTGCCTTTTCTTATATAACTCTGTTTCAATCTCTCTATACTTCACTTCTCTACCTTTCTATCACCATCACTCTAGCTCATTTTCTCAGAAACTTCTCACTCATTAACTCATCTATTTCTACCCACCTCTTTCACTGCCTAACCTCTAATGGCCTGATCATGAGTCTGGTGGTCCTAGGACTGCCAGACTCGTGGGGCACGGTGATGGCGGTCTTCCAACCACCTTATTAAAACTAGTTTTAATAGGGTGGTCGGATCACCATTGCACTGCAGCAACCGCCAGGGTTGACCAGGGATGGCAGTGGCACAGAAGTCTTGAGGCCACAATATGCTTGGCGGGACAGCCGTGGTACCCGCAACCATATTACAAATTTCCTCTCCACTATGGTTTTCATGGAGGTTCCTTTTCCATGAAATTGTTGCAGAGAGGAAACAAAAGGGGCTCTACAGGGACTACTGTTGCCTCTGGGCCATGTTGTGCCTCTCTGTGTGCATGCACCCCAGTACCTCCACAGTATGCACTGCAGCAGTCCATGCCTTGCAGACACTGCCTTTGACATTCCCATTGTGGTGCCAAAGAAGCACCGCTGTGGGAACTCCAAAGAACCACCCGCCAGGCCCTAAATGTACCTCATTTTCCTCCACTACCTTGCCTCACCTCTCCACCTCCTCTCTTTTTCTACCTATGTTTCCTCTGCCTCACTACTTTATTCTTTTATTCACTACCTCTTTCTCTATCCCACTTTTTCTTTTCTATCTATTATTACCTCCTTTCTCACACTCTCACTCTCACACTCATCTATGTCTGTAGCTCCTTCTCTATTTAAACTCACCATCTCTTCCACACCCCTTTCTCTACTTATATCTTTCTTTATACACAGCTCTACTTCACATCTCTGCCTTTACCTCACCACTCTCTCTCTACCTCACCCTCTTTCACTAATGAGGACGTCATAATAGCATGGCTCCGCTCGTGACACCGTATGACGTCATCGGAGCCATAAGAGGACCTCGTCGGCATGCTGACGTCAGTTCCACCCATTTTTTCTGTGCCACCAAGGCAAACAGGCGGACCGTGACATTTTCACATGTATACATAGTATAATAAATATATATATATTCACTGAAAAAACCATAGGTTTCAGGCACGTTATAGTTAGAAATTAGCATTTAAAAAACCTTAGAAATTCACTGAAAAAACCATATGTTTCAGGGGCGTTATAGTTAGTTGGACATTTCACTCGTACAAAACCATAGAAATTTCCCTGTTATAGTTAGTTCAGCTAACTATAACTCGCGCGCCCGCAATGCACTGTTGATGACGTCACATATTACATCACTCATGACATGGTCAGTGACATCAATCATGACATCACTGATGACATCTCAAATGACATCACTGATGACATCATCCAGCGAATGTTTGTTGTTCTGAAAATAAATATGTTTTATATATGTATATCTCAAGGTCGATGGAAGAATACATGAGTATATAAGTGTCTAAATGGATGATTTCTTTGTGTAAAATTGATTGTATAACTGACTGATTAAGTGTATCTTAGTGAATACATGGGTTAGTGAGTAATGTTTAAATATGTAAATATCTGTATCAGTCTCTCACTTTGTGTATAAGTGGCTGCGTGGGTTGGTGAGTAGCTACATAAGTGTCTATATGGGTTATTAGTTGTTTTTTTGAGTATCAGTATGAGTGTCTGAGTGTCTGTATGGTTCGGTGGGGGGTATTACTTAGTGCACAGATGCATGAATGAGTGACTCACTGTTTGTATGTGTTGAAGACAGCATGTGTGCAGGACTGTAGAGGTGGATGAGTGTGTGTATGGGTGTGTGAGTGAGTGAATGACTCTCAATAGTGTCTTCATGAGTATCTACATATGTTTTAAACTAGTATATGTGAGTATTGGTGTATATAAGTGAGTATATGTAAGACTGAGAGATTGCAAGATTTCCTGTACAAATAAGTAGGGGTTTCTATAAGTGATTGTTTAAGAGAGTGCTGCAAGGAGGGGGCATGGCCTCCGGCGCGATGCCGGTCTTTTATTTATTTTATTTTTTTAAGAAGGAGGGCTGTGTGGCCCCCCTTCTTTTTCTAATTTATTGGCCCTGGGGACCCCATCCCCCAGGGCCTGCCCCCTAATTTTTATATTTTTTTAAAACAATTTGGAAGGGGGCCGCATAGCCCCGCTCCCAAAGGCTTAATCGGCCCCTGGGACCCCAACCCCCAGGGAATGGCCTTTTTCTTTTTATTATTCTTTAGGAGGGGGGCTGCGTTGCCCCCCTCCTCAGGCCACTTATGGCCCCGGGGAACCCATCCCCCGGGGCTGGCCTTTGTTTTTTTTTTGTTTTTTTTAAATATATTTATTGAAACACCTAGGACATGCTGGCCAAACCGTATGTACCTATCACCATGACGATTTGTGTGATATTGATTAAAAGGCGACTATGCATACAATGAATCCACGTGGAATGTATTTACACCGCTAGTGAAGCTCTGACATGTCTGATGCCCTACCGTGCCTAATCCCGGCACCCCACCGGTGGGTACTCTCCAAGTAGACACCCTTGTTGTTTATTCATACAAACATGGGTAGCTATTGACGGGCACATTTAATACACATTCAAAGGGGATTCAACCAAAATTTTACCAAAACTATGCAAGAAACCCCCCTCATGGTTAATAAAACACACATCCACCGCCGGATGTGTAATACTTTTTATTTTACTCTCTGGAAAGGAGACGAACCTCACTTGAGAGTCACAGCGCGCTCCTGGCTGAGCCCAATGCTGTGTTACACCCACCAGTGCCCGTCGAGTGCCACACACCTCTGTGGTGTATTCCACCGGCTAGTGCGTATGCTATGACACTCTCTAGCCCATGTGCACTGTAACACCACCCCCTGAATATGTCATACCACACTTGCCTCCTCACGGGTTATATTGCCCCATCTAACGTGCCTTCCTCGAGGCCTATGTTATAACGCACAGCGCTATGCCATACATATTACAATCTGGGATTCATATCTTTGTCACAGTGCATATGCAACGTTACACTCCCCAGCACATATTTTATATTACAACTTTAGAGACTAGTTAGGTTACACAACACTGCCCTGTGCATATTACACTCCAAGGCGCATATGGCATAGTGCCTGTGCTATCTCGTGCTCTCCAATGAATCGTCATTGCGCACAATGTATTGCATATTATATTTCACGCCCCGGTTCATCTTATATCACACTTTTTGGTGCATAGTGTATACCATCTAGTTTTCATTTTCAATCGTGCTCTCAGGACTATGTTCCATATAACACTGCGTTCACCTACCCTTTTCACAGGCATTACATTTTGCGATGGGGGGTGGAGGGTCAGGAGGTGTTTCTGCCAAGTGAGCCCGGAGTCACAGTCAAAAACGTTCTCTTCTTCCTGAATAAAAGTGAGATTACGCTGCATACTTGTTCATATTTTAAGTAGTTCGCACAGACACACATTTTAAAAACAATAAAGTTCCTAATACCCACCTTCTCTTGCTGCCCCATCCACCTCCTCCCTATCCTATGTTGTCTGAATCCATGGACTAGCCTCCTCCCTCCTGTCATGCATGGTCTGATGTGCTGCCACTGCCCTCCATTTAACATGATGTACCAGTCCACTCCTCCTGCCCTCTATTGCCCAATTATATGCCCCATCATTGACCTCCTGCTTAGCCTCTGTGCTTAGCTTGCTGCCCTATTCTCCTTCCCCCTACCATCCGATGTCTTTGTGCATGCCCCTGCTCCATCCATTTTGCCCACCATGTTCCATGGACCTGCCACTCCTATCTACTCTGAGTGTTCTGTTTAGCTGCCACTTCCCTCCCACCTGCCTAGCATTGTCCGATGACTGTAACCTGTCCCTGCTACCTCCACCCTGCCTGTCCATATGCCATGCCCCTATCCCCTTCCTCCTGTCCTCCATGGTCCATTTTACTGCCACACCCTTCTGCCCTCCCTGGTCTGTTGTGCTGCAACTGCTCCTCCTGCCTGCCCCACACGGTCTGTTGTGAGGCCCCTTCCCGTGAACTCTCTTGTCTGTGCCCAGGTCCTGACCCTCCCTTCTATCCTCCATGATCCTTTTTGCATGCCCCTACACCCTCCTTCTTGCCCATCATAGCCATTGTGCTGCCACTAACCCTCCCGCTTGCCATGCATGGTCTTCTGTGCTGCCACGGCCCCTCCCACCTTCCCTGTGTGGCCAGCTAGCTGCCCCAGACTCCCTCCCATCTTCCCTCCATGGTCTGTGTGTATGCCATCAGAGTCTCACTGTTGCGCTCCATGGTGTGTCTTGTTTCTAGTGCCCATCCTGCCTGACCTCCATGGTCATCTTGCTGCTCCTGCCATGCCCCCTTGCCCCCAGCCCTCTGTTTCCATGTGCAGACCCCTATTCACTCCCGGCTTTTCTGTTCCATTGTAATGTCCCTGATCCGTCCCTCCTACCCTTTATGGTCTGTCATGCTGCAGCTTTCTCTCCTGTCTGTCCATTATGGTCAGCTAGCTCCCATTGCCTCTTTCCCCTCTGTTCTCTGTTGTCCATGTGCATGGCCGTGTCCCCTCCCTATTGCTTTCTATGGATTGTTGTGCTGCACTCCCGTCCCGCATGCCCTGTGTGGTGTATTGTGCTGCTGCAAACCCTGATGCCTGCCCTGTAGGGTCAGTTTGGTGCACCTCTCCATGTCCCTCCTGTCCTCTGTTATCCGAGTCCATGTCCCTACCCCAATTCCTCCTGCCTTCCATGATCCAATGTACCATACTTGCGAACATTTTGAACTTGGTAAGAGGGAGATTTTGAAAAAAAAACTGGGGTATTGATTTTCCCTTTTGAGTTACATTGAAAAAGAGGAGATTGTAGACAGATCAAATAAAGCCCATTTGAGCTTAAACACATGGGACGTTTCTTGGCTGAATCGGGTCTGTTGGCATGTATGGTTGTACTACCACTGCCACTTCCTTCTGCCCACAATGGTCTATTATATTGCCACAGCCTCTCTTGCCAGTCCTGTATTGTTGGTTTGTTGCCACTGCCCCCCTTTCCACTGCCCATAGTCTGTTGTGCTGCCACTGCCCTTCCTGCCTGCCCAGTGTGGTCAAATTGTTGCCTCTGCACCCTCCTTCCTGCCTTCAGTTTTCAGAGTCCGTGCCCCTGGCCTCTGCCTCTCAACAGTATCCTAATGAACAACTAGATTGCTAACATTCTATATTTATTACAAAAGTGTGGCACGTCTGACGTCATCTCGATGTAATCAAAACTGTAATACCTAGAGCATTCCCTTTAGAAATTACATATATGAGAGTGTCTTATTTGCATCAAAATTATGGTTAGTGCTCTCAAAAACGAAAATGAGGACATATTTTCTGAGTTTTCAAATAGCGACAAAGCACTTTTAAATTATTTGTTATCTTTATGTTTTTTTATCCAGTTGACCACTTGATTAAATGTTGCACTTAGGGGAGAGGATGTGGTGTTACTTCCAGAACTGCAGACTTTGCAACTGGGGAACCAGGTTGGAGTTTCTGCTTCAACTCAACATTCTGTGATTCTGGTCAAATCACTTAATCTCCCCATGTCTACAACCAAAAAGAATGTGATCTTGTGTGATCTAACCAATGCTCATGTAAAGCACTCCAATACCTGACAAGTCTGCACTATATAAAACTGCAAAACACAAAAAATAAGTGTTTTGCACACTTCTGTCATTGGGCTACATGTGGGCTACATCTGGGTGATATCTGTGCTGAATTTAGGCTCTTTTTCCTCTAGTGGCCATCTTGGGAGATTTATTTGTTATGAAGTTTCCTAATCTCCTCATTTACTGCAGGATCCTCAGTAGGAAATGCTTTCAGTTTTTTACTTTGATTCCATCAAGAAGGTATTCAGATATGTCACACATTTGCCATAAATTCTGAATGTTAGCACTCTAGTTGCTCATTAGATCACTGTAGTAAAGCTACTGCTCACCACAGAAGTCTACTGCTGGTATTAAAAATGCATGTTTCAGTCTGCATGTCAGAATTTTTTAATGAAATAGAAGAGGATTTGAGAAGTCACTCAAAATGTTCCCTAATTTTTCTTTCTTCAGCACTAATCATAATTTCTATGGCAAAATGAACCCCTTCATTGTGTTCCTTTTTAAATTAAATGTTTTAAGTGTTACCAGTTTATTCCAATCAAGATGGCTTCAGGTGTGCCATACTTTTGTCATAAGTAAGACAGTAAGTGCTCTAGTTGTTCTTAAGAACACTCTGGGACATTCTGTCATTGGGCTATACTTGGGCTACATCTGGGTGATATTTGGGCTACATTTGGGCTCTTTTGTTTCTGGTGGCCATCTTGGGAGACTTATTTGTTATGAAGTTTCCTAATTTCCTCATTTACTACAGTCTCCTTGTCAGTACACCCATCTCCTTTATGGGAGGCTGCGCCGAGTCCTTCCCCTGACTCTGGTTTCTCTATTGTTGCGAATTCTTTTAGGAACACATTCGCGGAATTCCAAGATGGCCGCGCTTCACCAATGTAGAGGTTATCGGTCTAGTCTTTTACTCGCGAGCGACCGCGGCTGTGATAGCGCCCGCTCGCGAGCACCGTTGCGCACTTCAACTGTATTCCTGTGAGAAAAGGCAGCGTTTAGTGAGAACGCTGTTTTTCTGAGAAGAATCGAAGATTTTTGGGCTCTGGCAGTGAGAAGATGGACAGCTAAGTCACACTAGAGTGTTATGCTTGTAGTGGTGCAATAATTCTTTGATAAAACTGAATATACTATTCTGCATAACTTTTTGGAAGAATTCGTTATGAAGGCAACAGAATTCTCTTATTATAGGGATACAATTTCTGCATAGGATTGGATATTAGAAACTCTGAAGAACTAATCGTCAAGAAGGCAATTGACAATTTGCATACTGATATTTGTCTAATTTTTGAGAGAAAAAGAATACACAGATCAAAGAACAAGACTGTACAATAGAAAGCTATGTAGATATAATTATATATATATCATTGTACTTACCTCCACTCGCCCTCGATTTCTTGCTGAAATACAAGAAGAAAAGAAGGTACATGAACTGTTCTACTAACAGCAGACAGTTAGGACAATAAAGAACAAGTACAGAAGGAATTTATCAAACACATGGTTCAGGTGTAAGAAAGGTAACCAAGGAATAAGGGAGGTTGGGATTATTAGGTGACAGAAATTACATGTAGTTTGTCTTACAGAACCCGACAAGGCAGCACAAACACCTAACCAGTAGAATAGAGCTAGATCAGAAGTATCGATCAGCATTATCAAGAGAGCGGCAAATCACTGTGGGATGACAGGTAACATAAGAGTGGTATGGGAAGGAATAGTAAGAAGAAAGTAAACTACTGTGGTTACATGACATTGTCGTTACAGGGTTCAACTCCAAGAAGATTCGAATCCAGTCAGAAGAAGACGAAGCAGTGCAGTCTCTCTTTCTCATTCCAACTCCCCTTTCCCCCTCTCTCCTAGTTGTGAGCATCGAAACTCGCAGCTAGGGTATTCGGGAATTGAGGAATACGCATCAGCTCCTGTGGAAGCTACAGTTTGGAATTGGTACTTGACAGATTGAAGTGCCCTCCCAAACTTCCACCTGAGCAAGATGGCGGAGGGGATAGATGTTAAGGCTTTGGCCTCAGTTTTGGATGGCATACAGAAGCAATTGGGAGATACCATGGAAGAGAGTAAATCTCTTAGAGAAGAAGTTAAGAAGTCTCGTCAGGAGGCTTTGTTCTTGCTTCAGCAGTTTGAAGAGTTTTCCCTAAGTACCCCTTCCGTGTCTAAGGAGAGTAACACTCCATCCTTCTCTCCAGCTCCTTCAGCTTCTGAGTTGACTACTCAGGTCATTCATGCTATCTCCCCCACAATTCCCTTGGCAGCCCCGGAACGGTTTAGCGGGGATCCTCTTAAGGCCCAAATTTTTTTAACTCAGTGTTCGTTACACTTCCTGTGTAGACCCATCGGGCCCGATTCACAGAACTAACTTAAGACAAAATCCTAAACTTACTACCATTTTGGTATTCACAGAAGGCACTTACTCATTTTGGTATTCACAGAAGGCACTTACTCATTTCGGTATTCACAGAAGTTAGGAGTCCTAACTTTAGGACTCCTAAATGCCTTCTGTGAATACCGAAAGTCTTAAAATTAGGATTTTTCGCAGTTTAGTAGTAGTATAGTTAGGACTCCTAACTTTAGGACTCCTAAATGCGTTCTGTGAATACCGAAAGTCTTAAAATTAGGATTTTTCTCAATTTAGTAGTCCTAAATTTAGACTTAGGACTACTAAATTGAGAAAAATCCTAATTTTAAGACTTTCGGTATTCACAGAACGCATTTAGGAGTCCTAAAGTTAGGAGTCCTAACTATACTACTACTAAACTGTGAAAAATCCTAATTTTAAGGCTTTCGGTAGTCACAGAAGGCATTTAGGAGTCCTAAAGTTAGGAGTCCTAAACTTAGGACTACTAAATTGAGAAAAATCCTAATTTTAAGACTTTCGGTATTCACAGAACGCATTTAGGAGTCCTAAAGTTAGGAGTCCTAACTATACTACTACTAAACTGTGAAAAATCCTAATTTTAAGGCTTTCGGTAGTCACAGAAGGCATTTAGGAGTCCTAAAGTTAGGAGTCCTAAATTTAGGACTACTAAATTGAGAAAAATCCTAATTTTAAGAATTTCGGTATTCACAGAAGGCATTTAGGAGTCCTAAAGTTAGGAGTCCTAACTATACTACTACTAAACTGAGAAAAATCCTAATTTTAAGGCTTTCGGTATTCACAGAAGGCATTTAGGAGTCCTAAAGTTAGGACTCCTAACTTCTGTGAATACCGAAATGAGTAAGTGCCTTCTGTGAATACCAAAATGAGTAAGTGCCTTCTGTGAATACCAAAATGGTAGTAAGTTTATTATTTTGTCTTAAGTTAGTTCTGTGAATCGGGCCCATCATATTTAAGGAAGACCAATCTAGGGTGGCCTTCATATTGTCTTACCTGAGCGGAGATGCTGCGGCTTGGTCGATGCCTTTGGTGAATAACAACGACCTCATTTTGTATGACTTTAATGCCTTCAAGAAAGAATTTCTACGTATTTTTGATAGACGATCCATATCACAAACCACAGATAACGAACTTTTAGATCTAAAGCAGGGCAACTGGGATTTGGTAGCCTACATGGCTCAATTTAACAAACTGATTGTTGAGACCAATTGGCCTGAAGCCAAGAGAGCCGCGATCTTTTATAGAGGTCTGAAGGATGAGTTGAAGGATGGGCTGGCGCAAATTCCCAAGCGTCCTACGGAAGTTTCAGAACTAATTGATCTGGTTTTGCAGATTGACCAGCGTCAATGTGAAAGAAAGAATGAGAGGCGCAAAGATGTGGAATATATTCCTCCACGTTTCGACAGAATGAGATCTGAATGTTCCAAGCCCAGAGAAGGTTCAAATGAAGGTCAGTGCGGGGACCTTTGTCAAAGGAGGAAAGAGAGAAGAGAAGAGTGGGCAAGCTATGTATGTGTTGTGGAAATTCGGGGCATTTTGTCAGAGAGTGTCCAAAGAAGCCTAAAGTAACACTTGAGTAAAAGACAGGCTCCACCAGTAGGAGGAGTTGCTCTGGTGGAAGCAGTTGATAAGTCAGCTCCGAACTCTCAATTCATTGCTAACAAGTTGCAGTCGTCTGCTCCCCATTTAATAATTTCAGTTCAAATAAGATTTGGGAATTCCGAAGTTAATAAGATATCAGTCATGATTGATTCTGGAGCAACTGGAAACTTTTGTGATATTAGATTTGCTCAATCTTTGAAGATTCAGTTTTTGAAGAAGGATAAACCAGAAGCCGTTCGGGCTGTGGATGGTACTAATTTGTCCTCAGGCCCTATAGTATTTGACACTGAAGAAATTTCTCTGAAGGGCCCGGGCAATCATCTCAGCATATTACAATTTAGTCTCATCGACGCCCCCCAGTTTCAGCTTATATTGAGGCTACCTTGACTGATTGAACACAACCCAAGGATAGATTGGTCCAAAAGATCCATTGAAATGGGTTCTGATTACTGCCAGCAACATTATTTTGGAAAGGAAGGTGTGAATAAAGAGACAACACCATCGATGAGTTTGGCCAGTCATACTCAGACCATCTGTGCGTTGGAGACTCCCAAGATTCCGCAAGAATATCAGGACTTAGTTTTTGATGAACAAGAAGCCAAGAAGTTACCGCCACATCGAGAGTATGATTGTCGGATTGAGTTGGAGCCAGGAGCATTGTTGCCGTGTAGTAGAATATATGCGCTCTCAGAAGTGGAAAATCAACACCTAAAGGAGTATGTGGAGCAATATTTGGCTAACAGTTTTATCCGTCCATCCCAATCCCCAGTTTCATCTTCCCTCTTATTTATTCCGAAGAAGGATGGCAAGTTGAGAACGTGTATCGACTATCGGGCCTTAAATTCAGTCACTAAGAAAAATCAATACCCTCTACCGTTGATTTCTGAACTGCTTGAACAAGTTAAGGAGGCGAAGGTGTACACCAAGTTGGATTTGCGTGGAGCCTATCATTTGGTGCGCATAGCTGAGGGAGATGAATGGAAGACAGCATTCCGAACTCGGCTGGGTTTGTTTGAATATCAAGTTATGCCATTCGGTTTGTGCAACGCTCCAGCGGCTTTCCAACATTTTGTAAATGATGTGTTAAGGGAATTTTTGGATCGTTTCGCCGTTGTCTACATCGACGACATTCTTATTTTCTCAGCAAGTTTGGAGGAACATGTTCAACATGTACGTGCAATCTTGAGCAGATTATTGGAAAACCAACTGTTTGTCAAGCTGGAGAAATGCGTGTACCATGCAAATCAAGTGGAGTTTTTGGGGTTTGTCCTGTCGTCCGACTGAGTTTCCATGGATGAGGCCAAAGTAAAGGCAATTATGGATTGGCCTTCTCCACAGAATGTAAAAGAGGTGCAGAGTTTTATTGGGTTTGCCAATTTCTACAGGCGCTTCATTCCACAATTTTCAGAAAAAGTTTGCCCATTGACTCGTCTGCTTGAGAAGAAGACAACATTTGAATGGAATGACGACACTGAAAAGGCTTTCGTGGAACTTAAGAAGATTTTTGTCACAGCACCCGTTCTGTAGCACCCAAATCCTGAGGAACCCTTTTATGTGGAAGCTGATGCGTCTAATTTGGCAATTGGGGGAGTCTTGTCGCAAAGACACAAGGTTACTGGACAGCTTCATCCGGTGGCATACAGATCACGGAAATTATCTGCGGCAGAAATAAATTATTCAATTGCAGACAAAGAATTGCTGGCAGTGAAAGACGCATTTCAAGAATGGCGGCACTACCTGTTAGGAGCTAAGCATGAAGTTACGGTGTTCACGGATCATCGAAATCTGCAATTTTTAAGATCAGCGCGAACGCTCACCCCTAGGCAAATGAGGTGGTCTTTGTTTTTTGCCGATTATAATTTTGTGCTAACTTATCGGCCCGGCTCCGTGAATGGGAAGGCCGATGCCTTATCACGTCTCTACTCTGGTGATGACGTAGGCAAGAAAGAAGAAGGTTTGATAATTCCATCGGAAAAAATAATCGGAGTCATCTCCTATCCAGAATTTGAAGACAAGATAAGGGATTCTTTTTCAAAGGATGAATTGAGGAATTGGGTCAAGGAAGGAACCGGAAGGAAGATCAAGAATGGTATACCCTATTATTTGGAAAACATTTTCGTACCCAATGAAGAGCTTCGGTTGGAAGTCATTCGACACTGTCATGACGATTTGCTGGCTGGTCATAAGGGAGTCATGAAAACTTTGAAACTAATTCAGCGTGAATTTTGGTGGCCCACCATGGAGGCTCAGGTGAGACAATATGTGGCGGCCTGTGAGGAATGCATGAAAGGGAAACCTTCTAGATCGGCCCCACAAGGGTTGTTGCAACCCTTGCCCCCAGCTCCCTATAAATGGCATACCATTTCCATGGATTTCATTGTGGATCTTCCCTCTAGTCAGGGCTACTCAACTATTTGGGTGGTGGTTGATCATTTCACAAAAATGAGTCACTTTGTCCCATTGAAATCAATTCCAACAGCCCCTCAATTATCTGTCTTGTTCACTCAACATGTAGTCAGGGCTCACAGAATTCCCAGGGTGGTTATTTCGGACAGGGACCCTCAGTTTATTTCTCATTTTTGGAGAGCTTTTCATAAAAGACTGGAGATTGATTCACGTTTGTCTACCAGTTTTCATTCCGAGACCGATGGGCAGACGGAAAGAGTAAGTCAGGAACTGGAGCAATACTTGCGCTTGTTTTTGATGGATCACGAGGGAGAATGGCCGAGTCTAATTTGGGCGGCTGAAATCGCTTACAACAATGCTGCCCATTCCTCCACGGGGTTTTCTCCTTTTTACTTAAATTCTGGGAGACATCCAAACACCTTAGTGGGAAAACAGAAGAGTGAGGTCCCAGCTGTAGAGGAGGTAGTACAGGAGTTACAAGAGGCTTATAAGGTAGCTACTGACAATTTGATCAAGGCTAAGAGTTCTTATAAGAAACAAGCTGATAAGAAGAGACGAGCTAGTCCCATTTATGAACCTGGAGACAAGGGTGCCGATCATGATCCGTACGACTCGTATCCGGTCTTTTTACCGTACAAATCGTACAAGTGCCGTACAAACTGCCAATTACGATTCGCATGGTAAAAAGTCCATACGAATCGCATTGGGAATTATTCCCCACACGTCCTCGGGTCGGAAAATGTGTCCGACACGTCCACGGACGATTTACCGTACAAATGTGAAAAGTGAAGTCCGACCGCGGAATTACGATCCATCCCGTGCGTCCGATGTTACAACCGTATGGAAAAAACACCGTCCGCACCGAACACCCATAGCAACCATGGAGACATGTGCCCGCATACGCGCCGAACACCCCCCAGCCCCCGTATGTACGCGCTGACCCCCCCAGCCCCCGTACGTTCGAGTCGAACCCCCCCTAGCCCCCGTACATTCGAGTCGAACCCCCCACCCAGCCCCCGTACGTTCGAGTCGAACGCCTCGTGTATGTACACCCGTGTACGTGTCGAACCCCCCGTGTATGTACACCCGTGTACGTGTCGAACCCCCCATGTATGTACCCCCGTGTACGTGTTGAACCCCCCGTGTATGTACACCCGTGTACGTGTCGAACCCCCCGTGTATGTACACCCGTGTACGTGTCGTACCCCCACCCGTGTATGTACACCCGTGTACGTGTCGTACCCCCACCCGTGTATGTACACCCGTGTACGTACGAGTCGTACCCCCACCCATGTACGTGTCGTACCCCCGTGTATGTACGAACCGTACCCTCACCCACGGACGTATGGAGCGTACCCCAGGCCCCAACACCAGCACCACACACAACATCGCGCATGTACGAGTCGTACCAAGCCAGACACAAGGACAGCACTGGACAACCAAATGGCCGAAGTACACACCGTACACACGTTAAAAATGCACGTACAAAACCAGGACAAAGCTAAACAGCACAAGAATACACCATTCGAATGGCACAAAGCCACTAAACATGTACAACAAGCTCACAAACAACACAATCACTGACCTGCAACTGCCAAAATCCAAAACAGAGGCCCAAAACACAACCACTCCTTATAACACACCCACCCAAAGTTCAAACACAGCCACACCCACCAATGGACCAATAAAAAGGGCCCACACACACAAACCATGAGCCTTTGCAACAGACCCACTGCTGCCAGACCCCACAGACAACCTACAGCACCATACTAGAAGCTTGACCACACCTTACACTTGCACACCTTCACACACACACCTTCACAAACACCCCCACATCACATTCACACACACACCTGCACAATCACACCCACACACCCACAACCATCCACACACACACCCCCATCCACACCCACACCCCTCACCATGCCCACTAACAAGAATCCAAAGTTCACTAGCCGAGTGTTGGAGGTCCTTGTCGATGAAATCCTCAGAGTTGAGCCACACCTCTTTGGAACATTGGTCAGACAGACCAGCATTTCTGAAAAAAACATCCATGTGGCAGACCATCGTCGATGCTGTGAATGCTGTTGCGGACACCAGAAGGACCAGGCATGAATGCCAAGCCAGGTGGTACGATCTGCGGAGGAGGGTCCGAGCCAAAATGACGGACGAACACAACCAGGCCAACGTCACTGGAGGAGGGCCGCCCCGCAGACCCGTACACTACCATCCCTGGAAGGAGAGGGTGATGGCCATACTGCCGGTGGTGGCAGTGGACGGATTAGAAGGACTCCGAGACCCGGGTGAGTACACAAACAACTCACCTCACATGGGGGGAACGTCATTCACAACCAAACTCACAAACAGGCACGCAACCACCCCAAGCTATCGCATGACTCAACCACACTCCATGAACACGCACATGCCACTAGCGCCACCATGCACCCAGCTGGACAATGTCAAGTCACAGGCCACAGAAAACACCAACACAAGACACGGTAACCCGGATGGCGGGAGTGTGGGCCACAAAAATCACATAGTGCAACTCAGAAGCAGACAACAATGCCCTCTGCCCATATGGCCTAGGTCACAGCCAGACAAACACTGTGTCCCCACACAGGAAAGACTCGCCAGCAAATGGCGGACGCCTTGCATCAACACATGAGGGTGACGGCACGTTCTTGCTCATGACAGCAGCTAATGAACAGCCAACACTGTGAAAGAGTGGCAGCACACACCACCACAGCAGCAGTGCAGACACACACACTACACCCAATGGGTGCCTGGAGATCAGAAACAAACTCACATCAACAATCCAAGGGCCATTCAAAGATCTGCTAACAGTCTGTGCCCAGGAAGCTGGGCTGAGGTGGCAGAGGGTGACACACAGAGGGAGGGAGAGGGGGACAGAGAGGGAGTGAGACACAGGGAGATGGACAGAGGGAGGAGGCTGACACACGGAGGGAGGGAGAGGGGGACAGAGAGGGAGGGAGACAGACAGAGGGAGGAGGCTGACACACAGAGGGAGGGAGAGGGGGACAGAGAGGGAGGGAGACAGAGGTGGACACAGGGAGACAGACAGAGGGAGGGAGGAGGGTGACAGAGGGAGTGAGAAAGGGAGACAGAGGGAGACGGACTGAGGGAGGAGGTTGACAGAGGGAGACGGACAGAGGGAGGAGGCTGACAGAGGGAGGGAGAAAGGGAGACAGAGGGAGACGGACTGAGGGAGGAGGTTGACAGAGGGAGACGGACAGAGCGAGGAGGCTGACAGAGGGAGGGAGAAAGGGAGACACAGGGAGACGGACAGAGGGAGGAGGCTGACACACAGAGGGAGGGAGAGGGGGACAGAGAGGGAGCGAGAAAGGGACACACAGGGAGAGCAAATCAACCATGTGGGGTGTGGGAATGTCTGCTCGTCAGCAGGTGGACTGCGTGCATGTAGACAAGGGTGGCCAGTGCCAGAACCCCCCTCTTCTCCATGGCTAAACACAGGGCCATGTCACAACCTGTGCACGAGCACAACGACAGCTACCTGCATTATCTAAGTGTGTGGAACCACTCCATGTGCCCACGTACAGTGCAACACAGAAGGCGCCAATGCATGGCTCTCCACACCTGCCCACTCCACTGCTGACTGCAGTCACAATTGACGTAGCAAGTAAGACTGTGCCACACATAGGTAAAGTCACTAAAGCTGTGGCCAAGGGACATACCCATGCACAAGTGCACTGTCAGTGGAATGCAAGACATATCCAAATTCCAAGAGGAAATGTGCCAACTTAGAAACCAATGAAACATGGATGTTGCATGGAACAAAATTAACATTGACTCTCTCACACACAGGTCAACGTCGTGGATCACCCCCCAACACTGGGGGGGAAGACTCACAGGACCCGGCTCGGCGGAATGACGGAGCCACCGGCAGCGGCGACTCTCACCACTCTGTGGACGAACCCGACCCCGACCAACCTGGCCCCTCTGGTGTCCAACCACCTGCAGCACCAGTGTCAGGTACAACTGCGCCAACCACCACCCCCACTCCTGCCACATCCCAGGAGACACGCAGGATCCCTGCCCCAACACCACAATGCAGCCAGGCTGGCCAGGAGGGACACGGTGTCCCGGGCACCCAGGAGGAGGCAGGCGACAACGCCAATGCCACCCCTCAGGGGTCCCGGAGACCCGATGTGCCCACAAGGGCAGGCCAGGGGCAAGTGGGCAGGGGTGGTGGGAGTGGAGGATGGTGGAGGCACGAGCCTGACCTGTTGGCTGGGGAACCGGTATATTCCCATGTCCGTAACATCCTGGACACATACCGGCAGGACACCACGGGCATGGGCCAGGTTGTGTCCACCCTCAATGAGATGAAGGGGACCCTCGATGAGATCAAGACCCAGCAGGCCCAGCAACATGCGGAGCAACATGCCTGTCTACTGCGACACCAACGGCGGATGGAGGACAGACAGGCTGAGCTCGTGACGGTGTTCACGGGAATTCACAGTACACTCCGTCAGATGGCCGACAACATGGGCAACCCTCCCTGTGCCAGCAGGCATAGAACATCACCACCCACAGGGAGGGATGAGGAGGAGGAGGAGACATCCGACGGAGCATCCCAAACATCATCACGGCCTGCTTCTGAGGGTCCCCGCAGGAGGGCGGGTCGTCCACGGAAAAGACCGTGAGGGTCGGCGCAACAGCACCATCTCCCAGGACACCTGGCCTGGCACCTGGCCCACTGGAGCAACAGCAGCACAGCATCAAAAGACATTCTCTGCCACATGGACTTGCTGGTCACTGTCTGACCAATGTTGACAAAGACTGTGGCATGGACTCTGAGGATTTCAAATGGCAAGGACACCAACTCCCCTAGTGAACTTTGGATTCCACACACCCGGAAAGCCCCTCATGTCAACCCCCCCCCACCCCAACCAAAATAAAAAGTCACACCATAAAGAGAAGATGCCTACTGATTGCATTATTACCTTACATGTGTCTTGTAAAGTCTAACTATGCCTGAGTTCTCATTTGACTTCAACCATCCACACCCTGGGGCCTGAGTCTGGCACAGGACACACATGGGTCACATTGTAGTAGGCAAGACACACATGGAGCACCATACACACCCGTGATGGGCCCAACCAGCTGAGGGGGTGGCCGCACAACCGTGCCAACAGACATATTGAGTACAGCTACAGCCATGCGCAGAGGTCAGGGATCATGTGGAGTGTCCTGGGGGGCACCCAGGTATGTGTGGACAGGTGGCAGAACCATGTCCTGCAAGCTTGAGTCAGGTGGATACAGTGAATGGTGGCCTGGCCAACGTGGGATGCATGGGGATGGCACATGTCACAATACCCACACAGTCATTGACTACATGCACAATACACAGTCTAATCCCACACAAACAGCTTGCATCTTGCTACTCGACACATAGACACAGAGTAACTATCACGGAAAACCATGCCAGACATGCCGGATGCACCGTGGCAACACACCAGCATTGACTGAGAAGAGGCACCTTTGAGGCATAGGGACACCTTTATTAGTCATGTATTCGGGATTGCAGAGGCAACTCGGAGTACACATGAACGGGTAATGTGGAGTAACATGTGGGTCCAACACTGGAACCCCCCTTCTGCAGCCCAAAAGCATGATAGCCATGGAACTGGCACACAAGTGTCGGCTAACAGCTAAACACCCCCTGCTGCTCACGGAGAGACTGCCATACACCATTGATCCGCTGATGTGGAAGTCCCACAGCATGTCAAGCCAAGGCAAACCATCTGTGTCCGAGGGCAGTGTAACACACATTGATGCCATCATCACATTCCACAATCCCATCACTGATGACTGTCAACAAGTCTGACCATCTATTCAGGTGTACTCAGCTGCATGTAATGTGTACCATGGTGATGCGACATGTCTGCAGAGGAACCAAACATCGACAGGGGCAGTGTGCACACATCGTAAACAACTGCCACACCCAATACACCCCTGATGCATCCCTTACCCTAAGGAGACTTCCAAACTTGTCCGTGCGTGTAACGCTGAGTCAGCACACGATGACGTGTCCATGAGGAATAGCAGTGCCACAACAATGCAACCAGCAGACGGCATGCGCAAGCACCTGGGGATATGAGAGACACAAGAAGTCAGCCACAAAAAGCACAGCCACTTGCATGTGCATGTACTCGACACATGTAAGGATGACAACATGCCAGGTCACAATTATGACTGGGGAAATACACATCACTGCCACCATCACTCCAGTGACACATCCACACACACCTCTGACTCACGTGCCATACATGCAGATGGACACACACATCGCAACACATGCCACACGGGGACCAATGCGTGCACACACAGACACTGGTACTCACCACTAAGCAAAGAAGTCGCGTGTGAGCCGAGTCCGAATGTCCTCTTGCGGAACCACGTCATCCACATCACTAGCCCCATTGCCAAGCCCTTCGTCCTCCACGGGTGGATGGTCCTGATCATCTTGATCCAGGATGAGTGGCACAGCTTTCTCAACTGCCATGTTGTGCAGCATGCAGCAGACCATGAAGATTTTGCAGACCTTCGCCGGGGCATATGGGAGGGCGCCGCCGGTCTTGTGGAGGCATCGGAATCGGCTCTTCAGGAGGCCAAACGTCCTCTCTATCACTCGCCTTGTCCGGCCATGTGCGGTGTTGTAGCGGAGCTGGGCCGGCGTGATGGGGTTGCGGAGAGGTGTGATCAGCCATGGCATGTTGGGATAGCCAGCGTCCCCTACATGGAAAGCACATGGACATAAGTAGGACAGGAGAAGCGGTTGTGCTGGAAGTCTACGCAAGATACAGGACGGACAGACTGTACCTACCAACAACACATGCTCGTTCGTTGCGCAGCTGCGTCATCATTTCAGGCATCCTGCTACGCCTCATGCTGATCCTGGAAAACGAGCACAGACATGTGAAATCACCATGTTGGACAGACACACCACAAGGGCATTGATGGAGTGGTAGTGCTTGCGATTCCTGTACGCTACCTCCTGTGCCTGTGGTGGTACCAAAGCCACATGTGTCCCATCTATGGACCCAATGACATGGGGCATCCCTCCCAGGGCATAGAATCCACGCTTGACCCCAGTCAACATTTCAGGGGTTGGGAAATGGATGAAGTCATCCAGGTGAATCAACATGGCCTCTAAGAAATCATGCAGCACACGGCAGAACATGCTCTGGGACATGCCACCAACATGAGCTATGGTATTTTGAAAGGTACCCGTGGCAAGAAAATGTAGGGCTGCCATTACCTTCAGCTTGGGTGTCAGTGCCGTAGGATACCTGTGCAGCAGTTGCAGGTGTGGTGCCAGTCTCGCCGTCAACTCCAGAATCAACCGTTGGGGAAGCGGTAGCAGCGTATACAGTCATTCTCCCGCATGTCAGCCAAGTCCGGAATTGGTCGGTGAAGAGGCGGCGCCCTGCAGTAATTTGGAAGTGACAAGGAAGAGTGAGTGCACCACAACAACAATTTATTTGTACTGAGCACATGTTAATCTGTCAATACACATATGCTACATACGGAGTCAGGTATGTGCCACATGCCCTGGACACGTATGGCTGCCAGGTGACACCCCTACCAAGACCAAGCTACACACGGAGATTGTGAACCTCCACATGCCATGGCATGGGATTAGCTGTGTCCCAGTGTAAGTGAACAGCCAGACGCAAGACAGGAGTGACATACATCCACACATCAGCAGAAGTAGGATGTCGATTGCAGATACTGGTAGCGGAACACTAGAGCCACAGGTCACATGACATTACACTAGGACAGCCCACACACCTTGCCATGAAGGTGTGCATGTAATGACTCACCACACATTCATAGAGAGGATGCAGACATGTCCTTGTTACGCTACTCCGTGTCCCATGCATACATACGCACCTCACATCCAATACCACATGTGCCATGGTGTGCGGAACAGTGTGCCATGTCAATCTACACACAGACACATGGGGGTTGCTGCAACAGCTGCTGCTTGTGAGGGAGCTCCAACATCAACCTAATGGGAACCCCCCACACATACATGACATAGTCACATCGTGCACCGTGGGTAGTGACATGTCAGGTGTGGTAACCCCTGTACCGGGCCTCAGGGGACACTTGCGTGTGTTGTTGTCCGTGCCATGCCAGTGACGCTCATCCCAAGTGTGCAGTACAACATGCACACATGTCAAAGGAGTCAAGGGCATGCCTGGCACACATTGCACTGTCACACATTACATGTGTACACATATCATCATACATCTGGTGCCTTCTCCACTCAGGAGTAATGTGCCACGTCACAGCCTTTCACACCTGTGCCCCACACATGTAGTACTGCCCAGACAATGCCTTGATGTCCATCCATGGACAAGTATGTCAGCCCTATTCCTTCCTGTGTGCTGCCTGTCACCACTGTGATGTGTGAAAAGCACCGTACTTTCGCAAAAAGGGCCTGTGTACGTTCCCGTATCACTATGGGAGTGCTGCCATATGTGTACCCCTAGGGATAGTGAGCGTACAGGCGTGGGTACGGTCCGTACCACCATGAGTACGCATACGCGAGGACACCCATAGTGAGACGGCCCGTACACGCGTGTGTACGCTCCATACCACTATGGGTGTTCTCGCGTATGCGTACTCATAGTGATAGTGAGCGTACAGGCGTGGGTACGGTCCGTACCACCATGAGTACGCATACGCGAGGACACCCATAGTGAGACGGCCCGTACACGCGTGTGTACGCTCTGTACCACTATGGGTGTTCTTGCGTATGCGTACTCATAGTGATAGTGAGCGTACAGGCATGGGTACGGTCCGTACCACCATGAGTACGCATACGCGAGGACACCCATAGTGAGACGGCCCGTACACGCGTGTGTACGCTCCGTAACCCCTATGGGTGTTCTCGCGTATGCGTACTCATAGTGATAGTGAGCGTACAGGTGTGGGTACGGTCCGTACCACCATGAGTACGCATACGCGAGGACACCCATAGTGAGACGGCCCGTACACGCGTGTGGACGCTCCGTACCACTATGGGTGTTCTCGCGTATGCGTACTCATAGTGATAGTGAGCGTACAGGCGTGGGTACGGTCCGTACCACCATGAGTACGCATACGCGAGAACACCCATAGTGAGACGGAGCGTACACACGCCTGTACGGGCCGTTGCTATGCATTTGGGGTGCCCTAGGGCCCCGGAATGCACCGTACCTGTGTGTGAAGCTCCAAATTACATAGGGGACACATGAGGGACAAGCATAAAGGCCTACATGCATGCTGGTTGTCATGGAGACCAAGTTTAAAGTTTGAATTTTTTCCGGAAGGTGCACAGCAGAAGTCAGTTGGAATGAATCTACTTTGTTGCAATGTGTTTGTGGAGTTGACATCATGCTGAAGAAAAAAACACAATAAGAACCCACTGACTGCTAGGTTTGAAGGGATTGGAGGAAACATAGGATGCAAATGTGAGTGACCAATCACTCTGTACTCCTGTGCATGAAACAGGCCAGCAAGGCAGATATAAGGCAGCCAGGTCCCATGAGGGAGCACTTGCCTGCACAGCTCTGTATTCCACGACCCAGCTGCTGCTACTGATTCCCTGGAACCATGTCAAGGGCTGTGGAGAGGTCACAGCCATTCACCCTGGAGGAGAACCTGGCTTTGCTGGATGTGATCCTCCCACAGTACCCCCTGCTGTATGGGCGACCAGGTTATCAGGTGAGTGCAGAGTCCACTGGCACAGACTGTGTCCCTTTTTTAAGACTGTGACTTCTGCCATTGTGTCCAGGTGTGACACACATGCCATGTCCTGTAGGGCGGGTCCCAAGGGGGGGAATGCCTGATGTCTCACAGCCAGAGCATGCTGTGGTGCATGTCTGCCTTCCTCACTAGCATGGTGTTTACTGTGACAATCACTGCATGGTGCATGCCACATTCTGCCTGTCTTGTCCTCCTGGGAATGTAGCCTTTACAGTCCTCATGTGATTCTGTGTTCAGCCCAGTGTGACAGGTGACTGTACCCACAGATGTGTGTTAGTTCTGTGTACCTGTGCTGAGAGTGTCCACATGATGTGTTCGTACCCTGGACATCGGTGTGTGTGTAAGTCCCCTGTCATGTGGGTGGGTGCATATGTGGAGTATAGCACCCCAGCTGCATGAGGGATGGATATACCCTGGCCATGTGATGTGAGCAGGAAGCAGTGCTGTGTGTCTGACGTGCAGAGCCAGCCCCACACCTGTGGGCCCCCCCCGTCTAGTGGCACATGTGCAGAGTGAGGTATGTCGCTGCATTTGGCAATGGCAGGTGAATGTCCTGTGCCTGTGTGTGTCTGTGTACTCTGCTGCGGTGGCGTCAGTGGCCTGTGGCATGTGACTGCTTAGAGGTGCTGCACATTATCCTGGTGTAGCTTGTGATGCACAGTGTGATCAAGGATCATTGATTGTGTAGTTGCCCTCATTCCACCTGTGTACTTTCAATTGCACATACTGCTTTTGCCCTTCCCCAGAGGATCATGTCCCTATGACAAAGGTGCAATGCGTTGGATGCATACTATGCCTTGTTGTAAACAGCAAATGTGTTCTAATATGTGTCTCTGTGACATGTGCCAGGTGTATTGATGTAGTGTCACTTGTTCATCCTCACAGGTAGGCGCCTCTGCCAAGGAGCAGATATGGCTGACCGCCGTCAGCGCCGTGAGGAGTGCGGATGGTCGGAAGCGGCGCCTGTCCCAGGTGAGGAAACGCTGGCAGGATATCCGGTGCTGGACACGGAGGATCGCACGGGTCCTGCTGGGGGACTCACCTGAGAGCCATAAGAACCGCGGGCGCCGCCGACTGACCCACATCCACAAGCGTGTGCTGCCAGTGGTATTTCCAGACTTGGAGAGGTGCTTACAGGAGAAGCAGCAGCAGGAAGGGGGTAGGTACATGTGTGTTTGTTGTGTTTCACCAGCATTTGTAAGTGCACAGTTGCATGGATACACTGCCAGGGTTTAAAGGTGCTGTGCAGATCCTGTTAGCCACAGTATAGCTGTGCTCTCCTGCCTCCCTTCCCCTCCTTGCAATGTGTTCCCTGATCTGTGTGTAGTCACTCCTTCACAAGGTAATGTAGGCTGGCGCTTTCTCCACGTGAACTATGCCTGTAGCATCATGTGTGGGGGTGGTGTGTAACAGGTTTGGGGACCTTGGCTGTGCCCTGTCCAGTTCAGTACATGTGGGTTCCATGTCAGTTGGCACTGATGCAGAGTCCAGACATGGGAGTTAGTCTCACAAGTGTCATGCCTTACAGCGCGCATGTCCTCTGTTGTGGCCTGTGACATGATGTGCATGAGTGTGCGATACGCATAGTGCAGGGATGTTGGGGTGTGTTGCAGTCATTCCCATTCAGGACCATGGAGTTGTGTTGCCACTACTGTCCCCTGGGGCATATTTTCCTAGGTGTCATGTGTGTCATCACAAAACGTGGACACTCTCAGTGTCTACAGCATAGGTTGTGCTCTGTGCCATTGTCCCCTGGCACCATGTATATTGACGTGAAATGTAGTACTAGTGTCCACTGTACAGACTGACCTGATTTTCCTTGTTCATAGTCACAGTGGTCAGTGCATGTGTGTCTAGTTACAATCCTCTGATAATGCCCATTTGTACATGATTATTTGGACAGGCGCACCTTGGGAATTTGGCGTCCAATCTTGCATTTCTGCAGCCCCTGTGTATTTCACCCAGACTAAGAGATGTAAGTACCACCTGTGTCTCCACAAATTGTCTCATGTAGGGGGTGGTTGGTGTGGGCCAAGCCCACATGTCAAAACCAGAATTCTCCTTGCTAGGTCTGGCCAGTGTGTGATGTTTGTCTGGACATACACTCAAGGTGCAGTGAGCCAGTCATGGTGGGCATGTTTTCAGTATTACCTATGCAGCATGTGCCTCAAGTTCATGGATATGGTCCCTCCTCATCCCTATTGTCAGCAACGCTGTGTGGTGCAGATGCAGTGCTGGATTGTCCCCAGGGCCTGGCTCCTATGTCAAACTCCATTTCATGTCAGTTGCTATTGTGTCATGCTCTCCATGGGTTTTCATTGGCATGGTGGGTGAACCAACTGTGTGTTGCATGCCCTACATCTGTACCTTGTTTTGTAGATGTTACTGGTCTTTCTTTGCAGGCTATGCACTGTAACCTATGTAGATTGGACTCATGTGACATATGTATACAGGTGTGTGATTAATTGCTGTCTCTTCACCTTGCCCACAGCATCGTCGGGGGACACGGAGGCAGACATGAGCACAGACGGTGCAGAGGGACCGAGCACCTGTGCCAGCGTTGACATCGTGGCTGGCACATTGAGTGGTACTGAGGCGGAGGAGAGTGAGGCCGAGGACCTGTCCACTGGCACCACCGAATATGAAGCGGACGGGTCCGAGGATGATCTCTCCGAGTTGGTGAAGGCTGCACCACCAGCTGACAGCGGCACAACATCGCACCCCACCCCCTCCATTGCCATCAGCTGCCTCCCACTTGCTCGTGTCCCTTCCCAACGTGCCCGGTCACCACATGTCTCCTTCCTGCCAGGCACCGCACCCCCTGCCCCTGTCTCCACTGCTGCCGCCAATGCCGAGTCTGTGGACATCCAGCGGCAGTTGCAGATTGGTCAGGCTGCGATCCTTAATGTCCTCCATGGCCACAGCCAGGTCCTCAACAACATGGAGGCATACCCGGAGGGCATTCACTCATCGCAGGCTGACCAACGCAGCTTGCTGAGGTCGATAGACTCGACACTGACTGCAGCAGTGGGTCTCCTGCAGCGCTTCATCCAACCCCCTACCCCTGGCCCATCTACACTTCCCACTCCCATGCCTGTCCCACGTACACCCAGACGTCAGCATGCACCCACCACGACGGACACAGGCACCACACCAGCAGGGAAGGTCACCCGCACACCTCCTGGCACGCACACACAGGGTGAAGTAGGCACACCCACTGGGTCGGGGGGCAAACGTAAGACTTGCAGCCAGAGTGGAAGTCCGCATTCCACCAAATCAACTCCCTCCAAATCCCCTCCCCTCAGCTCTCCTGGCCACATATCACACAAAGACTCCTTCATGGCCGCTCTGTCCCTGAGCCCCACAGTGACACCACCCCGCAAGCGGTCAAGGGAGTCCCCGGTCAGGGTGATTGAGTCCCCCCCCCTGTCTACGCCCTCCCCCACTGGCGCTGCGACCCATCCCTCTGACCCCCCCCCCTCCTTGGGGCATGTGGTTCCTTCAGGTGCAGGGGATTCCCTGGAGGACCTTGCTAAGGTGTGCAGCGAGATCCTGGCCTCCGCCTTTGGCCCTGCCCTGCCCCCTGTGGTGGAGTCCTCCATCCCTGCACCCACGACGCCTACCCTTCACCCTCCTGTCCCTGCGGTGCCTGGTTCTTCCCCCCCACATGATGCCCTCACCCCTGTGGAAGACGACGGAATCTAACTGTGCAGGCAAGCTAGGGGACACGCTTCCCACTGTGTCCCCCATCCAGCTGTGACTTCTGGACTGCCCTATGGGCTTTGTAAATATTGAACTTCCTACAAACAAGATTTATTGGATCATGCTGAATAAAGCAATTATTTTTTTTCCCTTGGAACACTACTGCTTTGCTGGCATTGCTGTTGGTGGGGCTGCTACATGGTTTTGGGTGGTGTTCATGTGTTGGGTGTGTGGGAAATGTAGTAGTGTGCTGGTCATAGGTGGGACCCTGGGATCTGTGTGCCATCACACGGTGTTAGCTAGGTTTCTCTGTTCATGTAAGCAGTTGCTGCATGGTGAAATTGTCCCAAGGTGTATTCCTTCCTCTGTGTACCCTGACATCTTCCCTGCAGGGTGTTCCCAATATTTAGCGCTGAGCTGTGTGTACATTAGCTGGGTGTGTGACGGACTCCTTCAACTTTGCACATGCATGCTGAGCGATGTCTCCACCTGCATCATTCGTGGCATCCTTGGTAGTCATTGTACTTGTGTATGTGGACGATTGACATGACTTCATGTGGACATGTTTTCTTTTTGGCGCTATGCATGCGTATAGTCCCAGCCTCGCACACATGTGGTACATGTACTGCAGGGTCTTTGTGCACCTGACTGACATTTGTGGGCATGGTATCTGTGGCTACTCCACCCTTTGCGTTCCATGGGCACTGCTGGGAGTGTTAGGCACCCACCCCTCCTGTGTCTGGGCACTGCTGGGAGGACTCTGCACCCACCCCTCCTGTGTCTGGGCACTGCTGGGAGTGTTAGGCACACACCCCTCCTGTCTCTGGGCACTGCTGGGAGTGTTAGGCACACACCCCTCCTGTCTCTGGGCACTGCTGGGAGGACTCTGCACCCACCCCTCCTGTGTCTGGGCACTGCTGGGAGTGTTAGGCACACACCCCTCCTGTCTCTGGGCACTGCTGGGAGCACTCTGCACACACCCCTCCTGTCTCTGGGCACTGCTGGGAGCACTCTGCACACACCCCTCCTGTGTCTGGTCACTGCTGGGAGGACTCTGCACCCAACCCTCCTGTGTCTGGGCACTGCTGGGAGTGTTAGGCACACACCCCTCCTGTCTCTGGGCACTGCTGGGAGTGTTAGGCACACACCCCTCCTGTCTCTGGGCACTGCTGGGAGGACTCTGCACCCAACCCTCCTGTGTCTGGGCACTGCTGGGAGTGTTAGGCACACACCCCTCCTGTCTCTGGGCACTGCTGGGAGCACTCTGCACCCACCCCTCCTGTGTCTAGGCACTGCTGGGAGTGTTAGGCGCACACCCCTCCTGTCTCTGGGCACTGCTGGGAGCACTCTGCACACACCCCTCCTGTCTCTGGGCACTGCTGGGAGCACTCTGCACACACCCCTCCTGTGTCTGGGCACTGCTGGGAGGACTCTGCACCCACCCCTCCTGTGTCTGGGCACTGCTGGGAGTGTTAGGCACACACCCCTCCTGTGTCTGGGCACTGCTGGGAGCACTCTGCACACACCCCTCCTGTCTCTGGGCACTGCTGGGAGCACTCTGCACACACCCCTCCTGTGTCTGGGCACTGCTGGGAGGACTCTGCACCCACCCCTCCTGTGTCTGGGCACTGCTGGGAGTGTTAGGCACACACCCCTCCTGTCTCTGGGCACTGCTGAGAGCACTCTGCACCCACCCCTCCTGTGTCTGGGCACTGCTGGGAGTGTTAGGCACACACCCCTCCTGTCTCTGGGCACTGCTGGGAGCACTCTGCACACACCCCTCCTGTCTCTGGGCACTGCTGGGAGCACTCTGCACACACCCCTCCTGTGTCTGGGCACTGCTGGGAGGACTCTGCACCCACCCCTCCTGTGTCTGGGAACTGCTGGGAGTGTTAGGCACACACCCCTCCTGTGTCTGGGCACTGCTGGGAGCACTCTGCACACACCCCTCCTGTGTCTGGGCACTGCTGGGAGGACTCTGCACCCACCCCTCCTGTGTCTGGGCACTGCTGGGAGTGTTAGGCACACACCCCTCCTGTCTCTGGGCACTGCTGGGAGCACTCTGCACACACCCCTCCTGTCTCTGGGCACTGCTGGGAGTGTTAGGCACACACCCCTCCTGTCTCTGGGCACTGCTGGGAGCACTCTGCACACACCCCTCCTGTCTCTGGGCACTGCTGGGAGCACTCTGCACACACCCCTCCTGTCTCTGGGCACTGCTGGGAGGACTCTGCACCCACCCCTCCTGTGTCTGGGCACTGCTGGGAGTGTTAGGCACACACCCCTCCTGTGTCTGGGCACTGCTGGGAGCACTCTGCACAAACCCCTCCTATTTCACAATATGTACGCTTAGAACATACACGTGTGTGGGTTCGCTCCATGCATACGAGGTGGGGGCACGTGTCGTACATACACGGTTGGGGTGGGGGTACGCTCCATGCATACGGGGTGGGGTTACGGTCTGTACGTACACTGTTGGCATGGGGGTTACGCTTCATGCGTACGTGGGTGAGGGTACAGGTCGTACTTACACTGTTGGGGTGGGGGTACGCTCCATACGTACGCGGGGGTGGGTACGGGTCGTACTTACACTGTTGGGGTGGGGGTACGCTCCATGCATACACGGGTGGGGTTACGGTCCGTACGTACACTGTTGGCATGGGGGGTACGCTCCATGCGTATGCAGGTGAGGGTGCCGGTCGTACTTACACTGTTGGGGTGGGGGTACGCTCCATACGTACGCAGGTGGGGGTACGGGCCGTATTTACACTGTTGGCATGGGGGGTACGCTCCATGCGTACGCGGGTGAGGGTACGGGTCGTACTTACACTGTTGGGGTGGGGGGTACGCTCCATACGTACGCGGGTGGGGGTACGGGTCGTACTTACACTGTTGGGGTGGGGGTACGCTCCATGCATACGCGGGTGGGTTTACGGTCTGTACGTACACTGTTGGCATGGGGGTACGCTCCATGCATACGCGGGTGAGGGTACGGGTCGTACTTACACTGTTGGGGTGGGGGGTACGCTCCATGCATACGCGGGTGGGCGTACGGTCCGTATATATCCGTACCCACGCTGTGGAATGCTTGTGCGGGCCGTACCCAGGCCTTTGCCACGTGGGTACGAGCCGTCCCGCCATTGTTGGGGTGACGTAGGTGTGGGCGTGGTACGACTCGTACCCACGCTCTTAAGGCGTGGGTACGGGACATACCTGTATTGTTGTGTTGCCGGTTCGCGTCGTCAAGAACTTCCGTTGTGGCGGTCGCTGGCTTAGCTGGACACGCCCCCACCCCCTCGTAGTGACCAGGGCCTGAGGGTCAGGTATGTCCAGGGCATGTGTGCTGTGTGACTTTGGTGGGGGTTTTGTGGCCTGCCCCTGGTCCTGCCACCTCCCCTTTCCCCCCTCCCTTTGTTGTTCTAACCTTCTGCGGTGTCTGCGTCCGAACCTGTAGAGGAGGTCGACTGCTATGAGGGCCGGGATGACACGTAGGTTCGGATCCATGTCTGTCCGTCGCGTACAGGTACTCCTTGTTCACGTCGTCCTGTCTGTCCGTCGCGTACAGGTACTCCTTGTTCGCGTCGTCCTGTCTGTCCGTCGCGTACAGGTCCTCCTTGTTCGCGTCGTCCTGATTTCCCGGCAGTTTTTGGCTGCCCGAAAATATTCACCGTGTGGGATGACGTCGGTGCGAATCCTGATTCCTGGTTCGTGAATGGCAGGCTGCGTGCGTCCCGGCGTCACGTCGGCGCTTTCCCGGATCGCATTTGTACGTTTATTTTCGTCGGTCGGTGTTTTTTACGATTCGTACGGAAATGGTGTTTCCGTGTGAATCGTAATTCCATGTTTGTACAGTTTTACAACCGGGTACGAGTCGGACGGAGAAAACGCTCCGACCGACGGTTCGTACCCGGTTTTTACCGGATCGTAATCGGCACCAAGGTGTGGATTTCGACCCGAAATATGCGCCTTAAAGGGAATCGTAAATTTCAACCTCGTTTTGTGGGTCCTTTTCAAGTAGAGAGAATGGTGAATCCAGTGAGTGTGAAGGTTAAACTTCCACCTAGATTACGTTTACATCCGGTCTTTCATGTCTCTCTGCTGAAGTAGAATCCCACAAACTTGAGAATTAAGGGTCCGCCAGCTTCTGTTCAAGTGCAATCTTTGGAAGAGTTTGAAATAAAAAGAATCATAGACTCCAAAATCAAGAAGGGGAAACTGTTCTATTTGGTCGATTGGAAAGGTTACGGCCCTGAGGAGAGAACTTGGGAACCTGTAGACCATTTGCATGCCCCTAGGCTAGTGAAAGAGTTTCATAGGACACATCCAAGTAAACCTAATAGGAGTGAGAGGGGGGCCTTGGTGGGAGGTACTGTCAGGAGTGAAAGAGTTAGATGGGCATCTAGGCAAGAAAGACGCCAAAACAAACCTCAGTACACCCATCTCCTTTATGGGAGGCTGCGCCGAGTCCTTTCCCTGACTCTGGTTTCCCTATTGTTGCGAATTCTTTTAGGAACACAGTCGCGGAATTCCAAGATGGCCGCGCTTGACCAATGTAGAGGTTATCGGTCTAGTCTTTTACTTGCGAGCGACCGCGGCTGTGATAGCGCCCGCTCGCGAGCACCGTTGCGCACTTCAACTGTATTCCTGTGAGAAAAGGCAGCGTTTAGTGAGAGCGCTGTTTTTCTGAGAAGACTCGAAGATTTTTCGGCTCTGGCAGTGAGAAGATGGACAGCTAAGTCACACTAGAGTGTTATGCTTGTAGTGGCGCAATAATTCTTTGATAAAACTGAATATACTATTCTGCATAACTTTTTGGAAGAATTCGTTATGAAGGCAACAGAATTCTCTTATTATAGGGATACAATTTCTGCATAGGATTGGATATTAGAGACTCTGAAGAAATAATCGTCAAGAAGGCAATTGACAATTTGCATACTGATATTTGTCTAATTTTTGAGAGAAAAAGAATACATAGATCAAAGAACAAGACTGTACAATAGAGAGCTATGTAGATATAATTATATATATATAATTGTACTTACCTCCACTCGCCCTCGATTTCTTGCTGAAATACAAGAAGAAAAGAAGGTACCAGAACTGTTCTACTAACAGCAGGCAGTTAGGACAATAAAGAACAAGTACTGAAGGAATTTATCAAACACATGGTTCAGGTGTAAGAAAGGTAACCAAGGAATAAGGGAGGTTGGGATTATTAGGTGACAGAAATTACATGTAGTTTGTCTTACAGAATTCGACAAGGCAGCACAAACACCTAACCAGTAGAATAGAGCTAGATCAGAAGTATCGATCAGCATTATCAAGAGAGCGGCAAATCACTGTGGGATGACAGGTAACATAAGAGTGGTATGGGAAGGAATAGTAAGGAGAAAGTAAACTACTGTGGTTACATGACATTGTCGTTACAGGGTTCAACTCCAAGAAGATTCGAATCCAGTCAGAAGAAGACGAAGCAGTGCAGTCTCTCTTTCTCATTCCAACTCCCCTTTCCCCCTCTCTCCTAGTTGTGAGCATCGAAACTCGCAGCTAGGGTAGTCGGGAATTGAGGAATACGCATCAGCTCCTGTGGAAGCTACAGTTTGGAATTGGTACTTGACACTCCTTAGTAGGAATACTTTCAGTTTTTTACTTTGGTTCCATCAAGAAGGCATTCAGATGTGTCACACATTTGCCATGAATTCTGAATGTTAGCACTCTAGTTGCTCATTAGATCACTGTAGTAAAGCTACTGCTCACCAGGGAAGTCAGCTGCTGGTATTCAAAGTGCATGTTTCACTCTGCATGTCAGAATTTTTTTATGAAATAGAAGAGGATTTGAGAAGTCACTCAAAATGTGCCTTAATTTTTCTTTCGGCAGCACTAATCCTACTTTCCATGGCAAAATGAACCCCCACATTGTTTTCCTTTTTAAATTAAATGTTTTAAGTTACCACTTTATTCTAATCAAGATGGCTTCAGGTGTGACATACGTTTGTCATAAGTAGGACTGTTAGCGCTCTAGTTGTTCTTTAGAACACTCTGGGAAGCTGCAGTAGAACACAAAGGAATCAACTCACAGTTTCTGCCCTTGTTGGATGTACATGTTTTACTGAGAATGTCAGACTTCATTCTCACATGACTGAGAAAGATAATGTGAATTTACAGAAAATATGCTCTCAGTTTAGATTATAAATCACCTTCTAAACCCCTGTGGGAAAAGCATGAGAAAAGAGTTTTCTCTCAAACATGAGTCATGATATCACAGCAGAAGGCTTTTTCACATGGTAAAATCACCTTAGAACACAATACAATTCCTAAAATGAGTATGGTACCATCAACAAATGATTTATAATGTAACTAAAGTCTTAAAACCTTCTATTAACTGCAATGCTTTTTAATGAGGTGCTATCATGTCTATTGGTCCCAAGATGGCTGCCAACACTTCTTGGATGAAGTACTGACAGCCAATCAGATCTCACGATGAGATGTGTGGTTAGGCTCCGCCCAGATATATATGTGATTTTGACTTTGATTTTCTCAGGAACTACTGGACGGATTTACACCATTTAAACAAAAGGCATGACTCTGAACCAAAGTCTACCTTATATATATATATTACCTACTGGCGAGAAAAAAGGGGGGGTCCCAAAACGTGTTTTCCACATGCAGTTTCCCATAGGACCTTTAGCCGCATCTACAGCCCGAACTGCTGAACGGAATTACACCAAATTTGGCAAAGAGGTAGTCCTTAGTTCAGACTCGTGCCTTTTGCTTAAATTGTGTAAATCTGTTCAGTAATTCCTGAGAAAATTACATTTAAAAGTACATATATATCTATGGCCTCGGAGGATCCGCGCACCCTATGCGCACCCAGCGCGCACCCTGCCGTGCACGAGCTGTATTCCAATTGGCTGTCAACACTCCAAATCAGCAAGTGTTGGCAGCCATCTTATGCCTCGTTAGAACCGAGGCACAAGAAACCTAAGAAATAAACACGCAAAACGCGAAAAGGTGGCAGGGTAGAAACACCCTGACCCCCTAGGCCTGCTCAGGGGGTCCCACAAGGAACCCCAGGGCCAAAAAAAGCATTTTTTTAAAAAAAGAAATTGGCGAGATTCGCGCTGGGTACTCGAATTTCGGTCGAAAATTTTACAAAATGAAGCGCGGCCTCCCATGCTTTTTTGGTAATTGGCCCCCGGTGGGGCAAATCCCAGGGGCATTTTAAAAAAATAGTGTGGAGGGGTCCCAATCCCCCCCACACTGCCCCGGGGACCGCCACCCCCTGGGGCTACAAAAAATTGGGTGTGGGGGGGCTCTGAGGCCCCCCAACCCACCAGGTACCTCCAGTAAGCGCCACGGAGCTGCGTTGCAGAGTGTAATTAAAAGGGGCATGGCCTCTGAACACCTCTCTGCAACGCAGCTCCCTGGCGCATACTGGAGGTACCTGGTGGACTAGTTGGACCCCAGGGGACCTCAGGATTGAAGAGGAATTAATTCCCCAACTTAAAAACGCGCCACAGGGCGTGTTTGCACACATGTCACCTCAGGCCCCGCCCCCTTCCTTAACCATTGTGCAAATATTCCTCTAAAATCAGCCGAACTACGAATTCCGATTTACTCACCTATTATCACGAGAGACCTCAGTGCTGCATCTTTGAGCCCAGTACAGATCCTGAAAAGTAATTCTAACCGTACTTACCAGTAACTTGAATTTCCTTCCATAGGATATCATTGCCTGCTTTTTGCGGAAAAAGTTTCTAAGTGTCGATTTTTGAAACGCAAAAATATTCCTCTAAAATCATCCGAACTACGAATTCCGATTTACTCACCTGTTATCAGGAGTGACCTCAGTGCTGCAACTTTGAGCCCAGTACTAATCCTGAAAAGTAATTTTAACAGTACTTACCAGTTACTTGAATTTCCTTCCATAGGCTTACATTGACTGCTTTCACTTGGAAATTCTTCGAAGTGTGGAATTTGGAATTTACAAATATTCCTCTAAAATCATCCGAACTACGAATTCCGATTTACTCACCTGTTATCAGGAGTGACCTCAGTGCTGCAACTTTGAGCCCAGTACTGATCCTGAAAAGTAATTTTAACAGTACTTACCAGTTACTTGAATTTCCTTCCATAGGCTAACATTGACTGCTTTCACTTGGAAATTCTTCGAAGTGTGGAGTTTTGGAATTTACAAATATTCCTCTAAAATCAGTCGAACTACGAATTCTGGTTTACTGACCTGTTATCAGGAGAGAACCCAGTGCTGCATCTTTTAGCCCAGCACTGACCCTGAAAAGTAATTCTAAGCGTACTTACCAGTAACTTGTATTTCCTTCCATAGAAATCCGTTGTGTGGTTTTCAGCAGAAAAGTTTCTGTCTACTTTCACAAACTAAAAATATTCCTAAAAAATCATCTGTATGACTTAAACACATTCTTTCAACTGTGTGCAGGAGATTCACCAGTGCTGGATCCAGGATCCACCACTGAGTAAGAAAAAGTAACGATAACACTGCTAAGTGAATTTTCTGCCATAGGATAACATTGGTGATTCTATGTGAAAACATTTCTAAGTGTCAACTTTTAAAATACAATAATATTCCTTACAAATCACTACTGTAACCAAAATGTTTTTACTCAACTGTTTACAGGAGATGTCCAAGGACTGCATCTAGGATCCAGTCCTGTGGTTAGAAGAGTAATCCATAAAGTAACTAATTGCATTTGAATAGAAATTCACATTGAGCTTGATGTTGCATTGTGTTTGAAATTTTGTTGCCCATTGCAACAACTGTAACTACTGTACTTAAAAGTCTATTGCCTATTTGCAAAGTATTTAAACTAAAGTAATTCATTCTGAGAAAGTATATTTTGTATTGTAATGTATAATGTAATTATAATGTAATTAAAAAAATAAAATATCTAAAAATAAATAGTTTAAAAAATGTAGTAAATCAGTATAAAAAAATCAGTATAACAATTAATACATTAAAAATTGTCATTTGCAAAACCTTTGAAATTCACTGAAAAAACCATAGGTTTCAGGCCTGATATAGTTAGGAATTAGCATTTAAAAAACCTTTGAAATTCACTGAAAAAAACATAGGTTTCAGGCCTGATATAGTTAGGAATTAGCATTTAAAAAACCTTTGAAATTCACTGAAGAAACCATAGGTTTCAGGTCTGATATAGTTAGGAATTAGCATTTAAAAAACCTTAGAAATTCACTGTAAAAACCATAGGTTTTAGGGGTGTTATAGTTAGCTGGACATTTCACTTGAACAAAACCATTGAATTTCCTCCGATATAGTTAGTTGTACTAACTACATCTCACACACCCGCAATCCACTGCTGATGATGTCACATATTACATCATTCATGACATGGTCAGTGACATCACTGATGACATCTCAAATGACAACACTGAGGAAACACTGGAAACAAGGATATCAAAAGCTCAGAAAACACCGGAAACAAAGGTAGGTCTCACCGGTACACAGCTTCAATCACCAACGCTGGAATGAAGGGAGCTGGGGCTTAAACCTAGCCCACAGTAATCATATGTGTCAGGAGTGAGCAGACTAGCAGCAGCAAGCCACAGGGGAGCTGAATTCTTCCACTCATCCTTGGCCTGCAGGGGTGGAGACGAAGCAGAGAGCAGGTAATTCTAGGTAATAGAGTTTCAGGAATGAGCAGGCCGGCTTCCACAAAACCTGGCATGGGTTGGGAGTATATGGCAATTTCCAAATAGCTTCCAGATGGCTCGAAGTCAGGATATGCATGCAGGGGAGTGTCTGGAAGGGTAAATAGACATAATATCGAATTTAAAATATCGAATAACAATAATATCGAAGTAAAAATATCGCTATAACATTAATATCGAAGTGTAGAATATCGATGTAAGTAATATCGTTTTTTTTTGTTTAGTAAAATATCGAAGTATGAAATATCGATGTAGTAATATCGTTTGTAGATAATATCGATTGATTAGTTTTGTTAGAAATATCGAAACATATTATATAAAGGTGCCGATCACGATCCGGTAAAAACCGGGTACGAACCGTCGGACGGAGAATATGCTCCGTCCGACGGTTCGTACCCGGTTGTCAAAATATACCAACATGGAATTACGATTCACACGGAAACACCATTTCCGTACGAATCGTACAAAACACCAACCGACTAAAATAAACATACAAATGCGATCCGGGAAAGCGCCGACCTGACGTCGGGACGCACGCAGCCTGCCATTCACGAACCAGGAATCACGATTCGCACCGACGTCATCCCGCACGGTGAATATTTTCCGGCTGTCAAAAACTGCCGGGAAATCAGGACGACGTGAACAAGGAGTACCAGTACGCGACGGACAGACAGGACGACGCGAACAAGGAGTACCCGTACGCGACGGACAGACATGGACCTGAACCTACGTGTCATCCCGGCCCTCATAGCAGTCGACCTCCTCTACAGGTTACGACGCAGACGCCTCAGAAGGTCAGAACAACAAAGGGAGGGGGGAAAGGGGGGGGGGTGGCAGGTCCAGGGCAGGCCACAAAACCACCACCATAGTCACACAGCGCACATGCCCTGGACATACCTGACCCTCAGGCCCTGGTCACTACGAGGGGGTGGGGGCGTGTCCAGCTAAGCCAGCGACCACCACAACGGAAGTTCTTGACGATGCGAACCGGCAACACAACCAGACAGGTACGTCCCGTACCCACGCCTTAAGAGCGTGGGTACGAGTTGTACCACGCCCACACCTACGTCACCCCAACAATGGCGGGACGGCTCGTACCCACGTGGCAAAGGCCTGGGTACGGCCCGCACAAGCATCACATAGCGTGGGGACAGATATGTACGGACCGTACCCCCACCCCGTATGCATGGAGCGTACCCCCCACCCCAACAGTGTAAGTACGACACGTACCCCCACCCGCGTATGCAAGGAGCGTACCCCCCATGCCAACAGTGTAAGTACGACACGTACCCCCACCCGCGTATGCAAGGAGCGTACCCCCCACCCCAACAGTGTAAGTACGACACATACCCCCACCCGCGTATGCAAGGAGCGTACCCCCCATGCCAACAGTGTAAGTACAATGCATACCCCCACCCGCGTATGCAAGGAGCGTACCCCCCACCCCAACAGTGTAAGTACGACACGTACCCCCACCCACGTATGCAAGGAGCGTACCCCCCATGCCAACAGTGTAAGTACGACACGTACCCCCACCCGCCTATGCAAGGAGCGTACCCCCCACCCCAACAGTGTAAGTATGACACGTACCCCCACCCGCGTATGCAAGGAGCGTACCCCCCATGTCAACAGTGTAAGTACGACACGTACCCCCACCCGCCTATGCAAGGAGCGTACCCCCCACCCCAACCGTGTAAGTACGACCCGTACCCCCATGGAGCGAACCCACACACGTGTATGGACAAAGCGTACATATTGTTAAATAGGAGGTGTGTGTGCAGAGTCCTCCCAGCAGTGCCCAGAGACAGGAGGGGTGGGTGCCTATCACTCCCAGCAGTGCCCAGAGACAGGAGGGGTGGGTGCAGAGTCCTCCCAGCAGTGCCCAGAGACAGGAGGGGTGTGTGCAGAGTCCTCCAAGCAGTGACCAGACACAGGAGGGGTGTGTGCAGAGTCCTCCCAGCAGTGCCCAGACACAGGAGGGGTGTGTGCAGAGTCCTCCCAGCAGTGCCCAGAGACAGGAGGGGTGGGTGCCTATCACTCCCAGCAGTGCCCAGACACAGGAGGGGTGGGTGCCTATCACGCACAGCAGTGCCCATGGAACGCAAAGGGTGGAGTAGCCACAGATACCATGCCCACAAATTTCAGTCAGGTGCACAAAGACCCTGCAGTACATGTACCACATGTGTGCGAGGCTGGGAGTATACGCATGCATAGTGCAGAAAAGAAAACATGTACACATGAAGTCATGTCAATAGTCCACATACACAAGTACAATGACTACCAAGAATGCCACGAATGATGCAGGTGGAGACATCGCTCAGCATGCATGTGCAAAGTAGAAGGAGTCCGTCACACACCCAGCTAATGTACACACACCTCAGCGCTAAATATTGGGAACACCCTGCAGGGAAGATGGCAGGGTACACAGAGGAAGGAATCCACCTTGGGACAATTTCACCATGCAGCAACTGCTTACATGAACACAGAAACCTAGCTAACACCGTGTGATGGCACACAGATCCCAGGGTCCCCCCTATGACCAGCACACTACTACATTTCCCACACAACCAACACATGATCACCACCCAAAATTATGTAGCAGCCCCACCAACAGCAATATCAGAATAGCAGTAGTGTTCAAAGGAAACAAAAATGGCTTTAATCAGCAATATCAAAAATTGTATGTCCGTAGAAAGTTCAATATTTACAAAGCCCATTGGGCAGTCCAGAAGTCACAGCTGGAACGGGGGACACAGTGGGATGTGTGTCCCCTAGCTTGCCTGCACAGTTACATTCCATCATCTTCCACAGGGGTGAGGGCATCATGTGGGGGGGAAGTAACAGGCACCGCAGGGACAGGAGGGTGAAGGGTAGGCATGGTGGGTGCAGGGATGGAGGACTCCACCACAGGGGGTGGGGCAGGGCCAAAGGTGGAGGCCAGGATCTCGCTGCACACCTTAGCAAGGTCCGCCAGGGAATCCCCTGCACCCGAAGGAACCACAGGCCCCAAGGAGGGGGGGTCAGAAGGATGGGTCGCAGCGCCACTGGGGGAGGGTGTAGACAGGGGGGGGAATCAACCACCCTGACCGAGGACTTCCTTGACCGCTTGCATGGTGGTGTCACTGTGGGGCTCAGGGACAGAGCGGCCATGAAGGAGTCTTTGGGGGAGATGTGGCCAGGAGAGCTGAGGGGAGGGGATTTGGAGGGAGTGGATTGGGTGGAATGCGGACTCCCACTCTGGCTGCGTGTCACACGTTTGCCCCCCGACCCAGTGGGTGTGCCTACCTCACCCTGTGTGTGCGTGTCAGGAGGTGTGCGGTAGACCTTCCCTGCTGGTGTGGTGCCTGTGTGTGTTGTGGTGGGTGCATGCTGACGTCTGGGTGTACGTGGGACAGGGATGGGAGTGGGTAGTGTGGATGGGGCAGCGGTAGGGGGTGGGACGTAGCGCTGCAGGAGACCCACTGCTGCAGTCAGTGTGGAGTCTATGGACCTCAGCAAGTTGCGTTGGTCAGCCTGCGATGAATGAATGCCCTCCAAGTATGCCTCGATGTTGTTGAGGACCTGGCTGTGGGCATGGAGGACATTAAGGATCGCAGTCTGACCAATCTGCAACTGCCGCTGGATGTCCACAGACTCAGCATTGGCGGCAGCAGTGGAGACAGGGGCAGGGGGTGCGGTGCCTGGCAGGAAGGAGACATGTGGTGACCGGGCACGTTGGGAAGGGACACGAGCACGTGGGAGGCGGCTGATGCCAATGGAGGGGGCGGTGCGAGATGTAGGGCTGCTGTCAGATGGTGGTGCAGCCACCGCCCACTCGGAGAGATCATCCTCGGACCCGTCAGCTTCATACTCTGTTGTGTCAGTCGACAGGTCCCCGGGTTCACTCTCCTCCGCCTCAGTCCCACTCGATGTGCCAGGCACGATGTCACCGCTGGCACTGGTGCTCGGTCCCTCTGCGCCGTCTGTGTCCATGTCTCCCTCCGTGTCCCCCGACGATGCTGTGGGCAGGGTGAAGAGACAGAAATTAATCATACACCTGTATACATATGTCACATGAGTCCAATCTACTTAGGTTACAGTGCATAGCCTGAAACAAAGGAAGAGTTACAACTACAAAACAAGGTACATATGTAGGCCCTGCAAGACACAGTTGTGTCACCCACCATGCCATGGAAAAACTATGGAGAGCATGACACAATAGCAAATGAGATGACATGGAATTTTGACTGAGGAGCAAGGCCCTGGGGACAATCCAGCACTGCATCTGCACCACACAGCGTGGCAGGCAATAGGGATGAGCAGGGACCGCATCCAGGAACTAGAGGCACATGCAGCATAGGTAATACTGATAACATGCCCACCCTGACTGGCACACTGCACCTTGAGTGTATGTCCAGACAAACATCACACACTGGCCAGTCCTAGCAAGGAGATTACAGGTCTTGACATGTAGGCCATGCCCGCACCACCCACCCCCTACAAGAGACAAATCTGTGGAGACACAGGAAGCACTTACAGCTCTTAGTCTGGGTGAAATACACATGGGATGGAAAAATTCAATATTGCACACAAAATACACAATGTGCGCCTGTCCAAATAATCATGTACAAATGGGCATCATCAGATTATTGCAACAAGACACACAGGCAATGGCCACCGTGAGTATGTACTTGGAAAATCAGGTCAGGCCGGACAGTGGACACTTGGAATGCATCTCACGTCAAAATACATGGTGCCAGGGGACAATGGCACAGAGCACAACCTATGCTGTAGACACAGAGATTGTCGACATTCTCGGATTACACACATGACACCTAGGAAAAGATGCCCCTGGGGACAGTAGTGGCCACACAACTCCATGCTCCTGAATGGGAATGACTGCAACACACGCTAACATCCCTGCACTATGCGTAACGCACACTCATGCACATCATGTCACAGGCCACCACATGGGACATGCCTGCTGGAAGGCCTCGCACTTGAGAGATTAACTCCCATGTCTGGACTCAGCATTAGTGCCAACTGACATGGAACCCACAAGTCCAGAACTGGACAGGGCACAGGCAAGGTCACAAAACCTGTTACACACCACCCCCACACATGATGCTGCAGGCATAGTACCCTTGGAGAAGGTGTCAGGCTATATAACCTTGTGATGGAGTGACTACACACAGACCAGGGAACACATTGCAAGGAGGGGAAGGGAGGAAGAAGAGCACTGCAATACTGTGGGTAACAGGATCTGCACACCACCATAAACCCTGGAAGTGTATCCATGGAACAGTGCACTTACAAATGCTGGTGAAACACAACAAACACACATGTACCTACCGCCTTCCGGCTGCTGCATCTCCTGTAGGCGCCTGTCCAAGTCTGGAAAGACCACCGCCAGAACACGTTTCTGGATGTGGGAGAGACGGCGGCGCCCGCGGTTCTTATGGCTCTCAGGTGAGTCCCCCAGCAGGACCCGTGCGATCCTCGGCGTCCAGCACCGGATATCCTGCCAGCGTTTCCTCACCTGGGACAGGCCCCGCCTCCGACCATCCGCACTCCTCACGGCGCTGACGGCGTCCAGCCATATCTGCTCCTTGGCAGAGGCGTCTACCTGTGAGGATGAACAAGTGACACTACATCAATACACCTGGCACATGTCACAGAGACACAGATTAGAACACATTTGCTGTTTACAACAAGGCATAGTATGCATCCAACGCATTGCACCTTTGTCATAGGGACATGATCCTCTGGGGGAAGGCCAAAAGCAGTACGTGCCATTGAAAGGACACAGGTGGAATGAGGGCAACTACACAATCAATGATCCAGGCTCACACTGTGCATCACACCCACCCCTCCTGTCTCTGGGCACTGCTGGGGGACTCTGCACCCACCCCTCCTGTCCCTGGGCACTGCTGGGAGTGATAGGCACCCACCCCTCCTGTCTCTGGGCACTGCTGGGGGACTCTGCACCCACCCCTCCTGTCCCTGGGCACTGCTGGGAGTGATAGGCACCCACCCCTCCTGTCTCTGGGCACTGCTGGGAGTGATAGGCACCCACCCCTCCTGTCTCTGGCCACTGCTGGGAGTGATAGGCACCCACCCCTCCTGACTCTGGGCACTGCTGGGGGACTCTGCACCCACCCCTCCTGTCCCTGGGCACTGCTGGGAGTGACAGGCACCCACCCCTCCTGTCTCTGGGCACTGCTGGGAGTGATAGGCACCCACCCCTCCTGTCTCTGGCCACTGCTGGGAGTGATAGGCACCCACCCCTCCTGACTCTGGGCACTGCTGGGGGACTCTGCACCCACCCCTCCTGTCTCTGGGCACTGCTGGGAGTGATAGGCACCCACCCCTCCTGTCTCTGGCCACTGCTGGGAGTGATAGGCACCCACCCCTCCTGACTCTGGGCACTGCTGGGGGACTCTGCACCCACCCCTCCTGTCCCTGGGCACTGCTGGGAGGGATAGGCACCCACCCCTCCTGTCTCTGGGCACTGCTGGGAGTGATAGGCACCCACCCCTCCTGTCTCTGGCCACTGCTGGGAGTGATAGGCACCCACCCCTCCTGACTCTGGGCACTGCTGGGGGACTCTGCACCCACCCCTCCTGACTCTGGGCACTGCTGGGGGACTCTGCACCCACCCCTCCTGTCCCTGGGCACTGCTGGGAGTGATAGGCACCCACCCCTCCTGTCTCTGGGCACTGCTGGGAGTGATAGGCACCCACCCCTCCTGTCTCTGGCCACTGCTGGGAGTGATAGGCACCCACCCCTCCTGTCTCTGGGCACTGCTGGGAGTGATAGGGACCCACCCCTCCTGACTCTGGGCACTGCTGGGAGACATCAGGCATTCCCCCCCTGGGACCCCCCCTACAGTACATAGCATGTGTGTCACACCTGGACACAATGGCAGAAGTCACAGTCACAAAAAAGGGACACAGTCTGTGCCAGTGGACACTGCACTCACCTGATAACCTGGTCGCCCATACATCATGGGGTACCGTGGGAGGATCACATCCACCAAAGCCATGTTCTCCTCCAGGGTGAATGGCTGTGACCTCTCCACAGCCCTTGACATGGTTCCAGGGAATCAGTAGCAGCAGCTGGGTCGTGGAATACAGAGATGTGCAGGCAAGTGCTCCCTCATGGGACCTGGCTGCCTTATATCTGCCTTGCTGGCCCATCTCATGCACAGGAGTACAAAGTGATTGGTCACTCACATTTGCATCCTATGTTTCCTCCAATCCCTTCAAACCTAGCAGTCTGTGGGTTCTTAATCTGTTTTTTTCTCCTGCATGATATCAGCTCCACAAACACATTGCAACAAAGTAGATTCATTCCAACTGACTTCTGCTGTGCACCTTCCAGAACAAATTCAAAATTTGAACTTGGTCTCCATGACAACCAGCATGCATGTAGGCCTTAATACTTGTCCCTCATGTGTCCCCTATGTAATTTGGAGCTTCACACACAGGTACGGTGCATTCCGGGGCCCTAGGGCACCCCAAATGCATAGCAACGGCCCGTACACGCGTGCCTACGTTCCCTATCACTATAGGTGTCCTCGCATATGCGTACTCGTAGTGGTACGGGCCGTACACGTGCCTGTACGCTCCCTATCACTATGGGTGTCCTCGCGTATGCGTACACGTAGTGGTACGGGCCGTACACGCGCCTGTACGCTCCCTATCGCTATGGGTGTCCTCACGTATGCGTACACTTAGTGATAGGGAGCGTACAGGCGCGTGTACGGCCCGTACCACTACGTGTACACATACGCGAGGACACCCATAGTGATAGGGAGCGTACAGGCGCGTGTACGGCCCGTACCACTACGTGTACGCATACGCGAGGACACCCATAGTGATAGGGAGCGTACAGGCGCGTGTATGGCCCGTACCACTACGTGTACGCATACGCGAGGACACCCATAGTGATAGGGAGCGTACAGGCGCGTGTACGGCCCGTACCACTATGGGTGTTCTTGCGTATGCGTACTCGTAGTGGTACGGACCGTACACATGCCCGTACACTCACCATCACGATGGGTACACATACGGCAGCACTCCCATAGGGATATGGGACCGTACACAGGCCCTCTTAGCAGCAGTACGGCGGTTTTCACACATCACAGTGATGACAGGCAGCACACAGGAAGGAATAGGGCGGACATACTTGTCCATGGATGGACATCAAGGCATTGTCTGTGCAGTACTACATGTGTGGGCACAGATGTGACAGGCTGTGATGTGGAACATTACTCCTGAGTCGAGAAGGCACCAGATGTATGATGAGATGTGTACAGATGTAATGTGTGACGGTGCAATGTGTGCCAGGCATGCCCTTGACTCCTTGGACATGTGTGCATGTCGTACTGCACACTTGGGATGACCGACACTGGCATGGCACGGACACCAACACACGGAAGTGTCCCCTGATGCCCGGTACAGGGGTTGCCACACCTGACTTGTCACTACCCACGGTGCACGATGTGACTAAGTCATGTATGTGTGGGGGGTTCCCATTAGGTTGATGTTGGAGCACCCTCAAAAGCTGCAGCTGTTGCAGCAAACAACATGTGTCTGTGTGTAGATTGACATTGCACACTGTTCCGCACACCATGCCACATGTGGTATTGGATGTGAGGTGCGTATGTATGCATGTGACACGGAGTAGCGTAACAGGGACATGTCTGCATCCTCTCAATGAATGTGTGGTGAGTCATGACATGTGCACCTTCATGGCAAGGTGTGTGGGCTGTCCTAGTGTAATGTCATGTGACCTGTGGCTCTAGTGTTCCGCTACCAGTCTCTGCAATCGGCATCCTACTTCTGCTGATGTGTGGGTGTATGTCACTCCTGTCTTGCGTCTGGCTGTTCACTTGCACTGGGACACAGCTAATCCCATGGCATGGCATGTGGAGGTTCTCAATCTCCGTGTGTAGCTGGGTCTTGGTAGGAGTGTCACCTGGCAGCCATACGTGTCCAGGGCATGTGGCACATACCTGACTCCGTATGTAGCATATGTGTATAGACAGATTAACATGTGCTCAGTACAAATTATTTGTTGTTGTGGTGCACTCACTCTTCCTTGTCACTTCCAAATTACTGCAGAGCGCCGCCTCTTCCCCGAGCAATTCCGGACTTGGCTGCCATGCAGGAGAATGATCCTATCCGGTGCTACCGCTTCCCCCAACGGTTGATTCTGGAGTTGACGGCGAGACTGGCACCACACCTGCAACTGCTGCACAGGTATCCTACGGCACTGACACCCAAGCTGAAGGTAATGGCAGCCCTACATTTTCTAGCCACGGGTACCTTTCAAAATACCATAGCTCATGTTGGTGGCATGTCCCAGAGCATGTTCTGCCGTGTGCTGCATGATTTCTTAGAGGCCATGTTGATTCACCTGGATGACTTCATCAAGTTCCCAACCCCTGAAATGTTGACTGGGGTCAAGCGTGGATTCTATGCCCTGGGAGGGATGCCCCATGTCATTGGGTCCATAGATGGGACACATGTTGCTTTGGTACCACCACACGCACAGGAGGTAGCGTACCGCAATCGGAAGCACTACCACTCCATCAATGCCCTTGTGGTGTGTCTGTCCAACATGGTGATTTCACATGTCTGTGCTCGTTTTCCAGGATCAGCACACGATGCCTACATCATGAGTTGTAGCAGGGTGCCTGAAATGATGACGCAGCTGCGCAACGAACGAGCATGTGTTGTTGGTGGGTACAGTCTGTCTGTCCTGTATTTTGCGTAGACTACCGGCACGACCGCTTCTCCAGTTCTAACGATGTCCATGTGCTTCCCATGTAGGGGACGCTGGCTATCCCAACATGCCATGGCTGATCACACCTCTCCGCAACACCATCACGCCGGCCCAGCTCCGCTACAACACCGCCCATGGCCGGACAAGGCCAGTGATAGAGAGGACATTTGGCCTGCTGAAGAGCCGATTCAGGTGCCTACACAAGACCGGCGGCGCGCTCCCATATGCCCCTGCGAAGGTCTGCAAAATCTTCATGGTCTGCTGCATGCTGCACAACATGGCAGTTGAGCAAGCTGTGCCACTCATCCTGGATCAAGCTGACCAGGACCATTCACCCGTGGAGGACGAAGGGCTTGGCAATGGGGCTAGTGATGTGGAGGATGTGGAGCCGCAAGAGGACATCCGGACTCGGCTCATACGCGACTTCTTTGCTTAGTGGTGAGTACCAGTGTCTGAGTGTGCACGCATTGCTCCCCGTGTGGCATGTGTTGTGATGTGTGTCTCCACCTGCATGTATGGCACGTGAGTCAGAGGTGTATGTGGGTGTGTCACTGGAGTGATGGTGGCAGTGATGGTTGTATTTCCCCAGTCATAATTGTGACCTAGCATGTTGTCATCCATACATGTGTCGAGTACATGCACATGCAAGTGGCTGTGCTTTTTGTGGCTGACTTCTTGTGTGTCTCTCTTCCCCAGGTACTTGCGCATGCCGTCTGCTGCTTGCATTATTGTGGCACTGCTATTCCTCATGGACACGTCATCGTGTGCTGACTCAGCGTTACACGCACGGACAAGTTTGAAAGTCTCCTTAGGGTAAAGGATGCATCAGTGGTGTATTGGGTGTGGCAGTTGTTCACAATGTATGCACACTGCCCCTGTCGATGTTTGGTTCCTCTGCAGACATGTAGCATCACCATGGTACACATTACATGCAGCTGGGTACACCTGAATAGATGGTCTGACTTGTTGACAGTCATCAGTGATGGGATAGTGGATTGTGATGATGGCATCAATGTGTGTAACACTGCCATCGGACACATACGGTTTGCATTGGCTTGACATGGTGTGGGACTTCTACATCAGCGGATCAATGGTGTATGGCAGTCTCTCCGTGAGCATGACTGTTGCTGTACTCAATGTGTCTGTCAGCACGGTTGTGCGGCCACCCCCTCAGCTGGTTGGGTCCATCACGGGTGTGTATGGTGCTCCATGTCTGTCTTGCATGTTTAGACTTTACAAGACACATGTAAGGTAATAATGCAACCAGCAGGCATCTTCTCTTCATGGTTTGAATTTTTATTTTTGTGGGGGGGCGGGGGGGTATGACGTGAGGGGCTTTCCGGGAGTTTGGAATCCAAAGTTCAGTAGGGGAGTTGGTGTCCTTGCCATTGGAAATCCTCAGAGTCCATGCCACAGTCTTTGTCAACATTGGTCAGACAGTGACCAGCAAGGCCATGTGGCAGAGAATGTCTCTTGATGCTGTGATGCTGTTGCTCCAGTGGGCCAGGTGCCAGGCCAGGTGTCCTGGGAGATGGTGATGTAGCGCCGACCCTCACGGTCCTTTCCGTGGACGACCCGGCCTCCTGCGGGGACCCTCAGAAGCAGGCCGTGACGATGTTTGGGATGCTCCATTGGATGTTTCCTCCTCCTCCTGATCCCTCCCTGTGGGTGGTGATGTTCTACACCTTCTGGCACAGGGAGGGTTGCCCATGTTGTCGGCCATCCGACGGAGTGTATTGTGAATCCCCTGGAACACCGTCACGAGCTCAGCCTGTCTGTCCTCCATCCTCCATTGGTGTTGCAGTAGACAGGCATGTTGCTGGGCCTGCTGGGTCTTTATCTCATCGAGGGTCCCCTTCATCTCATTGAGGGTGGACACAACCTGGGCCATGCCCGTGGTGTCCTGCCGGTATGTGTCCAGGATGTTACGGACATGGGAATATACCGGTTCCCCAGCCAACTGGTCAGGCTGGCGCCTCCGCCGTCCTCCACTCCCACCACCCCTGCCCACTTGCACCTGGCCTGCCCTTGTGGGCACATCGGGTCTCCGGGACCCCTGAGGGGTGGCATTGGCATTGTCGCCTGCCTCCTCCTGGGTGCCCGGGACACCGTGTCCCTCCTGGCCAGCCTGGCTGCTTTGTGGTGGTGGATCCTGGGTGTCTCCTGGGATGTGGCAGGAGTGGGGGTGGTGGTTGGCCCCGTTGTACCTGACGCAGGTGCTGCAGGTCGTTGGACACCAGAGGGGCCAGGTTGGTCGGGGTCGTCCACAGAGTGGTGAGAGTCGTCGCTGCCGGTGGGATCGGCCTCCCGCAGAGCCGGGTCCTGTGAGTCTTCCCCCAGTGTTGGGGGGTGAACCACGAGGTTGACCTGTGTGTGAGAGAGACAATGTTAATTTTGGTCCATGCAACATCCATGTTTCATCAGTTTCAAAGTTGGCACATTTCCTCTTGGAATTAGGATCTGTCTTGCATTCCACTCACAGTGCACTTGTGCATGGGTGTGTCCCTTGGGCACCACTTTGGCGCCTTTAACTATGTGTGGCACAGTCTTACTTGCTGCGTCAATTGTGACTGCAGTCAGCAGTGGAGTGGGCAGGTGTGGCGAGCCATGCATTGGCGCCTTCCGTGTAGCACTGTACATGTGCACAAGGAGTGGATCCACACACTTCAATGATGCAGGTAGCTGTCGTTGTGCTCATGCACAGGTTGTGACATGGCCCTGTGTTTTGCCATGGAAAAGAGGGGGGGTTCTGGCACTGGCCACCCTTGTCTACATGCACGCAGTCCACCTGCTGACAAGCAGACATTCCCACACACCACAAGGCTGATTTGCTCTCCCTGTGTTACCCTCCCTCTCTGTCCCCCTCTACCTCCCTCTCTGTCCCCCTTTCCCTCCCTCTGTGTGTCAGCCTCCTCCCTCTGTCCGTCTTCCCGTGTCTCCCTCCCTCTGTGTCACCCTGTCCCTCCCTCTGTGTGTCACCCTCCTCCCTCTGTCCATCTCCCTGTGTCTCCCTCCCTCTGTGTCCCCCCTCCCTCCCTCTGTGTGTCAGCCTCCTCCCTCTGTCCATCTCCCTGTGTCTCCCTCCCTCTGTGTCCCCCTGTCCCTCCCTCTGTGTGTCACCCTCTGTCACCTAAGGCCAGCTTCCTGGGCACACACTGTTAGCAGCTCTTTGATTGGCCCTTGGCTTGTTGCTGCGAGTTTGTTTCTGATCTCCAGGCACCCATTGGGTGTAGTGTGTGTGTCTGCGCTGCTGCTGTGGTGGTGTGTGCTGCCACTCTTTCACAGTGTTGGCTGTTCATTAGCTGCTGTCATGTGCAAAAACGTGCCTTCACCCCCATGTGTTAATGCAAGGCGTCCGCCATTTGCTGGCGAGTCTTTCCTGTGTGGGGACACAGTGTTAGTCTGGCTGTGACCTAGGCCATATGGGCAGAGGGCATTGTTGTCTGCTTCTGAGTGGCACTATGTGATTTTTGGGGCCCACCCTCCCGCCATCCGGCTTATCGTGTCATGTGTTGGTGTCTTCTGTGGCCTGTGACTTGACATTGTCCAGCTGGGTGCATGGGGCATGGTGGCGCCAGTGGCATGTGCGTGTTCATGGAGTGTGGTTGAGTAATGCGATAGCTTGGGGTGGTTGCTTGCCTGTTTGTGGGTTTGGTTGTGGATGACGTTCCCCCCATGTGAGGTGCGTTGTTTGTGTACTCACCCGGGTCTCAGAGTCCTCCTAATCCTTCGACCGGCAGTATGGCCATCACCCTCTCCTCCCAGGGATGGTAGTGTACGGGTCTGCGGGATGGCCCTCCTCCAGTGACGATGGCCTGGTTGTGTTCGTCCGTCATCTTGGCTCGGACCCTCCTCCGCAGATCGTACCACCTGGCTTGGCATTCCTGCTTGTTCCTTCTGGTGTCCGCAACAGCATTCACAGCATCAACGATGGTCTGCCACATGGCTGTTTTTTCTGCAATGCTGGTCTGTCTGACCAATGTTCCAAAGAGGTGTGGCTCGACTCTGAGGATTTCATCGACAAGGACCTCCAACTCTCGGTTACTGAACTTTGGATTCTTGTTAGTGGGCATGGTGAGGGATGTGGGTGTGGATGGTGGGGGGTGTGTGTGGATGGTTGTGAGTGTGTGGGTGTGGTTGTGCAGGTGTGTGTGTGAATGTGATGAGGGGGTGTTTGTGAAGGTGGTCGTGTGAAGGTGTGCAAGTGTAAGGTGTGGTGAAGCTTGTAGTATGGTGCTGTAGGTTGTCTGAGGGGTCTGGCAGCAGTGATTCTGTTGCAAAGGCTCATGGTTTGTGTGTGTGGTCCCTTTTTATTGGTCCATTGGTGGGTGTGGCTGTGTTTGAAGTTTGGGTGGGTGTGTTATAAGGAGTGGTGGTGTTTTGGGCCTCTGTTTGTTTTTGGCAGTTGCAGGTCAGTGAATGTGTTGTTTTAGTGGTTGTTGGACATGTTTAGTGGCTTTGTGCCATTCGAATGGTGTATTCTTGTGTTGTTTTGTTTTGTCCTGGTTGTGTACGTGCGTTTTTTGCGTCTGTACGGTGTGTACATGGGCCATTTGGTTGTACAGTGCTGTCCTTGTGTGTGGCTTGGTACGACTCGTACATGCGGTTGTGATGTTGGGGCCTGGGGTGCGCTCCGTACTTAGGAGGTTGTGGTGGGGGTGCGACTCTGACGTACACGGGTGTACATACACGGGGGGTACAACACGTACAGGGGTGGGGGTAGGACTCGAACGTACAGGGGTGTACATACACGGGGGTACGACACTTACAGGGGTGGGGGTAGGACTCGAACGTACAGGGGTGTACATAGACAGTGGTACGACATGTACACGGGTGGGGGTACGACTCGAACGTACTGGGGTGTACATACACGGTGGTATGACACGTACAGGGGTGGGGGTATGACTCGGACGTACAGGGGTGTACATACACGGGTGGGGGTGTACATACACGGGGGTAGGACACGTACACGGGTGGGGGTAGGACTCGAACATACAGGGGTGTACATAGACGGTGGTACGACACGTACACGGGTGGGGGAACGACTCTAACGTACGGGGGTGTACATACACGGGGGTACGACACGTACAGGGGTGGGGGTAGGACTCGAACGTACAGGGGTGTACATAGACGGTGGTACGACACGTACACGGGTGGGGGTACGACTCGAACGTACTGGGGTGTACATACATGGTGGTACGACACGTACAGGGGTGGGGGTACGACTCGAACGTACAGGGGTGTACATACACGGGGGTATGACACGTACAGGGGTGGGGGTACGACTCGAACGTACAGGGGTGTACATACACAGGGGTACGACACGTACAGGGGTGGGGGTACGACTCGAACATACAGGGGTGTACATACACGGGGGTACGACACGTACATGGGTGGGGGTACGACTCGAACGTACAGGGGTGTACATACACGGGTGGGGGTGTACATACACGGGGGTAGGACACGTACACGGGTGGGGGTAGGACTCGAACGTACAGGGGTGTACATAGACGGTGGTAAGACACGTACACGGGTGGGGGTACGACTCGAACGTACAGGGGTGTACATAGACGGTGGTAAGACATGTACACGGGTGGGGGTACGACTCGAACGTACTGGGGTGTACATACACGGTGGTACGACACGTACAGGGGTGGGGGTACGACTCGAACGTACAGGGGTGTACATACACGGGGGTACGACACGTACAGGGGTGGGGGTACGACTCGAACGTACAGGGGTGTACATACACGGGGGTACGACACGTACAGGGGTGGGGGTACGACTCGAACATACAGGGGTGTACATACACGGGGGTACGACACGTACAGGGGTGGGGGTACGACTCGAACGTACAGGGGTGTACATACACGGGGGTACGACACGTACACGGGTGGGGGTACGACTCGAACGTACAGCGGTGTACATACACGGGTGGGGGTGTACATACACGGGGGTAGGACACGTACACGGGTGGGGGTAGGACTCGAACGTACTGGGGTGTACATACACGGTGGTATGACACGTACAGGGGTGGGGGTACGACTCGAATGTACAGGGGTGTACATACACGGGGGTACGACACGTACAGGGGTGGGGGTACGACTCGAACGTACAGGGGTGTACATACACGGGGGTACGACACGTACACGGGTGGGGGTACGACTCGAACGTACAGGGGTGTACATACACGGGGGTACGACACGTACAGGGGTGGGGGTACGACTCGAACGTACAGGGGTGTACATACACGGGGGTACGACACGTACACGGGTGGGGGTACGACTCGAACGTACAGGGGTGTACATACACGGACACGTACCGGGGTGGGGGTACGACTCGAACGTACAGGGGTGTACATACACGGGGTACGACACGCACACAGGTGGGGGTACGACTCGAACGTACAGGGGTGTACATGCACGGGTGGGGGTGTACATACACGGGGGGTACGTCTCGGATGTACGGGGGATGGGGGAGTGTTGGGCGCGTATGCGGGCACATGTCTCCATGGTTGCTATGGGAGTTCGGTGCGGACGGTGTTTTTTCCATACGGTTGTGACATCGGACGCACGGGATGGATCGTGATTCCTCGGTCGGACTTCACTTTTCCCATTTGTACGGTAAATCGTCCGAGGACGTGTCGGACACATTTTCCGACCCGAGGACGTGTGGGGAATCATTCCCAATGCGGTTCGTATGGACTTTTTCCCATGCGAATCGTGATTGCCAGTTTGTACGGCACTTGTACGATTCGTACGATAAAAAGACCCGATACGAGTCGTACGGGGAACATTTTTCCAGGATCGTGATCGGCACCAAAATGTTTAAAATGTCTAGTGTATATTAAATGAGTAAATTGTTTAATTATATGTAAAATTACTTTATTATTTTTTAAAATTTAATTAATAGTGTTAAGTAATTTATTGTATGATATGTTTTAGGAGCGGGATGTTGGGTTATTAGGGGATAAGGATGGGGAGTGTTTTAAAAATATTAGTGTAAAATCAGATAATAAATTTTAAATTTTAAATATTAAATAATTATGATTTCTAAATTGTAATGAAATGTCGAAATTATATATTTTTAATTTAGAAAATAATTTGGAAAATATATTTATATTTTAGGAGCGGGATGTTGGGTTATTAGGGGATAAGGGTGGGGAGTGTTTTAAAAATGTTAGTGTAAAATCAGATAATAAATTTTAAATTTTAAATATTAAATAATTATGATTTCTAAATTGTAATGAAATGTCGAAATTATATATTTTTAATTTAGAAAATAATTTGGAAAATATATTTATATTTTAGGAGCGGGATGTTGGGTTATTAGGGGATAAGGGTGGGGAGTGTTTTAAAAATGTTAGTGTAAAATCAGATAATAATGTAAAATTTTAAAATTTTAAATAATTAAACATTTCTAAATTGTAATGTAATTTCGAAATTATATATTTAAAATTTTGAAAATAATGTAGAAATTATATTTATGTTTTAGGAGCGGGATGTTGGGTTATTAGGGGATAAGGGTGGGGAGTGTTTTATATTAGTGTAAAATCAGATAATATTGTAAAAATATTTAATATTGAAGATTTAGAAATTTCTAAATTTTAATGTAAATTCGAAATTATATAATTTAAAATTTGTAAATTATTTTGAAATTTTATTTTTGTTTCATGGGTGGGATGTTGGGTTATTAGTGTATAAGGGTGGGGAGTGTTATTAAAATATGACTGTAAAATCAGATAATAAATGTATACAATGTAATATTAAAGAATTAGAAATTTATATATTTGAATGTAATTTTGAAAAAAAAATATTAAAATATTAAAATTAATTTAGAAATTATTAATTTTTTTTCATGGTTGGGATGTTGTGTTATTAGGGTGTAAGGGTGTGGAGTGTATTTAAATTATTAGTATAAAATTAGAGATTAATTACTACATTTTTAATAGTAAATAATTTAAAATTGTGAAAATGTTATGTATAATCCAAATGATATAAATTTTATTGGAAATTATAATTTGAATTTATATTTTTTATTTATGGGTGGGATGTGGGGATATTAGGGGAGAAGGGTGGGGAGTTATTTTTTTAAAAAAGAGTATAAAAATATATATTTAAACAATTACATTGATTAGTAAATTTTGAAGAACAATTATAATTAAATAATTGTATATTTGAAATTTTTAGGGAAAAAATATTGTACATTTTTTATATGGAATTAGGGTTAATACGGGATAGGGGTGGGTACTGTTTTAAAGATATTATTCTTAAATTCAATTGTTTTTAAAATATATCTCATAGTTAATAAATTGACATTTTTTATATTTTAAGTGATGTTATAACCAGCACCTTCTCTGACTTTGATCTTTCTGGAGTGGGAATAGTAAATTTTATTAGGTTAGTGTCCAGCACCTTCCCTGAGTTTATGTTAACTTGAGTGGGAATAGTAAATTATATAGGGTTAGTGTCCAGCACATTTCCTGAGTTTAATGTAGCTGTATTGGGAATAGTAAATTATATAGGGTTAGTGTCCAGCACCTTCCCTGACTTTATGTTAACTGGAGTGGGAATAGTAAATTATATAGGGTTAGTGTCCAGCACCTTCCCTGACTTTATGTTAACTGGAGTGGGAATAGTAAAATATATAGGGTTAGTGTCCAGCACCTTCCCTGACTTTATGTTATCTGGAGTGGGAATAGTAAATTATATTGGGTTCGTGTCCAGCACCTTCCCTGACTTTATGTTAACTGGAGTGGGAATAGTAAATTATATAGGGTTAGTGTCCAGCACCTTCCCTGACTTTATGTTAACTGGAGTGGGAATAGTAAGTTATATAGAGTTAGTGTCCAGCACCTTCCCTGACTTTATGTTAAATGGAGTGGGAATAGTAAATTATATAGGGTTACTCTCCAGGATATTCCATGACTTTAATTTTGCTGAATTGGGAATACTAAATTGTATAGGGTTACTGTGGAGCACCTTCCCTGACTTTAATCTAATTGGAGTGGGAATAGTAAATTATATAGGGTTAGTGTCCAGCACATTCCTTGACTTTAATGTAGCTGAATTGGGAATACTAAATTGTATAAGGTTAGTGTGCAGCACCTTCCCTGACTTTATGTTAACTGGAGTGGGAATAGTAAATTATATAGGGTTACTGTCCAGCACCTTCCTTGACTTTATGTTAACTGGAGTGGGAATAGTTAATTATATAGGGTTAGTGTCCAGCACCTTTCCTGACTTTATGTTAACTGGAGTGGGAATAGTAAATTAGATAGGGTTAGTGTCCAGCACCTTCCCTGACTTTATGTTAACTGGAGTGGGAATAGTAAATTATATAGGGTTACTGTCCAGCACCTTCCCTGACTTTATGTTAAGTGGAGTGGGAATAGTCAATTATATAGGGTTAGTGTCCAGCAAATTTTCTGATTTTAATGTAGTTATATTGGGTATAGTAAATTATATAGGGTTAGTGTGTAGCACCTTCTCTGACTTTAACCTAATTGGAGTGGGAATAGTAAATTATATAGGGTTAGTGTACAGCACCTTCCCTGACTTTATGTTAACTGGAGTGGGAATAGTAAATTATATAGGGTTAGTGTCCAGCACATTCCCTGACTTTAATGTAGCTGCATTGGGAATAGTCAATTATATAGGGTTAGTGTGTAGCACCTTCTCTGACTTTAACCTAATTGGAGTGGGAATAGTAAATGATATAGGGTTAGTGTCCAGCACATTCCCAGACTTTAATGTAGGTGAAATGGGAATAGTAAATTGTATAGGGTTAGTGTGCAGAATGTATATGTATTGTGTTAATGAAGTATGTTTTTTCATTTAATGTTGGAAAAAATGTGATTATTAACATTTGTAAACTATTTAATTAGCAAAATTATACATTTGATAGTAATAAATAATGAAATTAAATGACACATTTTATATTTTTAAATAAGCTTTATTTTTGTTGAAGAAAGTAGAGAGATTATTGCTTTTTTTTATTTACAGAATGGAGTATACATTAGTAGAGATACAGAAAATATTCATACATTTATTTATTTTTGCAATGTTTTAAGGAAAATAAAATGTATTGATATCATCACATTTTATAACAGAAGCATTGATAATTAAAAAAAAAATACATAACATTTATAACTTTTTTACATTGTTTGCAAATAAACATATTCACACAGTATTGATATAATAATGTTTTTGTTGGATATATACATAAAATCAATCATTGCATATTTAATTTCTGAAGAATATTGTGACATTTTTATGTTGTTGTACATAATTACTATATGACAAAAAGTATATTCTTATGGTATGTAATTTTAATGTTGATTAATAATATTATTCTAGGACTTATTAATATTATTAATTTTTCAATTTTATAATTATATGAAAAAAAATATTTTTCAACATGTAAGTTTTGTAAAAAAAAATTACATTATAAAATAAGTTTTTATAGTCTGTACAGTTGTGAAAACAAATTACTGTATTATAATCATAATAATAATGTATTTATAATTATTATGAATATAATTTTTAAAGGTATTGTTTATTAGAAATTCCTTTTTATAAATTAAGATAAATTAATGTTATATTTATATAGGATTATAATGATGTTTTTTATTGTTTTAATGTATTTACACTGATTTAAGTAGGTATTTTACTTTTAATGGGATTATTTTGTAACCGCTACATTTATTTTGGGTCATTTTGGACTGAGGAAGCTTGCGGTTGGAAGCTGCGTCGCGTTGAGCAAGGTAAGGGGTGCTTTAAGTATTATATGTTATTAAATACTTATGTTTAGGGTAGTTAGGATGTTTATAGTGAATGTATTGATAATTTTACTTGTTTTGGGTGTTTTGGAGGTGTTAGTAATGTTTTAGTTACGTGTGGCTGTTTACTGGTTGTGACGTAGTTTTTGAAGTAAAGATTGTGATTAAATATGTGTTGTTTTGAAATGAAGTAATTGTATTTAATTCATGTATTTGGGTGTAATTGTGTGGGTGGGTATGTTTTCTTCTTTTTTCAGGTAAATTTTGATCGATGTTTTGTCGAAGACCAAGACGCGTTTTTTTCTTTTTTTAAAGTGTGTGTTACTTGATTTAAGTAATATTGTTAACACACTTTTTAACTTTTTACGGGATTTCATGGAGCGTTTATTTTGATTTTTCACATATTTTCGGGTTTTTTAGGGTTTGGATATTATGCTGGAAAGAGAGACGTGTTTTTTTTTTTTAAAAAGTGTGTTTTAGTTAATTAAACTAATACAGTTATCACACTTTTTTTCCCGGGATTTCCAGGAGCGTTTGTTACTATTTTGACCTATTTTTCGGGTTTTTGAGGGTTTCATGTATTTGGATTTGTCGAGGATGGATTTATATTGGATGTGTTGAATTTTGCATTTTTTTGGGGGCTAATTTTTTATTATTACTATGGATTGACATACAAATGGAAGGAGTATTACTTGGTGGAATTCATCTTCTATGGGTACATCAATGGAAAGTTATTTTTTTTAATAATTTGGGTGGGAAATGTTATTATAGTTTATTGTTATATATATTATATTTAAAGAAATATTTAATTGTACATATATATTTCCTATATGAAAAAGAAATGTATATGACAATTATGTATTATTTAGGAAAATATAGTATTAGTATATGATTGTAATTGTTTATTGTATTGACCAATTTCATTTATTAGCTGTGGGTATGTTCATTATAAAATGCTTTTGGCTATTAGTGATAGGTAGTCTAGGCCACTTGTTGATGGGTATAGGGTTACTTGACTTTGTAGTAGATCAAACATTTGTTTGGTTTGTTTAGTTAATTTAGGACCTATTTGAGTAACAGATTGTTGCATCCGTAATTCTTGGTAGCTTTGTTCTTTTTGTAGAGATTCCAGGAGTTTTTGTAGGGTAGGTTTCACTCTGCTTGTAGTTGCTTGGAAGGCATTATGCCATCCTTCAACACTATTGTTTGTTTTGGATTGTTTATTTAAGGTACTCAGGTATACATTCCACCAAGGAATGTGGAACTTTGGTTGTCTTCTATGTCCTGATCGGTGTAATCTTCCCACCCAGGTGTCCTCAAAGTAGTCTAGGAGTTGGCTTATTTTGTCTTCGTTCTTTTTGTAATAGGGACTTTCTATTAGAATATTATAGTGTTCTGCTACATCTGTAACAGGTACGTATGCTAGTGCGATTAGTTTTTTAACCTGGTAGGCAAAAGTACTATCTGTAGCGTATTGTACACTTAGGGTGGATTTTTGCAGATGTCTCCATAGACTCTGGTTAAAATGATAATAGCAACCTTGGATTGCTGTGTGTGGATAATTTTTTAGTATTGAATTGATCATGGCTAATTCGAAATCAATAATTATTTTTTGTGGGAAATAATTATTGGTTTCTTCTTTTATTTTGTTTAACATTTCTATGTATGTCATTTGCTGTTTATTTGGTAAGAGGGCATAGATAAATGGAATGTTAGAATGTTGGTACAATCCATGCACTGTGTACAGCTGGTAGAATGGTTTTGGACAAACTTTAAAAGTTCCATCCATTATCCAAGTGTCACATTGTTGTAATTTCACTAAATTGTTTGCAGTAGCAAACATAATTATTCTTTTATCAGGAGATTTGTTATAAAAAAAAAATGTTTCATTAGTGTGAGTTATGCTTAATTCTGGGGGAATGAGTACTGTTTCAAATGTTTTAGGGGTAGGTAGAGTTTTTGTAGTTTGTTTTTTTGTCTAGCAATTGTTCTTTTTAAACAATCAATTGAGGGTAATTGTGCTGATGCATGGTGTGGTATTTTCAATAATTGTTCTTTGAGTATTTGGGTGGTGGGTTTATCAGTGCTAGTACTTGCTTCTTTAATGTTTTCAAGAGCATTTCTAACTTCTATCTCTGTTATATTGGGGGGGTGATTATGTTCTTTTACAGAAAGAACAGTGGTTTCTTTTGTAATAGCTCTACCATAGCATTTGTTTGAGTAGTACTTGCTACATTTCCAAAACATTTTCAGACCACTTTGCTTTTCCTGTGTATATACATAACCCATATAACATAACAACATTTTATTTTTTTGAGACGTTATAAATTCTGCACCTTCAGTCATGTTGTTCTGTATTATGCTAGGGGAGATGAAAAAATATGTTGTAAATATAAACAATGTTACAGATATTTTAAATATATTTACATTTTAGTGAATATACTTACAATGTTTACTTAGATGTGTTGAAAGATGTTCATGAGCTGATTTCAAGCTTTCAGTTTAATTTTGGAGATAGATTTTCTGTTAGTAAGAGAAAAAAAAGTAGTTAATAGTTGGATAAATTGTTTGGAATGTGATACTGTTTTAAGGGGAAAGTACAATTTTGGCTGCGTATTTTAGGCTGTTTAATGATTGAGAATTATATACTTACTTCTTTCTTTGGTCCAGTAGGTGATTGTGTAGAAGGTAGTTTTTTTTAATTAATAGTTGTAGGTGGGTAGGAAAAATTTAAAATATACTTACATTGATTAATATTAGAGTTGTGAGGATGTCGAAAATATCTTTGTCTGTTTAGAAGGTATCTGTAGAGGAGATATGAATGTAATTAAATAAAGTGTAGTAAATTCATTTATAGAAATAGTTTCAGCTGTAGCATTCTAGTATTGTTGTATTTTAAATAGAGTTTAACTTACTTTCTGTAGTTGTAAAATTTTCTTTTGGACTGTAAATCTTCTTTCAGGAAACAGTTGAGTAGAGTTTCACCTTATTTGTTCTTTTCAGTTTGTAGTGTGAAAGAGATGTTGAAATGTAGTGTTTTTATAGTGTGAAATTAATTAGTTGCTTAATGTCATTGGTTTAATTTGAAATGTGAGCATTTCATTGGTCTACCTTGATGTTTTTTTCTTTTTTGGCTGTTTGTTTCCATGTAAGGGAAACGCTAATTAGCAACTTATTAGTAGTAAGTGATGGTTTATTTGTCGTATTAAATGCTTTAAAGATTTTTTTTAATGTGGTTTAATGCATGTATAATAATTATAAAATTATTTATGTTGTCAAATTTGTTATTATTGTTTATGTAATGTTTATTTTTAAATGTATGTGTTTGAACAAAATTTTTATGTTATTTAAGTGTTTTATTATGTATTACAATGCTAATGTATGTCTTGTGCTAAAAGTATATTTTATTCATAGTTTTTTAGATAGTCGATATTGTGACATATTCTATATTTTGGTTGTCTATATTTCGGGTTTCGATAATTTTGTCATTTAGATAGTTATTTAAGGTTAGACGATATTTTTGTTAACGATATTTAATAATTCAATATAATGATATACGATATTTTGTAAAGACGATATTGTGTACTCGATATTTTAGTATTTTCTTTAATAAGTATAGTGAGTCGATAATATTGTAGTCGATAATTTGCCAACGATATTTTATGTAGTCAATATTTTGGTTATCGATATTATGTCAGTGATCCGTCTGAAAGCTTATCGGAGCACTGGAAAGTCCCATAATTCACCCCCCTGTTGGAGGTCACAAGAGCGAATTGTGACAAAGGAAGCCATGCAATTCAGAAATATTCATAAATAATTAACCACACAAGAAAGGCAATGTAGAAGGAAGGATGGCATATGTATTTATTGTGGAAGACAAAGACACTCTAAAAGTATGTCCCAGTATGTCAGGGAACTCTTGTGCTTGCCTACAGAAGGCGAACCACAGTTAAGACCTTTTCTGATTTCCAGGATTTGCTTCCAACACACAAGAGTGTGGCTGAGAGCATTTTCAGCTCAGTTATGGATTCTGACTAAAGTGGGACCCTTTACTACCTTATGTCTCATTGATTGTGGAACCTTAGGGCGACTCATGGAGAAAAAATTTGATGAAAGAGATGGTTTACTTAAAAACACAAGAAAGTTCCCACACTATGGTTAGGATTGAAGGAAAGCTTTCTGGTGGAGTATGTTAATAAACGACCTCCTTGGGAATGACATTAAATAATGGACACTTCAAAACTATTCAGTGAGCTCAATGAGACCTTTAATATTGCATAGGGAATGCCTTGGTTAAGAAGATACAATGCGTCTGGAGGGGTAAAGCAGACAGTTAAATTCCATTCCCAAAGCTGCCATTAGCCTACTTTCCTATGAAGAGCTTGCAAATAGCTCTTCCTTTAACGTGTGGTACATGAGAAAGTGTATGAAACACAGATACCAGAGGCTTACAAGGATTTCCAGGACGAGGCAGCAAATCTCCGGCATGCCGGAGAACCACGCCTAGCCGAATGTGACCGCCTCCCCACCCCCTAACATGGCGAGCGCTACCTGGTGTGCTGAGGTAGCTCCAAGACGCAAGTGATTCGTGGCCGTTTTTCGGGCGTTTTCCTGCTCCCTTTCGGCCGCGGTTGGTGTCTCGCGGGTGATGCGAGCTCTGGCGCCTCTGGGTGGTGTCGGCGGTGTTCCAGAGAAGCGCAGGCTTTAGATTCCAAGTCCGGAGTGAACTCTGCTGGCGACGTGTGTTGCACCGGGGGGCATTCACCTGCTTTGCGGAAAATGAGGAATAACTTGGATGAGTTTGATGGTTTGACTCGTGGGTGACTTGCATGGGATTTCTGCCCCTCAACTGCGGCGACAGGTTTCTCTGGGAGTATCAGCGGTATCCTGTCTTCAGCCGGTTTCTAGCCTCGCGCTGTGGGGTGAGGAGGAGGAAAAATAAAAGACGATGTGCTGAGTTTGGGGGAGAAAGATAAAAAAATAAAAATAAAAGGAGCACGATTTGGGAGAGCCTTACAAAACAAGAGAAAGGCATAAAATTAAATCATTGAAGAGCCCCCACAAATAAACCCCCCCCCCCCAAAAAAAACCAGACCTGTTTGGTGAGAAGCCGCAGCGGGGCGAGAATACATAATTAAAAAAAAGGGTGTGAGTCACGATATTTTTTATTTTCTCCACGAGGCGAGGTGCATTTGTGCCAGTGCCTGCGCCTGTGTTGGGGATTTGAGTACTGCAGTGAGTCAGGTCATTTTTCAGACCTAATTTTCTCCCCCATACCTTCTCAATACACTGGAAACGAGGGCTTGGCCGTGAAATTATAATTGAGTGGGCATCTGGGTTTTCTGGCCGGCGTGACTAGGGAGTGACTCTAAAAATTCAATATATATGGATGGGTGAAGGAGCCTCACTAAGATTCATTTGGCGTTTAATAAAACAAAAAAAGTATTTATTTATTTATTTTCTCTCAAGAAAATTATTAAAAGTCAAGAAAAACAAAGAAAAAGTCAACAAAAATGGGTAAACCTGCAAAACATGCCGGCGCAAAATCTGACTCAGCAGCTCGTTTAAAGACCAAAACATGCCTAGCGCAGGCCAAAGAAGCCGCACGTTTGGCCAATAATTAAAATACTACTAATCCTTTTGGCCTTGACAGCACTCTTGAGACCTCAGAAGAAGAGCTGCCCTCCACCACTCCCTCTGGGACAGAACAAGAAAATGCTGCATTGGATGGCTTAAAGGAAAAACTAAATGAGATCAAACAATTCCCATTGTTCTTCAAAAACATCTGAAGATCACACAGTAAAACTCGTGCCGTCCTCAGTATCAATGAATTCAACATCTCAAGATTCAGAGAGACGCCAATGTATTCAAGAGTCGGATTTTCAGATAGTTCTTGAGTCAGCTAAGTGCCTCAACCAGGGTCAAGCTCAAGTCCAAAGTCCAGAACTAGGGGCCCCTTCAGCACCCACAAGACTATCAGCGTCGTCGCCGCAAAATCTAATTCCATCTGAAGGCGCACTGATCCAGGAGGCTTCTATGTCAGAAAAAACGGCCAGCGACAACACTGATATCTCTGATTTTCAGGATAATTTTATTCAAAGCACAGAAACACCGGGTGTATGCCAATTGGACATTAGAGATATGTTCAATCTCATACTGGATGAGGTTCGTGAAATAAAAAGGACTCAGAAATTGGAAATTGCTGAGCTGCATTTATGACTAGGGAAGATTGAAGAGGCAATGTCAGGTTTACCTGCCAAACTCCAGGAGGCAGAAATTAGAATTTCAGCCCTGGAAGATCAAATGAACACAGTTATTGGGGAAGTTAAGGAGGCTACAAAAAAAAGAACTTTTTGGAGAATAAGTTGGAAGAGTTATAAAATCACTCTAGGAGGTCAAACCTCAGGATTGTAGGAGTTCCGGAAGGTATTGAAGGCTCTCAAACCCTACAATGGGTCAACTCCTTTATCAAACAAACAGTTCTCCCAGAGTTTGAAGGAGATTTGACAGTCACTAGGGCACATCGTGTTCCAGCTCATCCCTTCCCTAACTCCGCGATACCGTGAACAATTTTGTTCAATCTTGCGGACTTCAGAATTAAGGAAAGGATATTGTCTAAGGCTATCCAGCAGAGACAGTTTCTTGTAAATGAAACTAATAAATGTTGAATATTTTCAGATATGACTGCCACTGCCGCTCGTAGAAGAAAATAATTTGTTAAGCTTCTTCACTTGTTTAAAGCTCATGGAGCCCAAGCTTCCATTGCCCAACAGTCGAAATTGAGGGTTCTAGTCAAGGGCAAGTTTTTTATGTTTTCAGATCTAGAAGAAGCTCAGGCATTATTAAAAGAGATTTCGAGCGGACCATAAAATTAAAAGGGTAGTATAGTGTCTGTAAATGATAAGACTCGTATAATTTACAAGAAATAATCCGATCAAGCGTATACATAAAAGGGAGCTCTGTAGATTGGATGGTGTTGGTGGACGGGGGGACAGTGGGATCACTGGGGGTGTAATTCCAAGACACCCAGGAGACAGGGGATAGGGTGCGAAATGTGGGTTGCGTGGTTAAAGGGGATGTTCTCACAATTCGAAGGGAGGGTTTGTGGGGGGAAAGGGGAGGGGATTCCATCGCAGAAAAAAGAGCAGAGCAATAAGGTGCAAATAATAAATCATTACGAAAAAACTAATAGAAACCAGTAAAATTAAGATCTTATCGGTTAATGCCAATGGAATTTTAAATAAGCAAAAGTATGGGGCGCTTATAAAATGGTTGGCATCCTTGGATCCTCAAGTTTTGTTCTTGCAGGAGACACATTTGAAAACGAATTTCCCTAAATTATTTTTACCCAGGATTTTTTCTAATCCCTTTTTTGCATCCGCTGGTATCGCCCAGAGAGGGGTTGCTATTTACTTTTCTAGAAAAATACCATGGGAACCGTTTCAAATTCATAGGGACCCTTATGGGAGATGGATCTGGATGGTAATGAAGGTAAACGGAAAGATTTTGAATTTTATATCCTATTATGGCCCAGTTTCAGATGATCCCTCCAGTCTGGTTAAAATTAATGAGCTTATGAGAGGAGCCCCTGGACAGTTCATCATAGGAAGTGATTTTAATTATATCCAGGATTTAACGAAGGACACCTCAAACAAAAACAAAAAACAATTAAAACCCAATACAAAAAAATGGCCATTAAGCTAGAGTATCAACTAATAGATCCCTGGCGAGATAGGAATCCTGATAAAATCTTTTTTACCTGTTATTCACATCGTTTTAGAACGGCATCTCGAATTGACTATTTTTTTACATCCAGATCCCTTCAGATCATGGATATAGATATTGGGTGTAATCCCTTCTCTGATAATGCTTTTGTAGGGCTTGAATTCAGGTTTGAAGGGGAGAGTAGAGAACGGCCCAGGTGGCAACTGGACCGTCTCCTCCTCGATGATCAGGACTGGGTGAAAAACTTTGAGGCATGGATTTTGGAATTTTTCAAAATCAATGAAAACACAGCAGATCCTTTTTCGGTGTGGGGTGGGTTTAAGGCAGCAGCTCGTGGGCAAATAATCGCCTATACGACTGCTCGATCAAACGCTCGGAGGCGCAAAATAGCTGAGCTGCAAACTGCAGCTGAAATAGAATATGCTCTCCAGCTCCAGCAACGTCCTAACCAACTCGAACGGACTAGATCAGATCTGAAGGACTTTTTCACTCTAGAAAAGATTTCTAGCTCAAAAATGTACCAACAAAAGGTTTATGAGGATAGCCAGCTAGTAGGTAAACTTCTGGCTAACGCCACTAGGAAAAAACAAGAAAGAGCTATGATAGCTAAGGTGATTGACCCTCAGATGGGTCTCGAAGTGGTTAACGGGGATTTGATCCCACAGGTTTTTTTTGAGCACTTTTATCAACTTTATTCAACAGAATATTCGATTGGGGAAGAATTGATCCAGGACTATTTTTCTAATGTGAACAGTCCTAAACTTTCAGAAAATCGGATCACTCAAATTAAGATCTGAGGTAGACTCTGTCGAGATATTGACAGCTATTACAGCATCTGCGGGAGCCAAAGCAAGTGGACAGGATGGTTTTCCTATAGAATTCTATAAAGCTTTTTCTAAGATATTAATTCCACCTTTGAAAAAATTACTTCATTTTATCAAAAATGGAGGTGTGGTTCCCTCATCTTTTAAAGATGCGATAATAGTGTCATTTGTGCTACGCAATATCTACAAGCTGGAAATATAAAAATAAATCGGGGGACAATGCAGGGATGCCCGCTTTCACCATTACTTTTTACATTTTTTATTGAGCCTTTGGCAATTAAAATCAGGAATAATGCTGCTATTCGACCCCCCATCTCGGCTATGTCAAAGTTGAAACTATTCGCAGATGATATAATTTTATATTTAATGCCAGACAAAGCTAATATGGAGCCTGTATTGAGGGAATTTAGAGACTTTGAATTAATTGGGGGTTGCAAAATAAACTCTTATAAAACCGAGGTCCTAGCCCTCAATGCAGATCTTAATCTTCTACCTCAATGTTTGAGGGTTCAAGCGATTAAACAGGACCCAATTAGATACCTTGGGATATACGTTTCTAGCCATTATCAACAATTATTTAAACTTAATTATATAAGAATGAAAGATAAAATTAAAAAACTTTTGGATCAATGGCTTTTTCTCCCTTCATCATTAATAGGTAGAGTTTCTTTAATTAAAATGTCTATACTTCCGTTGCTTATATTTCTTTTTTGTAATGTTCCTATAAAAGTAAATACGTCTTTTTTTAAAGAAATGGAAATATTGATGAGAGAATTTGTTTGGGGAAAAAAAACAGCTAGGGTAAAGTTGACTGTAGTACAATTACCAATCAGACAAGGAGGGTTAGCTATGCCGCATCTAAAAACTTATTATGAGGCTGCTTTTTTGGATATAGTGGCAGGCCTGATAGGATCCAAATGTAATCGAGATAGCTTTTTTATTGACAAAATGCTACAAGAAATCCATTGTCAAAGTCAAGTGTTTTTAAAAACCTTCAAACTTCCTAAAGAAACTAGATACAAGACTTTAAAGGAATATTCTTCTAGACTTCAGTCCTTTTTTAAAAATACTGGCTCCTCGGGCTTGCAATATTTGAGATTAAGAGAATGTACTAGCCTAGGTCTCCAATTCCGGGAAAACCATTAAAAAAATTGGGAAGATTGTGGGCTACAGGAGCTAAGACATTTCGGCATTCAGAATAGGATGATTACTTGGGAAGAGGTAATGACTAGGGCGAAACACCCTAGGAAAAAGTTTTTTTTTTAATATCTGCAAATTGTTCATTTTAAAAAAAATATTTAGGGCATTTTTGATATCCCAATGATCTTCTGGTGGCACTCTATGGGGCCAAAGTAAAAGGGGTAGGGAACTGGTATCGATTGTTACATCACCAGGGGCATCCCCCTTTGATAGAGGCCCATTTGGCCAAAATAGGTCGTGAGACACAATGGTGCCGATTACGATCCGGTAAAAAAATAGCCCGTACCACTCGTATCCGGTCTTTTTACCGTACGAATCGTACAAGTGCCGTACAAACTTCCAATTACGATTTGCATTGGAAAAAGACCATACGAATCGCATTGGGAATAATTACCCACACGTCCTCGGGTCGGAAATTGTGTCCGACACGTCCCCGGACGATTTACCGTACAAATGTGAAAAGTGAAGTCCGACCGCGGAATCACGATCCATACCGTGCGTCCGATGTTACAACCGTATGCAAAAAACACCGTCCGCACCGAACACCCATAGCAACCATGGAGACATGTGCCCGCATACGCGCCGAACACCCCCCCAGCCCCCGTACATTCGAGTCGTACCCCCACCCGTGTATGTACACCCGTGTACGAGTCGTACCCCCGTGCATGTACACCCATGTACGTTCGAGTCGTACCCCCACCCGTGTATGTACACCCGTGTACGTGTCATACCCCCCTGTGTATGTACACCCATTTACGTTCGAGTCATACCCCCACCCGTGTATGTACACCCGTGTACGAGTCGTACCCCCGTGCATGTACACCCGTGTACGTTCGAGTCGTACCCCCACCCGTGTATGTACACCCGTGTACGTGTCATACCCCCCTGTGTATGTACACCCATTTACGTTCGAGTCATACCCCCACCCGTGTATGTACACCCGTGTACGTGGCGTACCCCCCGTGTATGTACACCCGTGTACGTTCGAGTCGTACCCCTACCCGTGTATGTACACCCGTGTACGTGTCGCACCCCCGTGTATGTACACCCGTGTACGTTCGAGTCGTACCCCCACCCGTGTATGTACACCCGTGTACGTGTCATACCCCCCGTGTATGTACACCCATGTACGTTTGAGTCATACCCCACCTGTGTATGTACACCCGTGTACGTGTCGTACCCCCGTGCATGTACACCCGTGTACGTTCGAGTCGTACCCCCACCCGTGTATGTACACCAGTGTATGTGTCGCACCCCCCGTGTATGTACACCCGTGTACGTTCGAGTCGTACCCCCACCCGTGTATGTACACCCGTGTACGTGTCGTACCCCCAGTGTATGTACACCCGTGTACGTTCGAGTCGTACCCCCACCCGTGTATGTACACCCGTGTACGTGTCGCACCCCCGTGTATGTACACCCGTGTACGTTCGAGTCGTACCCCCACCCGTGTATGTACACCCGTGTACATGTCGCACCCCCGTGTATGTACACCCGTGTACGTTCGAGTCGTACCCCCACCCGTGTATGTACACCCGTGTACGTGTCGTACCCCCCCGTGTATGTACACCCGTGTACGTTTGAGTCGTACCCCACATGTGTATGTACACCCGTGTACGTGTCGTACCCCCGTGCATGTACACCCATGTACGTTCGAGTCGTACCCCCACCCGTGTATGTACACCCGTGTATGTGTCGCACCCCCCGTGTATGTACACCCGTGTACGTTCGAGTCGTACCCCCACCCGTGTATGTACACCCATGTACGTGTCGTACCCCCAGTGTATGTACACCCGTGTACGTTCGAGTCGTACCCCCACCCGTGTATGTAAACCCGTGTACGTGTCGTACCCCCGCGTGCATGTACACCCGTGTACGTTCGAGTCGTACCCCCACCCGTGCCTGTACACCCGTGTACGTGTCGCACCCCCCGTGTATGTACACCCGTGTACGTTCGAGTCGTACACCCACCCGTGTATGTACACCCGTGTACGTGTCGTACCCCCCGTGTATGTACACCTGTGTACGTTCGAGTTGTACCCCCACCCGTGTATGTACGACCCGTACCCTCACCCGCGTACGTATGGAGCATACCCCAGGCCCCAACATCACCAACTTCACACAACATCGCGCATGTACGAGTCGTACCAAGCCAGACACAAGGACTGCCCATGTACACACCGTACACACGCTAAAAACGCACGTACACAACCAGGACAAAGCAAAACAACACAAGAATACACCATTCGAATGGCACAAAGCCACAAAACATGTCCAACAACCACAAAAATAACACATTCACTGACCTGCAACTGCCAAAATCCCAAACAGAGGCCCAAAACACAACCACTCCTTATAACACACCCACCCAAAGTTCAAACACAGCCACACCCACCAATGGACCAATAAAAAGGGCCCACACACACAAACCATGAGCCTTTGCAACAGACTCACTGCTGCCAGACCCCACAGACAACCTACAGCACCATACTAGAACCTTTACTACACCTTACACTTGCACACCTTCACACACACACCTTCACAAACACCCCTTCATCACATTCACACACACACCTGCACAACCACACCCACACACCCACAACCATCCACACCCCCCCACCATCCACACCCACACCCCTCACCATGCCCGCTAACAAGAATCCAAAGTTCACTAGCCGAGAGTTGGAGGTCCTTGTCGATGAAATCCTCAGAGTTGAGCCACACCTCTTTGGAACATTGGTCAGATAGACCAGCATTTCAGAAAAAACATCCATGTGGCAGACGATCGTCGATGCTGTGAATGCTGTTGCGGACACCAGAAGGACCAGGCATGAATGCCAAGCCAGGTGGTACGATCTGCGGAGGAGGGTCCGAGCCAAAATGACGGACGAACACAACCAGGCCAACGTCACTGGAGGAGGGCCGCCCCGCAGACGCGTAGAATACCAACCCTGGGAGGAGAGGGTGATGGCCATACTGCCGGTGGTGGCAGTGGACGGATTAGACGGACTCCGAGACCCGGGTGAGTACACAAACAACTCACCTCACATGGGGGGAACGTCATCCACAACCAAACTCACAAACAGGCACGCAACCACCCCAAGCTATCGCATGACTCAACCACACTCCATGAACACGCACATGCCACTGGCGCCACCATGCCCCATGCACCCAGCTGGACAATGTCAAGTCACAGGCCACAGAAAACACCAACACATGACACGGTAAGCCAGATGGCGGGAGTGTGGGCCCCAAAAATCACATAGTGCAAATCAGAAGCAGACAACAAGGCCCCCTGCCCATATGGCCTAGGTCACAGCCAGACAAACAGTGTGTCCCCACACAGGAAAGACTCGCCAGCAAATGGCGGACGCCTTGCATCAACACATGGGGGTGACGGCACGTTCTTGCACATGACAGCAGCTAATGAACAGCCAACACTGTGAAAGAGTGGCAGCACACACCACCACAGCAGCAGTGCAGACACAGACACTACACCCAATGGGTGCCAGGAGATCAGAAACAAACTCACATCAACAATCCAAGGGCCATTCAAAGATCTGCTAACAGTGTGTGCCCAGGAAGCTGGGCTTAGGTGACAGAGGGTGACACACAGAGGGAGGGAGAGGGGGACAGAGAGGGAGGGAGACACAGGGAGACGGACAGAGGGAGGAGGCTGACACACAGAGGGAGGGAGAGGGGGACAGAGAGGGAGGGAGATACAGGGAGACGGACAGAGGGAGGAGGCTGACACACAGAGGGAGGGAGAGGGGGACTGAGAGGGAGCGAGAAAGGCACACACAGGGAGAGCAAATCAGCCTTGTGGTGTGTGGGAATGTCTGCTCGTCAGCAGGTGGACTGCGTGCATGTAGACAAGGGTGGCCAGTGCCAGAACCCCCCCTCTTCTCCATGGCAAAACACAGGGCCATGTCACAACCTGTGCACGAGCACAACGCCAGCTACCTGCATTATCTAAGTGTGTGGAACCACTCCATGTGCACACGTACAGTGCTACATGATAGGCGCCAATGCATGGCTCGCCACACCTGCCCACTCCACTGCTGACTGCAGTCACAATTGACGCAGCAAGTAAGACTGTGCCACACATAGGTAAAGTAGCAAAAGCTGTGGCCAAGGGACATACCCATGCACAAGTGCACTGTGAGTGGAATGCAAGACATATCCAAATTCCCAGAGGAAATGTGCCAACTTTGAAAACAATGAAACATGGATGTTGCATGGAACAAAATTAACATTGTCTCTCTCACACACAGGTCAACGTCGTGGATCACCCCCCAACACTGGGGGGGAAGACTCACAGGACCCGGCTCGGCGGGATGACGGAGCCACCGGCAGCGACGACTCTCACCACTCTGCGGACGAACCCGACCCCGACCAACCTGGCCCCTCTGGTGTCCAACGACCTACAGCACCTGCGTCAGGTACAACTGGGCCAACCACCACCCACACTCCTGCCACATCCCAGGAGACACCCAGGATCCCTGCCCCACCACCACAATGCAGCCAGGCTGGCCAGGAGGGACACGGTGTCCCGGGCACCCAGGAGGAGGCAGGCGACAACGCCAATGCCACCCCTCAGGGGTCCCGGAGACCCGATGTGCCCACAAGGGCAGGCCAGGTGCAAGTGGGCAGGGGTGGTGGGAGTGGAGGACGGCGGAGGCACGAGCCTGACCGGTTGGCTGGGGAACAGGTATATTCCCATGTCCGAAACATCCTGGACACATACCGGCAGGACACCACGGGCATGGCCCAGGTTGTGTCCACCCTCAACGAGATGAAGGGGACCCTCGATGAGATCAAGACCCAGCAGGCCCAGCAACATGCGGAGCAACATGCCTGTCTACTGCAACACCAACGGCGGATGGAGGACAGACAGGCTGAGCTCGTGACAGTGTTCACGGGAATTCACAGTACACTCCATCGGATGGCCGACAACATGGGCAACCCTCCCTGTGCCATCAGGCGTAGAACATCACCACCCACAGGGAGGGATCAGGAGGAGGAGGAGGAGACATCCGACGGAGCATCCCAAACATCGTCATGGCCTGCTTCTGAGGGTCCCCGCAGGAGGGCGGGTCGTCCATGGAAAAGACCGTGAGGGTCGGCGCAACAGCACCATCTCCCAGGACACCTGGCCTGGCACCTGGCCCACTGGACCAACAGCAGCACAGCAGCAAAAGACATTCTCTGCCACATGGACTTGCTGGTCACTGTCTGACCAATGTTGACAAAGACTGTGGCATTGGACTCTGAGGATTTCAAATGGCAAGGACACCAACTCCCCTAGTGAACTTTGGATTCCACACACCCAGAAAGCCCCTCATGTCAAACCCCCCCTACCCCAACCAAAATAAAAAGTCACACCATAAAGAGAAGATGCCTACTGATTGCATTATTACCTTACATGTGTCTTGTAAAGTCTAACTATGCCTGAGTTCTCATTTGACTTCAACCATCCACACCCTGGGGCCTGAGTCTGGCACAAGACACACATGGGTCACATTGTATTAGGCAAGACAGACATGGAGCACCATACACACCCGTGATGGGCCCAACCAGCTGAGGGGGTGGCTGCACAACCGTGCCGACAGACATATTGAGTACAGCGACAGCCATGCGCAGAGGTCAGGGATCATGTGAAGTGTCCTGGGGGGCACCCAGGTATGTGTGGACAGGTGGCAGAACCATGTCCTGCAAGCTTGAGTCAGGTGGATGCAGAGAATGGTGGCCTGGCCAACGTTGGATGCATGGGGATGGCACATGTCACAATACCCACACAGTCATGGACATCATGCACAATACACAGTCTAATCCCACACAAACAGCTTGCATCTTGCTACTCATAGACACATAGCCACTATCACTGAAAACCATGCCAGACATGCCGGATGCACCGTGGCAACACACCAGCATTGACTGAGAAGAGGCACCTTGGAGGCATAGGGACACCTTTATTAGTCATGTATTTGGGATTGCAGAGGCAACTCGGAGTACACATGAACGGGTCATGTGGAGTAACATGTGGGTCCAACACTGGCACCCCCCTTCTGCAGCACAAATGCGTGATAGCCATGGAACTGGCACACAAGTGTCGGCTAACAGCTAAACACCCCCTGCTGCTCACGGAGAGACTGCCATACACCATTGATCCGCTGATGTGGAAGTCCCACACCATGTCAAGCCAATGCAAACCGTATGTGTCCAAGGGCAGTGTAACACACATTGATGCCATCATCACATTCCACAATCCCATCACTGATGACTGTCAACAAGTCTGACCATCTATTCTGGTGTACCCAGCTGCATGTAATGTGTACCATGGTGATGCAACATGTCTGCAGAGGAACCAAACATCGACAGGGGCAGTGTGCATACATCGTAAACAACTGCCACACCCAATACACCCCTGATGCATCCCTTACCCTAAGGAGACTTCCAAACTTGTCCATGCGTGTAACGCTGAGTCAGCACACGATGACGTGTCCATGAGGAATAGCAGTGCCACAACAATGCAACCAGCAGACGGCATGCGCAAGTACCTGAGGATGAGAGACACACAAGAAGTCAGCCACAGAAAGCACAGGCACTTGCATGTGCATATACTCGACACATGTAAGGATGATAACATGCCAGGTCACAATTATGACTGGGGAAATACACATCACTGCCACCATCACTCCAGTGACACATCCACACACACCTCTGACTCACGTGGCATACATACAGATGGACACACACATCGCAACACATGCCACACGGGGACCAATGCGTGCACACACAGACACTGGTACTCACCACTAAGCAAAGAAGTCGCGTATGAGCCGAGTCCGGATGTCCTCTTGCGGAACCACATCCTCCACATCACTAGCCCCATTGCCAAGCCCTTCGTCCTCCACGGGTGGATGGTCCTGATCATCTTGATCCAGGATGAGTGGCACAGCTTTCTCAACTGCCATGTTGTGCAGCATGCAGCAGACCATGAAGATTTTGCAGACCTTCGCCGGGGCATATGGGAGGGCGCCGCCGGTCTTGTGGAGGCATCGGAATCGGCTCTTCAGGAGGCCAAATGTCCTCTCTATCACTTGCCTTGTCCGGCCATGGGCGGTGTTGTAGCGGAGCTGGGCCGGCGTGATGGGGTTGCGGAGAGGTGTGATCAGCCATGGCATGTTGGGATAGCCAGCGTCCCCTACATGGAAAGCACATGGACATAAGTAGGACAGGAGAAGCGGTCGTGCTGGAAGTCTACGCAAAATACAGGACAGACAGAGTGTACCCACCAACAACACATGCTCGTTCGTTGCGCAGCTGCGTCATCATTTCAGGCACCCTGCTACGCCTCATGATGTACGCATCGTGTGCTGATCCTGGAAAACAAGCACAGACATGTGAAATCACCATGTTGGACAGACACACCACAAGGGCATTGATGGAGTGGTAGTGCTTGCGATTCCTGTACGCTACCTCCTGTGCCTGTGGTGGTACCAAAGCCACATGTGTCCCATCTATGGACCCAATGACATGGGGCATCCCTCCCAGGGCATGGAATCCACGCTTGACCCCAGTCAACATTTCAGGGGTTGGGAAATGGATGAACTCATCCAGGTGAAGCAACATGGCCTCTAAGAAATCACGCAGCACACGGCAGAACATGCTCTGGGACATGCCACCAACATGAGCTATGGTATTTTGAAAGGTACCCGTGGCAAGAAAATGTAGGGCTACCATTACCTTCAGCTTGGGTGTCAGTGCCGTAGTATACCTGTGCAGCGGTTGCAGGTGTGGTGCCAGTCTCGCCGTCAACTCCAGAATCAACGGTTGGGGGAAGCGGTAGCACCGGATACAGTCATTCTCCCGCATGGCAGCCAAGTCCGGAATTGGTCGGGGAAGAGGCAGCGCTCTGCAGTAATTTGGAAGTGACAAGGAAGAGTGAGTGCACTACAACAACAATTTATATGTACTGAGCACATGTTAATCTGTCAATACACATATGTGACATACGGAGTCAGGTATGTGCCACATGCCCTGGACACGTATGGCTGGCAGGTGACACTCCTACCAAGACCCAGCTACACACGGAGATTGTGAACCTCCACATGCCATGGCATGGGATTAGCTGTGTCCCAGTGTAAGTGAACAGCCAGACGCAAGACAGGAGTGACATACATCCACACATCAGCAGAAGTAGGATGTCGATTGCAGAGACTGGTAGCGGAACACTAGAGCCACAGGTCACATGACATTACACTAGGACAGCCCACACACCTTGCCATGAAGGTGTACATGTGATGACTCACCACACATTCATAGAGAGGATGCAGACATGTCCTTGTTACGCTACTCTGTGTCCCATGCATACATGCGCACTTCACATCCGATACCACATGTGGCCTGGTGTGCGTAACAGTGTGCCATGTCAATCTACACACAGACACATGTTGGTTGCTGCAACAGCTGATGCTTTTGAGGGAGCTCCAACATCAACCTAATGGGAACCCCCCACACATACATGACATAGTCAGATCGTGCACCGTGGGTAGTGACCTGTCTGGTGTGGTAACCCCTGTACCGGGCATCAGGGGACACTTGCGTGTGTTGTTGACCGTGCCATGCCAGTGACGCTCATCCCAAGTGTGCAGTACGACATGCACACATGTCAAAGGAGTCAAGGGCATGCCTGGCACACATTGCACCGTCACACATAACATCTGTACACATCTCATCATACATCTGGTGCCTTCTCCACTCAGGAGTAATGTGCCACATCACAGCCTTTCACACCTGTGCCCCACACATGTAGTACTGCCCAGACAATGCCTTGATGTCCATCCATGGACAAGTATGTCAGCCCTATTCCTTCCTGTGTGCTGCCTGTCACCACTGTGATGTGTGAAAGGCACCGTACTTTCGCTAAGAGGGCCTGTGTACATTCCCTATCACTATGGGAGTGCTGCCGTATGTGTACCCATAGTGATAGTGAGCGTACGCACGTGTGTACGGTCCGTCTCACTATGGGTGTTCTCGCGTATGCGTACTCATAGTGATAGTGAGCGTACAGGCGTGTGTACGGTCCGTACCACTATGAGTACGCATACGCGAGAACACCCATAGTGGTACGGACCATACACACGCCTGTACGCTCACTATCACTATGGGTGTTCTCGCGTATGCGTACTCATAGTGGTACGGACCGTACACACGCCTGTACGCTCACTATCACTATGGGTGTTCTCGCGTATGCCTACTCATAGTGGTACGGACCGTACACACGCCTGTACGCTCACTATCACTATGAGTACGCATACGCGAGAACACCCATAGTGAGACGGACCGTACACACGCCTGTACGCTCACTATCACTATGAGTACGCATACACGAGAACACCCATAGTGATAGTGAGCGTACAGGCGTGTGTACAGGCCGTACCACTATGAGTACGCATCCGCGAGAACACCCATAGTGAGACGGACCGTACACACGCCTGTACGGGCCGTTGCTATGCATTTGGGGTGCCCTAGGGCCCCGGAACGCACCGTACCTGTGTGTGAAGCTCCAAATTACATAGGGGATACATGAGGGACAAGTATAAAGGCCTACATGCATGCTGGTTGTCATGGAGACCAAGTTTAAAGTTTGAATTCTTTGAAGCAGGTGCACAGCAGTAGTCAGTTTGAACGAATCTACTTTGTTGCAATGTGCTTCTGGAGTTGACATCATGCTGAAGAAAAAAACCACAATAAGAACCCACTGACTGTGCTAGGTTTGAAGGGATTGGAGGAAACATAGGATGCAAATGTGAGTGACCAATCACTCTGTACTCCTGTGCATGAAACAGGACAGCAAGGCAGATATAAGGCAGCCAGGTCCCATGAGGGAGCACTTGCCTGCACATCTTTGTATTCCATGACCCAGCTGCTGCCACTGATTCCCTGGAACCATGTCAAGGTCTGTGGAGAGGTCACAGCCTTTCTCCCTGGAGGAAAACCTGGCTTTGCTGGATGTGATCCTCCCATAGTACCCCATGCTGTATGGGCGACCAGGGTATCAGGTGAGTGCAGAGTCCACCAGCACAGACTGTGTCCCTTTTTTGTGAGTGTGACTTCTGGCATTGTGTCCAGGTGTGGCACACATGCGATGTACTGTAGGGGGGTCCCGGGGGGGGAATGCCTGATGTCTCCCAGCCAGTGCATGCTGTGGTGCATGTCTGCCGTCCTCACTTGCATTGTGTTTACTGTGACAATCACTGCATGGTGCATGCCACATTCTGCCTGTCTTGTCCTCCTGGGAATGTAGCCTCTACAGTCCTCATGTGATTATGTGGTCAGCCCAGTGTGACAGGTGACTGTACCCACAGATGTGTGTTAGTTCTGTGTACCTGTGCTGAGAGTGTCCACATGATGTGTTCGTACCCTGGACATCGGTGTGCGTGTAAGTCCCCTGTCATGTGGGTGGGTGCATATGTGGAGTGTAGCACCCGGGCTGCATGAGGGATGGATATACCCTCCCCATCTGATGTGAGCAGGGAGCAGTGCTGTGTGTCTGACGTGCAGAGCCAGCCCCACACCTGTGAGCCCCCCCCGTCTAGTGGCACATGTGCAGAGTGAGTTTTGTCGCCGCATTTGGCAATGGCAGGTGAATGTCCTGTGCCAGCGTGTGTTTGTGTACTCTGCTGCGGTAGCGTCAGTGGCCTGTGGCATGTGACTGCTTAGAGGTGCTGCACATTATCCTGGTGTAGCTTGTGATGCACAGTGTGAGCCTGGATCATTGATTGTGTTGTTACCCTCATTCCACCTGTGTACTTTCAATGGCACGTACTGCTTTTGCCCTTCCCCAGAGGATCATGTCCCTATGACAAAGGTGCAATGCGTTGGATGCATACTATGCCTTGTTGTAAACAACACATTTGTTCTAATATGTCTCTCTGTGACATGTGCCTGGTGTATTGATGTAGTGTCACTTGTTCATCCTCACAGGTAGGCGCCTCTGCCAAGAAGCAGATATGGCTGACCGCCGTCAGTGCCGTGAGGAGTGCGGATGGTCGCAAGCGGCGCCTGGCCCATGTGAGGAAACGCTGGCAGGATATCCGGTGCTGGACGCGGAGGATCGCATGGGTCCTGCTGGGGGACTCACCTGAGACCCATAAGAACCGGGGGCGCCACCGTCTGACCCACATCCACAAGCGTGTGCTGGCGGTGGTATTTCCAGACTTGGAGAGGCGCTTACAGGAGAAGCAGCAGCAGGAAGGGGGTAGGTACATGTGTGTTTGTTGTGTGTCACCAGCATTTGTAAGTGCACAGTTGCATGGATACACTGCCAGGGTTTAAAGGTGCTGTGCAGATCCAGTTACCCACAGTATAGCTGTGCTCTCCTGCCTCCCTTTCCCTCCTTGCAATGTGTTCCCTGGTCTGTGTGTAGTCACTCCTTCACAAGGTAATGTAGGCTGGCGCTTTCTCCATGTGAACTATGCCTGTAGCATCATGTGTGGGGGTGGTGTGTAACAGGTTTGGGGACCTTGCTTGTGCCCTGTCCAGTTCAGTACATGTGGGTTCCATGTCAGTTGGCACTGATGCTGAGTCCAGACATGGGAGTTAGTCTCTCAAGTGTCATGCCTTACAGCGTGCATGTCCTATGTTGTGGCCTGTGACATGATGTGCATGAGTGTGCGATACGCATAGTGCAGGGATGGTGGCGTGTGTTGCAGTCATTCCCATTCAGGACCATGGAGTTGTGTGGCCACTGCTGTCCCCTGGGGCATATGTTCATAGGTGTCATGTGTGTCATCACAAAACGTGGACACTCTCAGTGTCTACAGCATAGGTTGTGCTCTGTGCCATTGTCCCCTGGCACCATGTATATTGACGTGAAATGTAGTACAAGTGTCCACTGTACAGCCTGACCTGATTTTCATTGTTCATAGTCACAGTGGCCAGTGCCTGTGTGTCTTGTTACAATCATCTGATGATGACCATTTGTACATGATTATTTGGACAGGCGCACCTTGGGAATTTGGCGTCCAATCTTGCATTTATGCAGCCCCTGTGTATTTCACCCAGACTAAGAGATGTAAGTGCCACCTGTGTCTCAACAAATTGTCTCATGTAGGGGGTGGTTGGTGCGGGCCAAGCCTACATGTCAAAACCAGAATTCTCCTTGCTTGTTCTGCCAGTCTGTGATGTTTGTCTGGACATACACTCAAGGTGCAGTGAGCCAGTCATGGTGGGCATGTTTTCAGTATTACCTATGCAGCATCTGCCTCAAGTTCATGGATATGGTCCCTCCTCATCCCTATTTTCGGCAACGCTGTGTGGTGCAGATGCAGTGCTGGATTGTCCCCAGGGCCTGGCTCCTATGTCAAACTCCATTTCATGTCATTTGCTATTGTGTCATGCTCTCCATGGATTTTCTTTGGCATGGTGGGTCAACCAACTGTGTGTTGCATGCCCTACATCTGTACCTTGTTTTGTAGATGTTACTGATCTTTCTTTGCAGGCTATGCACTGTAACCTATGTAGATTGGACTCATGTGACATATGTATACAGGTGTGTGATTAATTGCTGTCTCTTCACCTTGCCCACAGCATCGTCGGGGGACACGGAGGGAGACATGAGCACAGACGGAGCGGAGGGACCGAGCACCAGTGCCAGCGTTGACATCGTGGCTGGCACATTGAGTGGTACTGAGGCGGAGGAGAGTGAGGCCAAGGACCTGTCCACTGGCACGACAGAATATGAAGCTGACGGGTCCGAGGATGATCTCTCCGAGTGGGCGGAGGCTGCACCACCAGCTGACAGCGGCACAACATCGCACCCCGCCCCCTCCATTGCCATCAGCCGCCTCCCACTTGCTCGTGTCCCTTCCCAGCGTGCCCGGGCACCACATGTCTCCTTCCTGCCAGGCACCGCACCCCCTGCCCCTGTCTCCACTGCTGCCGCCAATGCTGAGTCTGTGGACATCCAGCGGCAGTTGCAGGTTGGTCAGGCTGCGATCCTTAATGTCCTCCATGGCCACAGCCAAGTACTGCACAACATGGAGGCATACTTGGAGGGCATTTTTTCATCGCAGGCTGATCAACGCCAGTTGCTGAGGTCCATCGACTCGACACTGACTGCAGCAGTGGGTCTCCTGCAGCGCTACGTCCCACCCCCTACCCCTGCCCCATCCACACTTCCCACTCCCATGCCTGTCCCACGTACACCCAGACGTCAGCATGCACCCACCACAACAGACACAGGCACCACACCAGCAGGGAAGGTCATACGCACACCTCCTGGCACGCACACACAGGGTGAAGTAGGCACACCCACTGGGTCGGGGGGCAAACGTAAGTCATGCAGCCAGAGTGGGAGTCCGCATTCCACCCAATCCACTCCCTCCAAATCCCCTCCCCTCAGCTCTCCTGGCCACATATCCGGCAAGGACTCCTTCATGGCCGCTCTGTCCCTGAGCCCCACTGTGACACCACCCTGCAAGCGGTCAAGGGAGTCCCCGGTCAGGGTGGTTGAGTCCCCCCCCTGTCCGCACCCTCCCCCAGTGGCGCTGCGACCCATCCCTCCGCCCCCCCTCCTTGGGGCCTGTGGTTCCTTCGGGTGCAGGGGAGACGCTGGAGGACCTTGCTAAGGTGTGCAGCGACATCCTGGCCTCCGCCTTTGGCCCTGCCCCACCCCCTGTGGTGGAGTCCTCCATCCCTGCACCCACGACGCCTACCCTTCGCCCTCATGTCCCTGCAGTGCCTGGTCCTTCCCCCCCACATGATGCCCTCCCCACTGTGGAAGACGAAGGAGTCTGACTGTGCAGGCAAGCTAGGGGACACGCGTCCCACTGTGTCCCCATCCAGCTGTGACTCATGGGCTGCCCTATGGGCTTTGTAAATATTGAACTTGATCCACACACACATTATTTGGAAATGCTGAATAAAGCCTTTTTTTCCCCTTAGAACACTACTGCTTTTGTGGTGTTGCTGTTGGTGGGGCTGCTACGTGATTTTGGGTGGTGATCATGTGTTGGGTGTGTGGGAAATGTTGTAGTGTGCTGGTCATAAGGGGGACCCTGGTATCTATGTGCCATCACAAGGTGTTAGCTAGGTTTCTCTGTTCATGTAAGCAGTTACTGCATGGTGAAATTGTCCCAAGGTGTATTCCTTCCTCTGTGTACCCTGACATCTTCCCTGCAGGGTGTTCCCAATATTTAGCGGTGAGCTGTGTGTACATTAGCTGGGTGTGTGACGGACCCCTTCAACTTTGGCCATGCATGCAGAGCGATGTCTCCACCTGCATCATTCGTGGCATCCTTGGTGATCACTGTACTTGTGTATGTAGTCTGTTGACATGACTTCATGTGGACATGTTCCCTTTTAGGCTGTATGCATGTGTGTACTCCCAGCCTCGCACACATGTGTTACATGTACTGCAGGGTCTTTGTGCACCTGACTGACAATTGTGGCAATTGGATCTGTGGGTACTCCACCCTTATTTTTTTCCATGGGCAATGCTGGGGGCCTCTGCACCCACCCCTCCTGTGTCTGGGCACTGCTGGGAGTGATAGGCACACACCCCTCCTGTGTCTGGGCACTGCTGGGAGGACTCTGCACCCACCCCTCCTGTCTCTGGGCACTGCTGGTAGGACTCTGCACACACCCCTCCTGTGTCTGGGCACTGCTGGGAGTGATAGGCACACACCCCTTCTGTCTCTGGGCACTGCTGGGAGGACTCTGCACCCACCCCTCCTGTCTCTGGGCACTGCTGGGAGGACTCTGCACACACCCCTCCTGTCTCTGGGCACTGCTGGGAGTGGTAGGCACACACCCCTCCTGTCTCTGGGCACTGCTGGGAGGACTCTGCACACACCCCTCCTGTATCTGGGCACTGCTGGGAGGACTCTGCACCCACCCCTCCTGTGTCTGGGCACTGCTGGGAGGACTCTGCACACACCCCTCCTGTCTCTGGGCACTGCTGGGAGGACTCGGCACACACCCCTCCTGTCTCTGGGCACTGCTGGGAGGACTCTGCACCCACCCCTCCTGTCTCTGGGCAGTGCTGGGAGGACTCTGCACCCACCCCTCCTGTCTCTGGGCACTGCTGGGAGGACTCTGCACACACCCCTCCTGTGTCTGGGCACTGCTGGGAGTGATAGGCACACACCCCTCCTGTCTCTGGGCACTGCTGGGAGGACTCTGCACACACCCCTCTTAAAACTGGGCACTGCTGGGAGTGTTAGGTACCCACCCCTCCTGTCTCTGGGCACTGCTGGGAGGACTCTGCACACACCCCTCTTGTGACTGGGCACTGCTGGGAGTGTTAGGCACCCACCCCTCCTGTCTCTGGGCACTGCTGGGAGGACTCTGCACACACCCCTCCTGTGTCTGGGCACTGCTGGGAGGACTCTGCACCCACCCCTCCTATTTCACGATATGTACGCTTAGAACATACACGTGTGTGGGTTCGCTCCATGCATACGAGGGGGGTACGTGTCGTACATACACGGTTGGGGTGGGGGTACGCTCCATACATACGCGGGTGAGGGTATGGGTTGTACTTACACTGTTGGGGTGGGGATACGCTCCATACGTACGCGGGTGAGGGTACGGGTCGTACATACACTGTTGGGGTGGGGGTACGCTCCATACGTACGCGGGTGAGGGTACGGGTCGTACTTACACTGTTGGGGTGGGGGTACGCTCCATACGTCCGCGGGTGAGGGTACGGGTCGTACTTACACTGTTGGGGTGGGGGTACGCTCCATACATCTGCAGGTGAGGGTACGGGTCGTACTTACACTGTTGGGGTGGGGGTACGCTCCATATGTACACGGGTGAGGGTACGGGTCGTACATACACTGTTGGGGTGGGGGTATGCTCCATACGTACGTGGGTGAGGGTACGGGTCGTACTTACACTGTTGGGGTGGGGGTACGCTCCAAACGTCCGCGGGTGAGGGTATGGGTCGTACTTACACTGTTGGGGTGGGGGTACGCTCCATACGTACGCGGGTGAGGGTATGGGTCGTACTTACACTGTTGGGGTGGGGGGTACGCTCCATGCATATGGGGGTGGGGGTACGGTCCGTACATATGCGTCCCCACGCTATGTGATGCTTGTGCGGGCCGTACCCAGGCCTTTGCCACGTGGGTACAGCCGTCCCGCCATTGTTGGGATGACGTAGGTGTGGGCGGGGTACGACTCGTACCCACGCTCTTAAGGCGTGGGTACGGGACGTACCTGTATTGTTGTGTTGCCGGTTCGCGTTGTCAAGCACTTCCGTTGTGGCGGTCGCGGGCTTTGCTGGACACGCCCCCACCCCCTCGTAATGTCCCGGGCATGTGTGCTGTGTGACTTTGGTGGGGGTTTTGTGGCCTGCCCCTGGTCCTGCCCCCCCCCTTTCCCCCCTCCCTTTGTTGTTCTGACCTTCTGCGGTGTCTGCGTCCGAACCTGTAGAGGAGGTCGACTGCTATGAGGGCCGGGATGACACGTAGGTTCGGGTCCATGTCTGTCCGTCGCGTACAGGTACTCCTTGTTCGCGTCGTCCTGATTTCCCGGCAGTTTTTGGCAGCCGGAAAATATTCACCGTGCGGGATGACGTCGGTGCGAATCGTGATTCCTGGTTCGTGAATGGCAGGCTGCGTGCGTCCCGACGTCACATCGGCGCTTTCCTGGATCGCATTTGTATGTTTATTTTCGTCGGTCGGGGTTTTGTACGATTCGTACGGAAATGGTGTTTCCGTGCGAATCGTAATTCCATGTTTGTATATTTTGACGACCGGGTACGCGTCGGACGGAGAATATGCTCCGTCCGACGGTTCATACCCGGTTTTTACCGGATCGTGATCGGCACCAATGTATTTTATCTCGTAAGGATTGGGAAGCTATATCCTATTTAGGAAGCAAATCCTTGCGCGCGGCCAATTTTAAAAGGATGGCTTTTTTATCACGCTGGCTCTCCTATTTGACTCCGGAAGCCATGCAAAAAAGGTATCCGGAAGTTGAAAATAAATGCTTCCGATGTCTGGCCAATGGAGCAGGAGGGTGGCACCATATTTTCTATACTTGTCCACGGTTAGAACCCTTTTGGATAGCTATATTTGCCGACATAGAATTAGCAATAGGGAAGAGAGTTCAGCCCGGGGTTGAGGCAGTTTTGTTTGGACTATATAAGGGCAGAATATTGTTATCGAAGGCGGAAGAAGTTTTCTGATTTATCTGCTGTACTGTAGCCCGATCCCTAATCCTGCAGAATTGGAAATCTAGTGATGTTTCTTCACATGAAATGAAAAGGATTCGGAATTTTGAAGAAGCATATGCTAGACGGGTGGGAGCTATAAACATTTTTAGTAAGAAATGGAAGTTTTTTGATAATCTTGTAAAACAGAAGGAGGGAAATTAATTCTAGCTATGGATGACATGATCTATGTGACTTCCGTGGATAGATAAACCAGTATTTATTGTTGAAGAACTAGCACTTTTCTTTGTAGTTGCACTTTAGATGCATTAGCACTTTTTATTATTGTTTCTGAGTATAGGATTTTTGCACATTGTCATTTTAATGGAAGTATTCCTGATGGATGATATGATCTATGTGACTTCCCTGGCTAGACAGACCAGTATTTATCGTAGAAGCACTAGCACTTTCCTTGTCGTTGCACGTTAGACGCATTAGCACTTTTATTATTGTATTTGGTTCCAGGGGTTTCTTGTACGTTGTCATGTTGATGGAAATATTCTCGATGTTACAAGCTGTGGCAATCAGATTTGCTCAGAAATAATTTTTTCTTTTGTTGTGAATTGAACAAGATAATGGATTAATGGTTTTAGAGAATAGTTTTTATGTATACTATGTACTTAATGCTCTGCTCAATAAAAAAAAATAATAATAAAAAAAGGATTTCCAGGACGAATTCAGCAAAAGAGGAGCTTATCAATTGCCACCCTATTGCACATGTGACTGTGAGTTAAATTTGATTCCCATGGTTCTACTTGAGAGAATATATCCACTGACATTGTAAGAAGGTATGAGTCTACAACAGTATATCACTGATTATCTCGAGAAGAGATTTGTTCATCATTCGTTTTGCAATTTTGAAGTTTATTAATCAGGCACTCAATTTAAGGAAAAGTATGCATCATGAAATAACATTCTAGTTGCTGGATTTTAGATGTGAATACTATTATCTGATTTTATGACTGTATTCATATGTGTTTTATAGATGAATTGTTTTTATGTGTTTTAAAATGTGCTTTTGTAGTCTTATATTAGACCTCCTAAAGATCTTTGATGATGATGATGATTCCCAGAGCCATGATTCTACTTCAGAGAATATATCCACTGATAGCGAGAGAAGATATGGTTCTCCAAGATTATATCACCGATAATCTATAGAAGAGGTTCATTCCTCATCCTTCTTCACAGCTGGGGTCCCATCTTTGGGTGATGATTTACACTGTGAAAAGCTGTAGACTGCAATATAAGAATAAATAGCTATGGAAAAGAAGATGACCTGCTTTGAAGCAAAAGAAAAAGATTCACAAAATTCACCAACTGTAGCAAAAAAACATCAGACTTCTAGAAAAATGTCAGCGCCAATATTACTGAAACAAGGGGAATGGATCCAGTTAATTCAAAGCAAAGTTAATTTAGGATAACACAATCCTTAAAAACCTACAGAACAATACACATTCATTAAGATAAAGCACACAAAAATGAGGAAAAGCAAATGCAACACAAATATAAAAAAAAAGGTAACCTCAAATTCCACATGCATATGCAAATATATATATTTAAAATGATAAAATTAACTGCAAACCAAATAAAGATGCCTGAGGCAGATCGTCCTCATAATCATAGAGTGTCTAGTGCATAAAGAATGCATCCTTTCAGAAAAACCATATTAAACATTTTCCACAATAAGTGGCTCTTGTTAACACCACGAGTATCATATATTCACAGTCAAGTAAAGTGTGTAGACAAAATTCCTCACTCATAAAAGTCTAGAAAATATTGAATGATATATCAGATGTAAAAATACATCCTGTTGAGACAAAGGCATTTCTAAAGCGAGATACATACACCAAATATTAATCTGGTTTGGTCAAAAGGGCCACCTATCATTTCTTTTTTATGGTTGTTGATGTTGATAGGAGTTGATTACTCAAAAACATTTTGGATTAAGAGCGTAATGTTTAGGATACTTTGCCAAAGTTTTAAATATGCTTGCACAGCCTATTAAGAACCCTGATCTTGCTGTATAGCCCTCTAGTCCATTAAAAAGAACATTACCAGTGCAATAAAAAAATAATTGTGAATGAGAATGCTCCAAGACTAAATCAGACACCACTGTAGAAAATCCATATTTTTGCATGGTTCCTCTCATTAAGTGGAACATCGGAATATCTGTGTGTGCTTCCTCTGGATAGTGAGCGACTGCTAAACAGCTCCTACTGTGACCTTTTAACGAAGTTCATTAGCAGAGTTGACTTTTCTACCAGAAGTGTGCACAAACTACATAGCCTTATTAAAATTCCAATACCACAATGTGAGCTTCAGATTTAGAAGTGGAGGAAATTCTAGCACATGCACTGAGAAGCAGTCATAACACATTGCACGCAAGGGTTTAGCTTTAAAATGCAAAGTAAATATGTTCTTTAGTTTATCATTAAAAATGTGCTACTTGATAAGACAGCTGTTAGCTTGGAATCCCCTACCCAGGCTGGTCTCTGGGTATGGCATCCTTAATGATCCTCTATCGCATCTACTGTTAACCATGGAGAAGGTCTGACACAGCCCATATCTAACGATTGTGCTACTGAATATTTTTATTTTGATATCCTTGATATTTTGTTTTTTAGTTTTCATATAACAAGCAACAATAAGGGCCCAATGGCCAGAGGCATAGGAGACACTACATTTCTGGGGGGACATGGACAACCTTTTTGACTTTCCAGTGACTCTATTCAAATTGTCCATTGTCTGAGAGCGGGACACTCCATTGAATGAATGCTATCACATAGTTTTTAGTGAAACATTGATATAGGCAGGCATGTAGTAACAGTTTGCAAGCATGCTTTAATTGTTATTTACATTCACCAAGTAATTGGACACCATGTGAACAAACATGTTTTTGAATCTTACATCTTCATGCACCAAGCAAACAAAAGTGGGACGAAAAAAAGGAATAATAAACGGAATGCTCTTCCTGACATTCCTAAAACCCAAAATGCAATTGAACGAATAATGGAGTTTTTTTTTTATTTCAAAAGTTTTATATAGCGCTGGCTAGACCCGTAGGTATCAGAGCGCTTTACATGAGTTACAGCGAGTTACAGGTTACATAGGTATATCAATTAAATCCAAGAGTCCCAGGGGGAGGAGGAGGGGGAGGGAAAGGAATACACAATGGGGAAAACGAGGAAAAAAATGTCAGATGTCCGGCTGGGTAGGTGACGGCCGAGGGGGTGAAACCAGGGCCAGACTCCTCTTTAGCTGCACATGACAGCTCCACCGGGCATCGCCAAAATAGCTCGTGCATCGAGGTGAGTACAAACAGTTTTGGTATCTGCCCAGGGGGGCGTCATCAAAGGTCCATCAGAAGTTCCATCAAAGTTCCATCAGGTAAGGGCCATGTTGATTCCGGCTCCGTGGAACACTGCCACACTTTCCTTTCCTCCGAGGATACCGGTGGTGATGACTCAAGATCGCCGACCCTAAATATGGGATGCAAAGTTGCTTGGATGGTGCTATGTCGTCCGCCATTTTGAATGACCCAGCAAAGTGATCTCCACTGGTCTCGGTGGCCGCCTGACGCTTGGGCAAAAACTGACAGCGAGCTGTGCGACCGACCCAGCACTCCGCTTCAATAGGTGTTCCTGGCAGACCTCCACTCGAGCCTGGAATTAAGGCTCCTCATTGGGTTACTGGCGGGAAAGAGAGCTGCTGCTTGTTAGCGGCGATGGCGGGAGCAGCCCAATGTAGCACGCAACCAGTGAGCCGAGCGTCTGGATATGGGCAAGGCTACATGGAGAAGCGACAGTGACAGCGGTAGACATGCATCAACGTCAACCATGCATGGAGTCCGGGCTCCGGGCCGGTCACAGGGCAGCAGAAACAGACGGCTACAAAATGGTGCCGGAGATCCAGTGTTGCCAGTAGTCTCAGACCCGCCCACACAACAGACAGGGGTCCTCCGTGGGCAGAGGTGAAAGATCTGCCTTCCGGGTGCTTGCTGCTGGGCTCTAATTGGGTCCTCTAGGGCGCCGGCCGATCGTAGCTGGCAGGGGCTCGTAGTCCAGTTTCTCTGGTAAATGGAAGGATCCTTGTGGATAGTGCCTGCACGCCAGGACACCCCTCAATGCTAGGATCCAGTGGTTCCAGTACTCCCAGTCCCCCTCACACATAACAGCCAGGGGACCTCCGGAGCAGAGGAGAAAGATCCGCCTACCGGGTGCTGGCCACGGACTCCGGTCGGGTCCTCCAGGACAAAATGGCGCCGGAGCTCCAGCGTTGCCAGTAGCCTCAGACCCCCCCACACAACAGACAGGGGTCCTCTGAGGCAGAGGTGAATGATCTGCCTTCCGGGTGCTTGCTGCTGGTCTCCAATTGGGTCCTCTAGGACGCCGGCCGATCATAGCTGGCAGGGGCTCGTAGTCCAGTTTCTCTGGTAAATGGAAGGATCCTTGTGGATAGTGCCTGCACGCCAGGACACCCCTCAATGCAGGATCCAGTGGTTCCAGTAGTCCCAGTCCCCCTCACACATAACAGCCAGGGGACCTCTGGGGCAGAGGAGAAAGATCCGCCTACTGGGTGCTGGCCACCGGACTCCGGTCGGGTCCTCCAGTTGTGCCGGCAGCCCCAGACACCCCACACAACAACTGGGGGTCCTCCGGGGCAGAGGGGAAAGATCCGCCTTCCCGGTAAAAAGAGGTGGTAAGCATGCAAAACGTTTGGGGGAAGGCCACCCTAAGGCTGGCAGTTCTAAAAGTATGGTATAGGATTCTGTGTGTCTGTTTGAATATTGAAGTCAGTCGGATCCCCTTTGGAAACCACTGGTTTGGCAGGGTACAAGAAGGAGAGTAAGAATAGTTTCTCAAACACTGGAAGTTTATCACCTGCATTCCTTGTGGCTGGAGGTTAGAGAAATCCCTGGTGCATCGCAAAGTATACAAAACAACACAGAAACCTTTGTTGTCTAATCTATGAGAAGCATTATTGCAGATGGATCACAACTTGAACTGGTTTATCTTGCAGAAAAATATAAGAAGCCTCAAAAGATAAGTTTGCAGTAAGAATTAGCCTTGGGTGGGAGGCTCACAAAAATATGATGTACAGTGTCTATGTGGAAGAGAGATGCTTACCAATGTAAAAAAGCCTGCTGTAAGAGATGCTCACAGAAGATAGGTATAGTGAGATATGCAGAATGAGGTGGGTGGGCAAAACTCAGATATGAGGTATTAGTGATGAATACCAGAAAGATTAAGCCATGATTGTCTCTTTTCTACTAAAAATACTGTCATGACTTGACTTCGGCCACGCCGTCCTTGTGTACCTCTTGCCACTGAAAACTGTCCTACATGCCAAACTAGATGTATGTCTTCATCAGTGGTGGCTAGTGAAACGTGAAAGTGGTGAGATGGATCAGGAGCAGCAGGTCTAGGGGCTGATGGCTAATGGGAACAAGTCAACTCAATAGCCCCGCACCCCTGTCAAATTAGTTTAACAGTTGCGAGAATTTTCTTTTTTATTAAATAAATAAAAACAAAAGTACTTTTCACGTGTGCAGGAAAAACATGGAGATGCAGTGCCACCACCCGGCTGACGTCTTCAGAGAAGGAAGGCCCCTCACGTGCAAACCACGGAGACTGACTCTGAAGTTGTGCACAGAGATGTCATTCTGACGTGAGAGAGTGGCAACCATCGTACTTGCCACTGCTGCACTCACTCTGCTGGTTTTCACTGCAACAGTGTGAGATGGGACAAGGAAGGCGCCATGAGGGTTGTGGTCGGTGTTGATTTAATTAACTTGCTTTCTGTTCTCATCCAGCAAATGCCACTATTGCTGTATAACCTACAAGCTGCCATCGAATGTTAATGACTCCTTTGAACTGTGGTCCGAGGGGCCTCACATGACAGTGGCTTGAGAAAGACATTTAGTTTAAGGATGAGGAAAGATTATTAGGTGCTCTGCTCACTATGCCTCTCACACAGGGAATGTGACGGGGATTCAACCCGTCATTGCATGAGAGAATCTGTCCGCAGAGCTGTTTCAGAAGTGGAGGGTGGTGCAGTGAGGGGCAGATACAACCTCTTGGCGGGTGGATGCTAGCCAAGTATTACGGGTTCACATAGGGACACGCATGTGGTTTAACAATTTGATAGTCACGGCCGACAAGCAAGGTGGGGGGAAGGGTCGAGCGGCGGGGACAGTAATTAAAATATAAAACGTACCTTCCTCGACCTCCGGATCAGCAGCGCGGCCACCTCAGCTCCTGCCTGCCGCTGCTCCTGGCTGTGTTTTGCCTCGGCAGCCTCTCTCCTCTCCCCTAAGCCAATCACCATGCTGCAATGGCAGCGTTGTGATTGGTAAGGAGCAGCGGAGAGCGCCCCAGCCGGGCCATTCTCTCTATGTAGGCTGTATGCAGAAGCCTACATAGAGAAAAAGAGGGAGTGCGCATGACTGCTTTGTTCGGCCCTGGGGCTGACCAAACAGTCAGTACCCACAACAGTGGGTAAGCCACTCCCCCTGCCCTTGAGCAGAACCACCCACCTGCCCGTCTACAACCAGGCACTCCAGGCACTTCTGCTTTCTAGGAGTGTGAGAAGCAGAAACATAAAATGGTAGTTTTACCATTTTATGTTTCTGCCTTCTGGCACTGTGAGAAAGCAGTGGGGCGACGGCCTCACTTCCCTATGGAGGAGCCGCCACTGGTCTTTATCTCTGACATTCGATCACATTACTCTAAAAGCACTGGCCTCTTAATACGGCATGGATAGCATTTAAATTTGATGCATAGCCTACAAAACCACTGTAGGAAAGTAGGATCTGCTTTCATGGTTACCCCCATGTTTTGCCACCAGATGTCAGTGTGTTTTGACTGTAGTCTGCTGGGATCCTGGTAATCAGTACTATGCTCTCCCTCCTAAATTGGCTCTGGTAAGTACTATGGTACATTCACAATTGGCTACTTGTGTACCCTAATAAGCCCCTAGTATATGGTACAAAGACAACCAGGATATAGATACACCAGGGGTCTCCAATGTGCAGCAGCATGTATGTGCCACCCATGAGAGTCCGCTTAAACTCTGACTACAGACCTGCCATTGCAGCATATGTGTGATGGTGCTTGAACCTCTCACTGCAGGTGTTTCCTTATATCTGAGGTCACTGCACTTAGAACATATAAGTGACCCCGTGCGGAAGGTGCTTCAGTCCTGATGGCAGGGTGCTTGGTTACAAGTGTGGGGGTGCCCCTGCAAACCACGGAGTCGATTCTCTACGCTTTGTAAGTGCAGCCAGCCTTTTTAAGGTATATAGTGGACAACAGTCATTATGAAACGTCTAACTATATAATGGCTGCATCGAACCTGGTAATATTTGGTATAAGAAATGTTAGAATCATACCCCAACACCGATTCTGGTGCTCAAAGTACGATCCCATGTACTTGGGTGGCTTCTAGGGGACCCCCTGTACTCCCATTAACAGCCTTTCAGGGTCTGCCAGCAAGCTAGTGCTGCTGCCAACCCCAGACACAATTCTGGCCTCCTGCTGCTGAGCTAACCTCGAGCAGGGGAAGGTAGAACAATAGGTTTTCTGTAACGGGGAAGACAGCCGTGGCCCCTGCAGGTATGAACAGTGAGGCAGTTGTGTCAGGTGAGGGGGGATTTCAAGAGATGACCACAAGGGATTTTTTTTTTATTTATTTAATTTTCCCTTGTAGTCATCTCTCGAAATCCCCCATCACCTGGACCAACCGCCCCACCGCTCTTACCTACAGCGGCCGTGCCTGGGGAAAGACCACCTCCCAAACAGGACTTAGTGTATTGGTCTTTCCAGCGCCATCAGACTAGAATGGCAAATTTGGTGCCCTCCTTAAATACTCCAGTTTGAGCCAGTTCAGGAACCCTTGGTTCCTGCTCTGGAGTGAAACTGGACAAAGGAAAGGGGAGTATGCTCCCCTCTGTCCAGCCCTTCCTCTGGGAGGGAGCCCTGAGTCGTTCCAACCCTTTCCCTAGGGTACCTAAGGGCTCCCCTGCAGGTGGGTCCTCAGATTCATCGCAGAATAAGCTTCACCTCTGAACCCAAGATACTCTTCGAACATCTGGACACTTGGAATTCATTGGACTTCGACTGCAACAGAGACTGCATCAAGGAAGACTCCTGCTGCTCCTGGTCTAACTGTTCTTCAAGTTTTCTGCATTGTCTGTGTCTGTGCATCATCCAGGTTCTGCACAAGGCCTGTGGGCATCAAGGACATCCAAAGTAATCTCCATAGGAGGGAGGGAATCACTCCTCTGCATCTGCAGGCAGTGCAATGAAGCTGACCAGTCTGCTGCTCCTGTCGTTCTATAGACTTTCCGAGGCTCAGCAAAACAGGTAGTGGTTCAGCAGCTCCCTGGAGGCCTGACCTGTCTTCTCTGCAATTTTGAGGACAGTATCACTCGTCAGATCCAATGGGACCAAACCCCTTGCACCACGTTGACTTGCCGTTGCCAAGGCTTGTTGGCTCTGCACTCCAGAGATCTTCGGGCTACAAGAAGCTCCAGCCTCCAGCACCTCATCCCTCAAAGATCAGTGTTTTCACTGCATCCTCTGCACCATGGACCTCGATCTTTGGTGAGCTGCCTGAGGTCCTCTTGCAACTCCTGTGCCTTTGGTCAGTAGGTCCTCTCAATGGTTTTACTTTTTTATTTTTTATTTTTTTTAGCAGAGTTTTATATAGCGCGAACTTGACCCAAATCCAATCAGGTATCAGAGCACTTTACATAGCACCAGTTACGTTACATGAGGACACATTCATTTTTTTGTTAGGCACTGGGAGATTAAGTGATTTTCCCAGAATCACAGGAAGTTTAGCATCGTTACAGAGACTCAAACCCAGTTCCCCCAGGTCCGAGGTCGAGTGCCCTAACCGTTAGGCCAACTCCTCTCCCCTTTGCTTCAGTAGGCTCTCCTGCTTGCTCAGGCCAGTTCTGATGCTTCTGCACTTGGACCTTGTTGGTCCCAATGTTTACATCTTTTTGCTTTTCACGCCAGTTGTGGGAACCGAGGCTTGTTGGTGCTCCCGCTGGACACCGACCACCTGGACACTGACACCCGATGTGGGACAGCTTGTGCATGGCTTCTGGTCTTCTCCAGAATCACCTGGTCCTCACAGTTGCAGCAACAAGGTCACTGTCTTCACTACTGAACTTCTCAACAACGCTGGGCATTGTGCTTCTGTGCCTCCTAGTCACTTTTAAGTGGCATAGACTCCCCTCTGCTTGCAGGTTCTCCTCTTAAAGAATCCACTCTTGGATTCCACCGGACTCCTTCACAGGTTTCTCTAAAGGCATCTTCTTCAAAGTCTTCCATTGTCATCTACGGCAGGTTCCGACGTCACTTTACTACTATGTACCCTGCTTCCCTGGTGCAGGTAACCTGGTTCCTGGGGCATCCAAGTGTGGGGTGGCACTCCAACCTCCCATCTTCCAAAGTGTTTCTTCAGGGTCCTCTGGGCAGTGCCCTTCTTTAAAACTGCAACTGCAACTTCTCCATTGACTTCCATTGGGCATGCAGCTGTGTTTCCACTCTGCACACAGCCTCCGTGGGGTTCCTGGGTACTTACTTGTGTCCCCAGCTCCTCTGAGTCTTCTGGTCCAAGTCCCGTTCTCCTTTGCAGTTCGCATTCTACTTTCTTAGTATATGGTTTGGTCTCCCCCTGGAGACCAGTATGTATTTGTGCTACTTACTTGATTATTTTGAAGTATTCTTGTGTGTCTTGTTGATATCTCCAGGTAGGACATATACCAATGTGTTTGTGATCGTGCTGTGTAATAAAAAGACATATTTTTATAAAAGCCTTTGTGGTTCTTTTTCATCTAATCTACACTGTCAATTAAATGTGGTAAAGCAAGCTGCTCTACACTCCTTCAAGCTACGCCTGAAGGCTGCTCTCCCCAGCTACCACTTTGAGAGTTTTCTATGGTTATCAAAGACCACTAAAATCACCATAAGGGTTGCCTGGGTTAGTGTAAGGTGCATTATTCCTGAAAGTGTGCACCATACACTCAGCCAGCCTCCTACAGCCACCAATACAAGTTCTCCATTATACTTCTCCCACCAGGGCACAAGTCATAAAAAAGAAGTGGGGCACTAACCAAGTTAGGCAGTACGTAAGTGACATCACAGCGTGTGATATCGCACGTGACATCGAAACCCTTGACCTCACAGGAACTGATTTCACAAAAATTACATCAGATTAGAAGACCTCACATATATTATGTAGGTCTATCATGAGTACATTTGAACACATTACAATTTTTAACAAATTAGATTTTGCATCGGAGTTGTGCCAAAAAAGTGATGCAACCCCGGCGCAAGACCTAGACATCTGCTTATACATTTATTATTAAAACTCTGGCGGAAAGAAGTTGGCAACAAGGAGAAATGTTGCAGTATATCTGTTCTGCTTAATTGGTTGCAAAGTCTGCATTTCAAAATATCTTATGGGGGTAAAGGCACCTGCTGTATAGATCTTTATGTACCCAGTAAATCGCAGGGAATAATAATAATGGTAAGATAACTCTGGAGGTTAATGCTGTTGCTGGAGAGACAGGTTTTTTTGTCTAGTCCCAGTTTTCAATCAAAGTAGCATAGAGGGTTAATATGTCTCCTGCAAAGCATATCATGTCACAGATGAGGGATTTTTATTTTATGTAGATGGGTAAGTGGGTTATTGCTTGTAACACAGAGATCCTTCACTTACTTGCAGTTCATGAATTTTAATCCTTCTAATATAGAACAGTGAACTATGACGGAATGGACATGGGACTCCTAAACCTTGTAACCCTCACAATCTTATGTAAGGCATCCTGTAAATTGATTTGCACACATAATATTTATTGTCAATGTATAATGTGTATGAGTGATGTAAAGCGTTCTGACACCTTGGATTGGATTGAGTGCGCTATAAAAGAAATAAGACAAAATAGTGGTATTTAAATTGTTATTAGTGAAAATATTAGGATGTGTGCTTAGAGTATGTCTGATGCTAATTGTTCTCATGTTCCAATGCGAGGTTCAACTACTCAAAAAAAAATGTCATCAAAACATTAGCCTTTGAGTGGCTGATTTGCGCAGTGTGAAACAGTCAAATTAGGTAGGGTCGGTGCTGAGGAAGGGCAGGATGCAGACAGCAACCAACAAACTACCCCTCTTCTTTTGTCCTGGAAGTGCAGACTACAGGCAGCAGTGGTGGGGAGGACAAGTTGTGAAAAAGGTTCTGGAGCTTTGCAACAAAACAAAAGGGAAGGTCACAGGTCAAGTGAAGGGCCATTGGCACGTCAAGTGGTAATGGCCCTGCGACTGACAGAAAGAGAGAGGGGAAATTACTTTGTCCCTTGTCCCCCATGTCCCCCTATAACAAAATCAGGGGGATATATCCCTGTGTCCCCCACACTTCCTAAACCAATGGCACACCCAGAACAAATATGTAACAAAGGAGGAAACAAACGCACACAGGCAGACCCCCACATTTTATGTACTACTGAATATTGAGCACAAACATATTGAGATATATAAATAACAACTCCAAGATATTGAGAAGAGATACAAATGGTCCCTAATAACAACAAAATGGCATGGAAATCTAAAAGTCATTCTTTTTAGGATTAAAAAATCGCATATAATTACTGTTAGAAATGGGATCTCTGGTTGGCTAAGGCTTGCGCCAAAGCCAGGCAGAGACCACCACTTTAGTCAGGGCGAGGGAGTTACACGCCAAAGATAACCCCTGCTCACCCCCTTGGTAGCTTGGCACGAACATTCAGGCTTATCCCGGAGGCAATGTGCTAAGCGTTTGCGCAACACACACACAGCAACAACATACTAGGCACACCACAAAAGGAACTCCATACAAGGTTATATCAAAAATAGCCTTTGTAGTATCATAAAGCACATTAGAATAGTAATCACACAATATACACTGTGCCAACTGGCACTGGGCAATATTTACAGGGGATTATATACACATGACAGGGCCACTTGGACCATTGTCAGAACTATCACAAAGTGAACTTTAGTAAATGTAGAACATATAATAAGCGTAGAACACAACCAGTAACTACTGGCAAACACTGTATTCAGCATCATCCTGTAACACATACCATGTTATGCACAGAATCTCATTAGGCGTGAAATATATCCTGCGCCAACCTCATAAGTCTAAACATATTAGACCATAACCTCCTAAGCATAACTCACATTAGGGGCATAACTCACAGTAGAAAATAATCTTACTAGCATAAACCACAGTATGCAAATAACCTCATACATAAACCACAGTTAGAGGCATAAAACAGGGTGCGTAAATCATAGTACATGAATCACATTTCCTAAGACCACATAAATCACATTAGGACCTGGTGCCCTACAAATCTAGCAGTCCCCCTGGCCAACTGGTCTTCTCAAAGAGGCTCAAATGCCCTATGTCCAAAATGTCAGGGCTGCTGCCAAGGCAGCGGAATCCATGTGCGCAATTGCGGAGACCTAAACGTTGCAGCTGTCACTAAGTGCTGTACAGTTGTGAAAGTACGGGGGCAGAAGAGTGCATCTCACTCCTGTCTCCCTAAAAATGCCCCCAACAAACTGTGGCCTAAACGTGGCAGCTGGCACTAATTGCTGCGCAGCTGGGAATGAAAGGAAGGCCTGGGCACTCACTGTGCCCTCCTGCCCCCCTCAGGGACTCTCCAAACCAAAGGTGCACAGAACGTTGCAGTTGCCCACTGTTAAGCGGGGCAACTGTGGCCAACAAGCACTGACCCTGTGCCTCGATCGCCCCCAACTCACCGGAGCTCTCAGGGGCTAAAATTAAACACAAATGTCCCCTCGTTGGAGAGGCCCGCAATGGCGGGTCCGCTCATAACGAAAAAATAGTACTGGCACTAACCACACTGAGTGAAGAGAAATGCCCCCACGAGGACTTTGTAATAAACTTGCCCCCATCACCGGCACTACCAAAGTGCACACTGAGCCCCATTCACCGGCTTGCAGGCTCCCCGGCGGGTGCAGCTTCACTGGAGGCACTCTCTCTCGCTCCAGCGGCCGGTCGCGAAGAAGGCTGCTGGGCAGGGAGAGCCCTTGGGACTCCGGTCGGCTCCTCTTTGGTTCGCCAGCGTGGGGTGGGCCCCCGCCTGGCTTCTCCTCACTTCACCCGGGCCCCCTCCTGGGACCCGGGACTTCTACATGGAGCTTGCGGGGCTCCGGACAGATCTCCGTCCGGGACTTCCTCTCTGGCTCCTTCCTGCTACTTCGAGGCCCCGCCCACATCCCAGGCAAGGTTGCCTGACTTCCTGTGTGGCGATCGGGGCCGTGGCGGTGATTTCGTCTCTCCTTCTCTTTGTTGCGGCAATGAGGGGTAGGCTCCCTTGTAATTTAAAATATAAAGCGGGGTGGGCACCCGCTCAACGTGGCAAAATGCGGGGTAGGCAAATGCGAAAAATTGAGCATAAGCAGGGTGGGCACCCGCAATTCAGGCATCATGGGGGAATCCCTCACACCGGGATTCCCTCCCAAGGGCTGAAGCACTGCGCTGCGAAGCTCACACTCTCCTCCTGCTTGAGTCAAGTTAAAGAATTAGAGCACAGCGCTCACAGGGGATGCAGGAGGCAGCCAAAGTCCTGGGAGATGAAGAAAAGAAGCAAAAGGTTCCTGGGACATAGCTGGGCCCAGGGAGGCAAGCCCTCATGGCGGTTCCTCCTGGGCCCCAGCAGCAGCACGCCCCAGCAGGATCAGGACCAGAACCAGAACTGAACAACTTTCATGGGGTCACAGCCCCTCTACTTATACCACCTAATCCTTTGTCTGTAGTGCAGGGCTTGGGGGAACCAAATGCAACTGGTTCCGAGGGGATTTGGAGCACTTTTTTTTTGTCAGGTGGGGGCTAGGTGAGGCTGATCACCTAGCCCCCACCTGATCACCTAGCCTGTGGTGCGACTACCACAGGGGGCGGAGCCAGCATTGTGCAGGCTGGGTACGGGCCTATTCAGGGTTAGGGGATTACTCCTCCCACTACTCCCAGCCCAGATATACCTTTCAGCTTAGTGCTGACTCACCCTGCCCCTCCTGGAGCCACACACACCTCCCAGCTCCTGTCACTCACAAGCCAGACATGCAATTCACATCAGGCAGGCAGACGCATAGCACACAGAAATGCCAACCAACAGTCATTTCACCAACAGTCATAATAAATCTGCGCACGCCTTTGCACAGCATTTATTCTCACAATTGCATACATACCAGACTTGACCACACTGCTCTTCTCATAACAGGAATTATCAGTGACACACACTGATCAGGGAATCCCCAATGCATTCATATGGGAGGGCAGGCCAATCTCACCAATGTAACACAAAGAGCGCACACACTTTACACTGGACCACAGTGCTAAAGTGCCCAGAGGCCTAAACCCACCAACACCATGTCAGAACTAAGGCAAAAAGTTTAGAGGTGAACCTGCTAAGAAGGGCCAAGTCCAACAATTACACATTTTAATCCAACTGTAAATCACAATGCACAATGAGGTGCAGTCTCCCATGTATCACACATCAGGGGTTAGATTAATTCATTGTTGTGCTGGTGTCATCATCAATGCATTAAAATGCATAAGTCACACTTTTTATAGCTCCTGCAACCAAAACTAGAAAGGGTGCTTCATAAATATAAGGCAGCCAGTGCGCTTTGGCTTGCCCAGCTGCATAGATGTTTGAAAACATACCCTTTACTATTGCAGCTTGTGCTGCTGCCTTTTTCTGGCCAATGCAAAAACAACAGTTGATGGACAGAATGCAGAACAATGTCATACATTCACCCCAGATCTGGGCCTAAATCCATCGTTTTTTTGCTTACCATGCCGTTCCAGTTTGAACCCAGCCATATGCAAATCAGTCTTGACCCTGTGCCTCATGGGTACAGTCCAGCCTGAACTGCCAAGCCAGGTCCTCCCTGAACTGGAAACAAGCATCCAAGGACCGGTGTCGGGGTTTCACCCCTCTTCAGCCAGGATAGCTTGATTCAAGTGGCATGGAGAGCACGGGACCCACGTCTGGGCATACCCTTCCCACTCCGGGTGACAAATGCAAAAACAACAGTTGATGGACAGAATGCAGAACAATGTCATACATTCACCCCAGTACAGAGATCTGGGCCTAAATCCATCGTTTTTTTGCTCACCATGCCGTTCCAGTTTGAACCCAGCCATATGCACAAAGATTGAATGATGGGCCAAGGTTAGATCTCCCCCCAGATTCCTGTCCTTACGTAGTCATTTTAGTAAACACCCCAATTCTAAAAAAAGATCAAATAGGAACTACTACTCAACTGATTCATAAAGCATGCCATTGGGTCATCAAAAATGGGAATGGTCGGGTCGAGGAATATTGTAACATCTTAATGGCACATAGGGTATCCTGGCTTGGAAAGCAACCAAAGTCGATTGCAGGGGACTGTGTGGCATTAACTTTTAAATACCCAGCTATGGCTAAAAACCTACTGCATCTGTTACCGAATAATCTATTTGAATGTACCCAAATGTTTGTTTTACCTCTTGATTTCTTTTACAAACCGCCACTGCGACAAGCAGGCCAAATAGGATATAGACCTCAAAATTCAGCTGCTAACAGAGTGGGGTCTCAGTCATACTTATACCAGGGAGGAAATATTACCCCTCTATTATCGATCTCAAATGGTTTTAGGGCACTGACCGATATGGAGGCCTGCAATTGACTTTGTAATGTGGAGGAAGTTCGGAATGCAGTTCGAGCTGGGCTTCGAGAAAATGAGGCTATTGAAGCCTCCGCAGCTAAGGATATGAATACATTTACAGCCTTACATGGAACTTTGCAGGGTTGGAGCTAAAAGTGCTGAATCTGGACTGGTTAAAATATATTTGTTCATTTGATTTAGTATGTTTGCAAGAGACGTGGGCAGTGGGTCCTGTTGGATATAGGTCATACCATACCCCTGCAATCGCCTCAACTGCTGGAAGGGCAAAGGGTGGCATTGTGACTTTTTTAAAGAACACTTTGAAATTTGAAGTTTTATCTTCTCATAATGATTGTCAATTTTTTAATATGTTACACCTTAAAGGGTCTGATGGCAACACTATATTATTGATTAATTTTTATAATAACTCATTTGGAAGTAAAATGTTTAAAGTTGTTGCAATAGTGGAGGAATATATGAATAAGAAAATAGGGCTAAGCACGAAGGAACCAATGGTGCTTTGGATAGGAGACTTTAACGTACATCCATGCCCTGCTGCATTAACCCCAATTTGTGGCTTTGTAGATGAAGATGGGGAATCAAATATGCATTTTTCCCATAGCTTATGGGAACACCCTAAATAAATGGATTTTTCTAAAACGATTTGGAGGTCATGAACCCATGATCTGTATCTACAGGTCTTCTACTAGAAACCTTTTGCTCCTCTACATGTTGTTCCTCAATTGATTTTATAATAGCCTCAGCTAGACTGGGTGAAAAGGTAAACAATAGGAAAGTTGAATTCCTAGGCTTCAGTGACCATGCAGCTATAACCTCGCATGTGAACTGGCCGGGTATTTTTGGCTCCACTTTTTCACATCTGAAACCCTATATAGCGAAAAAGAATGGGATAAAATTGAAGTGGGGGAATATTGATAAAGCTGTCATTATTCCTCATGTAGTTTCAAACTCGATGAAAGAAATAGGAATATGTCTTGACCCAAATCAGGACTCAGGGTTCATCATTAAGGCTTTTGAAACTATTTTGAGAGAAGTAAAAAGGAATTTCACAAAAAATGGTGAGACATGCAAAGCTAAGGGACCAAAGTGGTTCGATCGTGATTGCACTAAAGCACTTTTTAACCTACACCTATTACTTAAGACCGTACCTAAAAATCCTCAACTTGTAAAACAGGCCCGCTTAACTTATATGGTGGCGAGGAAGAACAGGTTAAAGACATTGAAAGAGGAAACCTGGGATAAATTATTGGTTGCATCCATCACAAACAGTGTAAGGGATTTTTGGTTAACGATTAGTGCCCAATTTTTAAAGTCAAACTCTGAGCCGAATTTGGATATGCATGCGGACGAGGACTCTTGGGTGGCGCACTTTTGTAATATTTTTAATGCCCCACCTGTAAACACTGAGCTAATGGATGTAAAGCTGGTCAAATCCTCTAGCATTATTCATACCTTTGATATAGGAGAAGTATGCTTGGCAATGGAGCAATGTACAAGTAATAAAGCACTGGGTTTTGATGGCGCTCCAATAGACTTTTTTACAGATTGCCCTGACTTATGGAGTCCTCTGCTTACTAATATGTTTAATTCTTTAGCAAGAGAGAGACCTCCCTCCTCTTGCTTCAAAGCCATTTTAGTGGCAATTTTGGAAAAAAGGAGATAAGCAAGACCCTAGGAACTATAGACATATTTCTCTCTTAGATAGCACGGTGAAATTGATGGGTAGAGTGCTATAGAATCGACTGGAGATGTGGGCATTGACTAATAAGATTTTGATACCGGCACAATACGGTTTTAGAAAAGGGAGAGGCACTCAAGATCAATGCCTGAATTTGAGTTTGCTCATAGCAAAGTATACCCACGTAAAGTAGGCCAATTTATATCTAGCCATTATGGATCTTAGAGCGACTTTTGATTGTGTGTCTCACCCACAGCTCTGGAGAATTATGAAGGAAATGGGGGTAGATCAGGCAGTGATCAATTTCATTAGACAACTGTATTCAAGACCTGAAGCATTTGTCATGTATGGGCTACAGGGAGAATGTACTAGGTGGTTTCCGTAACAAGAGGAGTTTGCCAAGGGTGCGTTCTCACCCCATTTTTATTCTCGCTGTATACTAAGTTAAATAGAGTTTAAATTGTTAGATTCAACTATAGATGTGCTAAGAAAAGGAAAGTTGCATATCCCAATTTTATTATATGCAGACGATGCAGTTTTAATTGCACGAACAGGAAAATCCCTACAAAAATTGTTAAATACCTATGTGGATTTTATTCTCCAGACAGGTGAATCTAAGTCATTTGTTTTAATTACAGGGCCAAAGCTGAGCATACCTCCTTCTTTTTTTTATCTAAAATCGTAAAGTGACACAAACAGAGTCCTTTTCATAGCTAGGAGTCACGTTTAATTATAAGGCCTCTTGGAGGAATATGGTAGAGAATCGGGGGGTCTTGTTGGAAAAAAGTGCAAAGCCAATACGCTCATTTTCAAAAAAGCTGGGAACGAGGAACCTAGATATTTTAAGAAAGATTTATGGGGCGAAATCTTGGGCAATAGCTACATATGGTGCCGGGGCTTGGGGCCATGTTACAGTAAAGAGGATACAAACAACAGAGGATTTGTTTTGGAAATCAATGATGAGTCTCCGAATTGGTTGTTTTAATTTTGATCTACATGAAGAATTAGGTATCCCTTACATAACTGATTGGATAAATGTTGCACCTATTCTTTTATGGCACTCAGTATAGTGTAGAGACAAAGTGTCACTGACGCAACAAATTATGCGGGATTGCTTATCCCTCGAGCATAAGGATAAAATTTGATGTTTAAAGTATGTGAAGATACTTTATATACTCTTGATCTAGGAAGCTAATTTGCATCCCCAGAAAAATGTGCCTCTGTCTCTAAAAAAGCATTAAAGGCCCACTTTATAACCACTGCTAATGATGGGAGATTGACTGTCTACTGTAATAAACTTACTGTCAAATAATATATTGAATGTCCAGTGCAGGTTGAGGGTTTTATCTTCCTATTTGGAATTTGTAACAATCCCACGGTACAGGTTCATTCTGTTAAGATTTCGGCTTAACTTTATTACCTGCATGTTGGGCCATCCTGCTGGTATCTTCTCCCCAAAAGAACTCCTGTGTTGCCCATGTGATGACACTTCACAACAATCTAGTTTGCACATCTTCTTCTTTTGTAAATTTTATTGAAAACAATGGAAAAGGTTTTTAATTCCGCTTTTACGCAAGCACAATTTTAGACAATGTCGCCTGGCCTTGTACTTTTTACGTATGTTGTCTGATCCTTTAACCTTGAATACTGTTGCCTCCTTTTTATGCATGTGTTTGAAAATGAGGAAATTGTGTATTGAATGACCTATATGAACTGCATTTTTCCAATTTTAATCTCTAACTTTTTTATCTGTGATGTATATTTGTACTTTTATGATTAACGTTGTTTTAATTGAATAAAGTAAGTTTGATTGATTGAAATGATTCTTGCTCATAATTTACTCTGACATGCAATATAAAATAAAAAAGTGTTTGCTTTTACTTTTAAAGAATCATTATCAGTCCTTGCTTAATAGTTTTATGAAATGATGTTTCTCATATTGATTCCTATGTATTCTCAATTTTCTTAAATGTTTTCAATATTAGTGTGTTTTATTCATTAGAAAATGATGATTTTGTGGTTTTCCAGGTAGGCCTCAAAGCCTGTTAGTGTATTTTCCATTGTAGGCCTTAAAAAATGTATTTTGTCCTTCCTTATTTTCTAAATTGCTGATCTAATTGTTTTAACTACGAGTATTTATCACTGAAGTTTCCGTCCTACAGTTAGAATATTTTCGCTTTATGAATAAATGTATCGACCTTGATGCAAGCTAACTTAGAAGCGAGCACGTGGATATGTAAAGTTGCATGTGGATATGTAAAGTTGCAAGTGTGCTTCCTATTTCTGAGGTGACTAGATATTACATTCTTAGAAAAATTATGGACAAAGAAATAAAGTATTACGTTAGAGTTCTGGATGATTTGAGACTGAAGAATGATCATTCCATGATCATACCATGGATCCCAACCAATAGAATCATGTAAATCTGAAGATGAAGCTACATTTGGGGGCTGGAATTGTAAACATTTTGAGGTATAATAACCCTGTGGGAAAAGGATGTGTGTGTGGCTATTTTCCTGCAATTTGAGGATGGTCCGAACTCTGACTTTCCCTAAATCGAACTTTCCTGATTTTCCCCTGCACTTCATCGGCTGGTGAAGTCGTGCAGGTTATACTCTTTTGGCTGAAAGGGTTGGCTATTCAGACTATTGCACGCTGTGCTTTAGCTCTTTGACTTGGGTTTGTATGAAACTCTAACTACATAACTGAGACTATAATGTCTATTGTCTTTCTTTCACTTCCTCTATCCCCTCATGCCAGTTATTAATTTATGATGTATTTTGCATTGTACTGTAATTTTATTGTGAATTTACCTGTATTCCTTTGATTAACCAAAGTATTAATGATTCTAATGTATTTCTGTGCACTGACCATTCAACTTTAAGTCTAGATAAAGGTGCTTTGACAACTATATAGAGTTTTGTCTTTCCTTATTGATGACATTATTGACATGGTTTGATTTTTTGACTATTGTTGTTAGACAGGCTTTTCTTCATTACAGGTCCTCATGAAGGAAAGGTTTCCATATCTAATTATCTAAGTCCTTATTTGCTCTTTCAAAGCTCTTTCGGAGGACCTCATGATTTGTAAGTGGTTATAAAGATTTCTATGGGCCAAGACACTAGTTTATAGTAGATTTGTCTCAGTGATATGTTCACTGTTCATGATATTATAAATAGTTTGTGAATGATTACAATTTTGCACCTCTTCCACTGGATCACCTACAATGTGTGAAAAAGGCCTCTCGACAATTACACTACACTTCAGTGGTTAAATAGCTGCAGCCACGATATGGATAAACAAAGAAAGAGGTCTATTCTCTGACACTGCAGACCCAGAGCAGCAGCCATTTTAGAGTAACACAGGAATGGTTAGGAAAAGAAAATTGAGCAGTAATTCTGCTTCAGTAGGAAACTCGAAATCAAACAAAATGGGGTATTTTAAATAAGCAGTAAAAGATGAAATAAATATGGGGAGTGTAGAATCAGTTAAGAGGAAGCAGACACAACAGCATAATAAACGGTAAACAAAGAAAAAGGACTATGCCATGGACCCAGGGCAGTGGCCATCTTAGAGTTACAGAGGAAAGGTTGGGAAAATAAAGTTGAAGCAGAAATTGTGGTTCAATGGAGGGACCAGGGAAAATCAAACAAAGGGGTTATTTATTAAAAACCAATGGAAGATGGAACTGAACTAATGGGGATTTAATAGAGACTCCATTATTGGGCTGGTATCTTGAAGGGGGTGCAGAAAAAACAGCAGTGAGACCAATAAAGAACATAAAAGAAAATTACTAGAAAGAGTGGCATGTCACATTCATGTGGTTGAATGATAGAATATAAAAGGCATCAAGAAAAAGTAAAGTCTTCCTGACAATACTATTCAAAGAAATGTCCCTAGCAGTGGAGCTTTAGTGTGTCGCATGCCTGCCCCAGGACTCTGTTGGAAAAGGTTCTATGAAATGCACTGTGAGGGGCTAGGCAATGCATTTCACTTTTATTGTAGTCCTCATATCTGGGTCAGATCGAATGAGGCAGTTCATCTAATGAAACACGAAATGTGACTTAAGTTTCCATTGATGTCTCTCGGCATAAATGTGGTTTTACTTAAACACAGTTGTTAATTTGGTGTAATCACTTGACTTTGGAACTGTCATGCCAGCTTATATATTCATGCCAAATCTTTTTTAAGCTTTTTGAGTTACACTCCATACATATTTTATTGACATTGTTAATTGATTTTAGCAGTTCATATTCCGTTGGGACATTAGGTGATGGACATATTTTACATATTTTCCTTCTGGCTAATAGTATTAGAAGAAACAACAGTTTCCTCTGCAATGATGTGATATGTATATTTATTGAAGGATCATTCTGTAAAAGCAGCAAACTTTGGCTTGTCTTCATTTCATGAACATAAATTGCAGATAGAAGTCTGCTTATAGCTTTCCAGAATTGTGTTAAAACTGGATAATGTACCAACATATGTAAATTGTTTACTGATGTAGCTCATATCTCTTACATCTGGGACAATGTTTGAGAAGTTATCAAACCTGGTGGTGTTTAAAAAGTCCTGTGAATGTTAAAAAAGTAATATCTCGGTAAAGCAACTATTTGGAACTAGAATAAAGCTATAAAGACTTAAAGATACTTACCATACTGTTTCCAGATACGGAATTATCACTATCTTTCCCCTACGCAATAAAGCTCCATCAATTTGTTGCTTTCTTCGACAAGCTCCTAATACCATATTGACAATTACTTTTTTAGGTCTAGATATTAATGAATCAACACTTCATATTCCAGATCTCTTTCTCAGTCCACTGTTGCACAGTCCACCATGGTTTGTGCTGCAGGTGTTTAAACTTGGACACAGTACCTTCCATTACTTATACAACTGTATCAATTGGAAACCAAGTTATGAGGTTTGTCCCATCTCATACATGGCCCCCAAGTATCGATAAGAGCAATCCTCAAAGAGGAACCAAGCTTATATTTAAACATGTGGGTGTAATAGGTCCCATATTGGGTCTAGATACATATAATAATGAAGGCCTAATATTCTTCTTAAATTTAGTCACAGGTTTAAACTGGCTCTCACCAATGTCAAGCGTACTTTTAAAAAAAAAAAGACTTGGGGCTAAAAACTTTTTAAAAATTCTTTTTATTAACCTTTGCATAATTATGCTCAGTACATGACAGTGCATACATTTGCTCCTTTAGTTCCATGACACGTAAATCATTAAGAGCATCACATATTAAACCTCATAACAATTTGCATAAGAGTGTCTGATTATTACGAATGTTACAATTTAACCGATATGATTACAAAATGTGTCTTGAAAATGAAACCTGTATGACAAAAGGTGCGAGATTAATGTTAATAAAAATTGTTTTATAAAAAAAGAGTGTTTGATTACCCATTGCTAGTTTAGTCATGCCGGATCAACATGCATGATTACATTCCACACTGAGATCTTAAGGTCCCCTATATGATTTCCAGGGCCCCCACCCCTTTCCTGACTTCTGCGTGCACCCTCTCCCTTTGTAAATTACTTATTCTGCATTTTGACACCAGTCTAGGTCAATTTTTCACTGTTGTACTGATGGGGGGTCAGATTTTCCCCATGACCTGGCAACATTTCATTTTGCTACCTCCAAGCCGAGAGAGGCCCAGATCTGAAGATACTTTGGCCGAGGGTCATTGTGGTTGTAATTTGGTGCCAGAAGGTTTGGATGATCGGGCAGTCCCACACTATATGATATAAAGTGGCCTCCCGACCTCAGTTTCGTAAACAAAGTGAAGTGGACGCTTTCCCTATTCTGAAGAGAAGGGTCAGGGAGTAATAGGAGCGATGTAGGATCCTTAATTTAATCAGCCTAAATCTGGCCCTAATTGCTATTTCTCTTGCGTCTTATATTGCTTCCGTCTATTCTTTATCGTCCATATCACCCAAGTTTTCCACCCATTTTTGGCGGAGAGCTGTTAGCACATCAGGGGAGTTGTTTAATAACTTCTTGTACGTCATGGATATGGCTTTGTTGGACATAGGATCAACCATAAGCCTATCTTCCAAAGGGGACAGATCTGGTAATGTATCTCCTTCTCTTAAATGTTGTCGTAGTTCATGACCCAGTTGTATGTATTTGTATCTTTCTTTCTCCAACAGTTTGTATTCTCTTGTGAGGTCTGTAAATGATATTATGGACTGCCTCCTCCAGATGTCCTCTAAGTAATCAATCCCTAGAGCTCCCAAGTGTTAAAACCCCTTCAGGCTTCTTACTTCTCTCAGGGTATCACTGCACCATAGGGGGGCATTCCCATTAATTTGTTGCACCATCCCAGAAGTGGCCTCCTGCCAGACCCTGACCACTGAACGATTGTGATGGGGCAGTGTGTTTTCATGCTTTCTCTGATAGAGGATCGCCTCATAGTTTCCATTTCCCATTACTTGTCTGTCGAATCTATAGGCTGGTTCCTGTTGATCTGTATAGACCCAGTCATTGATAACTATGAGCTGTGTCACCCAATAGTATAACCTAACATCGGGGATCCCCAACGCCCCTTTCGTATACTCTTTTTTGCAGTTTGCGGAGTGCTATTCTAGGTGCCACACCCTGCCATAGAAGCGTTCTGACTTCCTGCTTTCTTTTATGGAATATGTCTGGGGGCATCGGAAATGGTGAGTTTTGCCATATATATAAAAGACGTGGGAGGATCATCATTTTAAAAAGCGCTGCCCTTCCTGGGAGCGGGAATGGTAGGGTACGCCAATGAGTCACATCTTCATGGAGTCTTTCCAATTGAGGGTGTAAGTTTAGTTTGAGAAATATATTTGAGTTTCTGGTAATCCGAATACACAGATAGCCGAAACTGTCCTCCATGACTGGTGCTTCACAATCGGTTGGGAGTCTGGGTGTAGCCCCAGAGATTAAGTATACTAAGGATTTAAACCAGTTGATTTTGTATCCACAATGGTTACCAAACTCTGTAAATATTTGGAGTAAGCTACTTACTGACCGATATGGATGGGTGACATACAGTAGAATATTGTCTGCCTAAAGTGCTCCTCCCACCCCCCGGTCATGGGAATTCCCCTGACTAGTCGGTCACCTCGGATCCATACAGCAAGTGGCTAAAGGGTCAGCACAAATATCCCATCTTGGGGAGTACGTCAAACAGATATCTCCACTGTATGCTATCGAATGGCATTATCGCGTCTAACACCATTACCACTGCTCGGTGTGTAGGGGAGGACTCAGCCTGGCTTAGGACCCCGTGTAGACGACAAAGATTTAGGTGGGTGCTACGATGTGGCATGAAGCTGGACTGGATGAATACTTTTTGTTACTACTTTCCTGAGTCTTGTCGCTAGGATTTTAGCCAGCACCTTAGCTTCCACATTTAGGAGGGAGATCGGAAGGTATGAGCTGCACTGGAGAGGGGTTTGCTTGTCTTATGAGTTGCAACTGTGGTTGCTATTCTTTGGTTAATTGGCAGTTGTCCCTCGTCACGAGCTTTCAAAAACATGTCTAACATTGGTTTCGCCACCTAGGTTGCACAGATTTTAAATGTTCAAGGGGGAGCCCATTAGGCCCTGTCGCTTTTACTGACTGGAGTCCTTTTAGTGCCCCAATCACGTCCTCTTCCGTCAAATGTAGGTCTAGGTCATCTTGGTCATCTTGCGTTAGTGTTTGTAAGTTCAGGGTGTGTAAGATATTGGAGCTGTCCATTGTTGTTTCGGGGTCTGGGGAACTGTAAATGGTTTCATAATAGGTGGCAAACGCCTCTGCTATTTCTACACTCATCCTGCAAGCTTCCCCCTTACTGTTCCTGACTTCCAGCGCCCATGACTTTGCTCTGTCGCACCGGTCTAAACAGGCCACTAGTTTGCCCGCTTTATACCCAACATCGTAAGGACGATGGTGGGTCACCAGGGCAAGTGCTTTCGCTCTGATCTCTGCCAGGGCTCAAAATGCGTCTTGTTTAAGGCGCATCTGATGAAGCAGTGTCTCAGAGTTATTCACCCCAACTTGTTCCTGTATCTTTAGAACCTCTGTCTCTTATCCCTCAATTTCTTGCAGCTCTTCCTTCCGTTTCCCCCAAATGAGAGTCAGGACTTGGCCACGCAAAACTGCTTTATATGCCTCCCATAAAATGCAAGGAGAATCGATCATTCCCTGGTTGTCTTCAAAGTATTGGTTCATGTTCTTTCTAATCTTCTCTTGCATGTCTCTCTCTTTAATGTAACTAAGTTAAGAGAAAGGAGTTGGAGGATAGCGGGGTAGGTTTTTCTCCTCCTATTATGATATGTCTACCAATAGAATCCACAAAGGATCCCAATAAAAACCTACCCTAGATTGGGTCCTCTAGAATTGATGGGGTCCTATACTAATTATTCCTGGAAAAACACTTGTTTTTCTAGAGTCCCCTCATCATAGGGGTCCTCCCAGGCATCTACTGTCTGGGGCGTGCTGCAACTTGCAAACTACGTAGGAGCACTTTTTTGTTGTACTATGTGTAGTGCTGTGCATGTGGAGTGTATAAAGTGAAAGATAAAAATTACCAAGATAGTGAGCCCTGACTTTATTCTGCTCCTATCTGGTAAATATATGATAAAATGGGGCTAGTAACAGAGAACAGTAACAGTTATGTGAAGCTGTCCCTATTTACTTGGTCGACATGTTTCGTGGTTACCCCAACCACTTCCTCAGGACCACACAAGGACCAGCCCTGTGTGTACCACTCCGTGCCTTACAAACTTAATAGCTTGTATTTTAACTTTTATAGCAAACGCACTAAGTCTGCTAAATACATACATTTCCCTTATGGAAAGATTTTCTTGTTTGCATAGCTGTGGCATCTTACTTGTCTAGGTGGAACCTCCAGCTGTCAAGCCTACTGACTCCCAGGAACACCGCATACTGACGAGCCATTGTAGGAGCTCAGCTTAAATGTACCTGGGAGGCGGGAAAAAGGCGTGCCTGCAAAGTATTCGCAGCGTCTGCCATCTTACTATGAAAACCACCAAATTCACCTTCAATACAGGTGTTACTTGGGACCTTAGAACATTCACGAATTGCCAATCCACTGGCACAGTATACCTGATCACTTGTCCATGTAATCTCCACTATGTGGGAATGACCACAAGAAAGACCTCAACAAGAATCAGTGAACATCACAGTACCATCCGATGCCTGAGGTCAAGTACGAGAATGACCAATAATTTTCTGGAGAAAAAACACTCTCCTAATGACATGCGATGGATTATCATTGAGAAAGTCACAGCTGGTGATAACCTAGAACATCGACTACATGAAAAAGAACACAGATGGGTTTATAAACTACGTACTGACACTGAGGGCCTCATCGATAATATCCTGTGGAATATGCTAAGTCGCTGAGTAAGATCTGTGTTATAAACAACCGTAATCGGTTGGGATGAAGCAGGGTGTAATCAATAATTAATAAGCATTAGGTATAATACTTATACAATAAAATATAACACCCTAATCAATCAAAAACCACTGTCACCAACAAAAACACCAATGTTGGTTTTTTATAAACTGTTTGGTCGCTTTTGAAATCCCAATCCGAAAATACTGGGAAGCTATCATTTATCTTTTTTAACACAATATAGGCGAAACCATAATTATCGGAACACCTGTGAAATGAATATGCCTTTCCAAGATGTCGCCCGATATATTTGAGCTGACGCACATACGTCGGAGTAGTTTTGCCAGTAATAACGGGACATAAGCCCTCCCACTTCGTTTGTAGTTTTTAGAAATCATGGAGCGCTAGTCTTTCTTCCGGTTCCATGCTCCTGTGTAACGTTGGTTTTCACAAACTTTTTTACTTGTAAACTATGAGCTGTATACATTGGAAGATAGTCATTGTTCACGCAAAGATGATGAAGGTAAATAGATTTTTCAGGAACGTTTGTGTAAATTAAAAGAACATTCAAAGGTGGCGCCCGTAATATGTGAGCCGACGCACATGCGTCGGAGTAGTTTTCCAGTAATAACGGGACATAAGCCCTCCCACTTCCATTTCGTTTGTAGTTTTTAGAAATCACGGAGCACTAGTCTTTCTTCCCACTCCATGCTCCAGTGTAACATTTATCACAAATGTCGGTTTACATAAACCTTTCTAATTTTTTTTGAATCATGAGCTGAATACATTAAGAAGCAGTCATTGTTCACGCACAGATGGTGAAGTTAAATAAAATTTCAGAAACTTTTGTGTAATTAACAAACCATTTAAAGATGGCGCCCGAAATAACGCGAGCTAACTCACCTGCGAATACTTTGCAGGCCCGCCTTTTTCCCCCCTCCCAGGTACATTTAAGCTGAGCTCCTACAATGGCTCGTCAGTATGCGGTGTTCCTGGGAGTCAGTAGGCTTGACGGCTGGAGGTTCCACCTAGACAAGTAAGATGCCACAGCTATATCCACCACGGCAGAGTTACCTTAGGCTTTGCCTCTCTTTTACAAAAACTCTCAGCTCGCCAACTAAGGAGTATTTCTCATTACTTTTGATTCTCTAAACACCCCAATTTAGGTATCTAGAGACTCTCCGCCCCAGCAACACCATGGAGTATAGTATTACTTTCTAAAAAGTAGGTGTTACCAGCGGAGTCCATTATGTTTCTATGTTTATGTGTGTGTAATGTCTGTGTGTTCACAGTTCACTCGAGCACTGTTAGACCTGGCACCTTGGCGTGAGTTTCCCTTCCACTTTTTGATGGTGTGCCTCGATTGTTTTGCTGGTGTTGTCCGCTCAGGGCACTGCGCCACGGCTAATCCGTGCCGCAGTGCAAGTGCTCCCTAGGTAAAGTGTACCTGTAATTGATGCTCATGATTGGTTTATTGGATTCACTGTCAGTCCCCAGTAAAGTGCACCAGGGGTGCCAGGGCTTGTGAATGCCAATGCTGCTGGTGGGCTTGCAGCGCTGGTTGCGCCACCCACAGAAAGCGGCCTTGTAAAATGTGTCTAGGGTCTGCCACCGCAGACCCTGTGCGCGGTCTGGGACCGTCTCGCTGACTACGCAAGTGCCCCCACTTGCCAGTCCCTAAACCTTCCCTTACCTACATATTAGCCACCCCTCGGGTAGGCCCAAGTGCAGGGTGCATTGTAGGCATAAGGTAGGACATGCCCTTATGTGTGTGGCATGTCTTAGTAGTGAATTACAGCCATTTTCGTTTTTCACTATTGAAGGCTACCTGCTCTCCATAGGCCAGAATGGGCTGCTGGAGTCACTACACGCTGTGACCCCAGTGGACTCAGAGAGCATGGTAGAATATCAAGTTTAGTATGCCTGAACTCAGAATAATAAAATACTTCTTGTAGTCAAGTTTATTTTAATATCCTGGGTTTGTAAATACTACTTTTAGAAAGTTAGTATTTACTGACCTGACCATTCCAGTCCGCCTCTGCTGTGTGTGTGTGTTCTGCCTAGTAACAGTAAGGAGCAGGGTTGGGGAATCCCCAGAGACAGGTTGGCTGCCAGGTGGTGGGTAAGGAGATGACACCAGGATGGGTGGGAGGAGTACACCTTGACTCTTGAATAGACCTGTGCTCTGCCACCACAAAGCCGGCGCCGCCCCCTGTGGGGCGGCTGATGTCTCTGCCCTGCTGCTGAAAGGAAAGAGCAGAGTCACCATAACAAAGTGCTCCAGAACTGGACTGAGCCAGGCCTAGGCCCCCTGGCGCTAAAGAACAAAAGAATCATGGTATAAAAGTAGGAGCCTGGCTCCTAAGAAATCAGAATCCTGTTTTACCACAAAGAACCTCTGCCCGACTAGAAGGAGAAGGAGACGCTGGAGGAGATGGCCTGCTGCTTGTCTTGCTGAGAAAGGAGAGGAAGAGACTACTGAAAAGACTTTGCTGCTTTGTGCTTTAAACATTCTCCAAGGGCTTGATCTGAGCTTGCCCCCTGAACTGAACCCCAGGACCAGTGGGTTCTCTGTGCTTTTGCTCGTCCTCCGATTCGAGCCGTGTGTGCATCCCGCTGGAAAGAGACTGCGCCCCTCATCGCCCCTCCTAGGGCCGTGACACTCAGGAGCTCGCCTGCCGCAACCCCGTGAGAGCCCCGCTCCGTCCGGAGCCGCTCTCTGTCCCCGGGCTAGGCCGCCTGCACCCCTGTCACCGCCTGCCACTGGAGCGCGCTGAACGCGCTATCACCCCTCCCGCCGGAAACCGTCCGACGACTGTGATCTACGCCGGGTCATCCAGCTGCACTGACTGTGCCCTGTGACCCCGCTTCGCTATCCCCGGACATCTCAGGCCGCGCCGCCCCCGCTGTGGAGACTCCCCTGCACCGCCGTGCTGAGGGTCGCTGGCCGCGCCTGCCTACCTGCCCACACCCGCTGATCGAGGACCCAAGACCACTTCCCAAGTTGAGAGTCGCACCGACCTGTGCAGACTCTCCACAGCACGAAAGAAGTTCCAGTATCGGGCTCGGGGCCCGCAACGCCTTATTTCCCCGTTCGCCGGAGTCGAGTTCTGTAAGTACTGGAACCACAAGTAACATTTGCAAGAGACTACAAAGTATCCATTTGAAACTACGAACAAAGAATATTTGCCTGCTTTATAACCTAATGGCCTAGCGAAAACGTTATTGGTCTTGTGATAAGTCTGCTGAGATATATATACCTATTTTTACATAAAGAAGCGTATTTTTCTACATATCCAAGTCTGGTGTCCGTTTCTGGGGGGATTGAGGTATTTACTGTGTGTGTGATTGTAAGTGCTTAACCAACAACGCCTGAGGAATCGCCGTGGCTGCTCACGCCACGCACCTAGAGGGTGAGCAAGGGTCATTCAAAAGGGGTTATCCTGCGCCCTGACGTGGAGGAGAGGGTTCCTGCTTGACACAAGGGCAACCTTGCGCCAACCAGAGATCCCCGACTCTAACATTGTTGGCAGCGGTTGGGATTTCGGATTTGCACTTGTAATTTGCATACAGTGAATTATTAATCACCAGATAGTGAGAGCAGACCAAGTAACGCCGCCACAGGTTTTCATTTTTGAACTTTGTTGAGACATCTGCCATTACTGCAACCATGCCTGGCTCACTCTCTGCTGGAAGAGCACTCTCTGTGATTTCTGGAATGGATGAGGTGGATTGGGAGAGACTGGAAGGCTACACGATAGAGCAATTGAAAGGCTACAGTGTAAAATTCCGAGTTCCCCATGCTGGATTCAAGAGGAGGGTCCAGTACGCCAAGGCGTTGAGAGCCTGGAAGGAGTCACGAGACCCACGGAATGTGGGGGACATCGTTCCACCCGACAACCTTGAGGAGCCTAGCAGAGTCCGGTCGCCAGAGGAGCTGGCAGACAGGGCAGCAGACAGGGTGCATGCAATGGAGATGGCAAAGTTGGCAGGACAAATCGAAATGGAAAAGCAGAAGTTGGCCCTGGAGGCACAACAACGCCAAATGGATCATGATATAAGATTGAAGGAGTTGGAGCTGAAGGCGAAAAGTTTGGACACCGCTCCTTCTGGTGGCAGCACTCCACCGGTGCAGGTAGAGTCCAAGGTGTACATCCCCAAAGATGTAGTAAAGGAGTATTTTAGAAAGGATGACATAGGGCAGTGGTTTAGAGCCTACGAGGTGGCCATGTCTTCACACCGGGTCCCTGAGAAAGACTGGGGAGCGGGGTTGTGGGGAAGGTTCCTTGCTGAAGGGCGTGACACACTGTTAGATTTACCCTTAGATCTCCAAGCCTCATACCCCCATATGAAGGAAGCTTTAATGACCAGGTATGGGTTAACTCCTGAGCTATATAGACAGCGGTTCAGGGAGACTAAGAAGATCCCTGAGAGTACGTATGTGGAGTATGTAACCTTTTTCTGCAGAGCACTGGATGGTTGGGTGAAGGGTAGCAAAGTGAATGATTATCAAGGGCTGCTTGATTTAATTGCATGGGAGCACTTGTCCAGTCTATGTTTTCCTCAGCTACGCCAGCACCTGATTGATAGCAAGCTGTCCAACCCGAGGAAGCTTACTGAGGAGGCGGACCGCTGGCTCAGCACCAGGGTCACAAGGGTCAAGTGGGAGACTCCGCCAAAGGTGGGCAGGGTCCCCAGCAGAAGAGTGGGGGGGACAGGGGTAAACAGAAGGGGTTCCAAAAAGGCCCCCAAAGTAATTCCCAAGGAAACCAGCAGAAGGGTTCTCAGCCTCCCCCACCCCCGCAGCAGAACGGGGCCCCGACAGGTAGACCTGTTCCAAAGGGGCCCTTCAATTGTTATAAGTGTGGTGACCCGGGTCACATTGCCTCTGATCCTAAGTGTCGCCTGTTTGGTAAGACCGCACCCACTGGTGCTCCACCCCGGCAAGTAGCTAGTGTTAACTTTGGGGAGGAGGTAGCAGTCCAGGAGGGTGGGGGTCCCGGGCAGATGACCCTAGTCTCGCTAGGAGACAGTGAGATGGTCCCTGAAACTTACTTACCCTCTAACACTAAGAAATATGGGCAAGTAGTGACCATCAATGGAAAGAAGGTTGAGGCTCTTAGAGATACCGGAGCCAGTGTGACCTCGGTGAGGCAACACCTGGTGTCTCATGAGCAGATTGTACCCAATGCCTACTGTAGGGTTGTCAATGCTGACAACATAGAGAGTCGTTGTCCGATGGCTCAAGTTCCCTTTGAGTGGGGGGAGGTCTCTGGTACTCTACAAGTCGCTGTGAGAACTGACATGCCTGTAGACTGTCTGCTAGGGAACGACCTGGAGAGCTCCCCTTGGGAAAAGGTGGAGAAGACCACGCATCTGAGGATGGTGGGTCTACCCGACTGGGCGTGCGTGACCACCCGGTCCATGGCAGCCAGTAGGGGTGCTGAGAGGGTCCTGGAGCCTGAGGGAGAGGTCCAGGAACCGGCCTTAGGGAGAAGGCGCAGGAGGCGCGGGAAACCGGCCCCCAAAGTTTCCACGGCCCAGGAGGAAGTAGACCCTGAGGGGGATGCTCTGGAGCCTACCGGGGAACAGATTGCCGAACTGGGAGACCTGCCTGAGCTGACCCATTGGCAGCAAGAAGGAGGTCCCTCCAGGGAGGAATTCTGCAGGGAGCAGAAAGAATGCCCTTCTCTTGTGGGTATGCGGCAGCAGGCTGCAGACCAGGCCAATGGTGTTCAGGCCAAAACACACTACGTGTACTGGGAGAGTGACCTCCTGTATTCCGAGCCTAAGGCTGCTGAACCTGGGTCAGCCCGTGTGCTGGTGGTACCCCAGAAGTTCAGAACCTTCCTACTGGGGCTGGCTCATGATGTGCCGTTAGCAGGACATTTGGGGATGGACAAGACCTATGACAGGCTTGTCACCCACTTTTACTGGCCCCAAATGCACAAGAATTCAGATTCCTACTGCAGAACCTGTCAGACTTGCCAGGCAAGTGGTAAGAGCGGAGGGAAGCACAAGGCTCCTCTGCAACCTTTCCCTGTGGTCGGTACGCCATTCCAGCGAGTGGGTATTGATATTGTGGGGCCTCTGGACCCCAAGACAGCCCTGGGCAACAGGTTCATCCTGGTCTTGGTGGACCATGCTACCCGGTACCCTGAAGCCATCCCTCTGAGGACAGTGACGGCCCCCGTGGTGGGACGGGCACTGATGGGAATTTTCTCCCGAGTGGGATTCCCTCTAGAGGTGGTGAGCGACAGGGGGACCAATTTCATATCCACATATATGAAATCCCTGTGGAAGGAGTGTGGGGTAACTTACAAGTTCACCACTCCTTACCACCCCCAAGGAAATGGGTTGGTTGAGAGATTCAACCGAACCCTCAAAGGCATGATCATGGGCCTGGACGGTCCAATGAGGCGTAAGTGGGACGTCCTCTTGCCATGCCTGCTCTTCGCTTACCGAGAGGTGCCACAGAAGTCTCTAGGATTCAGCCCCTTTGAGCTTCTGTATGGTCACCCGGTAAGAGGACCTCTGAGTTTGGTAAAGGAAGGCTGGGAGCAATCTCCCAGGAAACCTCCCCAGAATGTATACAGTTACATGCTGGCCTTCCGAAACCAGACTCGGCGTTTCAGGCAACTTGCTGAGGTAAATCTGGAAGCCAGCCAGGAGGAGATGAAGCGGTGGTACGACCGGAATGCCACTCTGGTAGAGCTTCAACCTGGACAAAAGGTGTGGGTCTTGGCCCCAGTGGAGCCTTGTGCACTTCAGGATAAGTGGACAGGTCCATTTGAGGTTGTGGAGCGCAAAAGTCCTATCACCTACTTGGTGGACATGCAGTCTCCCAGGAACCCTTTGAGGGTCCTACATGTTAACTGCCTTAAGCCCCACTTAGAGAGGACCGAAGTGGGCATGCTGCTGGCCACTGATGATGGAATGGAAGAGGAGACCGAGCCTCTTCCTGACCTCTTAGTGGCCTCTGAGAAAGATGGGTCAGTGGATGGAGTTAACCTCTCACCCACCCTGACGCCCGAACAACAGGAAGATTGCCGCCACTTGCTGGGGCAGTTTTCCGATAGGTTCTCCCTGGTTCCTGGTGTCACAGATTGGTGCGTCCATGATGTGGACACAGGAGACAGCTTACCCGTGAAGCACAAGGCTTACAGGGTAACTGACAGGGTCAGAGCTTGCATCAAGGAGGAGGTCTCCAAGATGCTTGCGCTAGGGGTGGTTGAGTCCTCCAGCAGTCCTTGGTCCAGCCCCGTGGTCTTGGTCCCCAAAGCTGCTGCGCCGGGAGCCACACCTGAACTCCGGTTCTGTGTGGACTACAGAGGACTCAATTCAGTAACGAAGACTGACGCGCACCCCATCCCCAGAGCTGATGAGCTCATTGATCGGTTGGGGGCTGCCCGGTTCCTCAGCACATTTGATTTAACGTCTGGGTACTGGCAGATCGCCTTGACCGATGGGGCCAAAGAGAGGTCAGCATTCTCTACACCAGATGGGCACTTCCAGTTCCGAGTCATGCCATTTGGAATGAAGAATGCCCCTGCCACCTTTCAGAGGTTGGTCAACCAGGTACTGGTCGGGCTGGATGCGTTCAGTGCCGCCTACCTGGATGACATCGCAGTGTTCAGTGCCACCTGGCCCGAACACCTGCGCCACCTCTGGGAAGTGTTGATGGCTCTGCGCCGAGCAGGCCTCACGATCAAGGCAAGCAAGTGCCAGATCGGGCAGGGTTCCGTGGTGTACTTGGGACACCAAGTGGGGAGTGGCAAGGTGGCACCCTTGCAATCCAAAATTGAGACCATCCTGGCTTGGGAACCCCCCAAGACGCAGACCGCAGTGAGGGCCTTCCTGGGGCTCACTGGGTACTACAGGAGGTTTGTCAAGGGCTATGGAACGATCGTTGCCCCCTTGACAGAGCTGACTTCTAAGAAGCAGCCCAGGAACGTGATCTGGACTGACACCTGTCAGAAAGCTTTCGACACCCTGAAGACTGCCATGTGCACGTGCCCGTGCTCTTGGCCCCTGACTTCTCCAAGGAATTCCTAGTGCAGACAGACGCTTCAGAGCATGGTGTAGGGGCTGTTCTCTCACAGATGACTGAGGAGGGCTGGGACCAACCCGTAGCCTTCATCAATAGGAGGTTACTTCCACGGGAAAGTAGGTGGAGTGCAATTGAGCGAGAAGCATTTGCTGTGGTCTGGGCGCTGAAGAAGCTAAGACCCTACTTGTTTGGGTCTCACTTCCGGGTTCAGACGGACCACAGGCCCCTCAGATGGTTGATGCAAATGAGGGGTGAGAACCCGAAGCTGTTGAGGTGGTCCATCTCCCTACAGGGTATGGACTTTATGGTGGAACACCGTCCTGGTACAGATCACGCCAACGCTGATGGTCTGTCCAGGTATTTCCGCCTTAGTGACGAGGAACCCCCTGGGCAAGGGTAGTTCTCCCCACATTTCAGCTGGTGGGGACACGTGTTAGACCTGGCACCTTGGCGTGAGTTTCCCTTCCACTTTTTGATGGTGTGCCTCGATTGTTTTGCTGGTGTTGTCCGCTTAGGGCACTGCGCCACGGCTAATCCGTGCCGCAGTGCAAGTGCTCCCTAGGTAAAGTGTACCTGTAATTGATGCTCATGATTGGTTTATTGGATTCACTGTCAGTCCCCAGTAAAGTGCACCAGGGGTGCCAGGGCTTGTGAATGCCAATGCTGCTGGTGGGCTTGCAGCGCTGGTTGCGCCACCCACAGAAAGCGGCCTTGTAAAATGTGTCTAGGGTCTGCCACCGCAGACCCTGTGCGCGGTCTGGGACCGTCTCGCTGACTACGCAAGTGCCCCCACTTGCCAGTCCCTAAACCTTCCCTTACCTACATATTAGCCACCCCTCGGGTAGGCCCAAGTGCAGGGTGCATTGTAGGCATAAGGTAGGACATGCCCCTATGTGTGTGGCATGTCTTAGTAGTGAATTACAGCCATTTTCGTTTTTCACTATTGAAGGCTACCTGCTCTCCATAGGCCAGAATGGGCTGCTGGAGTCACTACACGCTGTGACCCCAGTGGACTCAGAGAGCATGGTAGAATATCAAGTTTAGTATGCCTGAACTCAGAATAATAAAATACTTCTTGTAGTCAAGTTTATTTTAATATCCTGGGTTTGTAAATACTACTTTTAGAAAGTTAGTATTTACTGACCAGACCATTCCAGTCCGCCTCTGCTGTGTGTGTGTGTTCTGCCTAGTAACAGTAAGGAGCAGGGTTGGGGAATCCCCAGAGACAGGTTGGCTGCCAGGTGGTGGGTAAGGAGATGACACCAGGATGGGTGGGAGGAGTACACCTTGACTCTTGAATAGACCTGTGCTCTGCCACCACAAAGCCGGCGCCGCCCCCTGTGGGGCGGCTGATGTCTCTGCCCTGCTGCTGAAAGGAAAGAGCAGAGTCACCATAACAAAGTGCTCCAGAACTGGACTGAGCCAGGCCTAGGCCCCCTGGCGCTAAAGAACAAAAGAATCATGGTATAAAAGTAGGAGCCTGGCTCCTAAGAAATCAGAATCCTGTTTTACCACAAAGAACCTCTGCCCGACTAGAAGGAGAAGGAGACGCTGGAGGAGCTGGCCTGCTGCTTGTCTTGCTGAGAAAGGAGAGGAAGAGACTACTGAAAAGACTTTGCTGCTTTGTGCTTTAAACATTCTCCAAGGGCTTGATCTGAGCTTGCCCCCTGAACTGAACCCCAGGACCAGTGGGTTCTCTGTGCTTTTGCTCGTCCTCCGATTCGAGCCGTGTGTGCATCCCGCTGGAAAGAGACTGCGCCCCTCATCGCCCCTCCTAGGGCCGTGACACTCAGGAGCTCGCCTGCCGCAACCCCGTGAGAGTCCCGCTCCGTCCGGAGCCGCTCTCTGTCCCCGGGCTAGGCCGCCTGCACCCCTGTCACCGCCTGCCACTGGAGCGCGCTGAACGCGCTATCACCCCTCCCGCCGGAAACCGTCCGACGACTGTGATCTACGCCGGGTCATCCAGCTGCACTGACTGTGCCCTGTGACCCAGCTTCGCTATCCCCGGACATCTCAGGCCGCGCCGCCCCCGCTGTGGAGACTCCCCTGCACCGCCGTGCTGAGGGTCGCTGGCCGCGCCTGCCTACCTGCCCACACCCGCTGATCGAGGACCCAAGACCACTTCCCAAGCTGAGAGTCGCACCGACCTGTGCAGACTCTCCACAGCACGAAAGAAGTTCCAGTATCGGGCTCGGGGCCCGCAACGCCTTATTTCCCCGTTCGCCGGAGTCGATCTCTGTAAGTACTGGAACCACAAGTAACATTTGCAAGAGACTACAAAGTATCCATTTGAAACTACGAACAAAGAATATTTGCCTGCTTTATAACCTAATGGCCTAGCGAAAACGTTATTGGTCTTGTGATAAGTCTGCTGAGATATATATACCTATTTTTACATAAAGAAGCGTATTTTTCTACATATCCAAGTCTGGTGTCCGTTTCTGGGGGGATTGATGTATTTACTGTGTGTGTGATTGTAAGTGCTTAACCAACAACGCCTGAGGAATCGCCGTGGTTGCTCACGCCACGCACCTAGAGGGTGAGCAAGGGTCATTCAAAAGGGGTTATCCTGCGCCCTGACGTGGAGGAGAGGGTTCCTGCTTGACACAAGGGCAACCTTGCGCCAACCAGAGATCCCCGACTCTAACAAGCACCTTTTTAATAATATGCACCTTAGCATTTTTATTCACAAGATGTTTGGCACCTAAATATATTGAAATTCAGATTTATTTCCCTGCCCACAGTATGCTGTGGACTGGGCCATCGGACTAATCCATGTGTGTCATTATATCTTAAAACAGATACATCAACTTTATGCAACCAAGAAAATCTTTCCATAAGGGAAACGTATGTATTTAGCAGACTTAGTGCGTTTGCTATAAAAGTTAAAATACAAGCTATTAAGTTTGTAAGGCACGGAGTGGTACACACAGGGCTGGCCCTTGTGTGGTCCTGAGGAAGTGGTTGGGGTAACCACGAAACATGTCGACCAAGTAAATAGGAACAGCTTCACATAACTGTTACTGTTCTCAGTTACTAGCCCCATTTTATCATATATTTACCAGATAGGAGCAGAATAAAGTCAGGGCTCACTATCTAGGTAATTTTTATCTTTCACTTTATACACTCCACATGCACAGCACTACACATAGTACAACAAAAAAGTGCTCCTACGTAGTTCGCAAGTTGCAGCACGCCCCAGACAGTAGATGCCTGGGAGGACCCCTATGATGAAGCATGTCACCCTGGGGCAACCCTAGGTGAGTGAGGGGACTCTAGAAAAACAAGTGTTTTTCCAGGAATAATTAGTATAGGACTCTCTCTCTTTAATGTACCAGACATCTATTCTAGGGACTGACAGACCTTGTATTGAAGGCATCTGAAGATGCACTCCCCCCTTGTGAGTGGTCGGATACACCACTTACGTGTATCGTTGTGTCAAGGAAGCAATTAGCCTTCAAAAAAATATAGTGTAGAGGGGACTTCAGTGAAGTAAACCTCTCACATCATGCTATTTCTTATTTGATGTATCACACCACCTCCCACGAAGTACTTCCACTGCAATCCATATGGTGCAATGTTTCCAGCATGTGTCAGGGACTATATGGTGAATCTACAAGAACTACATTCTACATCATAAATATCATTAATATTTAAAATGCTCTCTAGTATGTGAAAATATGATTCTTTTTGTGTAGTGTAGAAAAAAGCGACATAAAAACGATTTTCTTTATAATTAATACTTTGCTAATTTTATCCTGCATTAACATACATTTCTCGATGAGTAGGGTCTTCATTCCAAAGCTTCTGTCAGCTGGTTTCTTTTCATTTTAAGTCTACCCCTCACAAAGACTACATATGCCCTTCTTTGTCACTCGTATGTGCTATTATGATAATGTTTCGATGTGACTGGTTGTATTACGTCTGTAGTATCAGTATTCTGCGATCCTGCCATCTGGTGGCATACGAAGGACTTGCCGAGTTCTATCTTTTTACCGGTGCATGTCAGAACACTCAGCAGCACATTGCCCCTTTGCTCTACATCACAATACAGTCATGGTTTCCACAGCTCTAACAAAGAAGGTATGCAGTTCCTAATACAAAGGTTATGTTGATGTAGAGTAGACTCTAGTGAGTATTAGAGTGTAAAAGGGGAGAAGAAACTTCTCCTAGTTGGAATAAGACCCTCACACACCCAGCCAGCTAGTTGTCATGCTTCATCATCGGGTCTGCTCCTTATCGGGGCGGCGCTGCAATCCCCGATCGGCACCCAAGTAGGGGCCTTCCTGACGGAGATCTTTTTTCCAGAAGCCGATTGGTGAAGTGCAAGTGAGGGCCCTAAAATTGGTGTAGGTGATAGTGATGTGTGTGTGAAAAAATCTAAAATAGGGGAGGTGGTCCACTCAGAAGTATTTTAATGAACGTGGCCCCCACCCTAATTAAAAATAATACGACAAACCAACGCTATAACCAACTGCAAGGATGCTGGTTGATAGCGTCTGTCAGATGGTCGACATGTTTCTTGCCTTGTAGTCAATTTAGACGGCAATTCATCAGGACCAGAATAACTACCTACACTTAAGTGGTGGTGGTCTGTGGTAAAGTATACTATTGACCACCCTTACAGCACCCAAAGAAAGTGTGGTACCTGTAACTCAAAAAACATAACCTGCAAAAAAGGGATTGACAAATTCATCAATACAAATCAATAGATTATTCACTCAATATTGACAAGACATGCAACGTGAAATTGATACAAAGCTCATACTCTTAGAGGCTCATAACATGCTTGATAACGTGTCTGTCATACAGTGAGTTAAAACAACTAAAATAAATGCAGCCAGAGAAGCACACAAGGAATTTCACTCACCCATTAGGGTCAAGGCAGTGGTGTTTCAGATCCAGCTAGTGGAGACACTAAGTTGTAGTGTCCTAATAACAAGGGGAACGAAATTAAGAGAAACATGATTGATACACAAGGACAGTGCGCAGAGTCCGGCGCCAAACGCCCGAGGTCACAAGAGAAACAGCAACCCACAGTGTCAAAAGGGATAACTGTAGACAAAACAAGGTTGTGCCACGTCTCCATTGTAGCGTTACAACAAACAAATGATGGACGGAATGCTGACAATGCAGACATTCTCCCCCAGTCAAGAGATCTGGGTTAAATCCATCGTTCTTTTGCCCACTACGCCACCCCAGTTCAGACATGGCCATATGCAAATCAGTCTTGACCCTGTGCCTCATGGGAACAGTCCAGCCCGAACTGCCAAGCCATGTCTTCCCTGGACCGGAATCAAGCATCCTAGGACCGGTTTCTGGCTATCAGCCGTCATCAGCCAGGATAGCTTGACTCCTGGGGCGTAGTGAGCACGGGACCCACGTCTGGGCATACCCATGCCACTCAGGGCGAAAAGCGTTACAACAAACAAATGATGGACGTCTCCATTGTAGGGCACACAAACTAAGGTAAGAAAATAATGATAATGGACACAAGTAGGCGTCTCGTGGTGCCTTGGCTGGCTGCAGTTCAGCCCACAGCCCCACGAGGTGAGGACAGGGTCGTAAACATAGCCCGCCATTACCTCACACGGGGATACCAGGTCGCGTCTCCATCTCAGAGCCAAACGCATATTGGCGGTGCAGTCAACCTATCCATATGAGCAGAGACTCGCGTAGTTGACAGTACGACAAGGTATTGGTACTGGGTGAAGTTACTGTCAGCCATTGCAGAGTCGGTACCATAAAGTGGTGCACCGATCCTAGACAAAGTGGTCCTAAGTGTGTGGGAGGACGCGGCACACATAAACAATGAAAGGAGAATGACAAAATTAAATCCGTTACTCACGGTTTCCTAAAAACGGAGGTGGCGGTAGACCTACCCCACGTCGCTGGTCCGGGATTCACACGAGTATGCTACAGGTGGGCGTGTGATATAGCGGAACAGGCGTGCAGTGGAAGAAGGACTTCCGGGTCATTCATTGGAAAAGGGACTACAGTTCCCTTTACGAGGATGCGCCATCTTGGAATGGGAAAAGCAGTGTTGCCTTCGCAACCAAACGAGACGAAGCCCCGGACTCACCACACACTCCCAAGCATACAGCCAAGTTGCTCGAAAAAAGGCTCGGGTAGGTGGGGGTTTGGAAAGGAGGCGGATTAGAAAGGAATGAGTAACCAAAGGCTCGTGATGCCTATGGTGTGCTGCTCGTAAGCACCTAATAGTGTATGGAGATACCGACACCGTGGAGTGACAAAACTGTAAGCGACCCCTAGCACGGTGTCAACATTTGTATTTAATCTTTTCTATGTTGTTATTGAGAAGAGATACATCTCGGAATAAAAATGTGCCATAAATCACATATGGAACAGAGCAGCAAACATAAAACAAAGACCATCCCCGGAAAAGTGTCCCGATGGTCATAGCAAACACCTATGATAATACATGGGTGTAATTCTTATGTACTGGAATTATCAGAGGGGGTTACTGGAGGAACGGTTTGGACCAGGTGGTAGACTTCAGAAACCATTGTACATTATTTGTCAGTGAAAGGAGGTTAAATTCAGAACAAGAAACCTATTCATAATGTTACCTCATCACGAGTGTTTTAGGTCAGAAGGCTCCACGGTATATTCTCATTTAACCCAGTTTTGTCAGTGGCCAATCTTAGAACCCATCGTTGTTCAATGCGGAATAAAGCATGTTTAGTTATTCCGGGATGGGTTTCTAATACACCCCATTCAAAAGACTCTGGTGAATGTTGTGTGTCTTTGAAATGTGTGGTCATCTTGATGTTATTCTTCATGCATCTAAAATTGCTTCTATGTTCCATTATGCGTGTTTTCACCTGTCTCGTGGTCATGCCAATGTAGAGTAATTCGCATTTGCATCGCAGCAAGTAGATGCAGTTAGAGGAATTACAGTTGGTGTGTGTATTTAAGGTCCATGTGACCCCATTAGGAAAATCCAATGTTTTTGTCACTTTCGTAAGGTGGCAGACAGAGCACGACCCGCAAGGATAGTGGCCTGTAACCGGGGGAAGACCCCATAAGGTACTTTGGCGAATGGAAGCTGGTTTTCTCGGCCTAGTGTGGATGAGGATATCTTTGATGTTATTTGTGCGTTTAAAGGCAAAACGAGGGATAGGCAAATCAAGTGTGCCTATGTTCAAGATGTTCCAATGTTTACGAATAATTTTTCTTATTCGATGTGAATCAGGGGTAAATGTAGTAACACAGGTCATCGCTGGGTCGGGTACTTTGACCCTGTCTTCCAGCAAGTTGTCACGGTTGTTGAATAAAGCTCTTTTACGAGCAGTGTCAATGATCTTTTTGGGATATTCACGCTTTAGGAGATCTTGTTTTAGTGTGTGTGATTCATTCTTATAATCAGAAAGGTTACTACAGTTTCTTCGGATACGAAGGAACTGTCCGAAAGGTAAGTTCTGTCTCAAAGTTTTAGGATGATGACTACTAAAAAGTAGGAGACTATTCCTATCGGTTGGTTTGCGGTAGAGGGTTGTAGAGATGTTATCACCCTCTAATTTGATTGTGAGGTCAAGGAAGGGGATTGTTGAGGAAGAGATAGTATTGGTAAATCTCAAATAAGGGTTCAGGGTATTGATCCATGAACAAAACTCAACACACTTTGCTCTGTCCCCTTTCCAAAGGATGAAGATGTCATCAATAAATCTTTTCCACATCCCAATATTTTGTAGGTATGGGTTTCTGGTGTGAAAAATCTCCCTGACTTCGAACGCTGACATGTACATGCATGCCAGGCTCGGCGCGAATGTGCTGCCCATCGATGTACCCTGTGTTTGGTGGTAAAGTTGAGAATTGAACTCGAAGAAGTTTTCTGTCAATGCTAGAGTAGCACACTCTAGTACGAAGGCTACTGGTGTCTGCGAGTGCCATTCGCTGTTGGACAAGGCATCTTCAATCACATCCAGAGTAGCTCTCTGTGGAATATTAGTGTATAATGCCTCAACATCCAGTGTGACCAGGAGGTCGACTGATTCTGGATGTTGGGCACTCTCCAGTAGACGGAGCATATCCGTGGTGTCCTTGATAAAGGATGGTGTTTGCCTGACCAGTGGTTGGATAAAGTGGTCTACAAACTTCGACAGTGGTTCCAAAATTGAACCGATCCCTGATACAATGGGTCGTCCAGGGACCGGAGTAGTGTTTTTGTGAATCTTTGGTAGGCAATAAAAGTAAGGAGTAATTGGTTCCTTAGTTATGAGAAACTCAGCTTCTTTTTTGGTAATCCACCCTTGTGTTTCAGCAGTAAAAACCATTGTGGAGATTATTCGGCTCAATCTGGGGGTGGGATCTTCTCCAATTGGAGTATAAAACTTCCTATCACTTAATTGCCTATTACATTCTACATTGTAGTCTGTGGTAGACATGATGACGGTGGCCCCACCCTTGTCAGCCTGTTTTATGGTAATGCTGGAATCATTAGCCAGATTTTTGATGGTTATTTCTTCCTCACGGGTCAGATTATGAAACGGGGTTGAGAAAGTCCTGTTGTTGAGGTCTTGCAGTACTGCTTTCTCAAAAGTCAATACTTCATTGGGAACCATACTGTTGTTTGGTGTGAATGTAGAAGGTCTATGAAGACCTGAGTCATTGTTAGATGCTGGTGTTTGGTTCTGAAAAAAGGCCTGTAAGCGGATTTTTCTGAAAAAACCTTGTATCTCACATAGGTCTCGAAACCTGTCACTCTTGGGAGTTGGGACAAAACCAAGACCCTTTTGTAGGACCCTTTCTTCTGTAGTGGTTAAAGTTCTTGTCGAGAGGTTGATTATCAGTTTTTCTTCCCCCTTGTCTGGCTCCTGGTTTCCACCGATCGTGTCGGCTGGTCTTGCCATTGGACTCTTTTCTGTCCTCTTCTGCGCCCTCTTCCTCTGCCCCAGCCTCTGCCTAAAAAAGGTGGTTGTTCAACCCCAGGTTGGAAGAAGGGGGGGGGCCTTGTTGGTATAGGGGAAATTGCCAGAAGGGGGGTCCCTGATATGGTGGTAAATTATAGGGTACACATCCCTGATTATGAAAGGGTCTTTGATGTCGGTTGTTCCAACTTCCAGTGCTGGAATCACTGTTGGTAGAGGATCCCCTGCGTGATGAGGTAGAACCTTCATCTGAGGAATAACCAGTGCCAGTAGCAATGTAATCTGTTTTTAAATACGGGTATACTTTCTCAGTGGAAAATTTTTGAATGTCCTTCTGAAGTTTGGAAATTTTTTGCTTCATTAGATATTCACGATTGTCTGCTATTTCCGCATTTATTTCAGCTAACTTACTCTTGCAAGCTGCCGTCTGAACAATGACTTTAATCGCCCCTTCCGCTGTTTGGATCCTGATCAAGAGGGCGTCCGCGATTCTCTTTGCTGTATTAATTATGAGAATCAGCCAGTCCCTAGTGCATTTCCATGCAACTAGGGACCATTCTTTTTTGAAAAGGGTGTCCTCAAGGAATAACCGTGGGACATTGTTAACAATAAGGCCATTCGGAGCGATTTTAGCTCTAAGGTACTCTGTCATCATTGCCCCATGTAAAGTGATCTTAAGCCATTCATGTTTCAAGTTAGTTAATGAAGTCCAGTCCTCTGAGTGGCTGCTAGATGCTACGCTGCCATCTGCCCCTAACAGGGATGGTGCTCTCAAGATCTCAGCTGCTGCTTCGTCACCGAAGCTCAGTCCCTGGTAGTCCTCCATGTGATCCGTTTGGGGAACTATTGGACTGATGCAACAAATAAAAAGGAAGAACAAGAGGGTAAATTACACTCTTTCAAGATATAAAATGTGGTCCAGAGTAACATAAGATATGTTCTTGGTAACCTAATCAACAAATCCCACGGACCAGCGTCCGTGCAAACGTTATTTCAAAAGGGAGGGAAAGATGGACAAATATTTAACCAGGTCCAGCATACAGGTCCATAAATAGAGCTCTAACAAAGAAGGTATGCAGTTCCTAATACAAAGGTTATGTTGATGTAGAGTAGACTCTAGTGAGTATTAGAGTGTAAAAGGGGAGAAGAAACTTCTCCTAGTTGGAATAAGACCCTCACACACCCAGCCAGCTAGGTGTCATGCTTCATCATCGGGTCTGCTCCTTATCGGGGCGGCGCTGCAATCCCCGATCGGCACCCAAGTAGGGGCCTTCCTGACGGAGATCTTTTTTCCAGAAGCCGATTGGTGAAGTGCAAGTGAGGGCCCTAAAATTGGTGTAGGTGATAGTGATGTGTGTGTGAAAAAATCTAAAATAGGGGAGGTGGTCCACTCAGAAGTATTTTAATGAACGTGGCCCCCACCCTAATTAAAAATAATATGACAAACCAACACTATAACCAACTGCAAGGATGCTGGTTGATAGCGTCTGTCAGATGGTCGACATGTTTCTTGCCTTGTAGTCAATTTAGACGGCAATTCATCAGGACCAGAATAACTACCTACACTTAAGTGGTGGTGGTCTGTGGTAAAGTATACTATTGACCACCCTTACAGCACCCAAAGAAAGTGTGGTACCTGTAACTCAAAAAACATAACCTGCAAAAAAGGGATTGACAAATTCATCAATACAAATCAATAGATTATTCACTCAATATTGACAAGACATGCAACGTGAAATTGATACAAAGCTCATGCTCTTAGAGGCTCATAACATGCTTGATAACGTGTCTGTCATACAGTGAGTTAAAACAACTAAAATAAATGCAGCCAGAGAAGCACACAAGGAATTTCACTCACCCATTAGGGTCAAGGCAGTGGTGTTTCAGATCCAGCTAGTGGAGACACTAAGTTGTAGTGTCCTAATAACAAGGGGAACGAAATTAAGAGAAACATGATTGATACACAAGGACAGTGCGCAGAGTCCGGCGCCAAACGCCCGAGGTCACAAGAGAAACAGCAACCCACAGTGTCAAAAGGGATAACTGTAGACAAAACAAGGTTGTGCCACGTCTCCATTGTAGGGCACACAAACTAAGGTAAGAAAATAATGATAATGGACACAAGTAGGCGTCTCGTGGTGCCTTGGCTGGCTGCAGTTCAGCCCACAGCCCCACGAGGTGAGGACAGGGTCGTAAACATAGCCCGCCATTACCTCACACGGGGATACCAGGTCGCGTCTCCACAGCACCATCCAAGTGCATTATGGTCCATGTAGTCACTGTTGTCACCAAATCTTGCCTAGATCACATCCTAAAGGTGAAACTCTCTTCAGGAGCATCATCCATGGTTTCTTACAATTACTATAATTAATACATACCTGCATTCTGGATGTTTCTCACTCTTAACTCCAATCTGCACTCTGTTACTGGTTTCCGGCATCTTTAGTTTTACCTTCTGCAAGCCCCAGTAGATACTTTCCTGCATTGGTGATTTCCTGAATCCCAGCATCCAACCAATTACTCACACATTGCTCAGGACCTGCGCTCCTCCCCTGAGCTATTTTTGCCCTCTTAGCGCAGTGCTTGCCATTCTCGCATCTGTCTCTACTACTGAGACTGAGTGTTAACTGGTGCTGTCTTGCTGCTTTTATTTAAGCTTGCTCCTAGTTTCTGTGTGTTCAAGGTTTGAGACTACATTATTTTCTTTATTTGAATGAGACAATTTGCTCAGAGTTGATCGCTGTGTTGAATTTATTCATACTGTTGGTGTTCCATATGATTCTACACCGTTTGAGGGCAATGGCTCCTGTATGTTTTTGGGCATTAAATTGCTTGTTTCTTCCATTACCTGTAATGCTGCTTTTTCTTTCCTGTTCCATTCGTGTTGTTACAGCACTTCTGTCTCTGTTGTATCCCAGTGCTCCGAATTCAGTCTGTATATTTCCTGTCTTCTCTTTGTTTATGTTAAGACTCTTGGTTTTACATTCCAACAGTCATAGTTCAGTCTACATCCTTCCAGCTCTGTCCTTGTTTGAATGCAGATTCAATGTCAGTGTCATTCATCTGCTTACTTCTATTCAAGTCCGGTTCTTGTCTCTTAGAATTCTGTCCTACTTTTCGTTGAGCGCTTGTGTTTACTATGAAATCTTAGTTATTATTACCAGTGTGTCAGTGAGTGCAAATAATTGGAGCATGTTGCACAGAGGTTAACTCAGTGCTTTTCTTCTATAAAACCTACTGGGTGTCTTCCAAGACTCTGTGCTCTGTGATATTAACTGTTCCTTGCTTTATTATTAGATATTTTCAGTGATAGTCAGATCATTTCCACGGAGCAAATGAACTATAATTTATGGTAGCTTGTCTGTTGTTCAATTGCTTGTTTTTTCCTATTGCCCTCCTGTTGATAACTGTATTTTGTTTCTGTTGTCTTCTTACCTTTGTCTTTGGCAGGCATTATCCAATTCATTCCTCTCTCAGTCCATTCAAATCTGCTCCGGTCGACATCTTCAGCCCTGCTCCTTCCACGGTTTCAGGTACTCCCTTGGGTGCTGTCTAGTCCTGGTCTCAGCAGCAGTCTTGACATGTAGTCTTGCTTATTCTGTATTATGTTCCATTGCGGTCTTTCTTCAATGTTGCTCTGTGCTCTTCTTCTATATTGTTGTTTGTGGGCCTGTGTCTTTGTTGCTGGTTAGATAGACTATTTTGGCCCATCTACAATGTTGCTGGTTTTATGAGCCATTGTGATCCTATTTAAATGTAATACTTTTAGAGAAACAATAAATCCTGTTTCGGTAATATAAGTACTTACTCATTCAATAAATATTTTTTTAAACTTACATTGCAATGATAATGCTCTTTTTTGATACCTGGTCAGCTAATAATAGCCAGTGATAATGCACGCCTGGGCAGTTAACTCTCAAAACACCTAGTAAAAGGCTGTGGTCCTGAATTCTTGTGCTGCTTACTCTCTAGACATCTACCAGTGGTAAAGCTAATAGGTATGGCTTTAAGAGCTAAATCACATAAATATCATGAATCTGTATGCGTTAGCATCGTAAGCCCAGAAGTGTTGGTTTTTCCATTTTTTTTATTTTGTAGCACAGTACCATACGTTGAGATCTAATACTATGAAAAAATTAACCTTTTTCAAATACACATACACATTTCTGATTGCATTAAAATTTGTGTGTAAAACTGCGTATCATGAAATATTTTTAATATGCCAAAAGTAGTCAAAATCAAAGTGTTACAAATTTTCAACATAGATACCTTTCCACGTATTTGCACATGCATAATTTTGCTATAGAGAAATATGCAGCGTGTGAATATTTTGAAAATGTTTTTATTATAAAGTACCAGGAACCATAACCCCATTCTCACACTGGGATAAATAAACAAACAGTAAATGCTAGCTTTTTAATTTCTAAAAATGTGTGATTTTTACTAGAAGGAATCAATAGAAACACTGTACGTACCCAGACTAGCAATATGTCAGATCAGATTCAAAGATAAAAGGAATGGAGTAAATTTCCAAATGTAATTTAACAGAACCTTGTGACGCAGCGCTGACCAGGAAGTGGGAGAACAATTTATTAGCAACATATACTTACACATAATTCTTAATATAATGTTATTTATACACACGTACAAAGAGCCTTTTACTTCCCAACAAAATACAGTACGCTCAAATTTACAACACATTGTATTCTCCTAATATAAGGGCATAACTGATGTAAAATAAATCACCATAATTCACACACTAACAAATTTACAGTCTGTCCTTGACAGTATGGCAGTACTTATTTCAGAAAACAGTTTAGACATTTCCTAAGTGACATTAACATCCAACTATGTACGCGGAACAACGAGATTGCAGGCAAACATGTTATATGTGTTCATATGTAAGGTACCTACTTCATCACCGCATCAATCTTTACGCAGAAATAACAGTTTGCTAATTATTTCTTTAACGTAATGATGGTGTAGCAGAGCATATTTTACTTAAATATCCGCACAGAATGCTGAAATTGAGGTGTATTCACAGCATAACTCTTCTTGGTGGTGGTACAGGTCAGTCAGTTTGGAATGACACTCAGCCATTTTATTACCAGCCATTCATTTCCAATGAGCAATTTACTTCAACATTCAAAGAAACAAGATAGAGTAATTCTTACCTTTGCCCATGCAAAACTGATTATCTCAATTAGATTGTAAAGTTATTTGGAAATGTTAGTTTGATATATAGCAATTCTTCCCATTGGCGACCAGTATGGCTCTTTGCAAGTTGCCAGTAAAATGAACTGGAATTAACATCAATGTGTGCAATCCTTATGACACATATGTTGATGCATCACCATACATACTGTTGTCAGGAAATTAAGTATTTAAGCAAATCAGAAGATGGAATAACAGCTGATAGAATGCAAAACCTTTTAAAAGTGTACAACAAACTCTATTTTTTAAATGTATAAACCAACAGGGGTACAGATGAACTCAGAAAGAAGAACTTCATGCTATATCAATGCATTTAAAATGGTGATGCCTTTTCTGTACAAGTTAAAATGCTAAAATGCATGCAAAGATGCACAGCAAAATAACACATTATTCAATATTTCACATTAATTGCATTTCTATATTTGTAAATTGACAAGGCGAAAAGAGTTGGCAGAAAAGCAGCAACAGTCATTAAACATGGTCTTAGCATGTATATATGCTATCTAAGAGTTCTCTCAGTGGCTACATTTGGATATTCTGCATATACGGTTGGCATATACTGTTGGCATCGCCATGAGGCAGATGCGATTGTTCATATATTGCTTTTATCATTGAGCACCATATTAATCAACTTATCCACCAGGGCTTTCTTTAATATGTGTTCAAAGGTTTACTGAAATGTTGCTTATATTTGATCCTGCTTTCTGGAATCCTTCAATCACAGATCTACCGACTCCTAAAAGTACTCATTTCTGAAAGTAAAGCTGCATCTCCATTTTCTTGCATCAATCACTTAACATTACTCAAATTCAACCAGTTTGTAATTTCAGTTAGTAGGAATGTGTTTTGTTCTTCAAAGTCCAGGAGTTTTCTTGCTTTACATCCATGTATAGCGTCCAGGTGATGCTAATAGGAGAGATCCTTTAATCAGATCAACAAGAGACCATGACTTCCGCAATTATCTTCCATTTCAGAATCAATCAGGCAAGTGGCCTTTTATCCAAACTTTCCAAAGATCAACTGTAGGTCCTGTGTTCCATCAATAGTCACATACGACCAATAATAGGCACCTTGCAAACACGGCAAACTCTTCTAGACAAGAAGTCCCTACAATTGACTGGATAAAAAGTTCCTCAGGCATTAAGTTTCCACCTTTTCTGGGGGTGGTTAAAAGTCTGAAGGTCGGATCATCATAGTTGTAGAGCGTAATGAATAACTCGGTCCTTTGAAATAGTGCCACTTTATTCCATTCAACTTCCCATGATTTTGTCCTGCATTGTAGTACACTCCGTTGAGGTTGGACGGCCCGCAAGCATCAAACCACCATCCTAAGGAAATCAATAAAAATGTACAAGTTAATTTTGGAAGTAATAGCATTTATTAATTATTTTATGTGCCTTACTCAGGATATGCAATAAATATTTGTGATAACAAACATCAATAAGTAGAGTTTAATTATTGTTGCTCTTGTCTTGTAACACATAAATGGCCTATGCACAATTGACGTGGCTTGCTGTGAGAATAGTGAAAAAGAACAGAAAATGTTTGCACTAATAACAGAGAATCTTGCCCTCTCTTTATAAAAAGAATTAAGAGTTGCCTGAAAATATAAGAACACAATCTGTGTAATGGATAACCCAATATACCCTTGAGGGCTTGGGCAGATAATATGTATGGGTAGGATGTGCCTTCAAGGGGTTTGTTGAAAACTTAGTTGTGTGACTTGTTTATAGGATAAATATATACCTATAAGTGAGATCAATCTTATCTTTTAGATTCCAAACGATTATACACCATGCAATAGTCATATGTATATATGGATCTCTATTTACATTGATTTCAAAACAGTTGTACAATCAGAATAAAGAGAAATGAAAAGTGGACAAAAGGTGTGTGAGGAACAAAATTCATTTATATCAGTGAATGGTAATAAGGGTACATAAAAATAAGACAGTTGTATATCAAAAGGGAGACATAATTATACATTCAGTTATTACTCCACTATACAATATATCAAACACTTTTTCAAAGATATATGACCAATTATCTAGAAAGAAGTGTGACAGTCGACGTTTCGGTCTTCATATGTGAATTTGTGAGACCATCTTCAGGACAAGAAGTTAAAAGTTGACCCCTCGTAATGTTTGATTTAATTAGAAAAGTCGCGGATATCTTGCTTTCTGCGGATTGAGATTTGGATCATAACATCTCGGTTGGCGCTTTTAAATTTAGGGATATTTGAGAAGCAAACTGTCAACGTATTAACGGTACTGTATGGTTACGGGCAGAGTACGGCATTCGGGCATTTAAAAACTAGTGATGGTCTTACTGTTGGTTCAGACGAAGTAGCGCCAAATATGAAGGGCGCTCTATTCGCTTCCTGCGAAAATCGAGGACTGGAAATTGCTGCCACAGTTAGGGGGCGTTTTACTTATTTCCCTCGAAAATTACTGGCGTGAGTACAGCAGTCATCTCAGTTGAATCGCGGCGTGTACCCTTATTACCATTCACTGATATAAATGAATTTTGTTCCTCACACACCTTTTGTCCACTTTTCATTTCTCTTTATTCTGATTGTACAACTGTTTTGAAATCAATGTAAATAGAGATCCATATATACATATGACTATTGCATGGTGTATAATCGTTTGGAATCTAAAAGATAAGATTGATCTCACTTATAGGTATATATTTATCCTATAAACAAGTCACACAACTAAGTTTTCAACAAACCCCTTGAAGGCACATCCTACCCATACACATGAAAATATAAGAAGGCTGAGTTGCTGCTAGAAAAAGATTGTTAGAACTGGCGGTTTCTGGTTGGCAGAGTTGTGCACCCTGTCCAAGCAGGAACCTTCACTCTAGTCAGGGTAAACTAAATATTCACAAAAATATAACCTGTGCCGACCTTCTGGATGCTAGCCACAGAGCAGGAAGGCTTATCTAAAGAGACAATATATAAGGTATTTGTGCAACACACACACACAGAACCACAATGAAAACACCACAAAAAGACTCCACGCAGGTTTAGAAAAATGTAGGATAATGAGTAAAACCAGACCAAAACAACAAAAATCAAATACGCAGAATTGAAGTTAGGAATTTTTAAGAATTAATCAATAAGCATTGCTTAGAAGCAAATAGCACTGAGGGGTTACTTAAGGTGGCGCTAGACTGGGGTAAATCCACAGTTCAAGCTGACTGTGATGGAGGGCAGGTCGGCTAAAGGACTCATGTAGTTACTGCTGAAAAAGTACTTGGATGGAGCGAGCATCAACGTCGAAGACTCGATCGAGGAGTCCTATACATGGTGACATTGGTGTATACCCTATTGGTATATTTAGTTTACTTATATGTCCCTTGTAAAGTGGTATACCATATACCGAGGGCCTGTAATCTAAATGCTACTAGTGGACCTGCAGCACTGGCTGTGCTACCCACACAAGTAGGCTTTCAAACCTGTCTCATTCCTGCCATTGCAAGGAGTGTGTGCAGTTTACTGCTGCTTCGACTTGGCATTTAAAACCACTTGCCAAGCCATAAACCCCCCTTTTATTACTCTAAATCAGCCAAAAGAGAGGCCATAAGTAGCACTGAGGGTAGGGTGCTGTGTAACGACAACTTTTACATGTCTTGGCAGAGACGAAACTGCTACATTTGTTTTTCACTACTGTGAGGCCTACTCCTCTCATAGACTAGCATTGGGAATTCTTTAAAACACTTTCAACTTGTAATTTCTGGTTAGAAAGAAGTAGCTGCATCATGTTTCATATTTTTGGAATGGTAATGATAAATACTCTTTACTGGTAAAGCTGGATTTAACATTACTATTTTAGAAATGTCACTTTTAGAAAGTGGACACTTCTCTACTTTTACCGCTCCGTGTGCCTTGCAGCCTGTCTCCAATACACATCTGAGTGGGTGACAGTACACTTTGTGCATTTCCTCTAGATAGCCACAAACACAGGAAGGGTGGGTGTGACAAGGAACTCATCTGCATACATCTCCATTCTGAGAGCCCTTCCTGGGCAGGAAGAAGGATGGGGAGCTGTGTCCTGTTTCCCACACAATGGGCTGATTACTCCCTAACACATAGTCTGGAACCAGGTTGGGAGTTGCTGCAGGTGTCATTCTATTGGTGTGGTGTGACCTTGGTCCAACAGTGAACCGGGGTGCTGTGATGACTGAGGGTAATGTGTGGGACTCCGGCGATCATGAAGTGTATGATGGTGTGATCAGACTAGGTAAGATTTGAGGTATGGCTGTATTTGACTCTGTTGCTGGAAGTGAAGATGGGGTTCAGTGTGTGCCTTGCTCTCTGTGTGACGTCTGAGACCAGCTGTGTGAGGCCAATGTTGTTCATTCACTCCAGGAGGTCGTTGGAATTGGAATCGGTGGGGTCATCCATGTGCAAGTTAAGGTCTCCCAGAAAGAAGTAGTGTTCGGATTCGATGGCCAGCGGGGTGATGAATTTTGTGATGGCCAGCACTTGGTCCTGGGTGTCTGTATGTGAGGGTGCCTCTGAAGGTACTCTTCTTGTCAGTGTGAAGTTGGAAGTTCAGGCATTCCATGATCAATTTGGTTTTGCCTTGCGCAGTCATGGAGGTGAAGGATTCCTTGTGTATGATGGCGATGCCACCTCCGTGTTTGTTGATGCAGTCGCGGGGTTTCATCTTGCATCCATTGGGTGTTGGGATGTGATGGTGATGTCAGGGGCAGATGCGGGGTGAGCCAGGTCTCAGTTATGAAGGTCACTTTGCGGGGAGGATGGAGATGGTGTCCCAGCCTTTGGTGAAGTGCTTGCAGAATGATCTGGCATTGATCAGGAGGCATCTGAGTTGCTCGTTAGAAGTTCTGTTGTGCGGGATGGCATGTCGTTGGTTTCTACGAGGTTGGATGGTCCTAAGGTGGGGGGGATTGGCACACATTAGGCATGCCAGGGGCACACCCACTACCCAGTCACGCAGAGGCCCCCATAAAAAGTCCTGGTAGGTTGGAGGGGTTGGCCGGCAGGTGGGAGGTTGTGGAGGGGGAGAAAGCCTGAGGGGGCAGGAGCCTATTAGAAGCGGTGTGAGCAGCGTGGCTACGAGGCGTGTGAGCATCAGGAACGGGGTAGTGCACACAACCCTAGTGGAAAACTAGACCAGTAACGAAGTGCCCAAAAACTACAGTCAGCAAAAATTAACCGTGAAATCAGCAAATGTAAGCAGTAAATCATCAACAATAAAAGCCCAAAAGTAAATTTGGAATTAAATGTAGAGACGCTGAGTCCCAGAAGAGTGGTTATCTGGGGAGCAAACTAAGCAGCGAACTAAGTGAATTCCTGGAAGCGAAGGCGAACTGGCAGCTGCAGGGAGGCAAAAACAGTGAAGGCTGATTTCGCTATATCAGGGAGCCAAGGCTACTGCGACAGTGGTAGAGGGGAGAGTGGCTGACTAGACTAGACCAGAATTGAAGTCAAGGACCTCGAGCAAAGGGGCTATTCACATGGCTTGCTTAAAGGAGTTAAATGCTTTTTGGCATGGTTCTGTCCAAGTCACATTTCTAAACTGCTTCTTAGATGTCAGCTCTGTCAGAGAGGCAAAAATGGTGGCATATTCCTTGACAAACCTCCTGTAGTACCCAGTCAGGCCCTATAATGCTCTGACCTCAGTCTGGAGTTTGGGGGACTCCCAGGTCATGATAGTCTCTATCTTGGCCTGGAGGGACCGCACCTTACCACTGCCTACCAGGTGTCCCAAGTACACCACAGACCTCTGCCCTATCTGGCACTTACTAGCCTTGATAGTCATGCCTGCCTGTTGCAGAGCCTGAAGCACTTCCAGGATGTAAATAAAGGTGGTACTTCCAGCTGCAACCGAAGACAGCTATATCATCTAGGTAGGAATCTGAGAAGGCCTCCATACCAGCAAGGACATGTTCATCAACCTCTGCAAGGTGGAAGGGGCCTTTTTGAGTCCAAAGGGCATCACATAAAATTGGTAGTGGCCCTCTGGAGTGGAGAAGGCTGACCTCTCCTTGACACCTCCAGTTAGCGCGATCTGCCTATACCCTGATGTAAGATCAAAGGTACTTAAGTACTGTGCAGCCCCTAACTGGTCAATCAGCTCATCAGCCTAGGGGATGACATAAGCATCTGTCTTTGTCACTGAGTATAGCCTCTATAACCCACATAGAACCTAGGTTCAGGTGTGGTGCCCGGTGGGGCCGTTTTCTTTTTACCAGAACCACAGGAATGGACCAGGGGTTACTACAAGGTTCTATCATCCCCAATTCCAACATTTTAGAGACGTCACTCTGAATTGTGGACCTCAATTTATGCAACACCCTTTAAGATTTATTCCTAACAGGGAGGTTGTACCCTTTGTCCATATCATGGGTACAAAGGTGGGTAGTCCCCGGAATAAGGGAGAACAGAGAGGAGTACTGTCCCAGCACTTGGTGGCATATTCTCTGCCGTTGAGGAGTTATACTGGGGGAACGGATTACTCCCTCAACAGACCCATCTTTCTCCTTGGAGTCTAGGAGGTCAGGGAGAGGTTCTTTTCCTTCCTCTTCTCCATCTGTCACCAACAGCATGGTGAGCTCAGACCTCTCCAAGCGGGGTTTGTGGTGATTGATATGGAACACACTTTGGGGTTGCCTGGGGGTCTTGAGGTCCACCACTTATGTAACCTTACCCTTCCTCTCAATCACCTCGAAGGGCTGAGGCCAATGGTCCTTGGTTCTACAGTGTCCCTCACCCACAATTTTTTCCCAGGCTGTAATTCCACAGTGGTAGAATTTTGGTCATACCACTCTTTCATCGTAGCCTGACTTGCTTCTAAGTTGTCAGAAGCTTGCTTCCACAACTTAGCTATTTGACATCTAAAGCCAGCACAATGCTCACTACATCCTAGGGAATCTTCCTGGGAGTTTGCTCCCACCCCTCTTTCACCAAACTCAGAGGTCCTCTAACAGGGTGCCAGTACAGCTTCTGTACACCTACTCCCTTCTGTGGTACCTCCCTCTAGGCAAACAACAGACATGGCAAGAGAAGATGTCCCACTTATTCCTCAGGGCCTCAGACAGGCGTCTAATCATGCCTTTCAGGGTCTTGTTGAATCTCAACACGCCCATTTGTATTGCGATGGTAAGGAGTGGAGAACTTGTAGGTTACCCCACACTCCTTCCACAGCGACTGCACTCAGGTAAAAATCCCCATCAGGGCCTTTGCCGCTGAAGGTACAGTTATGGTCCTCAGAGGAATTGCCTCTAGGTACCTGTTGCCTGATGCAGTCTGGAGATCCATAGGCCTAACAATGTCAATGCCCACCTGTTCAAAGAGTGTGCCAATAACACGCAAGGGATTAAGAATGGCTTTAAGCCTCTGCCATGTCCTCCCACTGGTCTGGCAGGTTACACAAGTTCTACAGAATGCATCTGAGGAATTATTGAGCCTTTGGCCAATAACAGTTCGGGACAGGCATTACGAAGGTCTTGTCTTGGCCCAAATGTCCTGCGAGGGGACGTTTGTGAGCCAGCTCCAGTAGCAAGGTACCTTAGCATTTGAAGGCCCTGAAGGGCCCTTGTGCCCTGCACTCTGAAAAGGAGGTTGTCCCCTCAGTAAATTTGATAACATCACCTGCTGCTTGGGCTTCAGACTATTGCCCTCAAGGGCTGGACACTCCCTTTGTGCCCTTCAAAACTCCTCATTGGTGGGTCCTCCTATTACATGCCATCCAACCAAATGTAGGCAGGTAACCGTAGGCCCTTGTCAATTAACTTCAGGATGGCTACTGCAGGTGCCCCATGTGTCTCACTGGGAGTATATTCAGGAGCTGGTTTCCCACACCCTCTGCCTCTCCCCTTCTTAGCAGCTGGCTGGGCCATTGTTCCAGGCTCAAATCCTTTTTGACTCCTATCCCAAGCAGCCACGGACTTTCTCATTGTGTAGATCCAATCAAGTAAACCCAATATCTCTACATGAGCCTTGAGCTCCACTTGCTTCCAGGTAGTGTGCTCAAGGTCATTACCAAACAAGCAATCCACAGGCATGACAGGTATCACAGCAGCCTTCAAAAGACCTGAACCCCCTCTACTCAAATGGAACAAGGACCCTCTGTTTTCAGCCAACACACCCTGGTAGAATGCACTAGGAATTACCTGCTCTGGGGATACCAGCTGACTCCTTACCATAGTCATGCTAGCACCTTTATCCCTCGGAGCCACAACACCATGCCCATTGAAGGAGACCCATTGCCTATAATTTGCAGTATTTGAGGGAACATGGATCTCCTAAGAACCATCTCACTGTCACCATAGGGCACTAGGGTAACCCTACTAACCCCCCCCCCCTAGAACTACACTAGCCAACCCAGGAATATTTTCTCCAGTGGGAGGTGGTGCTCTTTTGGGACACTTTGTACTGTCCATATTCAAAGCACTCATAGCACTTGAACTGCTGACTTTTGTCAGGATAGTTCTTTTTCTGGTGGCCATATTGGGAATGAGAACCAGGCCCTACCACCTGTGAGCTGTTTTAGGGGCCTGAAGAGAACTCCTTCATTTTATCTCTCTCTCTTTCTTCTGTTGGGAACCCTGACCACCCTCTTGAGCCCCCCCCAGATACCGTCTTGGAAACTCTGGTGCTGACCCAGATGCTGCCTCCTCAACAAGCTTTCTGGGGTCAGTAAGCTTGCTATCAACAAGGTATTGGCACAGCTCTGGAAAACAAATATAAAGCACGTGCTCCTTTACAATTAAGTTGTACAGCCCTGAATAATCATCAATGTTGCTGTCCATACCCAGTTCTTCAGTGCCTAGCTGGCATTATCCACGAAATCTACCCATGTTTGTGATGAGATCTAGTGACTGCCCCTGAATCGGAGCATTTACGGCTCAGGGGTCAATCCAAACTTACTGACTAGGATGGCCTTCATAGCAGTGTAGCATGTCTGATCCTCTACCTCTAGTGTAAGGAGTGTATCCTTCCCCACTATGGGCATATACCTCTGTAAACTACCACCACAGAACCTCTGGGAACCTGTGCACTGTTAGAGCCACTGCATAGGCTGCAAACCATTTGTCTATGTCACCCCACCACATAACTGGGCATCAAATTCTTGGTTATCCTGACTCTGGACTCACCAGTGGACACAGCAGGTAAGTTGCCACCATTTATGTCGCTGAACCCCGCTTGTATGACTCTTATGTCAAGCTCTAGAGCTTGCTGTCTCTCCATTTTAGCAAGAGCCGACTCCTTCTATAAATTGGCAATAACCTGCTCCTTCTCCAATTTTAGTTTTGCAAGCTCTAACTTCAGCTTTCTCTTCTCCCTACTGTCCTCTAGCTCCTCTGGGGACAGGTTCTTCTAGTCCTGGGAGGATGTGACTCCCCACATCAGTACGCTGCATTACAAGACCTCCTGACAGGTCCTTCTCCAATCCTTCTCATACTCTTACCTATCCTCTTCCTCCTGCTCATAATGCTTTTGTTGGTCTGGTGGGATGCTGTGCATGCTCTTAAGGCTTTCTGAAGCTCTGCCTTAGTGGTACTTCTTTTAGAGAACACACTTCTTTCTTGGCAGGACATCTTGAGCTGGGTCACTGTGTAGCTTTCCAGATTGGCCAACTCAAATTTCATATTGCCAGATATGACCAGAGACATTGTAGATAAAAATGAGTATGGGTTAAAAAGACTTTTGGAAAAATCAAAGATGTCAATTTAGGGAGAATTGAAAAAGGTTCGTATTGGTCTTAGTATAGAGTTGTGGTGAACAAGAAGTTACTGTATCGTATTGTACAAACACAAGTCCTATCCTCACTTCCGATCACTAGTGCCAGAATTGGGTGTTTATGGTTGGTAGAGGTATGTACCCTGTCTAAGTAGGAACCCCTGCTCTAGTCAGGATAAGCTACATACGCACTAAAAGATAACCTGTGCTCACTCTTTGGTAGCTTGGCACAGAGCAGGCAGGGTTATCTAAAGATGCAATGTATAAAGTATCTGTGTATCACACATACATACACACACACACACACACACACACACACACACACAGCAACAAAATGAAAACACCACAAAAAGACTGCACACAGGTGTAGAAAAATGGAGAATAATTTTATGAGTAAAACTAGACCAAAATGACAAAAAGTAGAACCGGAGTTACACATTTTTAAAGAACAAATCAAACAGTGCTGCTTATAAGCAAATGGCGCTAAGGGGAGACTTGAGGTCACACTGGATGGGGGTATATCCAAATTTCAGTCCTACCACGATGGAGGGCAGGCCCCCTACAAGACTCACGCAGGTTTCGCTGAAAAAGTACTTTAGGTGGAGCATGCGTAGACTGTGAGGAGTTGAGGAGGCGCTGCGTCATTGTCGATCTGTGGATGGAGGTGAAGCGCCATGACGATCTGCACAAGCGATGAAGGGTTTGTCGATGAACCCCTTTATGATGCAGGCTCTGTGTCATTGTCGAACAGCGCAGTCCATTGAGGCAATGTCGTTGATCGGCACCTGCATCAGTGTCGAAGGGTACTGTGTCGATTGCGATTGGCGCAAAGTCGTCACTGCTGCGATTTTGATGGTTCTGTACAGAAGGACTGGAGTCGAGATGCTGTTGCAGGGTTGAAGGAAGTCTTTGATGGCCCTGAGACTCCAGAATGGGGGCAAGCCAGCAAGCCTTAGGAGTCATTCTGGGTTCAAGTGAGATGGGTCCAGTCCTAGTCCTCAACAGGGCGGAATTAGCAGGCAGCAGCAATGCAGAAAAGCATTTCTTCCAGAGCAGCATTCAAGCAATGGAGTGGCAATCCGTGTAGCATAGCACTTTTTACTCCCAGCGGAGTTCTCACGGGATCAGTAGTGCACTGTCTTGGTAGGGTTGGATCCCCAGTATTTATACCCAGTTGTGCCTTTGAAGCAGAGTTGACTTCAAAGCAGGCCCCTGGAACACACAGGTCCCCCCTTTAATACCAGCCCTGGCTCCAGACTATTAGTAGGGGGTAATCAGCCCTTTGTGTGGGAAACAGGACACTGCCTATTCAGGTGCAAATGTCAGCTCCGCCTCCTTCTTCCTCACCGGGAAGCGCTATCAGAATACAGATGGATGCAGATGAGTTGCCTGTCACACCCACCCTTCCTGTGTTTATGGCTGTCTGGGGATGGGGGTGAGAATGGACAAGTGTAGCTGTCATGCCAGACCTGTATGGGAGACAGGCTGCAAGGCACACAGAGCAGTAAGAGCAGAAAAATGTCCACTTTCTAAAAGTGGCATTTCTAAAGCAGTAATGTTCAATACAACTTTACTAGTAAAGAGGATTCATCATTACCTTTCTGAAGATATAGAACATTATGCAGCTACTCCTTTCTAATCAGGAATTACAGCTTAACCCCTTCAGTGCCACGCCCTTTCCCCCTCCTGTGCCGGGCGTTGCACTAGTGGGTGGGGTTCATGACGAGATAGTCTTGTCATGGGCACAGCGCAACCGTGCTCCATGACGAGACTATCTCGTCATGGGCACTGAAGAGGTTAAAAGTGTTTTACGGAATTCCCAATATTAGCCTATGAGAGGTGTAGGCCTCACAGTAGTGAAAAACGAATGTATGTGTTTGTCACTACCAGGACATGTAAAACTTAAAAGCACATGTCCTACCTTTCAGTTACACAGCACGTTGCCCTTAGGGCTACATTAGACCTACCTTAGGGGGTGACTTATCTGTAATAAAGAGGGAGTTTAAGGCTTTGCAAGTCTGGAACTATGAGGTCCTTATTGCTTCATAAATGTTGAACTAAGTTCATTACAGCTTGGCGATGACAGGTTCACTTGGCAATAAACCTGGTGATATTGCAACTATACATTACCATTTGTGGTAGGAAATTAACCTCAAAGTGTATATACATGAGGGGTAATTTCCTCAAAGTGGTAAACAAAAGCAAGGGAGTACATTACATGGATTTTTCATCAACACTTTTAATATGTACACATGGGCGGGCCAACCAAACAGTCACTGTGCACTTGAGTGGGCATGCCACTCCGCCCCTGCCCTGCTCTGTGATAGGAGCAGCCCTACCCACCCTCCCTCCCGCAACGAAAACTTATACAATAACATCAGGAAGTTATCAGCATGTGATGATTGATCCTCTTCTTGCACTGCTTGGAAGCAGTGGGGCGACGCTCTTCCCCCATAGCGGATGTACCAACACTGGGGGTGCGTCATCTACTGGTGCTAGGCCTGGGCGACTCGACCCCCGGGCCTCCTCCGCCATGTGTCCCACCTTCTCCTTACCTGGACATTGACACTGTGGTGCAATCCGCTAAACCCTATCCAAATCTGTGACTCAGCCAGCAGGAGCCTCAGCCAGGTAGGATTTCACAAGCATGGGTACAGCAGTCGCCGCCAAGTCCGCTGGTGAACCTCCCGATGCAGTTGATGCAGCAGGGCCCCCTTAGGCGTGAGCTTGCAGCGCTCCCGCAACACAAGTTTGGTGCAGGACAGGGGCCTCACCCTCCACAGCGTCCGGCCAGTGCACCCTCAACTGGCCTGTGATGCAAAGAGGTGCCGCCCACCGTTGGTAATCCTCTCAGTGCACCCCGGTGTAGTTGTGGATCATAGTATGCAATGCAGACCTCCACACATTGGTGCACAGGAGCGCCTCTACCATTCACAGCTCCAAGGGGCGCAAGGCGGCCTTCTCACACGGGTCAGCAACGTGTCTCCATGCGACGACCTGACTTCACCACCAGGTACGGGCAATTGTCGCACCTCAATGTCTACCGCCACGGGTCATCGACTCCACAGTTCCTTCGCATCCCACTCCAGGCTCCAGATGCAGGTCCAGCGAGGCATCCAGGCTCCAGATGCAGGTACAGTGAGGCATTCAGTTTCCAGACACAGGTCCAGCAACGCATCCAGGCTCCAGACGCAGGTCCAGCGAGGCATCCAGGCTCTAGATGCAGGTCCAGCGAGGCATCCAGGCTCCAGGCGCAGGTCCAGCGACGTATCCAGTCTCCAGGCACAGGTCCAGCGAGGCATCCAGGCTCTCATGCTGGTGATCCTGGATGTTGAGTGGCTTGCGGGCGTTGTTGATGTGTGCTGCACTTGGCCCCGGCTGCTCCATTCTGCATTTCAATTTGTCTTTTTTCCCTATTTTCTTTTGGAGGTCGCCTGATAGGCTATTTTTTCCATTAGAGGCAAAAAAAAACTCACGTTGGGCTGACTAACGTGCTTTTTATTGACGCTAATGGGCATTTTGTTGGTTTTTGCCCGCTAACGCCGGGATTTCTATCGCCATCACGCTAATGCTAGCGGCAGTTTTTACTGCTGATCCCAGAAGCTATCGCCATGTACCGACGTCTTGTACATACGTCGCTAACAAGGCGATAGTTTTCCCCTGTACACGGCAATACAAAAAAATGCCACTAACTAGCGTTAGCGATAGTTATCGTCAATTCTTGTACATATGCCCCTGTGTTTTCTATATGGCTTTACTACCCAGGTTCCCTGGAATACAGGGTACCCGTGCTCATGTTGACTCAAAACATAAAAAGGTTTAGTTAAGCATGCCCAACGTCAGATACTACTAAACACCATTTTAAATATAACTGCTCACTTCATTATTATCACAAGGGAACACATACATGGTTTACATGAAAAATTACTATTTACATTGACTTGATCAGCTTGGCAGTAGCTGGGCTTGAGTCTGTAAAATAACTTTCACACAAGCTTCCGCTAGAAGGTTGTATCTTTAAAAAATAGCATGCCTCTACTGTAAAACAGTTTCAACCAACGTATCTGCCACTCTAGATAACCTCATTAGGTTCTTCACACTACAAGTACTCTTGATCTTCCTAAATAACACAGCATGTCATACAAGCATAAGATCAATCACTCATTCTCCAGAAATGTCATCACTTGAATACAATCACTACCCTCCCATATCGCCTGCCAGTCTAGAGAGCATTTAACAACTTCCTGTAACACTCTCATATCAGGAAATGAGTACAAGGAAACGCATTATCCAGCTATTCCACTAATTGGATCCAACAACCACAAGCAAATAGAGCAATAACCTCATATATTACACATCCCTGCAACACCACTCGTGCCCATATCTGTAACTTCCTTTCTCTTAATCAATTATACCCAAACTATGTACAAAAAAATCTTAAATATTGTCCAATTGATTTTGAAAAAATGTATTTTTGTTTAATATTAAAATGTAATTTGAGTAGGAAAGGCCTCTGGAATTTGTGGTTTAAAAATGCTATCTAATGTAACACCTATTGGAATACTTATACTGTAAAATCCAAAGGAATGGATAATCAGGGGAAGTTATGCGGGTATTCAATTATATTTTTTTAGGTCATTTTACGCGGAAAGTTTCAAAAATATTTTATCTATGATTTACGTCAATTTTAGAAGCACAAGAAGTCATTTACTACTCGAAGTGAGTCAGGATTAAATTAGGAGCAAGTTATGCACACTCGCAGAAAAATCTTTCTGAATCAGACTCTATATATTTATGAATTGAATGTCTTTGGAGTTTATATTGAGTATGGTCAGGTGAAAGCAGAGGAGCACATTACTCATCTTGACTAGAGTATGATTCTCACAATAAACAAATATCGATTGATTTACGCTATGCTGTAAACATGAAAAAAACAGGTGTCGCTGTCCAACGAATACAGCCCTGCCCACAATTAAAGACAGAAGTACATTAAGCAATCATGTGCCACTAGCTGTCTTATATAGTATTATAATGACAAAAAAGTCTAACACATCCATACTCAGCTAGCTTTAAATTACTAAGGAGCAGAGAGTTGTGTGCTGAATGAGGGGCAGATTGACTGATAAACATTGAAACGGCAATTGTCCTGACCAAATCTCACTACCGTATACAAATAGCTCTTGTTGCGCAGTACACATCAAGTCAAGGTTTATATGGGTCCCCCACTTCTCCCTTTTGGGCGGTGGAGGTTCTAGTACCTACTAATGAACCAACCCATATGTGTGTTTTAAAAAGATTAAAGCAGGCCCCATGCAACGTGGTTAATCTAACAAATGTAAGAAAAGTTTAAAAGAAGTGTATTTAGGAAGTGTCTCACGTAAGCAGCCACCAGGGATCGATTGGCAGGTTCTCGCCAAATTGCTCACTCTCTCATCATTGACACTTTCCTAAAAAAGAGAACAGAACCGACACCCAAAACTTGTGTGGAAGAATATTTGTGTGTATTGTAACCTTAAGACTGCTACTTATGTGTTGTACACTCCTGAAAATGTGTGTTTCCTATGGATCCCCAAAAAAGGGAGGAGAGCCTGCACTCATGATTAAAAAACAAACCACGTTTCGCCATTTTTAGGCTGACAGCTGAATGGAGGGCACCCTAGTTGCCTGTTTTTCCCTCTAAAGCTCCTTTTTGTTGAATAATGACCAAATCTCCCACCATGATTAACTGTTCAGCAGAGCAGAAGATTGTGAGTCCCGCTCGCTGAGCTTCATCACTGAGCCACAGTAAGTCCAGTGCTCTCAGTGAGCGACCCATGGCCCTGTGAAGGCTCTCATTGCAATAGCAATGCCGACAACATACCTTTTGGCTCGATTGATGTGACTATATATAGGACATCTTTTTTGTGATATTGTTGTTATGTATAACCACAGCTGCTTGGAAACAGTCCCAGCAGTAAAACTACAAGCAGTCAAACACATATTTTTTTATGAATTTTCAGCAGCTACGGTAGCTGTGGGCAGAATTCCCAGAAAGCTAGAGTACTGGTAGAAAAAGTTATCACAAACCATCAAAACATAGAAGTTGGAAATTGGCCCCAGCATCAATCCATTAGCTAGGTATTTAGGGGCATATTATCAACGGCCAGCGATAATTATCGCTGGCCGTTCATAGCGATAGAAAAATTATCGCCAGCTATCGCCGAATATTATCGCCATGATAACGCTATGTTTACAACGCATAGCGCTATGGCGATAATATTTCAGCGATAGCGGTGTTTTCAATGGAACAGCGCTGGTTTTCCAGCGATGTTCCATTGAAAACAGCGATAACATTGCTGATAGGACCCTGTGGTCCTAACAGCATAATCCATATCCCATTTAAAATATGCCTTAGTCAGGAATTTAACAGGTGTTAAATTCCTGAGTAAAGGCTGAGGTAGCGCGATTTTTTTTATCGCTGCACCTCCTTGTTAATATCGCGAAGCTGCCTTCACGATATTAACACGTGTTGTTTTCACAGCCGTGCCTCTTTTGCATCTCATTAGCGATGCGAGGCGAGGCTGTTAAAAAACGGGCTCTACATCAAGGAAACACGCGCTAGCGTGTCCTTGATGATATTGCGATATAATTATCGCCGCTTTTCGCCCAAAAACGGACGCTAAAGCGGCGATAATTATATCGCCAGCCCTTGCTAATATGCCCCTTAGTTATCTATCCCTACATTCAAACTGCAGATACTGTACGTGGGGTCTGCTCCTTTCATACACGGTTCAGAGCTAATCTTATTTTGGGTAGTAACTTTCAGTCGTCTAGCAACATGTTATTACGTTATGAAGTGCTTGTGCACTGAATTAATCCAGTGATATTAACTTTACCACATGGCACCACTACCCTTCATACAGTCTTTACATCCTTCTTCCTGCAATACAAAGGTGAACTGCTTGCATTCGTTAATGGGGATTATCAGCTCCTGCGTCAAACAGAGCAATAACTATACTGGCCTTTGCCGCTCATTGTGCCCAACAGGAGGGTTTTCAACACTGCCAGTGACAATGTTCTACCATGTATATTTTCATATTTTTATATGCATCGTAATTGACTACATTCTTTAAAAGATGGTTAATATGTTGTGTTGAGTGGAACTCCTTGGAATGCATGTTTTGTGTTTTTCCACATATCTGCTTTCTGGGGATTTTGCCCACAGCTTCTAGGACACATACATTCGTTGACTGTTCTGCTTCCCTTCACTCTGATTGACTGAAATATGTTGCTACTTTGTAAAATTCTGAAATTGTTCCTTACTCTCCAGCGATAGCAGAGCAGTGTGGAATGCGTAAGGTTCCGCCATGTTAGGCAGAGCAGAATCCTCTATAGAAGGAGACACATTTGGCTCACATCTCAACACTCAACTAAATCTTAAGTTAACTTCAATGAAACCTAAATGACAATAGAGATACCCACATAAAAAAACAAGCTCCTCCTCATACAACTACATCTCTGTGCTCATCAGTTCGAAAGCACTCTGCACCGCCTGCTGGAGCTGTGAAAAACGAAAACAAATTCAAGATGACCATGGGCGGTATAACATCCCTCTGAAGATACTTCACAACATCACCAAGCAAGAAAATCTAGTGCTGTTGGAAGGAAGACAACTGTAAAAAGCACGAGAAGGGCATGGCCGGAATTTGGGGCATATCAGCAAGGGCCGGCGATAATTATCGCTAAGCGCACTTAGCGCTAGGATAATTATCGCCGGCTATCGTGGAATTTTATCGCTGAGATAGCGTGCTATCAGCAATGCTTATCTCAAAAGCGATAAAATTCCTCGCGCTAACAGCCAAAAGTGAGATTATCGCTGGAAATCCAGCGATAATCTCACACATTTTGGCGTTAGCTTGCTGATAAGGCAGGGCATACTTAGCCATTAAATCTACCTTACATTGGATATAATGGCTAAGTCAGGGTGAAAGCAGGCGTAAGGAAAGTAGCGTTAACTGAGGTTAGCGCTACTTTTCTTATCGCCATGCCTGTTAGCGATTCCCTTGATAATTGGAGAAATGTCGCTTAGCGACGTTTCTCCAGTTATTTTGGAACGGAACACCCACTTTGCATCTCATTAGAAATGCAAAGGTGGGCGTTATGGGAAAGGGAGCTAAAGCAAGGAATCACGTGTTAGCGTGATCTTGCTGATTAAGCGATAAAATTATCGCCGCTTTTAGTCCTACAACGGACGGTAAAGCGGCGATAATTTTTCATCGCCAGCTTGCTGATATGCCCCTTTGTTCTTTGATTTTGCAATTCGTCCTAAAAAGGGAGATTGCTGGGATCAAGGACCTTCACAAATAAGCTGGCTGCCTAGAATTGCGTTTAATAAATGCAATGTAAAGCTCGGAGGGGGGTTCTTTGTATCATTTGCTAATCGACCAGGATATGACTCGGGGGTTACACTGTCATTTTATCTGGCATCTCTTCATTGCTGGGGAACTCTTTTGATCTTTGTAATCTGCTTGACATCGTGAAGAACGTCTTGCCTTCTACTCCTGGAGCAGTTCATGCCTAAGGGAATGAGCCACCGCGGACCGCAGCCGCTGGAGACTACAGGTCCCATAACCCTCTCTGGGAACTCCACATGTTCACAATCAATGCTATTTAAGTGTGCCGCAATCCCACTGCACAGGTTGCGCCTGAACCAGGGGCAGGCCCGTCGGCACTCGTCGGAGCCCGGAGGAGCTGGGCTGGGCCCCCTCTCTTGGGTAGCTGATCCAGACTTGGACTTTGGAGGTACAGTCTAAAACATTATAAGTACTTTTATCAGGAATTGGAGGTCTCTGAGCCCTTAAACATTGAACTGGGGTATACTGCAATCATTGATTTCTTCACATGATGGTTTCCATTGTCTTAATGCTGCATAATTACAACTAAGGTCGCAATTGTATCCTACTTATCCATTGTTGTACTTCCCTCTGACTACTATCTAGCCTTTGTGCCCCTCGTTCGATTCTAGGATCATCTACGGTGGAGTGCCCTTACAAGGTTGCTTCCCGCCTAGGGTTAAACCATGGGTAAACGATAGGCATCTGATCTAGTACAAGTCACAGCAAAACACTCGAAAAACTCTTGCAATCCTGATAGTTGTACACTTAAAGAGATCGACTTCTTACAAGAGGAGGTCGAGTCTCCTATCAGAACAGAAATATTCATCCAGGTAGAACTGAGAGAAAACCCTATAAGTAAATGTAACTCAGGAACTATACCTAAGAGCAAACGTACACACAATTCCCTAGTGTCAGCTAGGACGCTACCAAAGGGTAAGAAAGAACACCCTCTAATTTGGAGCTTCTTCAAAGGACAGTCAAAGAAAAGACACACCCGTGAATCTTCTGTTGCACTAGACTCCCTTAATGCAGAACCAAGCAGCATCCGGACTATGGAAATATTGGCCTCCCATCCCTATTCAATCTCTTATAGCACTCGTTTCCTTCCTTTGGTTGAGAAGACACAGATTTCATTACCACCTGAGATAAATGAGGAGCCTGATTTAGCAAGAACTTCCATACCAACCCCTTCGGGTGATACAGTAGATGTCTAGTGGCAAATAAAAAAGCTCCAAAATGAGGAAGGGGATCTTAAGGCTATAGTGGTAGGACAGTTTACACTGTTAAACCAATATAACATGAGTAAAAATACCTCCACAGTCAATAGTACAAATGCCATTCATAAACCGGATCAACAGAGACCTACGGAGCATAGAAATCAGGCATTTTCAATAGAACCTACCCATCTGACTAACCTCATGAGGATACCTGGGGGATTAAGGGATGGGCATCCAATTATGAGGCTCAGCCACCACGAACCTCATTACTTAGGTTTGCCCCACCACGTTCTAGCAAGGAGACTGCACACAAGTGCCCACGAGCACCAACACCAAACACAACTCTTCAATCAAGCTTACCAATCATAACTTACAGCTGTCCTTTATTTTTGACAAGCGTTCCGAGACTTAGTCAATCGAGGGCTTACGAAAGGGAGGATGACTTAATAAACAAATCTATCCATTGGGTCCAGCAGGTGTTAGGTTGTTGTTCACTCATAAGGGAGGTCATTTTAGGAACTAAAAGGCACCCGCAAATTGGCACAAGTCTTGACAATATCAAGCTTACTCTGATAAACAGAGGGTTAGTAGATAATTTAGTGACCTTTGATATACGTACCCTATCCCTGTTCAAAACTGACATCCGCTTCAAACACAGCAGGCACGAGGGTAACTTTTGCAGTGACCAGTATAATCTTCCCCATCCCAATTTGGAGAATCTCGGATTGTAGATTGACAACCATCGTCTACCAATAGCTATCTAAATTTGGGCTATCCCTCACACCAGGTCAAGCGAGTACAGGGCATGGTTAATGCCTCTTTGATTATTCCTAGTGTCCCTCCTATTGTTATCTCACCGGCTGAGATCACTGGTAAATTTGATGGTCCTATACTAGCAGCAACTAGCTCATCTGTCACCGATCCCATAGAAGGCTCCAACTGTGTAGACAGGATTACGCCCAGTTCCCCCATGCCATGTATTACATATCAGACCAGAGATACAGTGTCCATACTTTCCTGGAACGTGGCAGGTCTCAAAGGGAAATCTGCAATTCCTGACTGGAATAATTTCATAGAATCATACAACATCTGCCTGTTTCAGGAAACATAGTGTAAGGACCCAGTCTTTAAACAGATGTATTTAAATCACTCACTTCCTGCTACATGTAGCCCTGTTGGTAGACCTTCAGGTGGACTAGTAATGTAGACCAACTCTGGGCATAGTATGCGTAGTAGCCCTACGCGTAGCTACGCAAAGTGCACTTTGCACTACGCGAGCTACGCATAGCTACGCGAGCTGCGTAGTAAATGCTGTTTGCACTGATTGCACAGTGCCGGATGCTTGTCCGCACTGTGCAATCATTGAGGACCGCGAGCAAGCAAAAAATGCCCGCTACGAGTTTTTGCACTGTGCTACGTGCAATTCACGTAGCGCGTAGTTGCGCAAACTACCCGAGCGTAGCGTAGTCCTACGCCCAGGGTTAATGTAGACCAGACTAGATATGGACTGTAAAATTCAAAGATTATACATTGATTACCCAGATATTCTAGCTATAAGAATAGTGGTTGAAAACCTGAGCTCCATTGATATTTTTTATATTTATACTAGAGGAATTAGGGGAGGTTTGAGGACTAAAACCATCATGATACTACAGGAATAACTGAAAAAGCAGCTAAATAATTCACGCTCAATAATAACAAGGGACTTTAACACTATAAATGAGCCCCTTTGTAATGACGATGTTAACTTGGTGGGGGAGGAGGACAAGTCTTTGGGCATCCCGAAGCTCAATTTACCCCCATACGAGGATGGACAGAGGCAGCCTCACAGCTCATGGCATTATCTTCAGAAATCGGATTAAGATCAGCTAATGACAGAACCAATTCTGGCAGACTGGGGGCCAACACTTATAATGGTTCCTTCCACTCTAGTTCAATCAATCAATCAGGGGTTTGTAAGTGTGCTACTCATCTGTGAGTGTCTCAAGGCGCTAGGGGTAAGCAGCTCTACTCAGTCGAAGAGCCAGGTCTTGAGTGTCTTCCTGAAGATGTTCAGGGAGGGGGCGCCTCTGATGTCGATCGGGAGCTCGTTCCAGGTCTTGGCTGTGATGTAGGAGAAGGCTATTCCCCCTGTTCTGGTTCTGCGGATGCGCGGGGTTTTGGCGAGGGCAAGGTCGGCAGATCAGATGCCTCTCTCGGTGTACGTGGAATGTGATTCTCTCATTGAGGTATTGGTGTCCGTTGTTGTGGAGACATTTGTAGGTGTGGGTGAGTATTTTGAAGGTAACTCTCTTTTTGATGGGGAGCCATTGGAGGCTACGCAGGTGTTGGGTGATGTGTTTGTGTCAAGGGATGCCGAGGACAAGTCTGGCTGCGGTGTTCTGTATGGTCTGGAGTTTGGAGTTGCATAAACCACATCTTAATTGATCTTACTCTATGGTCATCTCTAATAGATATGAAGGTCAATAACAGGATTGAGAGCTACCACAAAACTTTTTACCCTTCTATGAAATTCTTCTGCTCCACGTTGGAAAACAAATCTTACTCAGCGGTTTTCAACAGTGATATATTCCCTGCAAGGGACATGCAGCAATTTAAATGGTCCCCGGCAATGGTATCGCCTGTTATCTAGCCCACAATAAATGGGGATCTCTAAGCTTGTTTAGCGCAAATGTCTGAAAGCTCCCCCTGTGTAATAGCTACAGAGAAAAATTGTGATATTCGCCAAAAAATGTTTAAGAAAATTTCTTCTCATTTTCCTAATCCAAATACTAGTTCCAGAGGGCGACCTCCTAAAGCCAGAACCTGGTTTAATAGGGAGTACAGGTTATCGTGCAGGCAGCTGGGTAAGGCACTGAGTATGAACGACATGCAACAGATCCATCTGGCCTATAGGAAGTCCTATAAAGTGGCACAGATTTGGGCAAAAAAGGAATGGGAAAATGGCTGGCTTGTATTATTAAGGACCCTATTATATACTGGGCCTTAGTTAAATTGGGAAGGGACAGCAGTGCACCAACCCCGTATAATAACATTGCCTCTTCTGCCTGATTGACCACTTTTCAAATCTTTATTCAGAGAGCCCTGTCTCTGTTTCAGTGTAAGAAGAGATAAGTGTTCCTTGTACAGAGGACTCCTTTGTTCCATCTAATCTTCCCCAATTCGATTTAGCCAATATTACCTCTTCCCTGGCTGAAATTACCAGAGGTAGGTCTCCAGGATCAGATGGCATCCCAGCAGATGTATTCCTGCAGAACCGGGCCTGCTGGTCCTGGTATATTCTCATCTATGCAAATGCCATTTTATGTGACGTGCCAAATACCATACTCCTGGAAAAGAGCTCAGGTCATTCCTATGCACAAAAAAGGTGAGAGATCCCTCACATGCAATTACCGACTAATCACTTTGATTGAATAGTCCCAAAAAATTTTGTACGACTTGATCTGGGTAAAATACAGAAGTGGATCATTTATAATGATATCTTTTCATCTTTTCTTCTGTACAAAAATTTCAACGGTGGACTGGTTTTTCGTTTCCTCATTCTCTACTGGAGGATTTTAGAGATTGGCGGGGGCAGCATGTATGTAGCCTTTGATCTGGTTCCCCGAAGAACGTTGTGGAAGGTCCTCAAATTCATGGGTATGCCCATGGACCTCTTGATTTTACTAATCCGTATACATGAGGGAAATTATGCGCAGGTTTGATGGGGCAGGCAAGGCGAACTATGCCCTCGACTTCCTATCAAAAATGCAGTCTGCCAATGCTGTGTTTGGTCCCCACTCTCTTCTCCTTATTCCTTAATGACACAGTCCATTTTCTCTATGGGTTTTCAATTGATGCTCCCATCCTGGCTGGCATAACACACCAATATTACTATTCACGGATGACACTCTATTGATCTTGAAGACATCCGGCATGCACTATTCAGTTTTTGAGGAATTTTGTAAGGAGCGTGGACTGTAGATCAACTCTGCTAAGACAAAGTTTATGTCTTTAAAAAATCCAAGAGCAGATCGGAGTTTGGAGGATGCCACTTGAGAGGGTAGATGTCTACACCTTTCTAGGTATCATTTTATACTTAATGCTGTCATGGAAACCCTAGGTGGACATATTAGCCCTTAAACATAGCCAGATCACTGGCGCTATAGTAAAAGAACATAATAGATTTAAACCATTTCGACAAGTTCTTGCAAAACTTCACTCCAACTATTGTTGGCTGGAAGAGTAGGGCAGCATTTAGGAAAACAGAGAGAGTACCACCAAAAATGGAAGCAAATGCACAGATACAGGTTAGAAACACAACATTGAGTGTAAGTGAGAGGAACACAGCATTACTGAGATGGTGAAGCATAATATTGTATGCTGTTGATTTCCCTGCTCTTATGCTATTGATGCTAATACAGCCAAGGTGTATGCAGGCAGAAGACAGTGCCAGACATATCCTCACCTGCTCTCTACCATGTCTTTACAGAGTGAAGCAATTGCTGGCTGGGAGCCCCCCACCCCTTTGTAAATTAGACCTAATGGCATATTGGATTGTTGTTGTTTTGGTGTCATTTTGTTAATTATCTTTTGTTTAAGAAATAAGACTGGAAGGCTTTGCCAATTGAGAATTATAATTCTAGGTCAATTGATATATACATTGTTTATGATATTTTTTTTATAGAAACTGCTGTTGGTGTTTGTATTAGGTAACTATTCGACATAGCAGATCATGTAAGGGGGTTTGAATGTTAATTTGTGGCTTATAGCGGAAAGAGCTGTACTGAACACTTTGATAATCAACTATATGACATATTTGTTATGGGTATATGTAAGGAGTTCTGCCAAATGTGTTCTTTTGGAAGTTGGTATCTGTTGATAAGGGGATTTTTTGGATGTCGTGCCCAACACCGACTCGGTCATGGGACTGACGACACCCAGTCTGTGATCCTGATTGCCCCATTAGGATGCGACTGAATCCTGTTCAATCGCAATCCCATATTTTATTGGTGGAGCATGCATTACAACCATAAACCGGCCGTAATGCATGCTCCCATAGTGAAATGGGAGGTGCAGTTTATCCCTGCACCCTTGTGCAGGCACTTCAAGTTGCCCCCTCAGCCGCCAACCAGAGGCATTGCACCAAAGCGGGGCTCTGTTGGGGGCTCCCCAAACACGCTTTCCTTCATGGTTTCCATTTCGGACAGACTGGCATGGAAACCATGTCGCAGACCATGACCGTAATCTCAATGGCAGAAAGACTGAGCCCGTCAGTAGCCAGCCGGAATGACCGGCAGGTCTCCTTTTTGACCACGTCCAACATAATGAGGCGGTCGGAAAGGAAACCAAGCGGCTGATTACGATGCGGCCATAAAAGCTCTGACTACAGGTCAGAGCTTTTACGGGTGTATCATAATTGGCCCCTTAGTGTTTATTCCTTTTATGAGCCATGTGATTGTGAGCTGTATCACATATCAGATGAATAATGTTATGAGCCACCTTGATGGCCAATTATTGTGAAATCTTGTTTGGGTTACATGTGTATAAAATGTTCTAGCTAGTGTGTCCTCTTTGACGCTGAATCATCCTGCAAGAGTATTTCAAGCAATACAAAATATTACTTTGCTTAGTTGAGATGGCTATCATTACCTTATCGAGCGCACTGAAAGAAAACAATAAAGTATGGCATCAGCAGGCAGCATGGCTATCAGTCTTGCTGATATCATGCTCACCTGCCCTGCATGCCTGACAATTTACTTCACAATGACTGCCCAAGCCAATACTTATTTTATATTGGGAATACATGAGAAGACCATTTTGTTTGTTCCTTCATCGCTATTATAGTTTTTTTTTATTTTTAAGCCAACTAGGAGGAGCCATGCAGGGTCACTTACAATCACCTTCTTTGAGGTGGACATATCAGAAAAATGATGAGTAAAGAGGTTTGACATTATCCACCAGGGGTAGAACATTTTTTGCATGAACATTTACTGGGAGTATATCAAAGCACTGGGAAAGATGGAATCTTCGGAGACCAGCTGAGGATTCCATTGCTTGAATCCTTTTGGCAGTCACCTTAAAGTATTGAGTATTGAGAATGATTTATTGTGTAGTAGAAGTACAAAACTGTGACCACAGGAGTCAATTAATAATGAAAGTGCCTTTTAATTGTCAGTTTCTTCTGTTGTATGTAGCTCTGTGGTAGCAGCTTCTGTTCTGTTGAATGTAGTAGTGACACTGAAAACAGGAACGCATTGAATTTATTTATTAGGGCAAGCCACTTACTATGTATGTAAAAACTTTATTTCGGCCGTTCAGGCCATAAAAGTGCAAAAAAAAACAATTCCCAAGTTTATACAACAATTACATTTTCATAGTGTATGCACAATTAAAAACACATACTACCAAGTTCATTTTTTTTAAAAAAAGAGCCGGACAATCATTAAATACACTTTAAGAATAGACAAGGGGTGCCTCCAGTTGATCCTCCCCTATAGATGCTTTAAAAGTCCTCTCCTAATATGCCACATGGCATTTAAAAACCGAGATACCGAGAATACAATTGGAGGATCAGTTTTATATTTTAAAACTCTAAAAGCCTCGGCACAACAAATAAATCCTACGTTTTTACATAATTGGGTTACCCAGTGTTTGCGGGGTAGCACATATGCCGGGCAGAAAAACAGCACATGCAGATCGGTTTCAGCCTTAGTTTACAACTAGGGCACACACTCAAATTCTCCGGAGCCCATGAACTAGTGTACTCTGCCAAAGGTAAATTCCCCCATCTAAATTGTGCGTACAGTTTCCTCGCCATAGGTGGCTGGATTGCATCCAGAAAAGGTTCCTTCATGTACACCTCCTTTACTTGCAAAAACTCCCTTGTCAACCTGCCCTCTTTAGCGTTCTCCTGTAAAGACAGCTGGTTGGATTGCCTAAAATGTTTTACAAGGTCCACCCTAGAAATCATGGGACAGGATAGCTCAGGTGATGACCAAAGCTCTGGTCTCCCAAGCCTATTCGAAAGGCTTCTAATATGGTCCAACCAAGGTGTTTTACTAGGATTGAGTCTGGGGAGGAGCTCCTTCAGCTCTTCTTTAAACGCATTCAGCTTGGGAGTTACCCATAACCTCCGCCAAAATGTCAAGGGCCTTTTATATTGGGAATACATGAGAAGACCATTTTTTTGTTTCTTCATCGCTATTATAGTTTATTTTTTATTTTTAAGCCAGCTAGGAGGAGCCATGCAGGGTCACTTACAATCACCTTCTTTGAGGTGGACATATCACAAAAATGATGAGTAAAGAGGTTTGACATTATCCACCGGGGTAGAACATTTTTTGCATGGACATTTACTGGGAGTATATCAAAGCACTGGGAAAGATGGAATCTTCGGAGACCAGCTGAGGATTCCATTGCTTGAAACCTTTTGACAGTCACCTTAAAGTATTGAGTATTGAGAATGATTTATTGTGAAGTAGAAGTACAAAACTGTGACCACAGGAGTCGATTAATAATGAAAGTGCCTTTTAATTGCCAGTTTCTTAAGTTGTATGTAGCTCTGTGGTAGCAGCTTCTGTTCTGTTGAATGTAGTAGCGACACTGAAAACAGGAACGCGTTGAATTTATTTATTAGGGCAAGCCACTTACTAGTAAAGCACTGGCTCATGCGCAGGGAGGTAATCTCCCATGTATCTTCTTCCCTATTTGTCATTCTCATTTGAGATGTCATCAGTGAAGTCATCAGTGATGTCACTGACCATGTCATGAATGATGTAATATGTGACATCATCAGCAGTGCATTGCGGGTGCGCGAGTTATAGTTAGCTGAACTAACTATAACGGGGGAATTTCTATGGTTTTGTACGAGTGAAATGTCCAACTAACTATAACGTGCCTGAAACCTATGTTTTTTTCAGCGAATTTCAAAGGTTTTTTAAGTGTTCATTTCTAATTTTAATGGTCATTAAACTTATGCTTTTTTCTGTGATTTTAAATTATCATCCCATTCTCAACCTGGTGAAAACTGCCGATATCGCCAGTTTTCGAGCGATAGCTTCCGCTAAAAAAAACACCACGGAGAGCGACAACTAACGCTAATGATATGCAGAGTAGGCGTTCCCGTGCAAAAAGAACTCGAAAATACCACTTCCCAATATTTTCAACGACCAGCTAAATCTGCAATGCGATCCAAAAACTGGCGAAAAGCCGCGTTAGCAGTAAGAATTTAACACCTGGCTTTTACTGGTGTAAAGCAGGACGACTACCGACAGTATGAAAGGGAGTCCAGCTCAGAGCCGCATCTGAAGATCAACACATGTCATAGAGCTACTGATCATACTGCTCCAACACCCAAGAAGGTCACAACACCCACCACCACCACCCCCAGGACCTCCCCCCGGACCACCCCCCCACTACCACAGAGGCAGCGCAAAACAGGACAGCGGACCTTCCCAAAATGGCATGACCCCTCAGCCACACAATAACTGAATGTTGGGAGATGTGGCAACCAAGTATGTGTGAAGGACGCAAGTCACCCATCAATAACAATGCACACAATGCCAAGTGTAGCGGTAATGTGCTAGACAGACCTCACTATGCAGAGCACAGACCTCTACTTCTGAATATATACTGCTGGTGTTTGTAGTGTTGTGGACAGTGGACGCAACCATGTTACCTCAGGCAGTGGGAAAGATCTCAGTCATGTAGCTGTGTTGTCCCTCCCTATGAGCGGAAGCGGAGTGGGCTGGTCCAACGTACGCCACTCCAGCGCAGGAGTGTGAATAAATAGGCCGGGACTCTGGGTGTGGTTCACTTCTAGGAAGGCCAACGTGTCTACCATAGCAGTGGCCCTCACCCTGGCACGAAGCCGCTGCCATGACCACCACCCTCCTCGACACAGGCACCCTGGGACCAAGCAGCACAGCACCACAGAGTTATGTCTGTACAGACTACTGCCTTCGATGTACACTGCGGACAGAAGGGCTCACAATTCAGATCGAGTCGCGCTTCCAGATGATGCAGTCCAGTAGGCAAGAGACATTGCTTCCAGTGCGGCATGCCCGGACCATGCATTATCGCAGACTGCGCACACGCTGAGTGCTTCAGGTGACACTAACTCAGTGCATCACAGGTCATCTCCATGTAGCCTCATCAAGGCAGAATTCATTAGGCAAAATACATTGCTACTACTGCGGCCCACCGGTACCACGCATCATCGCTGGCTGCGCACACGCTGAATGCTTCTGATGCCACTAACTCAGTGCACAACAAGTCATCGCCACGTGGTCTTACTGAGGCAGAATTCATTAGACAAAAGACATTTCTCCCAGTGCAGCCCGCCCAGACAACGCATCATCGCAGGCTGCGCACACGCTGAGTGCTTCAGGTGCCACTAACTAAGTGCACCACAAGTCACCGCCACGTGGCCTTACTGATGCAGAATTCATTAAACAAAAGACATTTCTCCCAGTGTTGCCCGTCCGCACCACGCATCATCGCAGGCTGCACACACACTGAGTGATTCAGGTGCCACTAACTCTGTGCACCACAAGTCATCGCCACGAAGCCTTATTAAGGCAGAATTAATTATGCAAAAGACATTGCTACCAGTGCGGCTCGCCCAGACCACGCATCACCGCAGGCTGCGCACACGCTGAATGCTTCAGGTACCACTAACTCTGTGCTCCACAAGTCACTGCCACGTGGCCTTATTGAGGCAGAAATAATTAGGCAAAAGACATTGCTACCAGTGCGGCACGTCCGGACCACGCATCATCGCTGACTGCAGACACGCTGAATGCGTCAGGTGCCACTAACTCTGTGCAGCTCAAGTCAACGCCACATGGCTCTCTGTCCTTGCAGACCGCTGCCTCAGGCCTACACTGCGGTTATCAGGGCTGACCATTCAGATAGAGTCACGATTGCAAATGACGCAGTCCAGTAGGCAACAGACATTGCATCCAGTGCGGCCCGCCCGGACCACTTATCATCGCTGGCTGTGCACATGCTGAGTGTTTCAGGTACCACTAACTCTGTGCAGCTCAAGTCAAAGCCACGTGGCTGTGGGCCCTTGCTGACCACTCCCTCCGGCCTACACTGCGGTCAGCAGGGCTCACAATTAAAATTGAGTCTTGATTCATTAATTGCAGAGTCCAGTAGGCAACTAAGTATAACGTCCCTAAAACCTACATAATATCCTTTTAGTATCCTTGCTTCAAGAACTTATTTTATATCAGTTATAGCTTTACTACAATGACCAAATTCCTCTTGCAAGTCCAGAGGAACACTGAATGGCAGTCCACATTGGGGACAGCAGAGCTCACAATGTAAATTGAGACATGATTTATTAATTGCAGACAGAATTGTACTCTATGTCCTCAGATTTTGTCAAGAGGAAGTGACAAAAAGCTTTCCTCGATGTCTGTGCGGACAACTACCTTCGATCTACACTGTGGACAGCAGGGCTCACAATTAAAATCGAGTTGTGATTGCAGATGATGTAGTCCAGTAGGCAACAGACATTGCTCCCACTGCGGGAGGCCCGGACCACGCATCATCGCTGGCTGCACACACACTGAGTGGTTCTGGTGCTACTAACTGTGCAGCTCAAGTCAACGTCACATGGCTGTGGGCCCTTCCTGACCACTGCCTCCGGCCTACACTGCGGTCAGCAGGGCTCACAATTCAAAATTAGTATCGATGCAAATTGTGTAAGAGACTATAATCGGTTAAGAGGACCAAATGCTCCCAATCTGTGCAGCTAAAGTCAACGCCACGTGGCTGTGGGCCTCCAGCCTACACTGTGGTCAGCCTGGACCACAATTCAAATGCAGTCTTGATTCATTAATTTCAGAGTCCAGTAGGCAACTAACTATAACGTCCCTGAAACCTAATATTTCGACAATGTAATCCATACATATTTCATCTTTTGTTCCATAGGCCCACACTGCGATCAGCAGAGCTCACAATTTACATTGAGACATGATTTATTAATTGCAGACAGAATTGTACTCTATGTCCTTAGATTTTGTCAAGAGGTAGTGACAAAAATCATTCCTCGATGTCTGTGCTGACTACTGACTTCGATCTACATTGCGGACAGCAGGGCTCACAAATCAGATCGAGTTGCGATTGCAGATGATGCAGTCCAGTAGGCAACAGACATTGCTACCAGTGCGGCACTCCTGGACCACGCATCATCGCTAGCTGTGCACACACGGAATGCTTCTGATCTGCTGCCCCTACCTCAGTGTACCACAAGTCATGAACCCTTTACGATGGAATCTTTTGTGTATTATTTCACAACCGGTGCCCCTACCTTAGTGCTGCACAGGTCATGGACCCTTTATGATTGAATCTCTGTGTGATACAATGATTAATGTTGTACTTGTTGCCAGCACCAACCATTCCCTGAGGGCTGGCTTATACTCACCCCACACGCATCCAGCACGGACGTCACTGGACATGTGACCCTGGTAATAAAAAGGGCCGAGCGCACGTGCCCGTACCCATTTCCACTATCTATCTGACTGTGTCAGCGAGTTCATTATGTATGCATGATGCTGCCCCTGGGCCCTACCACATTACATTCTGCTGTAGACAACGCTCGCAACCATGTTACCTCTAGCAGTGGGGAAAACCTTGGTTATGTAACTTTGTCTCGGTCATTGTATAAGTACATAGGTAGAGACTGGATCATTAGAGTACTGCAAGGAGAGTGTATAGTGAATTTATAAGTGCATCAGAATTGGCGGAGTGATTGGATAAGTACATATGTTGGTGGAGCCTAACCCCCGAGCACGAGCTTGGCTCTAATTGGCTGCCCTCCATGTGCCAAAAACGTAAATTTGGGCTTTGCATGGCCCTGTATTGCTACAGCTGTAACACTCCACTGAATGTGCAATAAACATTAATATCCCCATAGATATGTCATGTGCACAATCTTTTATGTGTAGAAGTATGTTTGAATGTAGGGTCAGTGATTCCCCCTACCTTCCATGTTGGCCACGTTTTGGGACTTGGGTCACAGGGTGATACATTGGTGCTTGCAGCCCGGGTGGCGGCAGCACTACAACAGGGACACCCGCATCAGTTGATTTCTCATATAGCCCAGGACAGAACCACGCTCAGAGCTCCGGAGTCATTTTTCAAAGCCTCATGCAGGACTGGCATACGCCAGGCCAGCCCACTCTGCTTACGCATACAGGGAGGGACAACAACGCGACATTGCCCAGGTTTTCATTGTAGTGATCTGCTGCTCACAGGTGTAGTTGTCAGTACGCCACAGCCACTCCCTGATGGCTGATTTACACCCATACCACACCCATCAAGCACTGGCGTCACAGGACAATTGACCCTGCCAATAAAAAGGACCGGGCGCACATGCTCCACGCCATTTCCATTTCAGACTTGGTGGCACCGGATGCACTGCGGCCGGCACAGGCACACCACCACGGGACGGTGACTTTCGGTGCACTGAGGTGGGGGCACTGTAAGTGGTGAGCGGGTGTGCAGCCTGCAATGATGCCCCGTCCCGGCAGTCCGGACAGGTCAGGTTTTTTGCGCCCTGCTGGACCGCAGTGTAGGCCTGAGCCATCGAACAGTGGGTGGCCTACCGCCACGTGGCGTGGCCTCACTGGTCACAGAGTTAGTGGCACCGCAAGTGCTGAGCGTGTGTGCAACCTGCGATGATGGCGGGTGCACTGGTATGTCCTCTGCCATGGTAAAATCAAGACGCAGCACCAAATGTGAGACCTGGTGGCCTGCGGAGTGGGCTGCATGATGTGGAGGGTGCCCTGTCCGCGGGCCCCAGGCTTGGGGCTTGCAGTGACATGTGGTGGGCCCTCTTTTCTACATGCAGGTGGCGGAAGGTGAGCAGTGAGGTCTGGGTGCGCAGGGGCGAGCAGACACCTCTGAGCGGTGGGAGTGGATGGTGTGCAGCAGCCTGGATGCGCAGGGGCGGGCAGTCACCTCTGGACGGTGGGAGTGGATTGGGTGCAACAGCCTGGGTGCGCAGGGGTGGACAGTCACCTCTGGGCGGTGGGAGTGGATGGTGTGCAACAGCCTGGGTGCGCACAGACACCTCTGGGTGGCAGGAGTGGATGGGGTGCAGCAGCCTGAGTGCACAGGGCCGGGCAGACACCTCTGAGTGGCAGGAGTGGATGGGGTGCAGCAACCTGGGTGCCCAGGGGGCAGGACAGCGATGAAGGCATGTGCAGTTGTATGTTCTCTGCCATTACTAATTCTATACTATGTTTCAGATTAATGAGCTTGAAGACTGCAGTATGTCCTGGCACGTGGTTGATGACACATCGGTGGGAGAAAGGTGAGCTTTGAGGGTTTTGTCCGCAGTGTTCGCACTCACTCTCCCTCTCCATCTCTTCCTTTCTCTCTCTCACACTCTTTCTCTCTTTCTCTCTCTCTTCCTCTCTCTCTCTCTCTCTTTCTTCCCCTCTCACACTGTTTCCTTCTCTCTGTCTTCCTCTCTCTCACATTCTCTCTCTTCCTCTCTCTCACTATCTCTGTCTTTCTCTCTGTCTTCCTCTCTCACTCTTTCTTTCTCTCTCTTCCTCTCTCACTCTCTTTCTCTCTCTCTCTCTCCTGTGATGGGTGCATGACGCACTAACTTATCTTGCTTTTGTCTTGAAGGCTGTGATTCACAGATTGTCGACCCCCCCGACACGGGCCTCCGCCACATGGCGATGACTTGAGTTCCACTGAGTTAGAGCCACCAGAGCTGAGCGGGTGTGCAGCCTGCGATGATGCGTGGCCTTGATACACCATCCTGGCAATCAAGACCCAATCTGAATTGTGAGCTGGACTGTGTGTATGCCACGACTGAGGAGGTTGCTTCAGCATGTGGTCGACCCTCTTGGACACACGCCAATGGCGGAAGGTGAGCAGAGAGGCTTGTTTGTGCAGCAGGGGCAGTCACCTCTGATCAGTGGGAGTGGATAGTATGCAGCAGCCTGGGTGCGCAGGAGCGGGCAGACACCTCTGGGCAGTGGGAGTGGATGGGGTGCAGCAGCCTGGGTGCGCAGGAGCGGACAGACACCTCTGGGCAGTGGGAGAGGATGGGTGCAGCAGCCTGGGTGCGCAGGGGCAAGCAGACACCTCTGGGCAGCGGGAGTGGTGGGGTGCAGCAGCCTGGGTGCGCAGGGGTGGGACAGCGATTTAGCGTGTGCAGTTGTATGTACTCTGCCATTACTGATTCTATACTATGTTTCAGATGCGTGAGCTTGAGGGCTGCACTATGTCCTGGCACGTGGTTGGAGACACACGGTGGCGGACAGGTGAGCTGTAAGGGTTTTGTCCACAGTGGCGGCACTCACTCTCCCTCTCCATCTCTTCCTTTCTCTCCCCCACACTCTTTCTCTCTCTCTTCCTCTCTCTCTCTCTCACTCTCTCTCTCTTCCTCTCTTTCACACTGTTTCTTTATTTCTCTTCCTCTCTCACTCTTTCTCTCTTTCTATCTCTCTTCCTCTCACACACTGTTTCTCTCATTCATTCTTCCTCTTTTTTGCACTCTTTCTTTCTTTCTCTCTCTCTTCCTCTCTCTTTCTCTTTCTCTCTCTATCTCTCCTTTGATGGGTGCATGAAGCACAATCTTATGTTGCTGATTGTCTTGCAGGCTGTGATTCACAGATTGTGGAGGATGACACACCGTGGCTGTACCTGCTTTTATTTTGTTGTTTTGTTTAAATAAAATGTTTTATTTGTAAATCCATAGATGACTGAGATTCTCATTTGTCCAACCTCACATGCAACTTTTTTATTATAATTGTTCGACATCACCCGAATTGTTACGTTCCAGATTTCGGAAGGTTGCTGTCACATTTGTTTGTCGGGGGAGGGTCACGGGGATGGTGGACAAGGGGCTGGTGGCAGGGGGTGTCAGGGCCCTGTTGGGTGTCCGAGCTGCAAGATCGCTGACTCCATTGCATCTGTTGTCGTTCAGGTGTGGCTGTGGGCTGGGCTCCCTTTCGTGCTGCAGGTTGTAGTCCGACTTTACACCAGGTTGGAGCACGTCTAAACTTCCTGGTGCTAACGCACCTTATCGTGTGTTTTGTACTCTCTTCGCCGATCTTGCTGGTGGTTGAGAAAGCTGCAAAGTCGTGTGTTCGCTGCTTTCTGCACTGGAACGCCTACTCTGCATCTCATTAGCAATATTTGCAGGGGTCATCCGTGACGATGCTTTTTGAAGCTGCTATTGCTGGTAAACAGGTGATATGGGCTGTTTGCACCAGCTTGTGAATGGTGCGCTAAATTTATCACCATTTTGGCAGCGATAAAGTGCTGTTAACTCGGGGATATGTCTTTGAGAATATGCATCTCGGTGTTTTAAAGACCTGAGAAGTACTGGAGTGCCGTGCTGAGAGCCGCGCACCCAGCGGGTTCACACTAGGGGGCCGCACTGAGAGCCACGCACTCTTTGTAGTCACACTAGGGGGCTGCGCTGAGAGCCGCACACCCTTCGTATTCACACTAGGGGGCCGCTCTAGGGTCCCGACTCCAAACTTTTTTGAAAAATAAAAAGCGTTCACTTTCTTTAATTTACATTCGCCTCGGGGACCCCATCCCCCAAGGCATGCCAACATCTACATATATGGGTTTATTTTCTTCAAAGGGTCCCAGGCCACTTTTTGCCCCTGGACCCATCCCCTGGGATCTGGCCTCTCTGTTGGTGACCGTGGGAGGAGCCCCAATGCCCCCATGGTCCCGCCAGCTCCCCGCCTCCTGTGGTAGCTGGCATTCCTTTTGGGCAACGGGACCTGCTAACAAACAGATCCCTTTGCCCAAAAGCAATCCTGCTTTGCTTCATTGAACCGAGAGCAGGTTTTCCTCCTCTCGCTTCAATGAAGCAACCAGGGTTTACTATGACAGTATGTGAGAAATTCTTCCCCCCTCTCATACCAAACAATAACGTCCCGGGGGTGAGCTCCCCGGGACATTGCAAGAGCCGGCCCTGGGGAGTGGCGGTCCCCTAGGCCATCAAAGGCTCCAGCAGGGTATCCGCGCAGCCCCCCTCCCTCTATTTTCAAAACCCCGGAGAGGTGGTATTCCCCGGGGCATCGGGGAGCCCACGAAGCCCCCCCTGCATATTTAATTAAAGCTCAGGGAGTGGTGATCCCCAGAGCTTGGGGGGGCCTCGAACGCCCTCCAAAAATTACGAAACAAGCCCCGGGGAGGTGGCAGTCCCCGGGACTGCGGGAGGGCCATTGGCCCTCCCGCTCCTAATTTACATAGCCCCAGGGAGGTGGTGGTCCCCGGGGCTGCAGAGGCCCCGCAGACCCCTGCAATATAATTATAGGATTGCCCCCGGAACCTGACCCACCCAGGGGCTCATTTAAATGAAGCGGGCAGCCTTCATTTTTTTTTCCGTACGAATTCGCGCACCCAGCGCGCATTCTGACATTTTTATTTTTAAATAAAAAATAATTTTTGGTCCTGAAGGTCCTTGTGGGACCCCCATGAGCAGAACTAGGGGGTCAGGGTGTTTCTACCCTGCCCCCTTTTCTTCTCTTTTAATCTTTTTTCAACTGTTTTCTTGTGACTCGGTTCTACCGAGTCACAAGATGGCTGCCAATACTTCCAGGTTTGGAGTGTTGGCAGCCAATCACAGTGAAGCGCGTTGTCGGATGGGGGCTCGAACCCACCGCTGCCCCAGATATCGAAACTTTTATTTTTTTAATTTCTCAGCAACTACTAAACGGATTTACACCAATTAAAAAAAGGGTTGCTTTCTGAACCAAGAGCTACCTTTCTACCTAATTTGGTGTAATTCCGTTCAGCAGTTCGGGCTGTATCCTGTCTCAAAATTTCCTATGGAAATTAACACACGAAAAAAGCAATTTGGGACTCCCCTTTTGTCTCAGCCCCCGCTTGATGAATCACCCGAAAACTTTCAGGATAGGAACTCACCTGGATAGACTTTGTTTTTGGAAAATTTCGAGAAGATTCGTCGAACAACGCCAAAGTTATTAGGAAATTAAAAAACGCTTTTCCTATGGAAATTAGGTTATAACTATAACTACCTACTGGCGACCGCCAGTAGGTAATATATATATATATATATATATACAATCAATATAATCAATATAATATTAAACAAACAAATAATATTATTACATATATTTAAACAAATTTGTAAAAAAAGTATTAAAGTCTGGAAACAACAGAAATATCATTCCCACTCTGGAGAGTTAACATGTACTATTCCCACTCTAGTGTGCGACATTAGAGAAAGGGTTGGACTTCAGAGGGGTTACATTTTCTATTCTCACTCCAGTCTGTATAATAGTGGGGAAAGTGTTGGACTTTGGAAGGGTTAAAATTGTTATTCCCACTCCTGTCTGCACAGAAATAGGGAAAGTGTTGGAAACCGAAGGGGAAGCATTTACTATTCCTACTCCAGTCTTTGCAACAGAAGGGAAGAGTTGGACTCTCGAGGGGTAAAATTTACTAATCCAGTCTGTGCAACAGTACGGAATGTGTTGGCATTCAGAGAGGTTACATTTACTATTCCCACTCCAGTCAGTGCAACAGTAGGGAAATCATTGGACTGTAGAGGGGTAAAATGTACTAATCCCACTCCAGTCTTTGCAACAGTAGGGCAAGCGTTAAACTCCGTAGTTGTAACATTTAGTATTCACACTCCAGTCTGTGCAACTATAGGGAAAAGGTTGGACTTTGGAGGGGTAATATTCACTATTCCCACTCCAGCCTGTGCAACAGTAAAAAAAACATTGGAATCCCAAGGGGAAACATTCACTATTCCTTCCCAAGTGTGTGCAACAGTAGGGAAAGCGTTGGAATTCGGAGAGGTAAAATGTACTATTCTTACTCCACTGTGTGCAACAGCAGGGAAAGCGTTGGACTCTGGAGGTATACCATTTACTATTCCCACTCCAATCTGTGCAACAGTAGGGAAAGCATTGGACTTCAGAGAGGTAACATTTGCTATTCCCATTCCAGTCTTTGCAACAGCAGGCAAAGTCTTGGACTTCGGAGAAGTCAAGTTTACTATTCCCACTCCAGTCTGTGCAACTATAGGGAAAGTGTTGGACTTCATAGGGGTAACAATAACTTTTCTCATTCCAGTCTGTTCAACAGTAGGGAAAGTACTTCACTTCAAACACATAACATATAGGTAACATAATCCTATTATTTTATAACAAATATAAAACTCTTAACATGAACGTTATTAATTAACACCCCCCCCCCCAAAAAAATATATATATATATGTGTCGGTGTATACAAAGATAAATATAATAAATATATATATATATATATATATATGAAAAACGAAAGGTTGCCCTCTGAGGAAAGGCACACACCCGGGAAGTAAAATCCTCCTTCGTGAGGACAGCAGCAAAGCCAGCCTCCACCTCCAACCAAGCGCCAAACATGTTTCGGACATTACTCCTTGATCACTGGCAATAGAGGACAGTCCTTCGTGCTGTCCTCACGAAGGAGGATTTTACTTCCCGGGTGTGTGCCTTTCCTCAGAGGGCAACCTTTCGTTTTTCATGTTATGCGGCCTGCTCGGTCGCGGAAGGGCCCCGCCGCATATACAGCGGATCCAGGGTTGCTGATTCAGAGACCTGACTGGAACGGGTTGTACCCAAACGTGAGTGACTTTGTTATTGGCAGAGGAGGCAGCCTTTTCTTCTCACCAAACCCACTGGGGTGAATATTGTTTTAATGGAGGGCGTCCAAGAGCACCAACACGGATATATTAACGGTGGGACTACGATAACCAGGGTGCAACACTGCACACGCCTACAAGCGAGACCTCAACGCCCACTGGGGCGGGACTTTATCAAATAAAGAGGCACCTCCCACTACTTGCTGTTGTCTGTCCTCTATTGCCAGTGATCAAGGAGTAATGTCCGAAACATGTTTGGCGCTTGGTTGGAGGTGGAGGCTGGCTTTGCTGCTGTCCTCACGAAGGAGGATTTTACTTCCCGGGTGTGTGCCTTTCCTCAGAGGGCAACCTTTCGTTTTTCATGTTATGCGGCCTGCTCGGTCGCGGAAGGGCCCCGCCGCATATACAGCGGATCCAGGGTTGCTGATTCAGAGACCTGACTGGAACGGGTTGTACCCAAACGTGAGTGACTTTGTTATTGGCAGAGGAGGCAGCCTTTTCTTCTCACCAAACCCACTGGGGTGAATATTGTTTTAATGGAGGGCGTCCAAGAGCACCAACACGGATATATTAACAGTGGGACTACGATAACCAGGGTGCAACACTGCACACGCCTACAAGCGAGACCTCAACGCCCACTGGGGCGGGACTTTATCAAATAAAGAGGCACCTCCCACTACTTGCTGTTGTCTGTCCTCTATTGCCAGTGATCAAGGAGTAATGTCCGAAACATGTTTGGCGCTTGGTTGGAGGTGGAGGCTGGCTTTGCTGCTGTCCTCACGAAGGAGGATTTTACTTCCCGGGTGTGTGCCTTTCCTCAGAGGGCAACCTTTCGTTTTTCATGTTATGCGGCCTGCTCGGTCGCGGAAGGGCCCCGCCGCATATACAGCGGATCCAGGGTTGCTGATTCAGAGACCTGACTGGAACGGGTTGTACCCAAACGTGAGTGACTTTGTTATTGGCAGAGGAGGCAGCCTTTTCTTCTCACCAAACCCACTGGGGTGAATATTGTTTTAATGGAGGGCGTCCAAGAGCACCAACACGGATATATTAACAGTGGGACTACGATAACCAGGGTGCAACACTGCACACGCCTACAAGCGAGACCTCAACGCCCACTGGGGCGGGACTTTATCAAATAAAGAGGCACCTCCCACTACTTGCTGTTGTCTGTCCTCTATTGCCAGTGATCAAGGAGTAATGTCCGAAACATGTTTGGCGCTTGGTTGGAGGTGGAGGCTGGCTTTGCTGCTGTCCTCACGAAGGAGGATTTTACTTCCCGGGTGTGTGCCTTTCCTCAGAGGGCAACCTTTCGTTTTTCATGTTATGCGGCCTGCTCGGTCGCGGAAGGGCCCCGCCGCATATACAGCGGATCCAGGGTTGCTGATTCAGAGACCTGACTGGAACGGGTTGTACCCAAACGTGAGTGACTTTGTTATTGGCAGAGGAGGCAGCCTTTTCTTCTCACCAAACCCACTGGGGTGAATATTGTTTTAATGGAGGGCGTCCAAGAGCACCAACACGGATATATTAACAGTGGGACTACGATAACCAGGGTGCAACACTGCACACGCCTACAAGCGAGACCTCAACGCCCACTGGGGCGGGACTTTATCAAATAAAGAGGCACCTCCCACTACTTGCTGTTGTCTGTCCTCTATTGCCAGTGATCAAGGAGTAATGTCCGAAACATGTTTGGCGCTTGGTTGGAGGTGGAGGCTGGCTTTGCTGCTGTCCTCACGAAGGAGGATTTTACTTCCCGGGTGTGTGCCTTTCCTCAGAGGGCAACCTTTCGTTTTTCATGTTATGCGGCCTGCTCGGTCGCGGAGGGGCCCCGCCACATATACAGCGGATCCAGGGTTGCTGATTCAGAGACCTGACTGGAACGGGTTGTACCCAAACGTGAGTGACTTTGTTATTGGCAGAGGAGGCAGCCTTTTCTTCTCACCAAACCCACTGGGGTGAATATTGTTTTAATGGAGGGCGTCCAAGAGCACCAACACGGATATATTAACAGTGGGACTACGATAACCAGGGTGCAACACTGCACACGCCTACAAGCGAGACCTCAACGCCCACTGGGGCGGGACTTTATCAAATAAAGAGGCACCTCCCACTACTTGCTGTTGTCTGTCCTCTATTGCCAGTGATCAAGGAGTAATGTCCGAAACATGTTTGGCGCTTGGTTGGAGGTGGAGGCTGGCTTTGCTGCTGTCCTCACGAAGGAGGATTTTACTTCCCGGGTGTGTGCCTTTCCTCAGAGGGCAACCTTTCGTTTTTCATGTTATGCGGCCTGCTCGGTCGCGGAAGGGCCCCGCCGCATATACAGCGGATCCAGGGTTGCTGATTCAGAGACCTGACTGGAACGGGTTGTACCCAAACGTGAGTGACTTTGTTATTGGCAGAGGAGGCAGCCTTTTCTTCTCACCAAACCCACTGGGGTGAATATTGTTTTAATGGAGGGCGTCCAAGAGCACCAACACGGATATATTAACAGTGGGACTACGATAACCAGGGTGCAACACTGCACACGCCTACAAGCGAGACCTCAACGCCCACTGGGGCGGGACTTTATCAAATAAAGAGGCACCTCCCACTACTTGCTGTTGTCTGTCCTCTATTGCCAGTGATCAAGGAGTAATGTCCGAAACATGTTTGGCGCTTGGTTGGAGGTGGAGGCTGGCTTTGCTGCTGTCCTCACGAAGGAGGATTTTACTTCCCGGGTGTGTGCCTTTCCTCAGAGGGCAACCTTTCGTTTTTCATGTTATGCGGCCTGCTCGGTCGCGGAAGGGCCCCGCCGCATATACAGCGGATCCAGGGTTGCTGATTCAGAGACCTGACTGGAACGGGTTGTACCCAAACGTGAGTGACTTTGTTATTGGCAGAGGAGGCAGCCTTTTCTTCTCACCAAACCCACTGGGGTGAATATTGTTTTAATGGAGGGCGTCCAAGAGCACCAACACGGATATATTAACAGTGGGACTACGATAACCAGGGTGCAACACTGCACACGCCTACAAGCGAGACCTCAACGCCCACTGGGGCGGGACTTTATCAAATAAAGAGGCACCTCCCACTACTTGCTGTTGTCTGTCCTCTATTGCCAGTGATCAAGGAGTAATGTCCGAAACATGTTTGGCGCTTGGTTGGAGGTGGAGGCTGGCTTTGCTGCTGTCCTCACGAAGGAGGATTTTACTTCCCGGGTGTGTGCCTTTCCTCAGAGGGCAACCTTTCGTTTTTCATGTTATGCGGCCTGCTCGGTCGCGGAAGGGCCCCGCCGCATATACAGCGGATCCAGGGTTGCTGATTCAGAGACCTGACTGGAACGGGTTGTACCCAAACGTGAGTGACTTTGTTATTGGCAGAGGAGGCAGCCTTTTCTTCTCACCAAACCCACTGGGGTGAATATTGTTTTAATGGAGGGCGTCCAAGAGCACCAACACGGATATATTAACAGTGGGACTACGATAACCAGGGTGCAACACTGCACACGCCTACAAGCGAGACCTCAACGCCCACTGGGGCGGGACTTTATCAAATAAAGAGGCACCTCCCACTACTTGCTGTTGTCTGTCCTCTATTGCCAGTGATCAAGGAGTAATGTCCGAAACATGTTTGGCGCTTGGTTGGAGGTGGAGGCTGGCTTTGCTGCTGTCCTCACGAAGGAGGATTTTACTTCCCGGGTGTGTGCCTTTCCTCAGAGGGCAACCTTTCGTTTTTCATGTTATGCGGCCTGCTCGGTCGCGGAAGGGCCCCGCCGCATATACAGCGGATCCAGGGTTGCTGATTCAGAGACCTGACTGGAACGGGTTGTACCCAAACGTGAGTGACTTTGTTATTGGCAGAGGAGGCAGCCTTTTCTTCTCACCAAACCCACTGGGGTGAATATTGTTTTAATGGAGGGCGTCCAAGAGCACCAACACGGATATATTAACAGTGGGACTACGATAACCAGGGTGCAACACTGCACACGCCTACAAGCGAGACCTCAACGCCCACTGGGGCGGGACTTTATCAAATAAAGAGGCACCTCCCACTACTTGCTGTTGTCTGTCCTCTATTGCCAGTGATCAAGGAGTAATGTCCGAAACATGTTTGGCGCTTGGTTGGAGGTGGAGGCTGGCTTTGCTGCTGTCCTCACGAAGGAGGATTTTTCTTCCCGGGTGTGTGCCTTTCCTCAGAGGGCAACCTTTCGTTTTTCATGTTATGCGGCCTGCTCGGTCGCGGAAGGGCCCCGCCGCATATACAGCGGATCCAGGGTTGCTGATTCAGAGACCTGACTGGAACGGGTTGTACCCAAACGTGAGTGACTTTGTTATTGGCAGAGGAGGCAGCCTTTTCTTCTCACCAAACCCACTGGGGTGAATATTGTTTTAATGGAGGGCGTCCAAGAGCACCAACACGGATATATTAACAGTGGGACTACGATAACCAGGGTGCAACACTGCACACGCCTACAAGCGAGACCTCAACGCCCACTGGGGCGGGACTTTATCAAATAAAGAGGCACCTCCCACTACTTGCTGTTGTCTGTCCTCTATTGCCAGTGATCAAGGAGTAATGTCCGAAACATGTTTGGTGCTTGGTTGGAGGTGGAGGCTGGCTTTGCTGCTGTCCTCACGAAGGAGGATTTTACTTCCCGGGTGTGTGCCTTTCCTCAGAGGGCAACCTTTCGTTTTTCATGTTATGCGGCCTGCTCGGTCGCGGAAGGGCCCCGCCGCATATACAGCGGATCCAGGGTTGCTGATTCAGAGACCTGACTGGAACGGGTTGTACCCAAACGTGAGTGACTTTGTTATTGGCAGAGGAGGCAGCCTTTTCTTCTCACCAAACCCACTGGGGTGAATATTGTTTTAATGGAGGGCGTCCAAGAGCACCAACACGGATATATTAACAGTGGGACTACGATAACCAGGGTGCAACACTGCACACGCCTACAAGCGAGACCTCAACGCCCACTGGGGCGGGACTTTATCAAATAAAGAGGCACCTCCCACTACTTGCTGTTGTCTGTCCTCTATTGCCAGTGATCAAGGAGTAATGTCCGAAACATGTTTGGCGCTTGGTTGGAGGTGGAGGCTGGCTTTGCTGCTGTCCTCACGAAGGAGGATTTTACTTCCCGGGTGTGTGCCTTTCCTCAGAGGGCAACCTTTCGTTTTTCATGTTATGCGGCCTGCTCGGTCGCGGAAGGGCCCCGCCGCATATACAGCGGATCCAGGGTTGCTGATTCAGAGACCTGACTGGAACGGGTTGTACCCAAACGTGAGTGACTTTGTTATTGGCAGAGGAGGCAGCCTTTTCTTCTCACCAAACCCACTGGGGTGAATATTGTTTTAATGGAGGGCGTCCAAGAGCACCAACACGGATATATTAACAGTGGGACTACGATAACCAGGGTGCAACACTGCACACGCCTACAAGCGAGACCTCAACGCCCACTGGGGCGGGACTTTATCAAATAAAGAGGCACCTCCCACTACTTGCTGTTGTCTGTCCTCTATTGCCAGTGATCAAGGAGTAATGTCCGAAACATGTTTGGCGCTTGGTTGGAGGTGGAGGCTGGCTTTGCTGCTGTCCTCACGAAGGAGGATTTTACTTCCCGGGTGTGTGCCTTTCCTCAGAGGGCAACCTTTCGTTTTTCATGTTATGCGGCCTGCTCGGTCGCGGAAGGGCCCCGCCGCATATACAGCGGATCCAGGGTTGCTGATTCAGAGACCTGACTGGAACGGGTTGTACCCAAACGTGAGTGACTTTGTTATTGGCAGAGGAGGCAGCCTTTTCTTCTCACCAAACCCACTGGGGTGAATATTGTTTTAATGGAGGGCGTCCAAGAGCACCAACACGGATATATTAACAGTGGGACTACGATAACCAGGGTGCAACACTGCACACGCCTACAAGCGAGACCTCAACGCCCACTGGGGCGGGACTTTATCAAATAAAGAGGCACCTCCCACTACTTGCTGTTGTCTGTCCTCTATTGCCAGTGATCAAGGAGTAATGTCCGAAACATGTTTGGCGCTTGGTTGGAGGTGGAGGCTGGCTTTGCTGCTGTCCTCACGAAGGAGGATTTTACTTCCCGGGTGTGTGCCTTTCCTCAGAGGGCAACCTTTCGTTTTTCATGTTATGCGGCCTGCTCGGTCGCGGAAGGGCCCCGCCGCATATACAGCGGATCCAGGGTTGCTGATTCAGAGACCTGACTGGAACGGGTTGTACCCAAACGTGAGTGACTTTGTTATTGGCAGAGGAGGCAGCCTTTTCTTCTCACCAAACCCACTGGGGTGAATATTGTTTTAATGGAGGGCGTCCAAGAGCACCAACACGGATATATTAACAGTGGGACTACGATAACCAGGGTGCAACACTGCACACGCCTACAAGCGAGACCTCAACGCCCACTGGGGCGGGACTTTATCAAATAAAGAGGCACCTCCCACTACTTGCTGTTGTCTGTCCTCTATTGCCAGTGATCAAGGAGTAATGTCCGAAACATGTTTGGCGCTTGGTTGGAGGTGGAGGCTGGCTTTGCTGCTGTCCTCACGAAGGAGGATTTTACTTCCCGGGTGTGTGCCTTTCCTCAGAGGGCAACCTTTCGTTTTTCATGTTATGCGGCCTGCTCGGTCGCGGAAGGGCCCCGCCGCATATACAGCGGATCCAGGGTTGCTGATTCAGAGACCTGACTGGAACGGGTTGTACCCAAACGTGAGTGACTTTGTTATTGGCAGAGGAGGCAGCCTTTTCTTCTCACCAAACCCACTGGGGTGAATATTGTTTTAATGGAGGGCGTCCAAGAGCACCAACACGGATATATTAACAGTGGGACTACGATAACCAGGGTGCAACACTGCACACGCCTACAAGCGAGACCTCAACGCCCACTGGGGCGGGACTTTATCAAATAAAGAGGCACCTCCCACTACTTGCTGTTGTCTGTCCTCTATTGCCAGTGATCAAGGAGTAATGTCCGAAACATGTTTGGCGCTTGGTTGGAGGTGGAGGCTGGCTTTGCTGCTGTCCTCACGAAGGAGGATTTTACTTCCCGGGTGTGTGCCTTTCCTCAGAGGGCAACCTTTCGTTTTTCATATATATATATATATATACCAAAAATTGTGGTTTGTGATTTGTTAATATTTTGAAATCATTTCCAAACACAAGATATGGTAATTTCAGAAAAGATCTGATGTCCGCTACATCTTGAGATGCTGGAGTCTTGATGAGTGCTTTTATTTTGTCTTTGACTGGTCGTGTGCCTTAGTTTGGCAGCGTTAGAGGGCATTTATAACAGTACTGATGATTCATCAGATGACCTCCTGAAAGATCACAGCTGCTGAGGATACTCCAAAGCTGTCATGTCTGCACACAAACCGCAGCTGTCCTTCTGTATTTCACTTGGGATAGTATTCTTCTGTGATGTGGGCTACTAGTTTTGATTTGATCATTGACATCTTGCGAACTATGAAGTTCATCACTTTTCCCAGTCCAGTGAATAGTTTGGCGTGTCTGCTCACTGCCAGTGGTACATCCACCACTACAAACAGGACTGCAATTAACTTGAGTTGTACAGCCGTGGCTAGGCTAGAAGGTAGTTGGCTTGGTCTGCTCCATCCGTGACTCCAGCTGCCATGGTGCTATCTTAGTAGGTGAGTGTTGTGTTGAATTTTCCTATACAGACCAGTGGTTTCTTTGTGATCTGAGGGCCGATTACAAGTCTGGCGGGACTCTTGGGGGTGCAACAGCGGGTGTCTCTCGACCGCCCTATTACGTTTAGGGCGGTTGGACCGCCATTGCCCCGCTGCAGTCACTAGGGAACTGCCATAACCTTGCGGTGTTGAGGCGGTCAGGAGGCATCAATGTGCTTGGCAGGACCACCAAGACAAACCCGCCAGACGGGAGTTAACTCCTAATCTGGCGGGTGGCCTGACTACTGCTTCGACAGTGGGTTGATGGGGTGGACCCGGTGCCTCACGGCCAAAGTCATAATCAGGCTCTGTACTCTGGCTGGCTGTAGTTTTGGTCTGGTTGTCATCTGTACATATTCTGCTGCACAGATGTAGTCTAAGGATGCTCCGCTTTCTTTCGTGAGGCTGACCTGATGCGTTCCAATTGTTACTTGTAAGTGTGGACATTTTTACTGGCCTCTTTCCTCATGTGCTTCCTTATTTGTCACTCAATAGAGAGTCTGATGATGGTGAATGATCCGATGATGATCAAGAAGTTGATCTCGTTATTCTTGTTATGGTCCTTGATCTGTGTGACCTTGATGTGCTGATGCTGGTGTCTCTTAATGCACATGAGTGATGCCAAGTGTTGTAGTTCTTTGATTTCTGATGTATGTAATGCTGTGAACCTTTGCACATCTCATAGTAATTATCTTTGCCAGATTTATGACAATTATGTATCATTGCTAAGCAGGTGCCATGATGGAGGTACAAAATGCCACACCAATAGCATTCCTTTTTCTTTTCTTTGCTATGATGGATATCTTTTTTTCATTGCAGTTTCCTGATCTTGCATTGCGGAAGCATCCATGTGATCTCCGCTGTGCTTGGTTCTGTAGCCAGAATGCCTGTTCTCTCTTTTCCATATTGCCTTCTTCAATTCTTTCCTGTGTGCTTCAGCTAGGTCATTGAGTCTTGTCAGTTCTTCTGTGTCCCCCAAAGTTGAGCTCTTCTGCAACAGACGTAATTGAAGCAATTCTGACTAACATCCCTCTGTTATGTGCAGCTGAATTACATCCTCATGTGTCAACTTGTTGAATTTGCTTGATTTGACCAGATGACGTAATTGTACAATGAAGTTGGCCATCGGTTCTCCTTTCTCTTGGGATGCTTCATTGAATGTGTAGTTTTCATAGTAAGTATTTTGCAGCTAGAGCATCACGCACTGCTGCATATGTCACCGTCTGAACAGGTGGTAGTTCTCAAATGACTTTCCATCCTTCTTTCTCTATGACATTTCATGGTGCACATATTTTGTTAGTATTCTTTTTCTTCAGACGCTTCTATGAAGTCCATAAATAATCTCTGGTGATCAGAGGTATGATGCTAAATCTTTGCCTGTTTTTTTCTCCCACTACATTGTTTCTTGCTGGTTAGTTTGTGTTGGTTGTCTTTGATCCATTCTCCTCATTGTCTTTCATGGTCTGTGGTTTGCTTTGGTTTTCCAGTGTTGTCTTTATTTGTTTTAATGTCTGCCTGACTCCTATGTTTTAATGTCTTTTTCCCAGGTTGCCTGAATTTAAAATGATCACCCTAGAGGTGGCAATACTTTTCTTCCCAGGCACCTGACTTCAAAATGACCACTAGTGGAGCTGCACGATAAGCAAGTGACTTGAGTTCATTTACTGGTAAAATGTCTTAAATTCATCTTTAACATTGACCTTTGCTTCAACTTTCTGGCATGCTTGCTTTTGGGCATAGGAACACGATGGGTCATGCTGATCCTTGTGTGTGTTAGTGCAGTCAAGCTTTGATCCTCACTACAGTTTTTGATGCCACAGCAGTAGTGCAACCTGATGCGTCTTGTTCCCTAGCACAGCTGCATTTTGAAATCTGCTGCTGCGATATGTCTCACTTATAGCTTCTTTATGGGAGTCATGACAGTGACACTTTACTTTTCTACTATATAGGTTCAAGTAGATTGCGCCGTGTTTCCAAGAGTTGATACGATCGCGCTTTTGCCTTCTGTGTTGCCATGCTTTGTTTAGTATTTCCCCCAGTGCCTCATATTTGCCTCAATTGCTGCCTTCCAAAAAAATGATTTTGCCTCCACAGTCAATGTTCTGGTGACTGTAGTGTAGTGTTGAATATAGTGACAATACTGGAAACAGAAATGCACTGCATTCATTAGGGCAATCTCTTTACTAGTACAGTGTTGGCCTACTACCACAGGGAGCAAGTCTCCCATGTGTGCTCTTTCCTCCTCTTTGTCGTCTCACCACTCCACTTCCTGTCCAATTTTTCCCCAAGAAGTCCTATGCACTTGTGTCTAGGTTGCTAGTCTTTGTTTCGAACTACATCTTCCACCCCCACTCATCTGCAGTTTTAAATGAAGGGGATGCCTGGGCTGAATAGCCATCCATAGTCGAGACATCAGTAGAGATGCCACTAGGTTAAGGAATTTCCACTGGCTTGAATGATAGGTACACAAATGCAACTATGTCAGGCAGGATTGCCCACTTCATGGAAAACAAGAAAAAGAGAAAAACTCCAACTATAGTTTGTAATGACATGTGATAGCAAAAGTGGGGGGAAATTAAGTGTACATAGGTGAATAGAAAACTGTCCTGGAGATGTGCTGGTGACTTTTTCAAGGGATCAGAAAGTGGTAAACTACAGGAAGGACATGTGTTCTTTGATATTCAAGAGGAGCAACACCCATCTTAAACCAAGTGTCTCCTAGAAAACTGTGTGCCTTAGTTTTAACGGGCAGGTTCACAGAGTGAAAGCAAAAATGAACAAATACAGATTTATAAAAGAGTGTTACCACACAAGTGAGGATTCAGCATTTCAAATTAGGCAAACTCACATACAGCCTCCATTCAGTCAGTGAACTTACTAAATGCGTGCGTGAGCCTCTGAGGTTACCTAACATCTAAGCACCTGCATGTGTCAGTTGAGGAATGTGTGTTATGCATTGTAGAACAAATGAGTTCTTTAAAGAAGAATGACCTTCCCCCACATTGTGTGGATTGCTTCTTCATGGGGCTCTTCCTCAGCTGAAGTGAGCGATGTTACATGACTTGACATAAGTGGTACTGCAGTTTTATTCTTGTTTTATGATTTCCTCTTATGGTTAGATGTTTTTATTATGTATCTCCTCTTCACTAGGTTTTTGTGGACTCCCTCCTAGTCTGTGTTTGATTACATATGAATGTTCACAGGGTACTGCAGTTTTCCTTACTGTGTATTAGATCCAATAATCTCACTGGGACCTGTTAACACTGTGTAAAGCTGGGTCAGTAAGTTGATACAAAATACCTTCAAATCTCCAATGTAATAATGGCAGTAGCGCAAAACATTTTAAGATTATTATTCATTTTACTGTTTTAATTGTATATGAATATCTATATTTATACATTCCTTTTTGGTTTATTGCAGCCTTTATTGTGTGTCCTTCTTGTAATCTATTTATTCTTAAGTCTTCTTATCTTTTTTATTAATAAACACTCCTCGCCTACAAATTTTGCCGCAGTTGCTGAATAATGTTTGTTGCAATGGCATCAAAAATTCCATTTGTATGTTACAAACATACTTATGGCTATGTTTTTCTCAGATTTTGGATTACATTTATTTCAGACGTAACACTTAATAATGATATCTTTAGGGAACTGTATATTACAAACATATTTTGGCTTTTCTTTCATTTTTATACTTTTGACCTTCCATTGATTACATGGTTTTGCTTGTGGGACCAATAACTAAAGGAGCAGACTGCAATACAGTGTGTGCTGAAACAAGTATAACCTGGTATAAACTTTAAAATAAGCCAAGCAGAGGAATTATATCTCTTATTAAAATATGTTTAAGCCATAGATATAGTTGCATTCTTTGTAAGTTATAGTACCCTTTCACATGACATATCTTAAATTAAATTCCATCATTCAAATATAGAACAACAAAATCTGAGTACTTTAGGAGTTTACGGTCTGCCCATCTTCCTAAATCACAAATTATATGAAGAATAAGAATATATGGGGTCTTATTACATACTCTGTGCTGGGTAGCATTAATTGACATGTTCCTGTAGAAAGGTCCTGCTATACTAAATGTCAAATGTACAGCAAAAGTACCCCCTATACCGTAATAGATATTTTATTTCAGTGAATTTGTAACCTTTACACGAACCATTGGGCAATTAAGACCACTGATCTCTTGCTTAGTATGCCCCCTGCCACTCCTCTCTTTTCTTTTTCTTAACTTTTTGGTGTAAGATATGTACATCCCGTATCCCAAAAAGGCATCTATGTAAACACAACTGATAAACATACTCTGACATAAACCAAATATTGATTTTTTATATCTGGTTATTCTTCATATAAATGCAAATGTGAAAACATATATACATTGCCCACGTAGTCCAATTTAGGTTAATCGACAAATCAATATTTGTTTTATGCCAGAGTATGTTTATCGTTTGTGCTTACATAGAAGCCTTTTGGGATAAGGGATATACATATATGAGATCAAAATTTAAGAAAAAGAAATGAGAGGAGTGGCAGGGAGAACACTAATCAAGAGATCACTGGCCTTAATTGCCCAATGGTACGTGTGAAGGTTATGCGTTCACTGAAGTATTTGTATTTGTATTTGTAGGAGGATTTATAAAGCGCGTGTATACCAACAGGTCTCTTAGTAGTAGTAGTAGTAGTAGTAAATACTTTATTTCGGTCCAGAGACTATTAACATGCAATTGCAGTAAATACATCATGATGATAAAAAAACATATAAGAATTATATCAAAAAAAGGAAAAAGAATGTATAAAAACATTATAATAACATGTAATCCATAGGCTGGGCATGATGGGAGACCTTGGGGGAAACAATTACCACTATCAACATAAACCTCCATAATGACTTAGTTTCACGCCAATATGGGGTCCGCCTTTGTAGCCCAATCTACCTTATCTAGAGTGAAAAACAAAGGTATTCTCCCATTCATACGAATAAAAGTGTTAAAAAGTAGTAAAAAGTATCATACAAAAAATACAACTTAATAGCAATGCATAATTTTTAGCACGGATGCTATGTTCATAAAAACATGACCTATATTTACATGGGAGCAATGATTACTACAGGTTCACAGATATTAAACTTTTCATATGTATTGTCCCAGCCCCCCATACAAATTGTGCAACTGCAAATACTAACAACTCGTTCGTATCACTTTTGAGAATACGCATTGCCTCCCAGTAGTGCCTAAGGGCCAGATGTATCAAGCGTTTTACCGTTCGCAAACAGGCCAATTCCCAGAATTGGCCCATTTGCGAACAGTAAAAAGCCTTTTGGGATGCATCACCCCAAAAAGCATTCGCAAAATAGGGAATCACAATTTTTGTGATTACCTATTTTGCGAATGCATTTAAGGAATCACAATTTGCGATTACTTACATGTAATGCAGGAAGCAAAAAAAAAATGTGACCTGGCTTTAAGGAATCGCAAATCACCACCAACTTCAAGTTGGTGGTAATTTGCGAATTCCAAGAAAAACTCACTTTTTGCATTTTTCTAGGTGCCATGTGACGTACATACATGCCCTAAGGGCCTACATGCCACATGAGCACACATGCATATTTCAGGGGTGCAACAGGGTGTCCATTTGGCACCCTTACACCCTTGAAATTGGGTACTCGCAAATTGCGCATGCAATTCCCATTCATTCCTATGGGCCTCTAGGACCATAGGAATGATTGGGAAGCCATTCCTTATTTGTGACTCGCAATTTGCGAGTCGTAAAAAAGGAATGCGTAGAAATCGCAATTTTATTTGCGAAACCTACATAGTTTGCATTTCGAGGTTCTATAATAAATAATCGGTAAAATTCGCTATTAAGGACTCGCAAAATACAATGTTGATACATCTGGCCCTTACACCCATTAAGTTTGTACCATGCTAAAATCATTTTTTCCGTGGGATGGAATATATGGGACAAAATGGCAGGTAAAGAAATTGCCCTGTTAGTGAGCTGTCCCTATGCTCAGCCTAAATTCGGGTCAGGTCACGTTCCCAATAATTTTTATTTAATAGCAGCATATCACCTTTGGTAACTTCATCCGGTACAACCCACAAATTTCCTAAATTAAGTGACTCAAGTTGCTTTTTAACATGTTTTAACCAAGGAGTACGGGTGATTGTGTCACAGTTCATCAGAGCTCTAAGTGCCTCTCTATAGATGGTTAGTTCCGGAGTGGTCCATATCCACACCCAATGTAAAAGTGGTTTATGAAAGAACACCAGATGAATGGGATTGATGGCTAGATCAACTGCTTTATTCATGATCCATGACCTGACCTGCCTTCCCCCTTGGCTGCAGGCTCTGGCAGTAGGCATTGTGACATAAAATTGAACCGAAATGAGTTATTACTGGGGAACGGTTATATCATTTCTGTATAACAGGCGACGGTGCGTGTCACATTAGATATCAGAGACATTAGATATCTGAGACATGTTTTTATACAGGGATTGCCAAATCCCATGTATTGTATTTGTATAACTGCCCCCTAATCTTACAGAGCCTTTGACGATCTGAATCTTCAAATCCTTTAAGAACAATAAAATAAAACGTAATTTGAGGGGAAACCTTATTCCCCTCATCGAATGCGGGATATGCGGATCCTCAAGCTATTCAATCAACCAGATTGTCAGTCAGCAATGTAAACTTTTACAAGATGCCAAACACGGTAGCCTGCATCCAGAACCAAGTGACAGGCGGGCTTAAAAGTTTGCGGAAGCATACCTTTACTTCAGGGAAGATATGGAGCAGGTCTGAGAAAGGCATATACTTACTCCAAAAATTAAAAGAAACTAATATTTCTGGACAAGATTTACAGGTCCAATTTGAGAGCTGCAGATTCCCAAATTCTGAAAAAGCTTAAAACAACAAAAATATTCATACTGCATCATGCACAACAGAGATCCTGCACAGTAAGCATTGTGGTATCAGGGCATATGGCCAGACCCCTCTGTGCACGGACTGAAACTGTGTACAGATTGTTCAGTGTCAGAGGGTTTTGCAGCACATATTACATTTAATTACTGACACTTGCATATGTTTTTCTTTACCCTCCACACAGGAAGGATTACCCATGGTTCCGCTCACGTGCCGCGCATCATCACTCCGAACGGGCGCCTGTGAGCACGTGCATGCTGGAAATATTAGTTTATTCTGTGCGGGCATGTAGTTTGTACGCATATCGGTTTACTTAATTAGATTGTGTTCCATTGTTTGTCCATAAGACATTTTGTGGACATTTGTTTGTTTTTTGAATACCACTGCTTTCCGTGATATCCTGCCTAATAGTCACAAATTGTAACCCTGTCATCGGCGGTTATTATCCGCTTGTGAATAAAGATGTGCGTATTCAATGCAGAAAAAATGAAAAAAAATGAACAAAAGGGAGAGTGAACATGGAAACTATCCATATATCTGTTCGTTTGGGTTGGATTGTGGACATTTATTGAGGCGTTGGGAAAAAGGTGTCATGTGACATTCATATGTGTGTCGCTGGTTACATTTGTGATTGTGAAAGTGTGAATATAGGCTGTTTTTGCAATGTATTGACCAGATGTTGTATTCCATTCCACAATATAATGGTCTGCTGTTAGGTGCTATTTTTGGGCATTTACTCACCCACTCAGTTCCTGAGGTAGTCAACTGATGTTTGTCCAGAGTGTTACCGGGATGCCATTTAAGTCATTTTACTGTGTCTTTGCTGAACCATGTTCGCATATCATAATATCTTACTGTCCAATTTAAAGACTAGGTTGTCCAGGGTATATCTTCATTCAATCCATGTATAGAACTTGAGAGGCGGTAAATCCACCTCTGTTCCAGTTTTAATAACTGCTTGTCACTGACTGTTCTCTGTAGTTTTTCTATTACCGTCCATGTGAAATAATTTTCATTGTGGCCTGATGTTTGAAAATGGCACATCCTCTTAGTGATTGTATTCCTGCATCAGAATGTGCTGCGGTGTTCATTAATCCACACTTTTATCTTGCATGTTGTTATGCCGATGTACCTCAGCTGCCTCTTGCACGTCATGACGTATACCACATTGCTGCTATTACAATTTGAATGTTTTTTCTGTTCCCATGGGGTTCTCAGACCTTGGTCAATCTCCTTGCGAGTCTTTGTCAATGGCCAGACATTGCAGCTGCAGCATGGGAAGTGACCCACTACATTTGGAAGGTTACACAGTGTCTGTGTTTTGCGGTTCTCATCATTTGTTGCTTATGGACGGGTGTGTACTACTGAGTCCCTCGGGGATTTCAATCTTTTGAAAGGAAACATGAGTCTTTCTCTCCTTAGTGAACGAGAGTTAAGGGTTTTCCAATGGCGCAGTATTATCCTTTTTACTGCATTAGATTCCGTGCCATAGGTGGTTACGCAAACTAACCTGGTGTTTTTAGGTTTTGCGTACGTTTCCAGTAGTGTCTCCCTAGGATAGTTTTTCAGTTTCTTGGAATCCCTTTTCACCAGTTTTATGGGGTAGGACTTTTCTCTGAGTTTTTTTGCTAGTATCTCAGCATGTTCGTCATACATTTTTTTCTCTGAAATATTTCTGCAAAGTCTCAAGAATTGACCCAACGGTAGGTTGTCTCTTAGGGCTTTAGGGTCCAATCTATCATAACGGAGGAGATTGATTACATCCGTCGTTTGTAGAAATCCTCTGTTTTGAGTATCTCATTCTCATACCAGATCTTCAAGTCCAGAAAGGCAATGGACTCCCTGCTTGTTGTTATAGTAAAATTGAGGTATTCATCTCTGGTATTCAGCCAGGTTAATAATTCTGTGGCTTCTGTTGCTGAACCTCTCCAGATCAGGAAAATGTCATCTATGAACCTCTTCCACACCAGAACCTTAGTGTCGAAGGGGTTGTTGTTTCCATAGATGTGTTTCATCTCAAAATCATGGACGTATAGACAGGCGATGCTGGGGGCAAATGGACTGCCCATCGAAGGTCCGTGGGTCTGCAAGTAATGTTCTCCTTAAAATAAAAAAAATTAAAGCCATTCTGCCGCAGTCCAAGACAAATTTCTTGGGTGTACTGGATTTCCATTCCTCGTTTCTCAGTAAGGTTTCAATTAACCGTAATTATGATTGTTGCAGTATGCTGGTGTACAGCGCCTCGACATCTAGTGTGATGAAGATGTTGGTAGTTCTGTTGAATCTCAAGGTTTGGAATTTTACATGGATATCTCTGGTATCCTTGAGATAGGATGGCATTGCATCCTTTGTACCATTGGTTTCAGGAAGTAATCTGCAAATTTTGATAGAGGCTCTAATACCGATCCGATCCCCGACACGATTGCCCTACCTGGTGGTGGGTTCTTGGTTTTATGAACCTTCGGTAGTATGTAAAAGTACGGTGAGCTTCTTGTGCTGTAATCCACTCTCTCTCCTTGGCCTCGTTTACCATCGCCTGTATTGGCTCCTTGGTTTCCTTTGTGGGATCCCTGTGTAGTCCTTTGTAGTTGCAGGGATCATTCAGGAGTTTCTTACACTCACTCCGGTACATATCCAGGGGTATTACCACTGTAGGTCCACCCTTATCAGCTGGTTTTATTATGAAGTCCCTCATGTTGTTAATTTTAGAGAAAGCATTGCATTCAGCGCTTGTTAGATTATTGAACACCCATCTGTCGTAGTCCTTGAGTTTATCGACTTCCAGGGTTACAGCTTTCTCAAAGGCCAGTAATGCTGGTGGCATGGTATGGTTTGGTGGATTGAAGTTGGATTTTTTCCTCAGACCAGTGTTCTTGTTTTCCTCTTCTTGCGGCAGCATGTCTTGGTTTGCAAAGAAGACCGAAAGTCTCAAAAGGAACATTACTGAATTTGCACCATTGGAAAAAGGAAAGAAATGCGGTCCCTCAGCGAGTGAGGGGTCTGTTTAAAACCCACAGCCCTTAAAGAGGAGGAGAAAAGTGTGTGGGTGCACCGTTCCAATGTGCATTTAAGCCCTTCCATGACAATGCCACCCTAGAACTAAAAACAGTGAACCTTTATGAACTAGTGAAAAGGAACACAGCCACCGAAGGAGCGTAGAAGTCTCTCAGGGGACCCATACCTAGAACTTCTGTTTTACAAAACAAGTTATGTATATTTATATGGTTATGTATGATGTGCCTACTATGGATAGTCCCATGCTTAAGTACTACTGAGGAACTGCAGAGTCAAAAGAATTTTACTAAGGGGAACCACAGCACCAGTGTAGGGATTTCCCATACATTACCTACAATTACACCAAACAGAACACCAGCATTCCACATGCACTGTAGAGCACCCTTTTGCATAACAGATGGACCAGCACATGACCACAGTCGGCTGCCAAGCATCAGCCAGGTCATGCTATGTCTGTTCATTGATCCCACATGTTGTAGGCACAGATGGACTTTACTTTTCCCAAGAAGTATCCCTGGAGAAAGCAAATGCCTTATACACCACTACCTATACAGAATAATGACCAAGATCCAACCCAACAAGATAGAACCACACGGGGTAGTTGTAAAAATAAACCAACAAGGCACCAACCCAACAGCACTATGCATCCTAACCGAACCCACTGATATCCAAACCAAGCTGGACAGGCTGTGTTGGAAGGGCCACTTAGGGGAAGGTTTCACATGGCCCAGGGATTTCCTGGGGGAAGAGATTTTTGGAGGTGGAAAACCCCAAGTCAATTGACAAACAAGTCTGCTCCAGCGTCCATCTGTAGATCGAGAGTGGCTCTTAGTGTAACCGGGGCAGTCTTCCTAAACAACAAATGGTCTCCTGACATGGAATTCCTATGTAGAGCTGTCCAGCTCGGGGATAAAAAAGGGGAATGGGTTGTATAGGGGAGGGTTGAATGAAAGTATGACTACCCCATTTCAGGAAATTTGGGACACCAAGGTGGGTGGATACATTTTCTTAGAAGCGAATGGACAACCCCTGATTGTACGGAAACTTACACTGTTTTCCTTATGTTTAAGAGGTAAAGGAATGCTTTCGATGGGCATGAATGCTAACTGCAGAGTGATATTATATATTACAGATATGCAATGGGGCACATCCACGCTGATGGATAACTACTGACAATGAGTCGAGCGTGCCTACACTCAGCTTCTTCCAGGATGGAGGGGACTGTGTTCCCTTGTCACCACGCACACTCCGACCCTGGTCATTCCTGGAGAAGGGCTATCGGACTTGTACCGACACCCATTAAGGAAAAAGACAACCTTATTACACCAAGATCATGAAAGAAGAACTGCAGGCAATTTTGGCTGGGCACAATTCAAAGACATTCCAGAAGAATTTAGACTGTTCACAGAACACAGCTGGGGGTAGGTGGGGTCGATACCTTTCTTCACCCTGCAAACAAAAACAAATGCCCACTGGCTACAAATAACCCGGTGGGAGATGCTCAAAATGATGAACAGCACTCAGCTCAGCATCCCTTCTATCAAGGAAGAGATGCAAGCCATCTGCCTCATGGTAATGCAGCACTGTTATGTGCTGAACTTAATGACTGCAATGGAGGGAGTGGTCTGTGCCAAGATCGGAACAGCCTACTGCACGTTCATCCCAGGGATTGACAGGGACAATGGAGAATTGAAGCTTGCCATTCAAGCACTGCACTTTCGACAAAGAAACATGCCTGAAGAGGGAGGTGCCCCTGAGCAGGAATGGTTTTCGAATTGGTTCTCCTGGCTCCCACAATGATATCGGGTTTATGTATATCTCTGTTGCCAGTTATCATTATGTAGCTGCTGGTATGCAGGGTTATAGAATTGGGAATGACCTGTTGTAAAAACAAAGTCCTCAAACTGGGAAGAATGCAGGTAATTAGGAAGGTAATGGTTATCAAAAGTGAGCATAAGGAATAACAGGACCCAACAAAGTAACTGTAAAAATGCATGAGTTAGGTAGCGTAGTTGAAGTATCAACTAGAGGGTGCAAGGTTAATATGGAAATCGATGCATTCATTGATAAAAATGAAATCTTGGCGTTATTAACAGAATAACCCTTTGTGAACTCCACATCAACCTCCACTCACAAATATGTAGTCAAGCAGGTGCTGAGACCTTGGCCCAGGATCTCTGATTGATAGGTCACAGGTGGAAGGGTGCGTAGCTGGCAGGCAAACCCATGGGCAAGAAACTCTTGATCAATCCCACAGATAAACAAAGTGACATTACAATGGTCACGAGAGATTGTCCCAATAAACCACAAATGGCCGGTGGTGGTAAGCACGCTCCTAAAAACACCATAAAGAATCAGATGCCACATGCTTTAGCAACACATAGCCAATCAGGACCTAGCACATGCAGTGATCATCCGCTTCCCATTCCAGACATCTGGACACGTTATCCACTAGCCCCATTGTGTCCACGCGAGGTTGAGACCCACCTATGGTAACCATTAGACAATTAATTTATGGTTTTGCATCAAAAAAAGGGGGGGGAGGGAGAGAGAAGCGGTAATCCATTCAGCTTCCAATTAAAGTACAAATATCAAGTTGGGGGGAGAATGGATCACTACTGCAACACCAGTGGTTTACCTCCAGGTGGAGGTCAGCATACCGAAAAATAAACCCAATGGTTTTGCTATCACGTTACGAATAGGCGGAGAACCAAGATATACCACCTTCTCACCTACGTACGTGTATGAGGGTTTTTATGAAAAGCACCATTAACAAACAACCCTGGTGACGTGGGTACAAGTGAATTAATTTATGGTACCACAGGCATCACCCCACATTCCTCACCCTATATGTTGTGTTTTGAATAAAAGAAGGACAAACACCAAATGTAAGTTGAAACATTCCTCGGACCTCGCTCCTGTAACTGTCCTCCTGGCCGTAATGTTAAATTAAACAAACTGTTCCTGTTTTGCCAAGTGCCTCTTTTCTTCTGTTTTAAAGGATTCCTAACTCAAGCAACAAGAGACCTGAAATCTGTGCTACAGCAACACATCCTGCAGAGGCTGCAAATGTTAAGCTTCAGAGATAGTCAAAATCAGCGGGGAATGGATCACTTGTACCTGCAACCAGGGACCAGTGTGTACGGTCCGTCAGTACTAATGAAAGTACTTAAAAAACCCTCATTCATGTAGGCAGGTCGTGTGGCGGTTTATCTTGATTCTCCGCCTGTGTTAGATACGTGACAGCATCATCATTGGGTCTCTTATTTGCTTCCTCCACCTGGAGGGAACCATTGTACACAAGGAAGCTGAATGGATCAGAACTCCTTCTAACTCCTCCCTCTTTGATTATAATATAAGCTCTAGAGATAACCATCTCTTTGCACTACAGCTATGACAATGTGCAATGATTGACCTGTTCTTTGCACTGAAAGCCTCCTTCTCACAGTCTCCTACCACACAACTGGAACTCTTTCGCCAGGACTTGAGAAGGTAAGTTTTTAGCTGAACCCTGCATTCAGCCCTTTCTTCATCTGTTTCCCAAAATTCTCTGGATTTTGGATGTTTCGCAGCAAATTGCAGTGTGATTCACAAACCAGCAAACTAGCGATCTGGCATTGAATTGTCACGGTAACTAAAAGTTTTGCTGAGATTTTTGCAGTTGTGGAAACAGCAAAAGAGGCCTAAATTTAAGAGAGCAGTAATCATGTCGATCATGAGGAAAGTTCTTGAGTCTCTCACTGGCCCTGAACACAGGCGTGATTGATTCACTTGTGAGAACCAAGAGTTAGAGCAAGCTAACCACGGGTAAGTTGGCGCTGGGTGAATTCATGTTGAAATGCATTGATAGATCAGATACTTTTCAGTCCCACACCGACCCAAAAAGTCCTACTTGGTTTTTTGCACATTTACATAGATTCTCTTCCTGAAATGCAAAAATAATGTATTTAGTGTGTTGTGGGCGCATGTTTTAGCATGTTCTTTTCCAGACTCAACTTCTGATTATACATTTCCTACAAATATTTTGTAAAGGGAAAACAAGTAATCTTCCCTTCTCTAAGTATTTTAAACGTTTTGAGGAATTACTACAGATCATTACGGAAAATATCCAATCATCTACGGGAGCCTATGTGACATAGGAAGTTTTGTCCTAATAATTTCAAAAACAACGTTTTTGCCAGTTATTCCTCATAACATTGGGTCAAACATAAAATATTTCATAACGTGTTGCCAGTAATGTTAAGGTCTGTCAAGTCCAACATATTTTCCAATATTTTATCCAAACAATATAACAGCAGGGCATCTTATCATAAATTGACCATAAAGATATAAAAATCTTCCGCCTAAAATGTAGTTTGTTTTATTCAAAGTTATTTAAACTGCCTGCTCTGGGCATTTGTCCATATAAAGACCACATAACAAGTGAATTTCTGCTTTTGGGATTGTTAGAATCAGAAATGAGAAAGAGAAACAAAAACAATTCATTATAAGACTATAATTTAATTTTAATGTGGCAGAGTATGGTGGACTATTTACGATTTTTTCCTGGGTTTGGCTATTTTCTCTTTTGTGTGAATGTCGCAACTTTGTCTTTTGTTTTGTTTCCAGGTTACATTTTTACTATTTTGTCAACTCTTTTGTTCCATTAAAATCCCTAAAGGCATGGTTGATTGAGGGGAAGGAGTGAGCTAATTCCCAACATGTCTGATTAGAAAGGTTTTAAAAAGAAGCTCGTCGTTGCAAACGACTAAACAAGGGCTGGGCTGAATATGTCAGATACGAGGTGTAGGTAAGGGCTCCTATCGCTTAGAAAGAGTTAGAGTGAAATGCATGTGTCTTTTTTTTATCTCCCAAAGACGCCATGAGAAGTTACCCCGTTTAATACAGACACTTGTGGGTAAATGTTCAAACATTTTGCGCTGGGTTAGCGTCACAAAAGTGATGCTAATCAGCACAAAAAAATATTTTGTGTTGGAAAGTACCCTATAAAGACGCAAAGCAGCGTGAAGCATTGCTTTTCGTTGCTTAGCACCAAGGGGGCATTACATGAGTGATACACAGGTGTTCCCATGCAACCACCCATGTCTTTTGATGCAAAACCCTATCTACATACAGTTCCAAATAGGGTTTAGCACCAAAAGGTAATGCCATCTGAAAGGACATGTTCAGAGGAGAAATGTTTTCATTTCTCATTCTTTTCCTACTTTATTTGCGTGCTGCACTGTTCAGCATACTACAAAGTGAGAAAAGTGTTTGAACTTGTCCAGGCAAATTATTAGAAAAGGCCATACACAACTTTTTACAGATCCATCTGGCAAAATTCTATTTTTGCTTGGAGCACTGAAAATCCTTGCATCATTCCAGTAGGTATTCATAGTGATGTATACGTGAGAAGATCTATAGGATGTAGCTGCATCCTACAAAGGCAACTGATGGTTTCTTACTCAGCCCCTGTGGATACAGCTGTATCTAAGTGCTATGCCTGTGTTTACAAGACAACAGAAATTGTTACACATGAGATATATTGATTGTGAGTTAATTTCATTGAATTGAGCATGGTTCCTTTCTTGACTTAGTTTGTTCCATCATATGTTTTGTCTAGTAAAAAAACAATGTACGTTTGTTTTGTAGTGAGGAGGTATAGTGTTGAAAATCAACAAAAATGCAACACCTCAATTACACTCTTCCTATCACAGAAGTTACAGCCCTTCTGAGACCTAATGGCCCAACACACCTAAATTAGTAGAGGGGAGGGAGAAGCCTCTAATATAACTTCAGTACACTTAGGCACTGATTCCAAGTTGTGCACTAAGGTGTGGGGTAGTTACCACACCCAATAAATACTCTTATTCTCTGTGAGGTATTTATCAGCTGTGGTAAATACCTCACATTCCGAGCGTTTAACGTAGAATTGATGCATGATATAATACATCTGATTTTAAAACACTTAGGGCCTCATGTCGCTAAGCCCGATCCCTGTGTAGTGATTGGTGCCAGTTTCATCATAGTACCATACCCACTAAATTTTTCTCTTCTGAAAGGTCGAAACTGAAACAAATATTTTGTGGGAAAATACCTGGAAAAACAAAATAAGTTTAGGAATTGTGGGCCTCATGTAGGTAGCCAAATACCGGTCGGTAACGGACGATTTTCGGTAATTATACCGTTACCGACCGGTATTTTGGCTTTTGAGATGTAGGGGGAGAATTTCTGTATTCGGAATTTACAGAATCGGTAAAATTACCGAATCGGTAAAATTACCGATTCGGTAATTTTACTGATTCGGTAAATTCCGAATACAGAAATCAGATGTAGGGGGACTGTGTGGTGTGTGTGGGGATTCGTTATTTACCACCAACTAATAGTTGGTGGTAAATGACGAATATGTGTGTAAATGCATTATTTTGCCTGTAGATGTGTGCAATGTGGCAGACACACATGCCCTCAGGGCATGTATGTGTGCCACATGTGCACACATGGCCGAATCAGGGGTGCAGCAGGGTGTCAATGTGACACCCTGCCACCCTTGCATGTGCTCCCCCATTACCGAATCGGTATTTACCGATTCGGTAATGAGGCATACCTTCCCATCAATGGGAAGGTATGCCTCATTACCGAATCGGTAAATACCGATTCGGTAATTACCGAATTATTCCGAATCGGTAATATTTACCGACCAATTACCTACATAGCATTTACCACTTCATAAATACTGAATCGGTATGATTCGGTATTTATGAAGTGGTAAATGCCAGCCCACCTACATAAGGCCCTTATGTAGGTGGGCTGGTACCGAATACCTCATTCGGTAATGAGGCATACCTTCCCATTGATGGGAAGGTATGCCTCATTACCGAATCGGTAAATACCGATTCAGTAATGGGGGAGCACATGCAAGGGTGGCAGGGTGTCACATTGACACCCTGCTGCACCCCTGATTCGGCCATGTGTGCACATGTGGCACACATACATGCCCTGAGGGCATGTGTGTCTGCCACATTGCACACATCTACGGGCAAAATAATGCATTTACACACATATTCGTCATTTACCACCAACTATTAGTTGGTGGTAAATAACGAATCCCCACACACACCACACAGTCCCCCTACATATGATTTCTGTATTCGGAATTTACCGAATCGGTAAAATTACTGAATCGGTAATTTTACCAATTCGGTAATTTTACCGATTCGGTAAATTCCGAATACAGAAATTCTCCCCCTACATCTCAAAAGCCAAAATACCGGTCGGTAACAGTATAATTACCGAAAATCGGCTGTTACCGACCGGTATTTGGCTACCTACATGAGGCCCACAATTCCTAAACTTATTTTGTTTTTCCAGGTATTTTCCCACAAAATATTTGTTTCAGTTTCGACCTTTCAGAAGAGAAAAATTTAGAGGGTATGGTACTATGATGAAACTGGCACCAATCACTACACAGGGATCGGGCTTAGCCCCGAACTTGTATTGACGGCTTTAGTGCTTCTCATATAGTCCTGTTGAAAGTAGATGGCAACCTGACAATTAAAGCATATTTCCATACATTTAATAGTAGAGTACTCATATTTCCCAACCCTCTTTATATACACTGACTTGTGTAGAACTGGAAGTAATGTAAAGCAAAACCATGTACATGTAGAAAAATCATTATTAGTCAGACACTGTTCAAGGTTAGAAATTAAACAGGAGCATCCCGTGCCAGTAAGAGCGGTGGGGCGATGTGGGGGCAGGTCAATAGACGACGAGGGAAAATAAAAAAAAGAAAACATCTTCCCTTGCGCTCACCGCATCGCCGACTAGGGATGAGGTGAGCGCAAGGTAAGTGGTTTTCTGTTCTTTTACTTTTATTCATATAGGTGAATAAAAAGGTTCAGTCACAAACCTCTTTATTCATCTAAATGCACTTTGGTTCAGATGAAGAGCATTTTGTGAGTGCAAAATCCATATCAACATTCAAAACATCAAGACTGGTGCAATTTAACATACCGAAAGTGTATTAACAATTACAGAAACGCCACCTGTATGTCTGCATTGCTGTATTCACACTTTTAGGTTTCAGGCAAGAGTGTTCTGGAGTATTCTGCAGATTTCTGTAACCAACTGCCAAGCACTCCTAAATGTGTGCAAATTATCATTAATTTGCTATTGGTTCCACACCATTGCATGGATGCAAATGTCCACATTTTCTTTTGCCACTGGAGTTAGTGTATTCTGGGGTGGGAAAGTGAGCAGCACCTCTATCTTTAAAATTGGTAGAGGTGTATGTGTGTTGAAAAATGTTAAATGCATGAAGGGACATTTCCACAATACATACTCATACAGATCGTTCCACTTTGTAAAGGTACTGTAAATGTAAATTTTGTACAAATGGGGTTTTCTGGAAATACATTATTGGCATTGGTTTTCCAGAGCTCGCCCGAGATTCTTTGGTAATACTTTAAAACTAAAAATCTTTGATAAAGGTTGCAGTAAATTTATGTGATAAGATTTATGAGCTTTAAAAATTAAAAGGATGAAATCCCACTGTTTACAAGTCGATTTAAAAGTTGTAATTGACCATAAGTGTTAAACTTAAATGTGCACTATGATTACACTGAATAAACATTTTGAGAGGTAGTGAATTCTGGAACATGAAACTTTTAAAGATATAAGGCATTTGTCTCAAACACTTTATTAACCACTTATCTGGCAATCAAGAGAAGTATTCATGTACACCATTGTGGGCCCATTTAAGACCTTAACTAAGGATGAATACGTCTCTGGGAATAGCGATGCGATGCATACAAAAATATACCTAAATGGTATTCAATAAATTTCCTTACAGCGATGAAGACCCTGCCTTAAGATGACTTAATGTTTGTAAAAATGTGTTTTCATTATGCTAAATATACTTCCACCACTTTAAAACACAGTTCAGAGTTTACAGGGATAGAATATTGTCTGATTGTAAATTCACTTGGGATTATTGAATATTTGAGTAAATCCTGTTTTTTAAAATTATTTACATAGCAGTTCTTTATTTCAGCATTCTGCAATCCTGTCCCAGTTATACAGTTGCATGTCTAATAAAAAGCATTGAACTGGCTGACATCACTTAATTTCAGTTATAATGAGTTGCTGTACAAAGGTTCTTCACTGGAGACATTCGGGGTTGGGGAATCTGAATACATCAGTCAGATTAATCTATAGACTCTCTTTCTCATAGCCACCTAAAATAGTATTGAGTGAGTCTGCTTCTTCTTTTGTCTGGGATCCCTAATTGCTCCTTGATGTTGGCCTTTAAGTTTGAGGGGATGCTGTAAGCAAGTGGGTTAGGGGCTAGGAATCGATCCAGCAGAGGCCACTATTAATGTCCAATCCAGATCCAATTTCCACTGGTCAGCTGGGCACTTCAGAAAAAAAGCTTCTTACACATTGCTGTGTCCCAGTAGCCACAAAGGAGGTCAGCCAACTGACCCTTAGAGTACACCTCTCAAATCTGGATAAAAGTCGGAGAAGTTCTAGCACTTCAGTTCTCCACACAGGTCACAGACAGCAGGTTCAGTCCTCTTCTACTCTTCCTCAGTCCTGATGAGTTCTGATGAACTGTGCGTGAGGTGCCATTTTTGTAGGTTTTACTGGCCAGTGAGTGGAGGTGACTCCTCCTCTGGCTCCAGGCCTGCAGTCTTCCTACCAGCCAGGGAGCTTCTACATTCAACAACAATATAACAGACACTCCTGTATAGACATGCTGGATCTTTGCAAAGTTAGACATGTGTCTACCAAGACAAATCATGTATCAGGGATTCTAAGCTCTCTGATTCCAGGGCCTCCCTACAGATTCCTGACACTGCACAGCACACAATGCGATGAGGACATATACTATAACTGTGATGTACAACTCAACATGTGAAACATTTCAATATATTAATAATTCTGTCTTCTTTGTGTCCCTTTCACTTTCGCTACTTTTTCTGTCTCCCTTTCTCTTTCTTTCTTTCTTCCCTTCTCCATATTTCATTCACTTTTCCTCTCATTCTGTTTAGTAACTTTTGGTTTTTTTTGGTCTCTCTTTGTCTCTTGCGCCCTCTCGCTGCCTTACTCAATTTTTCTTTTACTATATCTCACTCTAGTTAGCTTGTGGGCTTCCATTTCAACCATAAAACATTGATTTACTAAATAAATTCTTTGGTCGCAGCACAAGGCGAATATCATGAACATCATGAATAAAACATAATTTCAAAACAAACAAAGTGCATTCGCCACTACAGCCAAATTGTCCGGATCAACACAACTTTTCCTTCAAGGCATGTCATCGTGACTCAGTATACCTTTTGTGGATACAATAGTGGTGATCATGACATATTTTTCATCACTGGACAAGGAGAACAGAGAAAGGAAAATAACAGAGATTTAAAAGAGCCTGCTAGAGTGGGATTAAGTGAGAAGGGACTGGATCACAGAACATGTGTGAGTGTCGCTATTTCATTTATATAAGACTGTGCATGATGCAAACAGCCTTTACTATCATGCTATGAAAGCAGAGTTCTGGAGGTGGTAATGTGTGACAAGAATGATTGTGCATAATTGTCGTGCAGCATTTTTTTGTGGTGGTGTTGTGTTGTGCTCTGTTGTTTTTGTACTTTTATGCTGCATTATTACAATGTGATGTGTTGTAGTGCAACTGTTGTGTTTAATTCTATTGTAATATCTTTAAATGCAGCTACATTCAAAGGTAAGTACAGTCAATACCTTTAAAGTTACTGTGACAAGCAAACCACTATGTAAAATGGTAATTGCTCCATTCTTTCAACTAACTATATGATAACAGTCATCCCAAAACTGTGACTGGGACCTGTGTTACTTAACACTTCCACAGCTCAAATTAAGTGATAAGGCTCGAGAAAGGTGGGGTGATTAAAGTAGGTACGTAGTGCCGTTTGTAGAGTTCGTTGTCGCGCGACAGTAGAGGCAGAATCTACATTAGCGAGACTCGCGGTGCAAAAAAACAGCCATTCTGCAGGGCCGGAAGCAAACTTCTAAGAAAAACTTCGGGCCTCGGTTCCTTTTTTTGTACAAATAAAGATCTGGGTGCGCAGACAAGGTGCTGAAAATAGAAGGGTCGCACAAAGGTTTGTTAGTCTGCTCTCTGGGACCAGACATGCTTATGCCTCTCGCCGTCTTGAGAGGGAGGCTTCCAAAACAAGTGGCTTTCACATCCATCACAGGCCCGGGGTCTGTGGGTGGCTGCTTCCATGATCTTCACGGGCTCGCAGTTTTCTTTGTGGGATGTCTTTGAAAGCTGAAGAGACTCCGCATGCAAACACATGCTCCAAGTGTTTATTTCCAAAGGCTGCCGGTTTCAGGGTCAAAGCAATGAAGCAATTATCACGTATCTGTAGCTAATATGGGTTTAAAAACCTCTTTTGTGAAATGCTGTTGGAAATGCTCCCGCCGATGTACAATTCATCCCAATGAATGTCTACCTCTTTGCCGAGGATCACAAAGCATCATTGAGGGTCGACTTAAGGGCCTCACCGGGGCAAGTGCAGCTGAGTGGAGGGAATCCGACGCTGGGAGGCCTTTTCGAAAGAGAAGGGGAACAGTTGTCCCAACAATTTTGAGAAACAAAACCCCTCAAAATGTTTTTAAAAGAACCCTGTCAGTGGAGGTTTTTAATCCACAGAGTCTGGACATTGCACAGTTTCGTTTTTAACCTGACATAACAGACTACACTACAACATTTCACAAACAAAAGTGAATTCGCGTTTGAGAGTTTCATGCCTTGTTGTAACTTCGGCTGTATTTCATTTTGAGGCGCTAAAAGATTAGGGCAAAATAAGTAGAAGGATGCAAAAGATACAGTGGAAAAAGCGCTACCTTCAATTTGGTGCATGCATATTTTGAGGAAAAAACACAGGGGTGTATCTACAAGGAAATGGCACGGTGCTGCAGCAACTTTTGCAGCATCACACTGCGTCATTTGAAAAACACAGGGAAGTGCCGTATTTACTTGAATATGGCGCACCCCTGTGTTTTCCCTTACGCTGGCACTAAAAATGGCTGGAACGCCCACAGCAACTTGAAAAGGGTACCATATTAACAAAGCGATGTTAAGCCACGCAAAGTGGCTTAACCTCATGGATGCTCATGACGGCTCCCGGCCGTCATGAGTCACGGTAGTCGTGTGCTCATGACGGCCGAGAGCCGTCCGACCGTTGCCGCTCTGCCCATGCGCGGCTAATTCTCCACCTGTGCGGGCGAATTAATTGGTGGGCGGAGTTCGGATGGCTCCCGGTCGTCATGAGCACACGCCCACCGTGATATATGACGGCCGGGAGCTGTCCTGGGTGGGAAACGGCCACTACAACGCGGCAGTAACCACGCATACATTACAACGCATGTGTGTTACCACGATTGCCTTTACCACGCATACCTTTACTACGAGATACGTAGTAAAGGCATGTGTGCTAAAAGGTAATATTAAAAAAGGGAGGTTGGGGGGGTCTTCCCCCCCACGAAAAAAAACAAACCTGATTCCATCGATGTGGAAGCAATCGGCATCGTACCGTTGTAAGAGGAAACGGAAAGACACTTCCGCTTCCCCTTTACGACGTGCGACGCAGATCGGAAGAGCTTCCAGAGGAGAGGACGTAGCGAGGAAAGTGGGAATTTAGTTTAAGGAATTAATGAGGGGAACGTGTAGCGAAGGGGTAAATTTAATGGTTTGTGGGTGGGGGAATCGCACAGGGAAACATTTTTAATGTTGAGGGGAGGAGAATTTAATAGAAGAAAAAGGGGCGGGGGGGGTCGCACGGGGGTATTAATAAAAAAAAAACATTTACAACGAAAATGCCTTTACCGATATGCGTGGTAAATGCATTTTCGTGGTAAATGTTATTCGTGGTAACGGCATTCGCGTTGTAACGCATGCGTAGTAAAAGCATGCGTTGCAACGGAATGCGTTGTAATAACATACAACCGTCCTGGGTACCTGAGCCCAAAGTCCAGCCCCACCTCCCTCGCACCACGGCGGAATTTGCCGCATGGCAAAGGGGTTAATGCCACTTTGTAAATATGGTGCAGAGCATTGCATCACTGGTACACCGTGAAAAGTGACAGTCCCCTTGTGAATATGCTTCACAGTATTTTAAAATAATACATTGTTTTCGAAAGGAGTCTGCTTTTGAAGAGTAGCTGAGTGTGGGCTGTGTATGAATGTGTTGTACCAGCATAATGAATTCATAAATAGCATGAAGGTAAGTTTGTGGAGGTAAGTATAGAGTTAATAATCTTAACTCCATATCTAATTGCCTTGAAGATATGTCTTCAAGGCACATAGATATAGGGTTCCATATCTTCAAGGCACCTAGATGTGGGGCTAGGAATAGTAAATCTATACTCACCTCTGTATACTTAACCTCACAATATTATGGTTGATGATATGTTTGTATTTTAGGCTATTTTTTAGAATATATTTGTTTCAAATATTAGTAGGTTTAATATTCTGACCTACATCTTTGCATTAAGGGGTGTATGTCACTGTACTGAGGTCAGTAAAATCAATCTACAATAATATCACATGTTAAGTACATATTTACCATTCTTAACTCCACATTGACTTAGGAAGACTTTATAATTTGACGGGCGGAGGTAAGTCTGTCAGGGCGATGGAGTAAATTATTCCATCGCCCTTACAGAGTCCCTGCCAGCCAAACTTAGAAATGACCGCCAAGCAGGTGGTCACTTCTGAGGCATTGGCAGTTATCACCATCATGGCAGTCCCAGTCAATGCTTTTTTGATGGAGCTGTCTATCAAACTCATTTTGTTTATTTTGAAAATAAACAAAACAATGCCCCCCTCGTCATGGGAGTTATTGCCCTTTGCGAAGGGGGCATAAGACAGTTTTCCCTGCCCCTTACCACCTGGGTTTTCCTGGTGGTGATTGGCAGTGCAAACTGACCTGTATGTTTGCCTATCCAAATTAGATGCTATTACAAAATAATGGGGTGACCCAAAAATACCCCGAATGACCTGGGCAACTTCAAATACAACAGTGGTCCAATGAGTAAAGACAGAGAAATTATTTACATGACAGAGGGCCAAACTAATCAACTCCTTCTAATTTACTTAGCTAACCCCGCTCTGATTTACAACAGATATGAGGTCAAAAAATCCAGGCACACACACAAAGATTGTACTCTAGAAATTTTGAAAATGTATTGCAAAGCCACAATATCAATACAGTTTACATTAAATTCTTAGCTCCAGAAAGGTTTTGGTGATAAAACAGTGCTCAGAGAAGGTGCTCATGCAGGTTTAGAGAGAAGAAAGAGTGGGAGGGTATGGACCCATTACATATACCATATTTCTTCATAGGGAAGCCTGTCCAGCATATTTAATACATAGCAGAGTCCAAATCTGTTTCATCAGAATGGGGTACAGTTACTGAGTACAAATTGTCCTTCTGTGAACCATCTATTGAATTCAGGTTTTGTATTGGAAGTCGACATTTCAACCCAGCACGAAAGGAAAGGGCCAGTCTTTGCAATACATTTTCAAACTTTCTAGAGCGCAATATTTATGTGTGTGTGTGTGTGTGTGGATTTTTTGGCCTAGCTGTTGTGCTTGAATCAGAGTGGGGTTATCTAAGTAAATTAAGAGGAGTTGATTAGTTTGGCCCTCCATGAAGTATGCAAGTTCTCTGCTTTTTGCGATTGGACCACTGTTATCTGTATCTAAATTAGGTGGATGGACATGTAGGTCAACCCCCGGCTGCTCTTACTCTTGGCCATAATATCAGCTGTAGTTACACCAAAGGGCCGCCTGTATATAAATGGGGTGGGTGGACCATCATGTTGGAGGTAATGATACACCATCACAGTTGTGACATAGTATTCTTACCACCAACATATAAATCAGCCCCTTAGACTGCAACATAGGGTTTAGGTGAATCTCTTGGATGTAATATTATTGACATGCCATATGACTCACATAAGATAGTGACATTGTATACCTGAAGAGTTCACTACATGTGTGGATTTCAACACTAAAGTTAATTTCATAGTTGCCATAACATGCTTACCTCCTGTTAGCATGAGAGCGCATTTGCACATACAGTTGTCATTGTCGGCATCCTTGGTGCTGAAATCGGCTCCATGCAATATCAGGCTACTCTGCTTCCCTGCAGTTCCAGAATGGCCTTTCAGATATAATCTAAAATAACAATAATTAGAATTAGAGCCAAACAAAAAAAGGCAGATTTGTCAGTATTTAACATAGAAACACCCAGCCTGGTGGATTTTCTGAGTACCTTTATCTTTCTCCATGGTTCACATGTACATAGATCATAAAAAACATATCTTTTGAGAAAGGAATGCCAATAAGAGACTGGAGGTATGCTCATAAAATTGTGTTATATCCAAGATAGTCATAAAATTAACCAGAGCAATGATGGTGCTGTGAAAGTCCTTGAATGGAAATGAAAGCTGGGCGAAGCTATCCCTATTAATCCTGCTGAAGGTGCTCTATGCTTTTTATACCTTTCACCAGTAGAGACAGGATTCTGCTGTCCAGAGGGTGAATCCAAAGTGTTCCTCAGTTCTCAGTGAGAGTGGACATGCTCTCTGTATCCACTCTCATTGTGGGTAGACTGTTATTCTTACTTTCACCTTTATGTGTGCTTGTGTGTCCATACGTGTGTGCATATGTGTGTGTACTATGTTAAACCTCTTTTGTAGCTGGGCGTTCTGTAGAGTGCAAGGTCACTCTTGTACTCATTTTTCACTCTCCCATGAGGGCCTCCATGCTGATGTCTGTGGGTCCTGTGTCAGAAGCCCTATAGATGTCTGGTAGAATTGAGGAATATACAGCTACATTCTGTCTGCTCAGAACATCTGCCCTGCCTGCTATAGTACCTAAGCTGACCTTTCTACTAGTGTTGTTTTGAGACCTGGCCCTTTTAACAGGTTTATCCCCAAACTTGTTGTCTTCTGCCTCCTATTTTTCTGACCCTGTTTTCATTGGCCATAGGATTCTGGGCACTTTACCACTGCTGACCAGTGCTAAAGCGCATATGCTCTCTGTATACATTGTGACAGTGATTGGATTTTCATGACTGGTATATTTGATTTACTGGAAAGTCCCTGGTAAAGTGCACAGTGTGTGCCAGGGCCTGTAAATCAAATGCTGCTAGTGGGCTTGAAGCACTGGTTGTGCCACCCACATAAGTAGCCCTGTAAATGTATCTCATACCTACCACTGTAGTGTCTGTACGCACAGTTATAAACTGCCATGTTGTCCTGACAAGTGCACCCACTTGCCAGGTCTAAACCTTCCATTTCCTTAGATGTAAGGCAACCCTATGGTAGGCCCAAGATACCCCCATGGGCATGGCGCACTGTATATGGAAGGCAGGACTTGTACTGCTGTGTGTGACATGTTCTGATAGTGAAATATTGTGTATTTCATTTTTCACTATTGAAAGGCTATCTGTCCCATAGGCTTATCATTGTGGTTGCACTGTACCATTTTTACAAGTGTAACTTGCAATAGGGACAATATAGGAAAATGGAGTTAGGACTCTCTGAACTCAGAATTTATGAACACACCTTTCGGTAAAGGCAGTTTCTAAATCTTGTGTTTCAAAATGACATTTTTAAAAAGTGGGCATTTTCTTACCTTACCATTCTGTGTGCCTCTGGCTGATTGTGTATTCAGCGTCTGGTGTGTGAGTGACAGCAGCTGAGATGTGCATTTACACTAGACAGTCACTGAGGTAGGTTGAGGTGTGCCCTGCCTTGCTTCAGTGAGTCATCACAGGGCTGAATGGACCTGTTCTGCATTTAGAGTGGTGGGATGAGTGTTGCTTAGACCTGAACAGGCTGTATCTCCGTTTGCACAATGCTGTCTCCGACCCTGGTGGTCATGCTGCACCAGTGAGGGCAGAATTGGTTTGGACTGGGTTCAGAGACCCTTGCCACAATAATAACATTTTGAGGTATAAGTATTACACCTAAAACACCAGGACTTTAGATTACTTCAAGGAAGAAGAGGACCCTACCAAGAAGAAGAGCTGGAGAGCTGTAAGGAGTATAGCCCCTTTGTTGTGTGCTGTGTTGGGTTGGCCTGCAGTTTCTGCTTCTGTCTATGATGGAGGAAAGGGACTGACTCTTTTTTGCCCTGCTGTGGTATCCTGCTTGTGAAGAATCTCCAAGGGCTTGTGTGTGCTGGCCTCCTGTCCTGGAAGACTCAGGGACATAGAAATATTCCTTGTGCTATTGAAAATTCCTTGTGTTCCTGGGAGTTCCTTGTGCTTTCACTTTATTTTGAAATTTCTGGTGTTTTCATTTGGATTGTTTCAAGTTCTGGTGCTTTTACCTTAAATTGGCAGTGCTGCTTCTGCTGAGCTACCCAGTAAATGTACCTGAAGTGTCTCTGCTCACTGGTGCCTGCTGTGAGAAACCGGCTAAGAAGCCAGGAGTTGCCAAGTGCAGGTAGAGGATCTTGTCCGGGTGAACCGGCACCTGCGCTTTTCTTTTTAGAAGGAAGCAAGTGTGGAGCGCTGCACTGGGCATCTAGAAATCCTGGGTGCTCATGAGAACTGCCTCGTGTGTACCGAGGAGTTCGTGCACCTCACCACAGCACCTGGCTGCATTTTTCTATTGAACCGCCTCCCCGGGCTGGGGTAGGACAGAAGAACATCAAGGGGCAAAGCTCAGCAGGGGTCTGCACGGTGGGAGCCACCTTCGTTGCCCCCAGAGTTACCTTGTAACCTGCACTGGTGTATGACCTCCAGCAGAGCCTGGCAATGCCCACAGAGGTTCATGCAGCATCGAGAAGGGGAAGCCTCGCTATCGCTGCGGCGTCAGGACCCAGCAACTAGGAGAAGAGAACCCAGTGCGAGCAAAGCAGAACAGCTCCCGGTATACAAGACATCGGCCTCAACCCACCCAAGTTGCACAGGACTGACCGGTTGCTCTCACCTGTTCTTACCCATACCGGAGGGCAGGGCTATGTAATTGTAGGGATGGATAGAACCTCGACAGAGGCCCTGATACCCAGTGGCCATATGATTGTAGTTCTGGTGTCTCCCTCCCACTAAACCTCATTTCAGATCTTGGGGTCACTATCATTCTAATCCTTGGGGGGGACTAAGTAACCAATCTCATGGGGGCTGTTTATGACGCTCTGCCTAAGGTTGTTATGATATGTGTTTACAATGCTATGCCTAATGCCTTCATGACATGTGCAACTGAGAAGTATTTCATATTGCACCAAATGTATGATGACAATTGACTTATGGCAAAGTAATGATGGTTTATGATTGATGCCTTCTTATGACCAGTGCCTAGTGGCACAATAATTCATGAAATACTGGTCTTATGTGCCATATGTGCATCTTTATGACAAGTGCCTAGTGGCGCAGTGGTTCATGTTATGTGGTCTAATGTGCTTTACATGCTACAAAGTGATTTATGATCTAATGTGCTTTAGGTATGAATACAAAGGATATTTTTATATAATCTTGTGTGGAGTCTCTTTTGTGTTGTGCCTAGTGTGTCACTTGTGTGAGTGTGTGTTACGCACACGCTTTACACATTGCTCCTGGGATAAGCCTGTGTGCTCTGCCAATCTACCAAGTGGATGTGCAGGGGTTATCTTGGGTGTGCAACTCCCTTACCCTGACTAGAGTGGTGGGTTCTGCCTGGCTTAGGTGTATACCCTAGCCAACCAGAAACCCCATTTCTAACAGTTGTGCTTAGGCTTTTCCATCTAACCCTACTCAGGGAGTCTGGTTAAGGCAGCCAAAACACTGTGGGCCCAATTATTAGTTTTGGCGGTGCAGGATCGGGCAGTATGCCACCACTGCTCCCCTGCACCACTGAGCCTCACCGCCGCCCACCAGATTGCGAATTTAATGTGGCCTAGAGGGTGGGCACTTGGGGGTCCTAGGGCGGTGCCTTTTTCAAAGGTGGCAGTGCCTTTGAAAAGGCACTGCAATGGGAACGCCTCACAAGGTTCCTGCTAGCGTGGACTCGAAAGTCCATTCCATACAGGAACTGTTTTGGATGCACACAGGGGGCACATGTTATGTCCCCCTGTGTGCATCCACAAAGGGAGGAGGCACAGAGGGCCCCCTTTGTTTCCTCTTCACCAGTGTTGACATGAAGTAGAAACCTCCATGTCAACACCGGCGGGCAGGAAACTCGTAATACACTTGGCGGGACCGCGGCAGTCGTGCCAAGCATATTACGGCCTCTCACCACTGCGCCACCTCCATGGAACAGTGGTTCCATGGCGGTGGAGGTCCCAGTGCAGTCTGACCACCAAACTCGTAATGGGGCAGTCAGACCGCTACTGCAGTGGTGGCTGGACCATCACCGCCACGTCCACACAAGTCTGGCGGTCCTCAGACTGCCAGACTCATAATAGAGCCCTAGTTGTAACTATTCTTGAACACTTTTCATCTGTGTAACAGTGCAGGAATAAAGACTGTGAAGAATCACTCTACCGGGATTGGAAGAGATTGTGATACTTGAAGACAGGTTGAGCTGCAATTGCACCAGCACCCTGTCCCCTTATGGGACAAGTAACATGTACTTCATGGGGTTATTGACAGAACCTCCAGCTTTGCGAGTTAGTGAACATCCACAAACATGTATAACTGTGGGCATTCACAACCCGAAATCCGCCAAACTCTGTCCCTGAAAATAGTGGGAAAGTTACTCCAGGCAAGCACCAGAGTAACTCCTCTTCCAGGCTGGGAAGGGTAAGGGATCACCCAAAGACTATAATTGTTTTCTCCATGAAGAAAAACTGAAAAGAAACGAATTTGCTTTGGAGCATTCAGCTGCTCTTATTGTGTGAAACTGTACACAATGTAGATCTTGATAAGACTTCAGCCAATGGCTCTCTTGCACTGAGTGTCAACATTTTCCCCCATGACATATGCACACCGACCTATGAACAAGTGGATTTCAGCAACATGGTGGGTGAACCAGTGCATGACTTTTTAAATGCTTCCCATTCTTTATCCCTTTTTTATTCATTTGTGTACTCATCGTTTTGTTTTTAAACTAGGTTTTCTGGTAATTTACAGCTAAAAGTTTCTTTTCTTTAAATCACTAAGATTCATATTTTCCATTTGATGTGCATTAAAACGAAAAACGTTTTCTATGCCTGCTTTAAACACATCTGTCTGTTCCAGAACACCTGTACATTTTTATTTAGATGCTATGCAATGGTTACTTTTTTTAATTTAACATTTTTATGGAATGTGTATGGCCGCCACATTTAGTTGCAGGTACGTTTTCTTTCCGCAAATGCTTGAAATAAAATTTGAAAAAACAGTGAACCAAATGCCAAGGACAGACCTATTGGCTTCAACAATGCATGCTTTTCTTTCTGCGCAGTCATCTGAATTTGAGGCCAATAAAAAAATCTCAGGTAAATACAAAATACATTTAATGTGGCAAATAACGTGAGCAGACCATGAAGGGTGGTGATTCACGTAGAACACATTCCTCTTGCAAACAGTCCAAGCTTACACAAAAACAGGTAATTGTCCATCAACAATTCTCAATGAGAAGCGTTTTCACAACGCTAGAAAAGTAGACAGAACAGAAACCAAGCTCAATTTGAAGAGGACTCAAAGTATAAGGACCCAAGCAGTTTTCATAGCTATTACAATCAGGATCTAATTTGTTATACCCCACAACTGTGCACTCTGCAAAGTTACCGTAAGTGATTTAGCATGGTATGATCCCTGGTACACAAATATATAATAATTTGCAAATCTCCTTTCAGAATGAAAAATTTCCTAGCTAACGTAACAGAAAGTTTAAATTCTTTTAAGGACTCGGAGGCGAGGATTATGCCTTCTTTCTCCACTTTATTCTCACAGCAGCGTAGAAGTAAACAAAACTACGTTTCCCATGGAACATCGGAAAAACAGTAGTAAGAAACAACATGGCAACAACCAATCAGGAAGGAGCACCAATGTCCAATCTGGGGCTAATGAGCCCAACAAAGTCATCTGTCAGTGTCTCCTCTTCCTCTTTCTGAGTGCGACGACAGCCATCCTGGGCATGTCAGACATCTTGTTTCTGGGAATCAGAACCTGAAACAACAGGGAACACATTACCCAAAGAAACCACTACTAAAACCTGTAAAGCAATAGATAGCAGCCACGTAAAAGACAGCAAAACTTTAACACTCAAATCAAAGCCAAGTACTTACTGCAATACGGGGAGGGGTCTCCTCCAGGAGCATGGGGCAGGATAATCCTCGCCTCTGAGTCCTTAACAGAATTGAAACTTTCCGTTACGTTAGCTAGGAAGTTTTTCATTCTATGTCAGGACTGGAGGCGAGGATTATGCTTGTTCAAAGCTTGCCCACAACCAGCTGAGCCATATTAAGCACTGGTTTAAAATAAAACCTCTTAAAGGTAGAATCCGAAGACCAATCGGCCGCGTTGAGGATATCTTCCAACTGGGTACCCAAGCCAAATGCTTTCGAGGCCATAGCCCCCCGCACTGAATGCGCTCCAAAGTGAAGAAGGCTAATACCCGCTTCTTGCATCACCCAACGGACCCATCTAGCGATGGTGGGGTAGGAAACTGCTTTAAAGGGTTTCCGGAGCGCAATAAAGAGTTGACGCTCTCCTGGTGGGCGGAATTCTTCCGTCATTTCCTCATAGGCTTTGAGACATCTAACAACTCACAGTTTTGGAGAGTCAGGGAACTCCGGGTAGTAGATAACCCTGGTATGGCATTTGGTACGCCGAAGCAGTGTGAAGGTAACCCCTTCCAAGACCCGCCTGCAAGAAACGAGGCAGGGAAGCATGGCTAGTTTTGCTGAGAGTTCTTTTCTGGAGAGAAATCTGTTAGGTTGCCAAGACAGAAACAGGTTGAGAACTTGATTAACATCCCGAAGAGCGGAATAGCGTGGCTCTGGCGGTAACGAAAGACGAATATCCCTCAGAAGCCTGCAACCCAAGGGATGCTCACCGATAGGGGTCCCTTGGATCGGTACATGGCCAGAAGAAATGGCCGACCTAAAGGTGTTGATGGAACGATACACCAACCCGTCCGAAGTGAGCTGTGCCAGGTAATTCATGGTGTGAACAACGTCTGCGACCAAGGGATCAAAACCCCGTCGCAAACACCAACGGGTCCATCTGCCCCACGCAGATTTGTACCTCTTGACCGTACTATCCACCCAAGCCTTAGAGATGAGGTTCTCAGCCTCTCGCAAAAGTCCTGGGGCCTCCCATCTGCCCCTGAAAACCGCCACACCACAAAAAATAGCGACCCCGTCGCCACCAGCGGATGATGAACCCCGTCCGGGTTCGTGAGGAGAGTCGGAAAGTGGGGGAGTAGGATTGAAAAATCCCAAGAAAGTTCCAAAAGAACCGGAAACCAGACTTGTGACTTACAAAGAGGGGTAATCAACACCAGCTCTGCTGACTGCCTGCAGACTTGCGCTGACGTCCGAGTGATCATTGCGAAAGGAGGGAACGCGTAGCCCTGCTCTAGACTCCAGTCCTGAAGCAAGGCATCCGTGACCACTGCAAAGGGGTCCGGTCTCCAGCTGAAGAACCGCAGGATCTGGTGGTCCAGCCTGGACGCAAACAGATCCACTGAAAAGGGATCCCAGAGCTCGTTCAGCGCCGCAAAAACGGGCTGATCCCGTTTCCATAGGCTGGAATCCCAGAAGTGTCGAGATTGGAAGTCCGCTTCCAGGTTGTCTCGGCCCGGCAGGTACTCCGCGGTGACAGAAATCTGACTGTCCAGGCAATATTGCCAAAAACTCGCCGCTAGATCAGAGAGAGCCTTCGACCGGGTACCTCCCAGGTGATTCACATTACGGACTGCGGAGATGTTGTCCATTTTCAGGAGAACGAAGGACTGTACCGAGTCTCTGGTCCAGCAACACACTGCAAAGGAGCCCGCCAGGAACTCCAGACAGTTGATGTGTAATTTCTGTTCTTCGGGTGACCACAAGCTGCATGTAGACAAATCGCCACACCTGGCACCCCAGCCCTGCCTGCTGGCGTCTGATTCGATCACCAAATCGGGGGCTGAGCCGAAGATCGCTCAGCCATTTCAGGCCTCCATGTGGTCCAACCACCATTGGATCTCGGCTTTCGCGTCTGCCGACAAGGAGATCTTGTGCGAGATGGGGAACCCTCTGCGGAGGAAGAATGCCTTGAGCGCTGAAGGGCCCTGCAATGCAGTGTACCTGGAAAGATGGCTGAATTGAAGCCGATAAAAGACCCACTACCCGGGCCAGCTGGCGAAGAGAAACCTGTTGTTTGGACAGGACACAATGCAACTCGTGTCGAATCTTGGATATCTTCTTGGAAGTGAGGCTGAGAGTAGAGGTTGTGGGGTTGATCACGAAACCCCAAAAATGTAAGAGACTGAGCAGTTTGTAACAGAGTATTGTTCTCGTTTATCACAAAGCCCAGGTTCTGAAGGAGGGAGACGGTCATCTGAAGCTGGGAAGTCAGTTGATGAGGGCACGAAGCCATCAAAAGCAAGTCGTCTAAATACACGATCATCATGACCCTCGAGCTCTCAAAAACTCCACCGCTGGCTTTAGGACCTTGGTGAAACACCAGGGGGCCGAGGAATGACCGAACGGGAGAGCTGTGAACTCGTGAATGAGGTGTCTCCAAGCAACCTGAAGAAAATGTCTGTGAGGAGGGAAAATCGGGATCACCAAGTAGACGTCCTTGAAGTCCAGACGGACCATCCAGTCTTGAGGATGAAGAATGTCCCGAAGGAGATGGATACCTTCCATTTTGAAATGGTGATAAACGAGCCATTCGTTGAATTTGCCGAGATTTATAACAGGTCGTTTGCCTCCGTCTGTCTTGTCCACCAAGAAAAGATTGCTTAAAAAACCCCTGGGATGCAGGGAGGTAAGGGAGATAATGCCTTTGCGGAGGAGGGAGGCTACTTCCTCGTCCACTAAGGCTGCGTCTTGCATGGAAAAACTGGATGGGCCGGGGTCTGGTATTTTTGAACTGGATGTCCCATGAACTCTATGTGAAACCCCTGTACCGTTTGGAGAACCCATGCGTCATGCGTTAGAGGCAACCAAGCCTGTTAACAATTTGCCAGCCGCCCCCCTATGTTTAACGGGGAAGAAGGGTGAACACTCACCGGAATTAGAGGCAGAGGCTCCTCCCTGGAATCCTTTTCCTTTCCCACGCCGTCCTCTATTAGGGTAAAAGTTCCTGAAACGGGACTGGTCTTGGTAGTGACCGGAGCCTCTCTGGTTAGCCTGGGGGTGCTGACGACCAGCCGAGCGGCCCCTACCTCGACCGGCCCCGCATAAAAAGCACGGGGGAAAACTTTCTTTATTGTGGACTGAGCCCTGTCCAGCGATGTGAAAGTGTTAACAAATTTGCCGAGCTCTTTCACAAAAGGCTCGCCAAACAACCCACCTTCCACGATAGCGCCAACCTCGGAATCTGCCAGGTCCCCTAACTTTGGGTTTATCTTTATAAGAAGGGACCGGCGGCGCTCGGTGGAGAGGGCGCAATTCGCATTGCCCAAGAAGATAACCACCCTCTGCGCCCAGCTTGAAAGGGCCTCTGGTGAAGTTATGGAACCAGAATCTTTAGCCTCTTCGGCCATATCCAGAATTTTTGTGGCTGGGCCGAGAGCGTCCAGGAGCTTGTCGTGGCAAGCTATCCAGGATCTATCAATCCCTTTTTTGGGATCACAAATAAACTTTTGAAGGAAGGTAGACATGTGGGGGTCAATCTCTGGGGTCAGGGCCACTTTCCCCTCCAAAGATGGGCATGGACACTCCGCCCATAGGCAGTTACGGGCCTCCTTCTCTAAAGGACGGAGATTGTGCTCCGCCACATATGTGGCGACTTTCTCTCCCAGGACCCACTCCAAGGAGGGGGGTGACGATATAATTGGGGTCCAACATATCAGAAGTGAGCTTTGGGGGAACGGGTGGGCGAGAGGGAAGCCAAGGCCTTGAAGGGCCGGTAGAATCACCAGCCGCATCCGTGTCGATAGACTGGGGGGCCAAGGGGCCGGGCGGAAGGCGGGAGATTCCCAGCAGGCTGCACCTTCTGGCTCATTACAAACGCCTGTCGCGGATGCTCGAGAGTGTCAGAATCCAGCCCCGATTCCCGGGAACGCTTTGCCGGCGGGGAGCCAGTGGTATCGGGGCCCAAAGGAACTGAGGCGAAAGGGCCAGCAGCCATGCACTGCTCCAGGCGGGAAAATGCCTGATTAATCTGGCGAGATAGCCTATCTTCCAAGGGGGTGATGGCCTGATCCACCGCTTGGTAAATGGATGAGTCCACCGCCTCATAAAAGGCATCACCCTAGGCCATGTCCGCAAGAGGATCTTCCTCCTCAGGGAATTCATCATAATACTCCATGGCGAGAGTGAAGGTGGTTGGATGGGGGTGGACATCTTACAGTGCCCACAATGGCGTAAATGTTGAAAGGCTGGGTGGCAACCCACACTTTGGGCGGTAAAATCCGCAATTTATATGGGGTTCTAGCCGCAGGGACAAATGCTGGCTAAAACTAGGATACCACAAGTCTGCAAACCCCACTTGAGGGTAAATGCTGGTCCGGGCTGCGTCCCCCTTGAAGGCCTTCACAGGCCAATACAGGACCTCAGAGAGGTGTCAGGATGTGAAATATACAGACTCCAAATCCCTTTGTGGCAAAGCCAGGAAACGGAGCGTGAAACGTGTAAAATCGGCGGTTCGCGGTAATTAACACACCGCTGCCGCGTTCAGACCCCCAACCGGGCGTTCTCCCTGGACCAGAGCTCCGCTGACACTTCAAGCGCGCGTGCAGCATTTGAACTCCTTGAACTGTCGCGCCGAAGCCGGCCTCCCGCACCACCTATAGGCAGGAGGTCTGCAGAGCAAGCCAGCAGGTGCCACGTAGGGAAGGGAAAGCCCGTATCTGCGGCGCCACCAAAGAGGAGCGCCAAACGCGCTCAAAGCAACACACAACACACCACGATACGCAGTCCAATGACAAAAAAGAGCAAATACCTAAAAAGAAAATACACTGCGGGTGGAGCCCGATATACACGCCTGAAGGCAAAGCACACAGCTGATAAGGAGCCAATAAAATTGTAAATATAAGCACAAAGCACTACACAGAAAAAACTAAGGAGCACTTATCTCTAGCTGCGGAGCAGCGAAGAAAGAGGAAGAGGGGACACTGACAGAAGACTTTGTTGAGCTCATTAGCCCCTGATTGGACATTGGTGCTCCTTCCTGATTGGTTGTTGCCATGTTGTTTCTTACTACTGTTTTCCCGATGTTCCATGGGAAACGTAGTTTTGCTTACTTCTACGCTGCTGTGAGAATAAAGTGGAGAAAGAAGGCATAATCCTCGCCTCCAGTCCTAACATAGAATCTAAGAGGCATATTTAGAAGCCCCTAAAGCTACCGAAGCGTCACTTTTTCTGATGCTCCAGTGTCGTTGTTCCATACCCCATATTTACACGGTGGCCACCTTGTAAATATGACCCTTTCCGAAGCAGTCCGCTGTGGCAAACGAGTAGGCAATGGATGTTGTAGTGGGCGTTCCACCACAGCACCCATGTCTTTTTGGCGCTCCCCCATATTTGCAAGTATGGGGCAGTGCCAAAAACTAAGGCAACATATAACCTGGTCTTAGGATGGCAATATGAGGAGAAATTAATAATTTCTCCTCATAGTTTGATCTTTCAATGTGTGCTGCATTCTACAGCACACATAGAAACAGCAAATCACCTTTAAAGATTGTTAATGGGCAGGAAGGTGTACCTTCCTGCCCATTAACAATCGCCCCTGCAGCGCAGGCACCCTTGCAACATGCGCAAGGATGCCTGCACTGGCTCAAGGCAGCTTTATTTTTTAGCACCAGCACTAGGGGAATTGCAGGGGTGCGCCATATATTTGTAAATACGGCTCATGCCGGCTTTTTGAAACTGTCGGAGTGCGCTGTTGCCAAATTTGATGTTACACTGCGCTCCGACATTTTCTTGTACACATCTCCCTAGGAATGTTTTTGAGGTTTAAGCTGTGGACTTTCTAGTCCTAGCCACTTGAAATCCTCAGAGACCATGAAAGGTGAACATGATAAACAAATAATCTGACTCATTATCACTTCATTCGTATTATTATGCGTTAGGAAACACTGCTATGATGTTTATGTTTTAAGAGTTATTGTAAAGCTTCCACTTGGGACAGTAACCAACAAAGTCTTGGAAGAAAAAATGAAGGCCACTGTTGGTGCACTCAAATAAAGTTACATCATCCTCAAAATGGAGAAAAGGGACAGGCTGCTGATGCATAAAAGGAACATTGGTGCTAATATTGTCAATCTCATCAGAAAGATTATTACAGAACGAACTGAAAAATATTGGGCCTCATTCACAAAGGCTTTGATATAAGTGGGTGTGACTTAGTCTTGTGGTACTCCTGGGTACCCAGGAATTCCAGGAGTAAGTCAGCTGTCTTACAAGAGTGTATCACAGCAAAACCTGTTTGAATCAGGCCTGTTGCATCTAAACCCCACCCATGCCAAATACCAATACTCACAAGGAATTAATTTCCTTTGGTATGCTTACCATAATAAATTTGGGCAGTTTGTAAACTTTAACTGATAATGATTTATCTCAAATCCACCTACCATTTGATACAAATATTCTGAGAAAAAGGGTACTGTTAATGGAGTCAAAATAGAAAACACAAATAAAATACACAAAATAAAAAACAGAGGGTCTCATTTACAGGAGGCCTGCACCCTCGGAGCATCACTTTTAATGGCGCTCCGATGGCTCAGGTCTCTCGATCATATCTTGCGTGGCTTTGCATGGCCCCGTAGATATGGTGTAAGGCATTGCCGCGCAAGTCACTGCATTGCCTCACACTATGTCATGGAGGTGTTCCATGGGTTTTGCAGTCGGTGTTCCCATGCAACAACCATGGACTTTGACACATTCCCAGATTTATAACGTTGAGTACATCTGGGAATGTTTAAAGATTGTGCATCTCCCAGGGGTGGCATAACGAGGAGAAATAACTATTTCTCCTCGTTTTTTCCTGTTTAGGTCTTGCCTGAGCCAGCGCATGCGCTGCTCTGTGAGACATTTAATAAGTGGATTTTCAAAGTGCTACCACATGCTTTTTCTGGTCTCAAGCTTGCGGTTATGCGAGCCATCTGCTTTTCCGTCATGCCTCATTAAACACATCGCTTGCGGCACCCTTTAAGCGTGGTCACTTTAGCCTGCTCCCACGCGGGGAAGGCCCCTCGGCGCTCCCAGTTGAATTTCTTTCTTGTAGGATTTTCACATTTCTCAAAGCATGTAAAAGGCTGCATTTCATATATATTTTTTTTTACACAAGGAGATAGATATCCCTGCGGTTGTGCCTCATTAAGCACATCGCTTGCGGCACCCTTCCAGCGCGATCACTTTATCCTACTCCCACGCGGGGATGGCCCCTCGGCGCTCCCGGTTGGATTTCTTTCTTGTAGGATTTTCACATTTCTCAAAGCATTTAAAAGGCTGCATTTCATATATTTTTTTTTACACAAGGAGATAGACAGTCCTGCGGTTGTGCCTCATTAAGCACATCGCTTGCGGCACCATTTCAGCGTCATCACTTTCACTTTTTCCTGCTCCCGCACGTGCACGCGCATCACTAGTGTGTTTTTTTTAGCGGGATGGCCCCTCGCGCTCCCGGTTGAATTTCTTTCTTGTAGGATTTTCACATTTCTCAAAGCATGTAAAAGGCTGCTTTTTATATTATTATGTTTTACACAAGGAGATAGATAGTCCTGCGGTTGTGTGTGTGATGGTGTGTATTTTGAAAACCCATGAATGATTGTTTAAAGTGATCTAGAAACGTTAGAAGCTCATAATATCGGCTCTATGAGATAAAAACAAGTTATTCAGGAGCTATAGTTCTTTATAGCAGTTCTATTGCCCACACTTAGGCGGCTTGTTTGCTGATGCTTTGACCCTGGGTGGGAGGGGGAATGTATGTGTGCACATACCAGACATCCGCAAAGATCACGTTTCAGCACCTTTAGTGTGGGGCTTCTGCGGGACTCACGCTGATCTCCGTTCCCCGCAATCCAGCCCGAATTCACCTCTCGGGTGCACACGCCAAATACCCGCATGTGCCTGCACCATGGGCCGATAAAGGCTGAACTTGACTTGGTTTCTGGGGCTCGCACACTGCACACAGACTAGCACCCCTGTTGTCTTGCAGTAGCGCCTCCCTCGAGCGCTGCGTGATGGGCACCTCCCCCACCGCATCTCAGCCGAGTGAACTTCTAGTGAACTGCTAAAGGCTGGAGGTCTGTTGAGCAAACACCGGCGCCATGGTGGGCCTAATTTCATTGCAGTCAGCGGCAGAGGCGCTTAACCCCTTAGGTCCCGGCCTGCTGTAGCAGCAGCTTTCCCGTCACGCACTGCATGCTTGGCCCTCCCGGGTATGGAGGATGCAGGGGGTGGCGGACAACGTTGCAAAGAGCCTGGCATCTTGTGGTAGTCTCGGCTCCCCTGCGACCAGGTGCAGGGTATCTGCCCCGACAGGTTGGTGCAGGACCTGCTGGTAATAACGTCTTGTATATAGCACTTAGATGTGCCGGTTCTAGTCGCTGCAGAATATTTACTAATTATATGTAGCGGTATACCTCACACAGGCCGCTCCAGAGAGTTGGCACGTGAAAGGACAAACGAGGGCACGCACTGAAAGCACGAGAGCCCTGCCGGGTGAAGTCACTTCATGGCATGACCAAGAACATGGCCTCAGACCTATGTGTAGCCATCCCCTTACACGCTGGGTTGAGGGGTTCCTTCAGTGCCATTCTGAAAAAACAGGTGCGTGTGCCAAGCAGTATTGGGGTTCCAGGCCCAGAAAGCAAATGTTTTCCAAGTCGGGTTGGACCATTGGTGAGCAGCCGTGGGGGTCGGCAGACCACTGGCCGAGCCAGCGCTGTTCCGCAAAGTTACGCCTCTGCACAACACAGCGGGCTCTTAGTAACTCATGCCTGAATTAACAGAGCCCTCACAGTGGGCGACCTCCACAGCTGGCCACGGGCCTGGCAGGGGGAATCCAGCGGCGACATCCCCACAACCAGAGGATCGTGCCCAATTTGCATTAACCGGGCACCGCAGAGCATATTGCATGTCCCAGTACAATTCTTAGTCCGAGTCGGGGCCACATAGGGTACTTTCGGGGAAAGCAGTTGCGGTTTTTAAGCACCGGTTACATAATTTTTAAATGAAGCTGCAATTAGGCCGCTACCAGTTGTGGAGATTTCTGGCAGCCGGTCAGAAAAGGTTTGATTGACATAATTGCCCCCATGCAAAACAGACGTACATAGAAAAGCTTATGTTTTATTAAGCGACGTGAGGCGGATTTGTCAGAGATAGTAAACCCTACTTTCCAAAATGGGAAAATCTTCAAATTTTAAACGAGTTAGTAAAATGATTAATTTTCGGTTTGCTGAATTTACTTGTTATAGAATTTACAGACTTTGTATTGCGGTTGTTGCAGGTTCCATAAACGCGTGTCATGACTGGCCAGCTGCGTTTCTTACTATTCTGGTACCTGAGTGGCATTAACAGATCCTCGCGCTACCTCCACACTCGCATAACTCAGTTGCATGTGTACAGTGACCAGAGTCGGTGCTCCGATTAGGTGGAATATGGTGAAACAGCCCCGAAGCACTGTGAGCGTATTTTTTGCGCAACTCGTACGCCCTACGCCGCGGCTGGAATTCTTATCCAAGTTCTGGAGGTGCGCTTGTCAGTTCCGTCGCTGCTTTGGTACCCAAACTGGGGCGGCCGCAGCACGATCGCACGCAAAGAGCACGGGGACGCGTGCTTCTTTGTTCTGCTCGTGTGTCGGGGCTGAGATCTCGGCGTGGTGGTATGGGGTATACACTGCTGGACCCCACTTGTGCCAGGGGCCGCGGGCATCCCGAGTGCTTGCGGTCGTACCCGTTGACATGTCTGCCATGTCTGTGGCACTGTGAGCTCCCGGGGTGCTGCTTTGGGTACTCAGGGATGCACCATGTATCCATGAGCGAGCTCCCGACACGTACATCCCTTCACTGCGCATTCCAGTGGCGGGACAGGTTTAGACACCCCATGTCGTCTCTGGTGCCACGCTTTTTTTGGGGGGGCCATAGGGGGGGCGCTATCCCTTCAACATACGCTTGGTGGGGAGTAGGGGTTGCTTTCCCCTTATGTGTGTTGCTGCGAGCTCCTTGCAGCCCTGTACCTCAACTCTGCACCTCTAGAGTGTGATGGTGTTATGGCTTTCCTGCATGATTCTGACGGGGTGCTACTCGCGGTCTGTAGGTGTGGTGTGCTGGTTTACGCATTGAATGGATGAACAGTGCTAACAAGGTGCGCAAAACTACCGAAGTCCCGTCCCTTTAACTGGGGCTCCCGTGCTGTTAGGGGGTGTTCAGGTGCGAGGTCCCGACAGACTCGTACCTCTCTGCACCCCTAGGGTGATGGCATGGTCCAGGTATGTGCTTCTGACTGCCCCATCCTTTTATCAGGAGATGTTGGGGGCGGTGTGGGGGTTGTCCCTTAGCCATGCAACAGTTGATGTTGTTGCACTAAGGATATTGTGCTGCATAACTAAATACTTAGAAGGTCCCAAAAGCAAGACCTATTGGCTATGAAAATGCTTGTTCTATATGTGCTGCATTCTGCAGCACACATAGAAAGAGGAAAACACATCCATTGATTGTTTTTGTGTAGGAAGGTTTACCTTCCTGCACAAAAAGAATCATTCCGCCATGCTGCAAGGGTGCCTGCGTTGGCACATGGCAGCCATTGGTGCGCCAGTGAAGTGAAAGAAGACAGGAATGCCCCGCATCTCATAGATACTCTGCATTCCTGTCCTTTTATTTTGATGCAGGGGAGCACAGGGTAGTGACTTATTGCGCTGCCTTGCGTCAAAATATTGCAAATGAGGCCACCATTTTCTTCAGGAGAACATATTTCTTTGTGAATAAATGATCTTAGAAGATCTGTTCTACAATGTCAAACCCAGAACCAAAGGCTTTTGATACAGTAATTACCTGATTAAGGCATATGGCACTCTTTAATGCATTTAGTGAGGTGTTATTTAACTGGACATACTGGCAAACACCTTTGCTATTGACTTAGTATTGGCTGGAGTTTGAAGGATAAAAGATAAAAAAGCAAAGCCTGACCACACATGATAAAGTGGTTTATCAACAGAAGTAGTTTTTTTAGGATGTCATGGGCACTCACTAAATTTGTACAAAAACTCAACCTGCAGTTATATATCTGCTAGTGTTTACGTATAAACCACTGTTAATATTTGTTAGCTATACATTTTTTGGCCATGATCATTTTTCAGACAGAAAATAAATTCGACCACAATGAACGAGGAGAAAGAAAAATAACGAGCTGATATATATGTGTGATCTCTGCCATTAAAATACCAACGTGCAAAGTTCTAATGAAAAATCAAACACCATGAGTACCATTTTATCAAGATTTTGCAGCCCACGATCAATCCTCTCATATTATAAACCTTATTTATTATATGCATAAAGCCCTAAAGATATAAAGTTCTATTGGTATAAAGTTCTAATGAAAACAAAACTCCATAAACACCATTCTTTCAAGATTTTGGTTATGCATCCCACGATCAACCCTCTCATATTATAAACTCTGGGGCAGATTTACAAGCCCCTTGCGCCATTTTTGAGTCATTTTTCCCATGTTAAAAATGACGCAAAAGTGGCACAAGGGGCTTGTAAATCTGCCCCTCTGTTTTTATAAAAACCCTCAAATTGATTTAAAAAAAAATGGCTGCTGTGGATCTCAGACCAGGTTTTAGTCTTGAGACAGCAAGTGGAGTAAAGTAAATGGAACTTGGAGTCTTGCATGCTTCAAAGACAGCAAAAACAACAAGCTTAGATCCAGGGGTGCTGGGGCTGCATCACGACCTTGTGTGAGAGCTTCTGCATTGAGTATTTAGCAACATTTTCAAAATACCTTCAGTGACAACCTCTTCGGCTGTTCGTGTTCACAGATCAGTCCTCCTCAATGGAGGATACTGATGCACAGCAAAGCCAAACGTTAAAGTCAATAAGCCTGAAAATGTATTTTTATTTACAAATGTAAAGGTTTAGGAGACAACTGACCTACTGAAAAATCTCAAGGCCCTCACTTTTGTGGTCACAGAATAATGATATCACTTTAGAGCGAGTTTACGTTGGGATGTGCTGTGTAGACCCCACATGTCCCGATGTGACTGTGATCATGAGACTTGTGTATATGAACATGTTGCTATCCACAGCAGAATTTAGATTGTTCCCTCATTAGTAGGTGACCAGGAAGAGAGCTTGATTCTGTGTCTGTAGAATCTGTGAATGCTGCACTCACAGTACAATTGTCAATTGTCCAGTTCTTGACACATCTACCAGTAGCATCTGAAGAGACATGCATGCGTTTGGTGGCTAGCCACAAGCGGAAGTGCGCACATTGTCTGTAGCATAAACATGACGTAAGAATATTATGTTACATTTAGTGAGTGATAGGGGCCGCGAGGGGAGGGAGGGTGCCGCCCCTTTTTGCGGGTCGTTAGCGCGAGATGGCGGGAGTGATCATGCGGCAGGGGAGGCGAAAAACAGAGGGGCTTGGCAGGGGAGCGCGTTACGCATCTCCCCGGCATCGTCAGTGGAGAACCGGGGCTGCTCCTATGTCAGGAGAGCAGCCCTGCGATTGAGAAGGGATGCGGAGTCCTCCCCCCCGGGAGAGACCCAGAGGTGGGTGGCGGGGCCCGCCAGGTGAAACGCGCGGCAAAGCGTGAGATGAGGAGCGTGAGGCGGCTTGAGGAGGGAGAAGGGGAGGTCCAGAATGCCAGCAAAGCTGCAGTGCAGCGGGGGCAGGAAGGGCGGCAAAAAAGTGGCTCAGAGGCGAGATAAGGGCCCAGTTGAAGGCCCCCAGCTGCAGGGAGATGCACCCTTGTTGGAGGTTGGGGGAGCAGGGGTGAAAAGAGACGGATAAAAGGGGGCAAGAGGGGGGGGAAGGAGGTCTCTGCCCAGGTTAACCCTGTGGGGCCAGAGGGAGAAGATGTGGATGGGGCTGGGGTTTCAGTGGGCATCAAGGGAATGTCTGGGAATGAGGTGGGGGGGATCAGAGATGGGCCCTGGGTTGTGGAAGAAGGGGGTGAGGGTGCCCCCATTGACTTCGAGTCTGAAGGGAGTGAAAGGGACTGGGAGGGGCTGGATATTTTTCCCTCATGGATTGAGGACATGCGGGGTACAGGGAGGTTGTGTCAGGGGGAGGGTTACCATACGTGGGGGGGCCTGGAGGTGTCAGGGTGGGAGGACAGGGGCTGGCCGGGGTGGGGCCAGCGGGGGTGGAGGGTGGATTGAGCGGGGTGTCTTTGGAGGCAGCGTCAGGGCCCAGTGGGGCTGTATTGCAGGCCATGGTGGGAATGGACTGGAGTGATGGGGAGTAGGTGGGGGAAGCGGTGGACCTTAGTGTGGTAGGGCAGGCATAGGCAGCCGGCACTTTAGGGTCAGGCAGGAAGAGGAGCTGGGATGGAAGTGAGAGGATGAGTAGGCCCAGCACACCAGACCATTCCTTTTTCTTGCAGAAAGTGGAGAAACGGAGGGCGCCAGACTTGGCAGAGCTGGGAGCGGCTCAATGGTGCCGAGGAGAAGGGAGGGTGGAGCCTTGCGTGGCGTTCCCAGTACCGGCGTGAGATCACGGCGTGGCTGGCATAAGTAGGCCCAGGGCGGGTTCACCCGCCCCAACACCCACGGGACCACGGTCCGGGGGACATTGTGGACGAAGGAGCTCCAAAGAAAGGCATTTGAGTGAGGATAGGAGGGTGCAGTCTGCACCTCCGGCTGAGAAAGCCTGGGGTTTTGGGGAGCAAGTGGAATTAGATTATGAAGAGGACAGCATGGAGGAGGGCGAGTTGAGGGACTTCAAGGAGGAGGGCAGGGGAAGCGAGTAACGGTGTGTCTAGTGTTTTACAGGTGTCATGATGCCCGGCAGAGCCCACGGGTCGGACATCGCGTTGGGACGAACGGTGGGCCCCACGTGCAAGGCGGACGGAAGGATGATGGGTGGAGTCCTTAGAGCCAGATAAACGTGATGGGGGATTGCGACCGCTAATGGTGTCAGTGGGTGTGGGAGGGGGGGTAAGGAGGGGGAAAAGGGGGGTAGGTTGTGGAAAGGAAAGTATGTGCTGGATGTGGGAGTGGGCACGGAGGACGCAGGTAAACTGTCAGGGAGCACAGCAGACAGGGTTATGGACAAAAAAGAGACAGTGACAATAACGACAGGGGAGTCTGAGAATAAATTAGAGAGTAAGGAGTTAAAGATAAAGGGGTTGTCTTATATGGGAGTGACCAAGCCTTTGGGCGCACACTTAATGTTGGCAACTAAGGAGCGGATCTGGAAGGGTGAATATGTGGAGATGCTTAACCTGCTGCACAGAGAAGTTAGGGCAAAAGAGGGATCAAAAGAGGAGGAGTATGAATTGGCCAAGAGGCCGAAAGTGCCGCTCTCAATTGAGAATTAGACAGCTGCATTCTTGATATATGCAAGTGTTTACTGCGAGAAATACCCAGAGAGGTGTGTGGCCATGTTCAAATACATGGATGTGATCAGGAAGGCCCAGATTACAGGGGGTGGATATGCATGGGCACAATGCGACAAGGAATTTAGAGCATGCATGGCGTGGGACACGGAGGTGAAATGGGGAGAATTGGACACAGATTTATGGCAACATACGATGGGGTTGTCCGGAGCGGGGAAACTATCTTCACGGCAAGCAGCCTACCGCTCGTGTATCGGCCCTTTCAAGGGAACCCCACCCGAGGAGGAGTGGGCGGTACGGGTAGAGGACAGACAGGAGCACGAGGGTCTTGCTGGGATTTTAACAAGGTGATATGAACCCGGGAATATTGTAGATTTCGGCATGACTGCTCAAATTGCGGAGGCAGACGCGCCTTGGTTAATTGCTTCGGGGGAGGGCAGGGGCAACAACAGGGAAACCAGCAGTGGCAGTGAGGGGGTTTAAGACAGGAGGGCAACAGCAGCAGGCTTTCGCAGGCGAGAGAGGGGCTAAAGTGCCTGATCCAAAGGGATAGAACGGATAAATTGATCGCAGCGTTACAGGGTTATGGTGACCAGGAGGCTGCAGAGCGTTTGCGGTCAGGGTTTCAGGATGGCTTTAGACTAGGGTACGATGGACCTAGAACGAGAAGGTGAGCAGACAATTTGGAATCTGTAAAAGCACATCCCGACATAGTGCAAGGAAAGTTGGATAAAGAGGTGAATGACGGCCGCATGGCAGGTCCCTTCGAGGAATGGCCACTGGAAAACTTGATTGTGTCACCTATAGGTGTGGTGCCGAAGAAGGAACAAGGGCAGTTCCGTTTAATACAGCATTTGTCGTGGCTGGAAGGGAGTTCGGTAAACGATTTCATCGACGAAAGTGAGGCCACTGTTTCTTATTCATCAGTTGACGTGGCCATGTCACTGGTAGTGACCGCGGGCACAACGGCAATGATGGCAAAGTGCGACATAAAGTCAGCTTTCCGGTTGCTTCCAGTTCACCCGGATGGTTGGGATCTTCTGGGCATACATTTCAATGGTACGTGGACAAAGCATTACCGATGGACTGAAGCACTTTTTGAATGCTTCAACACGTTCCTGCAATGGTTGTTCTCGAAACGGACAGGTCACCAGTTGGTAACACATTACCTGGATGACTTTTTGTTTGTGGGCACCTCAGACTCCACGGACTGCTAGAAGATCATGAGGGAACTTGGGGTGGCTTTGGCACCGGAAAAGACTATGGGGCCCTTTACAGCTCTTTCCTTTTTGGGCATTGAGTTGGACCCTCAATTGATGGAGGCACGCCTTCTGGAGGACAAAAAGCAGCAAATGTTGGGGCTGCTGGCGACAATGTTGTCGAAAGGCATAGTCACAGTGAAAGAGATTCAGGTGCTGCTAGGGCACCTCAACTTTGCTTGTAGAGTGGTGAGAGTAAGGCGGACGTTTTTCAGATGACTGGGCAGGGCGCTAGCAGGACAGAGACCGCCACACCATCATGTATGGCTGTCTGCAGGTGCGAGAGAGGACTTGCGAATGTGGCAATTTTTCTTGCAGGAATTCAATGGGATTCCACTGATGCGGGAGGTGGACATGGTGTGGAATGTCCAGATATTTTCCGATGCCGCAGGGAGCAAGGGCTTTGGCCTCTACTGGCAAGGAAAATGGTGTGTGGAACAGTGGTTGGCAGAGTGGGCGGGGGGGTAGGAGTATTGCACTTTTGGTGTACTTCCCTATAGTGGTGGCTGTCACACTGTGGGGGGAACAATTGGCCCACAGGAAGGTGGCTTTCAGAATTGACAACATGACGGTGGTGAAAATCGTAAACCGACAGTCTGCCAGGGATGCACAGGTTTTGAAGTTACTGAGGGTTTTTGTTTTGGGTTGCTTACGTCATGGTATTGCATTAGAGCAGTGCATGTGCCAGGAGTGGACAATGACATAGCGGATGCTTTGTCTCGTTCACAGTGGGGGAGATTCCGTGGGCTAGCCAAGGACGCAGACAGGACTCCGACCCACCTGCCACAGAATTTGTGGTATGTAGGCAACACAGGATGTTGCAGCTGGTTTTAGGTTCCCTGGCACAATCCACGAGGGCAGCATACAGGGCAGTGTGGGAGGAATTTCTGCTCTCGGGAGCTAGGCGGCGGGATTCAGCGGTGCTACGAAGGGAAGATGTGATACAGTTTATGCTGGATTTGATTGATAGAAGACTTTCTAGGGTTACGATCGCGGGAATTGCATTTGTGAGGAAACTGTTATGGGGTTATGCGCCATCCGCAGGAAAAATCGGGACGCGGATGCTGGAGGGGTGGGCCAGGGAAAGTGGTCGGGCAAGCAGGACTAGGAACCCTCTCTTTCGGGATTTGCTAGGTAGGGTTCTGCAGACATTGCCAAGGTTATGTACGGATGGTTATGAGGCATGTCTTTTCTCAACACTGATGGTGTGGATGTTTTTTGGGGCCTTTAGAGTGTTGAAAATGGTAGGAACAAAATTGGGGGGAGGACTATGATGGGATGAGGTGTTCCCTGAGCAAGATAGAGTTTGCATTTGGCTTCGCAAATCTTAAACGGATCAGAGGGTACTAGGAAAATGGGTGTCCCTGCAGGCTTCTGAACCACAGCTGACTTGCCCGTGTAGGTGGGAAGCGAGGTGGAGGAACCTGGCTGCCGGCACAGATGGTTTAGTCTTTGTACATGAGAATGGGCGAAGTGCTATGGCCTTTCAGCTATTGGCAGTTTTGAGGAAAGAGCTTGCGGGATTGACGGCAGAGGTTTTGGGACGCATTCCTTCAGGATCAGGGCGGCATCGGAGGAGAATTATAGGGGGTGGGGCAGGGGGACATCATGAGGTTGGGTAGATGGTCCTCGGATTGCAACCGGCGCTATGTGCGCAGCGCAATTGGGGGCGATAGCGCGGTTCTGCTGCTTCTCCTGCTCATTCCATTTTTCTCGTTGCAGGTTCGGTGATGGGTCCCCTCACCAGGGAGATGACTATCTGGAGAGTGGGACATTCATTTGTAAAATGGGCACAGGTCCAGGCCAGCGCCAGTTATTTTGGGGAAAATTTAGGCTTCAATAAAGATTTGTTCAAAGTTTATTGGCGGGGAAGAGGGGGCATGCGATGGAAGGAACTGGTACAGGTCTTGAATGGCGTCTTGGCGGCTGGTACGTGCCCCGACGTTTTGTTTGTACATTTGGGTGAGACTGACTTGGTTAAGGAAACTGGGTTAGCTTTAATGAGAAGCATGAAGCAGGACTTGTCTTTGATTAAGCAGTAGTGGTCGGGTTGTGCAGTCATTTGGATGGAGTTTATGCCACGTAGGGACTGGAGGGGAGCGGTTAATCCGGGGGCGGTAGACAAGGCCCGGAGAAAGCTAAATACTGAAATTGTGCGTTTTTGCAGGCATCTGGGTTTTTCTAGGATCTCACATAAGGACATTAGGTATGACACAGCGGAATTTTTCAGGGGAGATGGAGTCCATTTATCCAGGATGGGCATGGATTTGTATCTACTTGAAATTAGGGAGGTCCTGGCCAGGATGCTGAATGTCCAGCAGCACTAAGGAGTCATACCTAGGAGGCAGGGGGGCAGGAAAATGGGGAGGCGGCGTTTCTGCCTACTCTCCCGCCTTTTCCTGGGTGGCTGGGTTGTTAAAAGTTGGCCAAGATTGGCTAAAGTTTTTTGTTAAGTGTTGGTAGTTTGTGAGCAGGGGCAGGGAAAGGGTAAGCAGGTAGGCTAAGTTTAGACTAGATGTTTGTTAGTTACAGTTGCACAAAGGCAGGCAGGGCTTTGGGTCATTGGAGGGCAGGATTTGTAAATGCAATATTTTGTAATGTTGTGTAATATGGTTGTTATGTAAGGTTATTTTGTGTTCGGCAGGGTGGGGGATTTGATGTGGGGACCGTAGGGGTGGGGGGGAACAGGGGGTCAGGTAATTTATGTACCGTGAGGTTTTAGTTTTGTAAGGCAGTTGCCAGTGTTGATAAACTGTGATATGCACCTGTTTCAATAAAGCGGCCTTTTACACACACAAAAAATTGGCCTTGGTTTGGCTTGCCCCTCCTCCCTCCCAAGGGAGGTTTAGGGGGCAGTCGAACCTGGTGAGGTCTGCCCCCCGGGTAGATTGGGAGGGGGTGGGGGCGAGCCGATTAGCGCAGGGACATCTTAAGGATCTTGGGGGCCCTGGGCCAAACGAATTTTGGGGGCCCCTGTTCGGAACAACTTTTAATTTAAGATCCAATTTCAGATTTTTCATGATCTCTTTAGCCAGGTCACTGACAGCGCAGAAGCACACTCGTCCAAGTTTTCAAATGTGTTTACATCTAATATTTAGTGATAGTGACTAGTGTTTTCAATATTTAACACAGCAGCAGCTCACTAATATAACTGCTAATAATCTCTGTGACGCCCTCCCAATTCGAATATGTAAGGTCCTGTTTTCAGCTAAAATAACCTTTTTATGATGTTGTACAAAAGGTAAACACAGCATTTCTCTTCAAAAGGCCCCTTATACACTCTCTCACATCACCCACATTAAAAATAAGTTAAAGTAAAACAGTATTTGAAAGAATTTGTTTAAAAATTACCCATGGTCACCAGGGTAATGCTCTCTGCAGAACATAGCTGGCTCCATAAGGGGGCCCCCCTGAAAGTCTGGGGCCTGGGGCCAGAGCCCACTTTGCCCATGCCTTAAAACGCCTCTGGATTAGCGGCCATATTGTAGGTTTGGGCTACATTGGGAATAGCCCAATTTGAAAGATAGCCCAAAGGGTTTAAGAGCTGGTTTCGCGCCCTCCCAGCCACCATTTTAGGTTTGTGACCCGGTGGCTGGGAGCGCTGTAGGTTTAGCGTTTTTTTCCATCCTCCCACCCTCTTTTTCTGGTGGTTTGGGGTGTTTTTTCTTTTGGGGACTAGGGTTTTTCTAATGGGACGGTTCTTGGAACAGGTACATAGGGGTTTGGCTAAGTTGTATAGTCATAGTTTGGAATAGGTGCTGGTGGGGTTGTTAAAAGTTGGTCAAGATTGGATGAAGTTTTTAGTTAAGTGTTGGTAGTTTGTGAGCAGGGGCAGGGAAAGGGTAAGCAGGTAGGCTAAGTTTAGACTAGATGTTTGTTAGTTACAGTTGCACAGAGGCAGGTAGGGCTTTGGGTCATTGGAGGGCAGGATTTGTAAATGCAATATTGTGTAATGTTGGAAGAGACTCAGGAAGGAATAGGGTTGGCAGTAGGGAACAGGAGAATGACGGAGGAGTCGAAGTGAGCAAGCAAATTGGACGCAGAAGGAGAAAGAGGAGGGACCATGCAGGCCCATCGGATGCAAAAAGTCAAATGTTATAAAAGCGTGCAAAAGTAAAAAATAGTTCTTGGATGCAATTAGAGGTAGGTGTACTGGTTTCAATGCGGTCTATGAGGGCTAGTTAATGTTGTCCCTTGTGAGACCGCAAAACTGAGGCCAGGATGCTCAGGCTTGGAAGACAGCAAACATGAAACCATTATGTGAAATGTCTAACCTATAAAAACGTTAGCAGTTCAATGATAATGTTATAGGCTCTCCCTTATCTTATACTCAAAAAGCATATATGGATGTGCTGCCTAAGCCCATTGGTATCTGAATTATGAGTTCTGCTGTTTCTTTAAAACAGAGACTGCTTTCTCCATCCTTGGTACCAGGTGATGATGAAGTGGGATGAGCCCCCTCCAGCAGATGACAGGCATGGGCAGCTCAGAGGTGAGAGTTCCAACAGGGTGCTTTCTATACTGTGCTCATACTTATGCGTTTTAGAAGTGCTTCCCGGTAATTTTGGAATGTATGGCCTACGCCAAATTGCATAAACGAACAGGAAATCTGCTCTCCCTCTGCACTAGTCCAATCTTGCCTCTAGTGACTTAGTAATACCCATACCAACAGAATAGTAAAAGACCAACAGAGAATAACATTATTTTGATGGTGACATTTGCAGAGGTCAAAAACGGAATTGTTTCTACATTCAAACAGCCTTTTTTTTTTAACCATTTCACAAATTGGTGTTCCAATCTGTATGGCATTTGTCATATCTTCCCTTCTCTTTGCCCCTAGCTATGTGTTTCCATGAATCTGCCCTCCTTTGATAATCAGCCTGTTAAGTGTTGTGGCAGCGCTGAGGTCTCCTTGCGTTTTCAAATCAATATGTCAGTTGGTCCGTGAAACACAAGAGCATCATATGGCTTGTGGTATTTTGTGATACTTGCATAGGTGGTGTGGTTTCTTGGGCTGTGGAATGTGGTGAAATAATTTGTTTCGCTTTTCATGTTGTGGTTACTGTGGCATAAGAACACACATCTTGTGTAAATGATAATAAAGAATGTATTAATTAATATAATAGTGATACAAACTCCTACTCCTTAACCTTGCTCAAATTCTTAAGTCCCCTTCCCCCTCCCTCTCCGTCACTTTGAACAGAGGTTCCAACAACATTATTCCTGGATTTGTCAATCTCAACAAAACATCCCTCCAAGTCAACTAAGTGTTAATTTCAAATCACATATTATTTCATTTCAGGCAGCACATAAAAGTAAACATCTATGGGGCAGATTTATGTTCCCTGGCGCATCCCTGCAAATCAGCATGGATGCGCCAGGGAAGATGCGTCACGCAAGTTTGCCCTTGCGCCACCGCAGATGCGCATGTGGCGCAAGGACAAGCAGATACGTGACGCATCTGCCGGCGTAAGGTTGGCACAGTGCTGAAGTTGCGTCACAAGCGCGACGCAGCTCCAGAACTGTTCCAACCTACCCTATCCCTAACATGGTGCGTCAAGCCTTACGCCTGCTTCAAGCAGGCGCAGGGTTTTGACGCATCAGCATTGGGAAAGTGACTCCGTGAAATCTTATAGATTTCACTGAGTCACTTTTCAGGGGTGTTCCTGCGACGGAACGCCCCCCCTGAGTAGCAACGCCCACATGAACCTGACGCAGGTTTCATGTGGCGCAGGGCTTTACACCGTGACGCATCTCCATAGATGCGTCACGATGTAAATGGGGCGCAAGATGGCGCAGGGTTTACGCCGCTGCTGCGTCACAAAAGTGACGCAACGGCGGCGTAAAAGGGGCGCAAGTCCCTCATAAATCTGCCCCTTAGTTTTCATCCTGATTGCTAATCCCTCTGATCATTCCTTTATAAATTTAAATGAAATCACTGCTATTATTTAACTTCCTGCTCTTCTGGTTGCAAATCGGGTGTTGCCCTTGACCTAAACCAGCTTATGTTTCTGTGGCAGCTGACTTTGCGATATTCTGGAAAAAAAACTTCTTTGTTACTTCATTATAACATCGTATGGCCATTCTACCATTTTAACTTATCAGAGCAGCCACAGCTAAAAGTGTTCATTAATAGGTTTCCCTTAATATTGCCTAACCTCTTTATTTTTTTTCCTTGCAACCTGTCAATGAAAGAGATCTGGAATCTCTTAAAACACTTCTAGCACATTCTTCTTGAATTGTTTTTGATCCGGCGTACATTCACGTGTCAAAATAAATAAATACGTCTTTAAGTTCCCCGAGCCTGGTATTTATTGAGTTTGACACCGATGGCTTATTTTACTGGCTGAGATGCTTTCCTAGGCAGGAAACAAAGATAAACTGAGAGGGTGTTGATGGAGGCCTCGCTTCACGTATGGCACCCAGAAGCTGACACGTAACGCGTCATACATCATCGTCAAGACGCACGCTGGCTTCTGTGGCAAAACAATATCCCCTCGGACACCTCCTCCCAGCTTCGAGCTGCGGCTGTTAATGCTGTCACGGAAAAAAAAGCTGCATATATTCAAAATTGTGCAATATTTATTATGCTTCTGAAGAAAACGATTGCTCACTAAGGTGCCAACTATCTCTGTTGAAACAGATGGTGAATGTCTATAAACGTCAGACATAGCGAACAAAACCCTGCCTACGTCGCCTCATTTGAAAACGCTGTGCGATCAGAGGGCAGAGTCAAACTAAAATGTAAAATGGCTGTGTACAGTAGCACTTCTCTAGACATTTTTATGAATAAAAAAGTGTGCGAATCTGTTTTTATATAGCTATAGTTACTGCTTGTTGGAGAACATGGCTACGTTTTTGTAAATATGTCTTTTAACCGAACACTGACACCCAACACTGACACCTTTTATTTTTTACAATATAAATATGCAAATAGTTAGATTTGAGTTAGGTGTCACATATGAAGTTTATAGTGGTGCAGCAGCTGTCTTGTAGCTACGGCTACACACGCACTGAATGTCAGTGGTCACAAGCAGCAAGAGGAGCGCATGAATGGCCCGCTAACATGCTTGTGAATGCACAGATGCAGGACTTCTCTTGCAACGACATTCTGGATTCTCTGGAGCCTGTGGAGCCTGTCCAGATAACACCAAAGGCACAGTCCATTGCCGCGTTCTAAGCTGTGTGACATGCACCCTGGGCAGAAACCCTAGATGTGGAAAGCTGTGGCTTGACTGTTGCATTGAGTAGAAGTTAATTTTGCTAGCTTGGTTAACCTATGGCACGAGCTATAGCTTGTTGCTGCATTCTCTCTTTACACCAGTTTAACCAGCTCTAACTTTGAGGGATCAGGCAGAGTTGCATGCTTGCTATAATCCCATTCAATGGTTACATGGCTGACATTGGTCAACTCTTTTATTATGGGGTCCACTTTCAGTACTGTGCACTGGCACTGTGTTTCAAGCCTTTATGTTTTCGCATGCACCATTCTTTTACCATTTGTGATCAACTACAGCATGAGCTATGGAAAATAGATTGAAGAAGATAAGGAGACCAGAATCACGGGGTCAAAGTTAAAACAGGGCTTGGAAGTGCAGTTGAAATCCTCAAACATTTCTGTGCTCCTGCAGCTGCTTGTACATAGACTTGCGTCAGCACACATTTCGCCCATTCACAATGCAGGGAGTGTGAGTTAATCTGCAGGTAGTTGTGTGTTATATCGATAAGTGACTGACTTTATCCATGAACATGGGACATGTTACAGATGTATCCACAGGAGCACCGTTTCCCTAACTGTGCACCATTAAGGAACTGGCGCAGCTGCTCCTTCCTTGAGGTCGTCCTATTGAGAGGCGGTAGGAAGGCATGGAGGACCTCAAAAAGCCTCCTCAAATAGGTCTGTAGTCATAGGTGATAACGTATTTGGATGGATAGTATGGCATGCATGAACGGCTGGTCTGTAAAGGCTGGCTAGAGAGATACGGCATGTGCCAAGAGTCAAACTATCAGCTGCTCCTCAGAGACTCAATCTACGCCCCCAATGATCCTCCCCAATGATCCTTGCGAGCACTTCCACGGTCCCCTTCAGAGCCGGGGTCTCCGACAAAGTAACAGAGAAACGGTTGGAAACTAAGTATCAGTTAAGTATAAAGAGGTCACAAGAAGTGACGTTTCCTATATACTCTTAAGGAATTATTTCAAGGATAATCATAACACTCTTTGAGTGTTTACATTGCAAGGAAAATAAAAGTAGGCAGACTAAAATAATATGCATTGGAAAATAATAAAAGCTAATGAATAAACTAATAAAAAAATGCAACAAGTGCAGAGTCAGGCATTAGACTGTGCCTTATTCTTCAAAAGCATGAGCAAGTAAAGTCGGATTTGAAATCACTTTGCTGGCTGTCTATGGAAAATAATCATATTCAATAATCTACTGTACACAAATCATAATGAATAAAAGCCTAGGGCACATGCAAGGTCTTGTTCTCCAATAGACCCCCAACTAGTAACCTTTGCTCAGCATCACTGCACTGGATTGCTCAACGTACCCTCAAAGCACTGCTTAATTTAAGCCGGTGGTTTCTAGTGCTCAGCACCAGCACTTAGTTGCAACAACGGACTGCCACGTTACAGTTCTGTTTGCCTAATTTAGAGATGAGCCTATCAACAATTGTTTATTAATTGAATGTACATTAAAATGACTAATAGCGGAGCCCAAATCATTCTTATGCTTTGAGGTCCTGGAACAGTCTGGATTGTCACACTTATTGGAAAACAATAGCTAGTAATTGTGTTGGTACTGTCACTGGCACCGCTGGCATGAACAATGTGTGGTGCAAGTTGCAGGGGCCTCCTGATGAGAGGCCTGACACTTATTTTTTCACAAATTATGCACTGCTACAAAGGATTAAAATAAGGAAGTAGATCACTAAGAGTCCAAGACCCAAAGCTGTGGAATACTTTGAATTCCACCTTGAGAGCAGAACCCAACTACCTAAGACTGGGGAAACTCCTAAAGAAATAAATATTCAGAGAAGTCTTTGCGCAAATATATAGATTTGGGAGGGAGTGAAAAATACAGGTCTGAGGAAGTAATGCCGAGGTATTTATTGTGAGTCACTTCATACAACTCCTAAATCCAATGAATAAATGAGTAATTAGAGATTGTGGAGCATCAGGGTCATTTTAATAGGAATGTGGCACTACAATCCAAGTAACTAAGAAGTTTATAACATATATAATCCAGTTAGTTAAGGTAATAAGGCTAGTTATGTTGGTTACCGAACAGTTTACTTTACTCATGAAGCTTATCATTTGATTTCCAAATCAAGTCAAAAACATGTTCTTGCATTTTAGGCTGAAAGCACTCTTTCTAATGTTGCCAGGAACAGCATTTCCACGACCCAGTTGTCAATTTGTGGTCTGCAGCGGATCTCCAGAGGTTTGGAATTATTCTCCTCCCCAACATGATCGCATGATTTATCCACTCAAATCCGTTCTCATCAATGTGTGGAATAGGATAGACATCTCTTTACAGTACAGCCCATTACCATGAGAATACTTTCTTTCATTTCTGCCCAAAAGGTGTTTATCTTGTCACAACAAAAACATGTTGATAATTAGCAACAGCTGCTTTGAATTGCCAACATTTGTCTGACTTCTGGAGTTTGGCATTTTTTGGGACTCTGTGGAGCTCAGTGCAATCCTTTGCTGGCAGCAAATGTGCTCCACATCTGAACTAGCTATGGTGTGTGAGACAAACTTGTGTTACACTTGGACTTTGGTTCCATTTATTGCACCATGATTAACAGACTAATTTGTTCTACATCAGTAGATAGAGGACAGCACTGGGAGAGAGAAAGATTTCCGTGTCTCAGAACACAGTACCGTGGTGGGTACATGTTGAGATTTGAGTCAATCAAAGCAAATCTATCTTTTAAAATGCTGAAATCTATTAAAACACAGATTACTGCGCAGTTCATTTCGAAAATATATGCCACTGTCAAAGGTGCTGATATTTCCGACAGACAACCTGTTCTCAGCTGGCATGGTCCAATCCCGAATTCCAAACTTGCAAAGTTTTTGGAATGTGTAAGATACAGGGACATGAAATATTTATTAGCTAACGAACGTGTAATAACTGGTGGGAAAGGAATAAGTGTAAGTGTTGAAAATGGCGTGTAGGCATTTTATAAAGGAAATAGTAAACACACGGTTAGAGGGTGCCCGGTCAAATTCAGTGGGGCCGTTCATCAACATGGAAGCATGTGGGACCCTATGCAAGTCTGTGAGAAAGTAAAACAAGCATTTAGAATTCCAATTGGTAGGATCCTTCACGTCCCTCTCTCCAGGGCCTAGGCATCAAACAAAAACAATGACCAAGACAAACTGGGTTTCTGATAAAGGCGTGGCTAAGCATACATGATAAGTATGCACATTTACCCCAACCCATCTCGACTCTGCAAGGATGCCTCTTGGAAGGACGTGAACAAGAGAGGGGCCTTAATAGACAACACTGTGTGCATAAGAGCATCTTTTTTTCCAGACAGTAATGAGTCAGTGCCAACAAGAGAGGGGGCAGTTAATAGGAAGCTAGTGTGCATAAGAGCATATTTTTTTCCAAACAGTTATGAGTCAGTGCCAACAAGACAGGGGCCAGTTAATAGACAGCAAGTGTGCATAAGAGCATCTTTTTTACAGACAGTTATGAGTCAGTGCAAACAAGAAGGGTCCAGTTAATAGACAGCAAGTGTGCATAAGAGCATCTTTTTTTACAGACTGTTATGAGTCAGTACCATCAAGAGAGGGGCCAGTTAATAGACAGCAAGTGTGCATAAGAGCATCTTTTTTACAGACAGTTATGAGTCAGTGCCAACAAGAGAGGGGCCAGTTAATAGACAGCAAGTGTGCATAAGAGCATCTTTTTTTACAGACAGTTATGAGTCAGTACCATCAAGAGAGGGGCCAGTTAATAGACAGCAAGTGTGCATAAGAGCATCTTTTTTACAGACAGTTATGAGTCAGTGCCAACAAGAGAGGGGCCAGTTAATAGACAGCAAGTGTGCATAAGAGCATCTTTTTTGCAGACAGTTAGAAGTCAGGGTCATCTGATATTTACAGGTATCAAGGATCAAAGTAAAACGTGTGTCAGTAGTCCCAGACAGTATATAAATCAGTTGTCTTGGGTAGTAAATGCACGCATTTCCTCAGCGGTTATGTGTGCTTATGGCAACTGTCAGTCTGTGCATCCATTGTCCCATCTAATGAATGTGTATCAATGTCCACAAACAGTAATGAGTTTAATGGCACCACATAGCAACGAGAATTAATGCATGGTTATGTCTGAAAGGAAGCATCTCGAAAGCCCACAAGGTCTCCCGGCGAGGTCCTGGCGGCAGTGGTGGGCCGATGGGGGAATCCTGGGCCTAGTCCTGAAGGCCCCTGAGATGATCCGATGGCCTGTAACCCTGGGAAAAGAGCGCCGAAGCACTCCGGAGTAGAAGCGGATCCTGCCGCATATACAGAGTGTACAGAAGGGAGCCTTTAACTGAGGCGGAACTGGTGTGTGGTGCCCTAGGGAGACCCAGACCCGGGAGGGTGCCACTCCCGGCCAAGTGTAGAGGGCTCTTGTGGAACTCCTGTGGAGCGGTGGAGGTCCAACATCCACTGGGCAGCGGAGCAGGAGGAAAGGACTGGGCACAGGGCTCCCAGGAGCAAGGGGAAGCCTGTGCCGCGAGGGAGACGCCGCTGGATCCCCCAGCGAGGCTCTCATGTGTGAGAGAGCCCCGCCCACCACCTGTGAGAAGACCCGGCCCCCAGGAGCAGGACTGGGTGAAAAGGAGACCGGAGTCCAGCTACGGAGTCCCGGTGAGTGGGGCCTCCAGGCTGTTGGTGCCCTTCAAGGCACAGCGGCATTTCTACATTTTTGAGCGGCCCCGTCTTGCAGCGGGCCGCCCCCACAAGCCTCCCTGATTGTTAGGGGGCATTTATGGCCATGAAGTTAGCGGGCCAATTCTTGAGGGGGCATGTTTTGTTTTCAGAGCCCCGTATGGCTCCCACGAGGCGGCACATTCTTGTTGAAGGGCCCAGAGGGGCCCGTGTTGTCCCCAGCTTTGTTTCTAGAGCCTAGGTGGCTCCAACGCTTGGGCATAATTATTTTAACAGGGGCAAGATTGTTTTAAGAGCCCCAGCAAGGTCCAGAGGGCACAGTTGTGCCAGGGCCCATTTGTTCTATTCCCAGCTGCGCCACACCAGCGCGGGCAGCTGCAATGTTTCTAACTATCTATTCAAAGGGCACATTGAGTGCCCGGGTCTTTCCCTCGTTTACAGCTGCGCAGCAAGTAGTGCCAGCTGCACCGTTTAGGCCATTTAATCCTTGGGGGCAGTTCTGATTGAGCTAGGAGTGAGATGCACTCCTTTGCCCCATCCCTTCACAGCTGCGCAGCACTTAATGCCAGCTGCAACGTTTAGGTTTGCGCAAATGCGCACCCTGGACTTTCGCTACATTGGCAGTAGCCCTGACATTCTGGACACAGGGCATTTGAGCCCCTTTGAGATGGCCAGTTGGCCAGGGGGACTGAGAGGTTTGTTGGGCGCCAGGCCCTAATGTGATTATGTGGTGCTAGGAAATGTATTTCATGTAGTATGATTTTCGCACCCTGTTCTGGTTACCTCTAAATGGGGTTTTTATGATTATGAGGTTGTCTTGCATATTATGGTTTATGCTAGTGAGATTATGTTCCACCCTGTGCTTTATGCCCCTAATGTTAGTGATACTTAGGAGGTTAGGGTCTAATATTAGACTGTTGAGATTATGGGCGTACAATGCGTTTGGCGCCTAATATGATGCTGTGCATAATGTGGTTTATGTTACAGGCTGATGCTAAGTACAGTGATTACCAGTGGTTACTGGTTGACGTTTATAATCTGTTTTACTTTTACTAAGTTCGCTTTGTGATGGTTCTGACAGTGGTCCAGTTGGTCCTGTCATGTGTAGACAATTCCCTTGTAAATATGATCTAGTGCCAGGTGGCACTAGATCATATTCCCATTCTTCCCCCTCACAGTATGCCCCCCCTTCATCACTACAGCCTTACCTCTAGCTAATATGCTCCTCGTCCAATCTGCACCGTCCCGGTACTCCAATTGCAACTCCTCCCCCCTATCCCTACCTGCCACCCCCCTTTTTAGTCCACCTCCCCTCCAACCTTCTCCCCTAGTTAACTTTCCTTACGTTCCCCTTGTTCCCTCCTCTTCTCTACCCCCTCCTCCCCTCGCTATGTACCCCGATTTCTCCACAAACCCACTGCATCTCTCTCCTTCCCCCTACCCCTCCAGCAATGCTGTGCTACCCCCTTTCCCCCCTTGGTAACCCTTTCCCTTTCCCTCCATCGGGCCTAGCAGAACCACTTCCTTTCTTCAACTTCCCTATCTCCCAACCCCCCTCACTCTGCCAGATGCCCGTTCCCTCACAGCCACCTCACCTAGCTGACAGGATCTCTCCAACCCCCTCCCCTCTTTTCCTCCCAAACCTCCTTCATTCCTATGACTCCACACATTCGTCCCCTCTCCTTCCGCCCCACCGCCTCGCTCCTCACCTATCTCCCCATAATTATGTGCCTAATTCCTATCCTTCTTGCAACGCCAACAAAGACAACTCTCCTTTCACCTCTGATGCAACAACGCCCGCTCTCAACCACTACCTTTCCCCACCTCTGAACCCTGTACCCCAACTCCCCTCCCTTTCCCCCACCTCTCCCTGCCTTCCACCGCCAATTGCACCCCCTCCTGTTTCCATCGAGCCACCCAACATGCCGTGCTCTGCCCTACTCTCTCTGGAAAATAAGCTAGGCTCTCTTATCACCTCCATCTCCCAACTGGAAGCTATCATTTCACTTTTAAGCTCCAAGATTTCCACTTTTCCATACACCTCAATTCCTTTGGAAAACACTCACCTTCCCACGAGATGGACCTCGACCCCACACCCCATAATAGCCAAGCATAACCTGTCGTCTGCAAACATCGCAAACTCACAGAAGCCCTCGAACGCCACCCTTCTTCCACTTTCATCTCCAAGTAACCCTACTATCTACACTATTCCAACCATCTCCTCTGTCAGAACCACTCATCCACCTAAACCCTCCCGAGCACCCTTGTATAAGTACAATATCCCTATCACCCCTCATAGCCCAAGTGCCCCCGTCACCAAAACAGTCTCGACAGAGCTGCGCTGTCTGCTCCACAACTGCAGATCTGCAATAAAACACAAACTTGAAATCTCCGATACCATCATCCTTCACAATATTGACATGCTCTTCCTCACAGAGACCTGGTTCAACGATACCTCTCACTCTATGTTTGATCTCCTATTACCCATAGGCTATTCTATATTTAGAAATGACAGAATTGACAAAGTTGGGGGAGGTGTTGCAGTCATCTTTAGAAACTCCCTTCAACTTAAGGCTTTTCCTAACAGCTCCTTCCGCACTTTTGATTGCCTATCTCTTGAGCTTCAATTGCACTACCGCTCACCCCTCAGATTCCATGCCAGTTACCGCCCGCCTGGTAGTGGCCCTTCGTTTATGGAGGAACTCACTGACTTCATCAGCGACCAATACTCGCAAAGTGACAATCAGATCTTCATGGGTGACTTCAATCTCCACTGGGGCTCGCCTCAAGACTCTTCTGCGAATTTGCTGGCCACCTTCCTCGCCGCAAACAATCTTATCCAACACTGCACAGAAACAGCACACTCTATGGGCTTAATTCTGGACCTTGTTATTTCTAAAGCAGGCATGCTTACTATCACTACCCCTATTCATGTAGACTGGTCTGACCACCTCCTCATCCCATTCTCTCTTCGCCTATCACACTCTATAACTCTCGGCCAACCTAAGAGGGGTACCTCCTGGTTCCGTGACACTAAAAATATTGACCTCGGTACACTCTGTGAATCAGCTTTGCTATCACTTCCAAGGCTAGACCTGAACCTAGATGTTAACGAACTCACCTCCTAATGCCTCACAGTCCTTGCAGTCAAAATCAATAACGTCGCTCCTCTCCAAAGCAAAAAGAAAAGGCCTACTCCCTCAGCACCTTGGTTCAACAAATCCCTCTGTGAAGAAATGAAGTACCCAAGATTCCTGGAGAAAAAATGGAGACAAGCGCCCTCCACCGATAATTTGGCCACGCTTCGTTCAGCAAGATCCAAGTACCACAAGCACATCTTCCGTGGAAAAGCGTCGCACTTCAGAACCCTCCTCGACTCAGCCAAAAATAGACCCAAAAAACTATTCGATCTCATCAAGAATCCAAACTGCTCTCCCCCAACCTCCGAGTTGGAGGATTCTACAAAGAAAGCAGCGGAATTCGCTATATTCTTTGACGAAAAAGTTAAATCACTGGTGGATCAGGTCATTCATCCTACCCATCCAGGAGCGCAAATCCTTAGCCATTTGGCAGAACTTTGACCCCATCTCTGAAGATGCCCTCCTCAAATGCATCCTCGAAACAAAACCCTCCAACCATTCTCTTGACCCCATCCCTAGTGCCATTTCTATTGATTTCTATACCCATTCTCTTTCCTATTGGACCACTCTGGTTAACTTCTCCCTCTGTCAAGGCTTCCTTCCTGTTTCCTTCAAAACTGGGCAGGTCACCCCTCTGCTTAAAAAACCCACTGCTGATGCGAACAACCTCAACAACTTCCGCCCCATCACTAACCTACCTTTTCTTGCGAAAATCACAGAAAGATGTGTAGCGAAACAACTCTCTCATCATATCAAGGACAAATGATCTTCTTGACAATTTCCAGTCCAGCTTCATTCAAAACTGCAGCACTGAAACAGCCCTGCTGCAAGTGATTGATGACGCACTGCGGATACTCAATTCGGGGGAGTCTTGTCTTCTAATTCTCCTTGATCTTTCTGCAGCCTTTGACACTGTCAATCACAACACTCTCCTTAACACTCTTCAACAGAGAATGGGCATGGAGGGCACTGTGCTTAAATGGTTTGCTTCCTTCCTCTCTGATAGATCCCAAATGATCAAAATAGCGAACAGTCTTTCATCTCCTATGGCGGGAGGTCAAGGTGTTCCTCAAGGCTCTATACTTGCACCCACATTGTTCAATCTCTAATTAGAACCATTAGGAAATCTCCTAAGTAAATCCGGGATCCACTATCATCTCTATGCGGACGACACTCAAATCTACCTTAAGGTGGCCTCCACTCACGATCTCTCCATGCTAAGCTCTACTCTCGACTCCATTCAAAACTGGATGTTAACTCATCAACTGATTCTGAATCCCTCCAAAACTGAATTCCTCCTCCTCTCCTCCTAACTTTCTCCTCCTCCGGTTCAATCATGGATGGATCAGATGAATCTACTTAACAATAAACCCATCATTGTCGACAGCGAAAAATCCCTTGGTGTCATACTCGACAAAAAAACTCAATCTACTCTCCCACATCAATTCTATTGCAAAGTCTGCTCGATACCAACTGCGCCTTCTTTGGGGGATTCGTCGCTTCTTCCCGGAGCAAGACCTTAAAACCCTGGCCCAATCGCTGGTTCTCTCCAGACTGGACTACTGCAATTCTCTTCTTACTGGCTTCCCCAAATCACACCCATTTTATCCACCCTCCGTTGGCTTCCCATTGAGGCAAGATCTATCTACAAGACTGCCTGTATCACCCACAAAGCCTTGCACTCCTCCTCTCCTCACTACTTGGCGAATAAACTGAAACTCTCTGGAGGCTCTAGACCAGGGGTACTCACAAACTTTCTCTTGGGGGCCAAATTTACAGTGTGGTTTGTGGCCGAGGGCTGCACCTTGGGGGCGAGGTCATTGGGGAGGGGTCGGGGCTAGAGCAACAAACAAAAAACTGTGACCATGAGGTGGAACACAGGTCCCTGCAGCGGACGCCTTCGTCCACTGTGCCACCGGACCCGGCATACACATATCTCTCTCTCTCCCTCTCTCTATCTCCCTCCCTCCCTCCTCCGTCTCCCTCCCTCCTCCGTCTCCCTCCGTCCTCCATCTCCCTCCCTCCTCCGTCTCCCTCCCTCCCCCTCCGTCTCCCTCCCTCTCCCTCTGTCTCGCTCCCTCTCCTTCATCTCCCTCCCTCCTCCATCTCCCTCCCTCCTCCGTCTCCCTCCCTCTTACGCCTCCCTCCCTCTCTGTCTCTCTCCCTCCCTCTCTGTCTCTCTCCCTCCCTCTCTGTCTCACTCCCTCCCACTCTGTCTCTCTCCCTCCCTCTCCGTCTCCCTCCCTCTCCGTCTCCCTCTGTCTCCCCCTCTCTGTCTCCTCCCTCTGTCTCCCTCCCCCCTCTGTCTCCCTCCCTGCTCTGTCTCCCTCCCTCTCTCTCCCCCTCTCTCTCTCTCCCTCTTTCCCTCTCCCTCCCTCTCCGTCTCCCCCTCTCTGTCTCCTCCTCTCTGTCTCCCCCTCTGTCTCCCTCCCTCCCTGTCTCCCTCCCTCTCTCTCTCCCTCCCTCTCTCTCCCTCTCTACCCCTCTCTCTCTCTCCCTCTCCGTCTCCCTCCCTCTCTCCCTCCCTCTCCGTCTCCCTCTCTCTCCCCGTCTCCCTCCCTCTCAGTCTCCCTCCCTCTCAGTCTCCCTCCCTCTGTCTCCCTCCCTCTCAGTCTTCCTCCCTCTCCATCTCCCTCCCTCTCCCCGTCTTCCTCCCTCTCCGTCTCCCTCCCTCTCCCCGTCTCCCTCCCTCCCCGTCTCCCTCCGTCTCCCCGTCTCCCTCTCTCTCCCCGTCTCCCTCCCTCTCTCTCTCCGTCTCCCTCTCTCTCTATCACCCTCCCTCTCCGTCTCCCTCTCCGTCTCCCTCTCCGTCTGTCTCTTTGCCTCTCTGTCTGTCTCTGCCTTTATCTGTCTGTCCCTGTCTCTGCCTATCTGTCTCTGTCTGTCCCTGTCTCTGTTAGTCTCTATCTCTATCTGCCTCTGTTTCTGTCTCTCCCTACTGCCCTCTGTCACCCTCTGTCCCCTTACCCGACTCTCACACCCTGCTGTTCTCTTGTCATTCTTTGTCACCTCTCCCCCCCCCGCCTCCCCCTTCCGCTTGTGTGGCAGCTGAGGCAGCTTCCCTTCCAGGGCACACATACAGCCCCACCCGAGTACTTCACAGGTCTTTAAGAGACCATTTGCATGATAACGAGGCTTTGTTGTATTTCACCTCTTAGCGCCCCAGCAGCTCCACTCGGACTATCGCCTGAATCGCCTGGCCCCCACAGAGCAGAGTCTGTTTGCTGACACTGTTCAAAAAAACAAAAAACACCGGTACGATGTCTGCAAGGTCCGCGGGCCGCCAAGAAAGGCTTGCCGGGCCGCTGGCGGCCTGCGGGCCGTACTATGAGTACCCCTGCTCTAGACCATCACGTAATGCGGAAAAGTTATTGCTTGAACTTTCAAGAAGGAAAGATCTATGGCCCAATCCTTTTCAGGCAACGCGGTGAGAATCTGGAACTCACTTCCGCCTCAGCTCCGGACCACCACCTATTCCCAGGCCTTCAAAACTGACCTCAAAGTTCTCCACCTTCAAAGGCACTTCCAAATTTAATTCACGCCCTCTCTATTATTTGAAGGAAGTCCTTCCATTATAGGAAATTCTGTTCTCCATGACTATAGAAGTGCCAGTGTGTTCTTGTGGTTTGAGTGTCTGCCATTTATTGCAGTATTATAATTCTACTTGTATTTTGTACTCTTTTGTAACATGCACACGTCACTTTTCCTCTTGTAATGTATCGTTTGCTACCTCTTGTATTTTGTTAGCTTTTGATACATGCACAATTGCCACCATTGCCTCATGTAACGTAACGTTTGTTCTTGTGTTTTGTGTCTGCCATTTATTGCAGTATTATACCTCTACTTGTACTTTGAACGCTTTTGTAACATGCACACATGGCATTTTTTCCTCTTGTAACGTATCGTTTGCTACCTCTTGTATTTGGTTTGCTCTTGATACATGCACAATTGTCATTATTGATTCATGTAAAATAATGTTTGCTTTTGTAACATGCTCACTTGTAATTTTCTCCTCACGTATCATTACTGTTCCTATTGTGAAGCGCTCTGACACCTTCGGGTAAAGTCTGCGCTATATAAAAACGCATAAAATAAATAAATAACATTTCATGGCCCACCCTGTAGCAGAAAAAAGGGTATCTCATCACCAGAGCATTTACCGCCTGGGTCAGGAACACTGAACAGCTTTAATTGCTGGTGTACATCAATCAGAACTTCAAAATTAAGACACTTTGCTCTGTTCATTCTCCCAAATGATGTGCCCAATTAAGCTTGTTTAAATTCATGATGTCAAGTCAAGGTTAAATGAAAGTAGCCACCACTGTCAGTTAGGTGATTAAATACTGCAGACATTAAGCACGCTTCAGTGGGGCTGAGTGAGAAGGGTGGCTGAAGGTATGTGTATGTTTTTTAGCACAGGGTTATTTGACAGCAGACTCCTTGGTGTCAGTGGAGAGAAGGGGGCTTACAGCTAGGAAGTTGAACAGTGCTTTGCTGGTTAATGTGATAATCTCTTAACATTTGACTCCACAGTCCCATGGACAGTGAATATATTGTGATAAATAGTACCCCAAGGAGACCTAAGTGTAGAAAAGAGATATCTAGCTTAACCCCTTCAGTGCCCATGAAGAGCTGGACTCGTCATGGGCTGCGGTGGCGCTGTGCCCATGACGAGTCCAGCTCGTCATGAACTCCGCCCGCTAATAAAAAGCGCGGCACTGGGCGGGGAAAGGGGCGGGCATGCAAGGGGTTAAGGGGACTTTGGGGCAAGAAAAGATATACCTTTGAGCTGGTTGTGCAAACACAAATTACAAATCACAAACCAGGATGTGCAGTTTGATCACCCACTCATTTGATCCGGGTATGTAAGGTGCAATACGACCTATGTACTAATATGTCGTGTGGCAAATTGCCAATTCACAGGGGGTAATAACACAACCTGCCTAATGAATATTTTTAAGCAGGTCATAATTTATGAGCACATTTATTTGGCTGCACATTTAGGGATGGAGACATGCAAGGGAGAGTGGACCTCCATCCCTGTCTCTTGCATTCACAAACTTGAAATATATATTTTTTAACTGCATGTGTCACTTGAAGAGGTAGTGGCTGCTTTACAAAATGTTTCACATTTGGGAAGACACAGGAGGCAGCAAATAGTGGTTCTCTAGATCACTTCCCCCCTCTCCCCCAAAGCTGCCAGACACACAATTTCCAAATAAAACTGCCGTGGGGACTGTATACACTTTCTGAGAAGTTCCAATCCCACCTCAGGGTCTGTATATGATCATTGAGAGGTTCTTTTGTGGTTTTCTGATAGAGTGGGGGACACCTCTTTAATGTCTCCAGCTATTTGAGATTTGAAAGGCTCACAAAGGCCCTTTTATGAGTTGTAAAAGAATTCTGTCTCTTAAAAGGGCTTTTGTGTAGTGCACAAAGTCCCATTGCAGTGGCAACCCTGTGATTTTGCAAACCACAAGGTTTGTGATGTGATCATAAAAGGTTGTACAGCTGGCCCTTTACAGCTTTCTGCTTTAATTACATTGGGAATAGTTATATAGCAGAATTGCATCGTGCTGTTCAGCTCTGCATAAATAGGAGCAGCAGTTGTAGGGGATCTGTTATAAAGAGAACAGGAAGGATATGACATAAGTTTTGAATCTCCCAAAAGAAGACCCAGACCATAAGTTTATCAGTCGAGACTTTCAGAAGAACTTTCAAAGTGAGTTAATACATTAGGTAGAAAAAAGATGCTTTGGTAGAGAAAGCATTCTGAGTTTAAGGACTGCTCTCAGTCCAAGGCATTAATGTCATTTCAAAGACATGGAACAATAGAAGAATGTTGTACTGAAATAATTTTAATGGTTGGAGAAAAGTGATGAAATTAGAAAGCTATCAAGGGAATATTTGAAGCTAGAGACTGTTTTCTGATATTGCCTCAGTGTTTGTTCATTTGAAAGCTGAAATATCCAAGGGCCGTAGCTAATGTGTATGAATATATTGGTAAACACAAAGGTGAAAATTTGGATACACTGCAGGTAGTAGAAGCATGGAACAAGACCATAGAAATCTTACACTATTAGTAACAAGAGAAAAAGTTTTCTATTGGATGTCAAAACTTTAAAACTCATAATAAAAAGTGGGTTGGGATGGCACACAAGGGAGAAAGGCATCCTTTTTACCATTAACCTAATGTGAAAAGCTGGTGTGTAAGAGTCTTGTCTACAAGAAGGGAGATAAAAGGAGATCTGAGCATTGACTTACATGTAGCTAATAAATACATGTGAGTATGGAAAGACAGAGATCGTCTTGGTTGCGATTGAGGTAGGCCTTGATACCCTATCCTGGGTAATTGCTAACACAATGCACAACACTTGCATCAGTTGCTTTTAGGGATTCTTGGCTAGCCAGTGTACATGTAAAAGAAAAAGGTAGCAAGACACAAACAGTACTCTTGGAAGCATTAGTCCTTGAATCTGGGGAATCTGAGTGGGGTGAACATTGTTATCATGATGAGGCACAAGGAACCTTAAAGTATATGGGGGTTATCATATATAGAGGACAGTTTCAAAGGCTAAAATAACTTTTAGATTGTAAAACAAAGGATGTCAGAAAAATGTGACCCTGAGTAGTGTGGCATAAGGGCTCATAGAAAAAAGAAGTTATTGCTTTATACATCTGCATTAGACAGGTCAGGTCGAGTGGTGGGCCATAATGTTAAGGAGGGTTGTGACAAGCACACTCTCTTTCACACATGCACATACATACTCACAACCAGCACATACACGTGCACACACCCATTCACAGCATGCACCCATCCAGGTACGCACAAATACCAACAAATTCATACATATACACATCCATGCATGGACCTAACATTAAAAATAAAAATTCACCAGGCTGCTGTGGTTTTATCGGGTCGTGGAAGGGAAAACTCTGTTGTTTCTTGGAAGATTCAGAAAGAAGATCCCACCACCTCCTTTCATTGGCTGACCTTCTCAAAGGTCAGCCAATGAGAGGAGGATCTTCTTTACTTTGTCACAGAATGAGATGGGGTCAGTGAGAGTTGCTGACCCCACCCCACTCTGTGACAAGCATCACTGATGGACACTCAGCCCTGGGCACTTCAGGGTTTAAATTGAAGCATCCAAGTCCAAGTCGATCTGTGACGCTCCCTCTCATCATGAGGGGATGACACACAGGAAGCTTTGCCAGGCTGAGGAAGTCATCCCCACTGGGCTGTGAAATCTTCAGCCTGGATAAATTTGGCTTAGGCAGCCAGGTACCTGCGCATTTAGCGCATGTACATCGCCTGGTGGCTTAACCATACCATGAAGAGTGTCTGTAAGACTGACCTTTGCTCACCTTGAAGACTCTCTTCCTTTAGCCTTAATGAGAGGTCAAGGCTAATTTATTCCACTTAGCAACTAAGGACATGATTCTCAAACAAATTTGCAAACCTAAGCTGAACTTACGTGCACAAATGGCTTGGTTTTTGAGTAAAAATTCATGCTGCATATTCAGGAGACATTAATTTGCTCTTGCAAAGGTCTTCAGTCACAAATTTATGGTGTAAAACTATGGGTGAGCAAATCTACTTCCAGAGCCAGGAAACTGTCATTCCAGAAACGTGAAAACATGCACATTTGCGGGTATTCTCAAACATTTGCAAGACACATTTGCACACTGGATAGAGTCAGAGATATATTTATGTCAAGGGCAGGAGTTATTTTGTACCCTATAATGTAATTAGGAGTAGTGGCGGCCGACATGGCTTGCAGGTAGTGGGGCGGGGTGGGCGCAGGGCTCGCAGGAGGGGTGTCAGGGGGGTCACACTGGGGGAATAAATATAAAAATAAACTTACCCTGAGGCCGGGTCCTGCGTCTCTGTTCCTGCACTCCTGCCTCTGACTACAGAAACAGGAAGCAGGCAGCCAGGCTCCCTCCCCTAAGCCAATCACAACTCTGCAATGTAGCATTGTGATTCAGCCAGGGGCTGTAATGCAGTCTGCATGGAGACTGGGGAAAGAGCGCATGACTCGTTTGGGCTGCCCAACAGGGCCGACCAAACAGTCATTGCACACTTAGGAGTGGGCAAACCACTCCTCCCCTGCTCCGAGAGGAGAGCAGCCCCATCCACCCGCCCGCCAGCAATGCAGCAGGGCATGAAGCATAAATTGATAATACCTCAGTTATTATCATTTTATGTTTCTACTTGGTACTGCTTAAAAGCAGTGGGGCGACACTCCTCCGCCATAGCAGAGGAGCCACCACTGATTAGGAGGCAAACAAAACAAATTGGTGAGAAGGGGAATTCTCCACAGGTACATTTTCCCCATGATGAAAGAAGAAACAATTGTAGCAAGTGAAAATGCCCTTTTCCGAGGCTGACTTAAAACTTTCACATCTGTCCTCGAAGACCTGCCTGAGGAGGACAGGATTGGAACTAGAGAGGACAACCAAGGATGACTACTGTAACACATTTCCTTAGCTCTAGGCTGATTGAATCATGTTCCCTATGGGAATGCATTTCAAGCCACTGCATCCCAACCTGCTGCAACCCCCTTCAAGAATTACCATTCATCACCCATAAATTCCCCAATTGCACCACCGCCACTTCCCCACATAACCCACTAACAGATCCCTAAAAAACACAACGCAAGATGGATGTTGCTATCAAACAACGATTGACCGAATGGGCTGCCATGTCTGTCACTTCAAATTCGAACAATACAAGCAACTAACTGCAAGAATTAGTGTTTTTTTCTTATTGTTAGGTTCTCTCATCCACAGAAAATGCTTTTTACACCTGAAGACATTGTCATATAACTTCGGCCACACAAACTGAGCCAGCTACTGGCCATGACAAGCCATTCTGGAACACTAATAAGTACTTTGAGCCTACGCCAAGAAGTAGGAACTCGATATAGACAATACAGTGCAATAGTTATGATTGTTGACTTCGATACAGATCATTGGCTAAGAAAAATATGACTACATTCTGCATTAGTAGCGCATGTCTTTAAATCGACATCTACGAGAACATTTGATAAAAAAATTCAAATTTAAAAAAAAAAATCTATGTGAAGTGTAGAGTCATTTATTTTGAAAACATACGTCATGACGTACAACACAATGCGGAAATCCTTGCAAGAATTTGCCATCCTTATTCCGTGGTCATTAACTTTTGTGCAATTGGAAGTATTTTTGGTGGGAAATTATCTGAAATTAAAACACTATTTCAAACTGAAGAGTAGAGTTTAAAAAGTCCACTTCACCTCAGTTCTTTGGCAGCTGCCATTATCCTGCTGAGAAAGAAACATGCAGGCGAGTAGGAAACATGTCTCAAGTGGATACAGACCAATGTTTAAAAATATCAGAGTGCAACTTGTATTTATTCTCTGCACTTGGCAATGTCAGCAGCTCTGTTGAACTTGGAATAGGCTGCAACTTTTAATGGCATCACGTGGGCAGAACCAGCAGTTGAGGAAAAGCGAACAGGCCTGCTGAAAAGTAAGAATTCAAACATGTTGACCCACTTGACATCTGCTCTTAAGTATTATGGCATCAATGTCCCTCGACGGAAGAACAGATTTCCTACAGAAATCCAGCACAGGGTGTGATCCTAGTATTGGGATCTGGAACAAAATGTTATTTAGTAGTACTTAATCATGGAGGCAGCAATGAATAGGGGGCGACATACCAAGACCCACTCATTCACAAACCATGTTCCTTATGATAGAAAGTAACCCGTGGGTGCAGCGGGCATGTGCGGCCACTTGTTGCGCCCCCTGGGGCACTTAGGTATTACAGAGAGGGATGCAGATGCTTGTGTGGCCCCTTCTGTAACACAGATAATGCTGGCGCACATGTAAGCATCACCAGCATCATCTAAAGAGGGCTTTCCCTCATTTGCATCGGGGCGCAGTCCCATGCAAATGAGGGAATCTCTTTGCCTCTGCACTCAGTCCGTATTGTGGACGTGGGGGCAGAGGCAAACATGCCTTTAGAAGGCACACTGAAAGTGTGCCACAAAAAAGATGGCACACTTTCAGTGTGCCTCCTAAAGGGAGCCCACTGGAGGGGAACAAGGGGATCTCTCTCCCCTCTTGAAGGTGCAGGCAGGTTCCCGCCTGCACAGTGAAACACAGAGTGGCTTTGAAGCAGTCACTCCGTATTTCACTTGAATGTGCTGCCCCCAGGGCAACCTATTTACAGGTGCTCCGTAGAGTAAACAGGGAATGTGCGCCGTTTACGTAATATGGCCCCAGGGTGTGCGATTTGCACACAGACTGGCAAATGGGTAAGCAATTTGAGATGCGACCTACGTACTAATAAATTGCACTTCAATGGTACATAGGCAGACGGGTTTACAATAAATCGCCTAATAAATATTAATTAGGCCAGTGACAGGTAATGACTCCAAATTCAGAAGAACAGCATGCTTGGATTTGCTTTATCAAACGTGTCATTTAAAGGGACGGGTGCTCCTTTAGAAAATGTTTTCCCTTCGATAGCACAATGGGAGGAGTAGGCAGGGATCCCCTATGGCTTCCTGACCTGATTACCAAGAGGGAAGCTCTCTCACTTTATCAGGTCAGTTTACAACACCTTTGAAGTGTCAGTAACTCTCCAATGGGTTACAGTCCCAATTGCTGTCACAAACCATTGCTACATATCACTGTAAGGAGGGGATGCCCCTTTCACACCCCTTCCAAATTGAGTAATGATTCACAAAACCCCTTTGTCAAGTCGGAAAGGCAATCTGACTCGTAATAGAGATTTAGTATATGGCCCAACATGATTTTGCAATTGCAAAGCCTGTGATTTTGTGAATCGCAGCGTTTGCCACTTCAAAACGATTTAGTACATCAGATCCTAGTTTTTAATTATTTTTTTTTATATAGAGCGATCAAGACGCTAGGAACACAATAGACTGATATATGCTCCAGGTGGGTATAGGCAACTGACGTTTTCAGGTAATTTACAGTATGAAAAGTACAGGAGACAAAACAAAAACTGCACTGGGAGAAACATTTGTTTTATTTCATTTCAGGTGGTGGGTGCAGACTATGTAAACTATCTAAAAAAGTGCTGTTCAGGGCCTCACATGAAGCCTGAGACTGAGGTGGTCAATTCGATAGGTATAAACTGCGGAGGAGCTAAAGAGATGGTTATAAAGTCTTTGCTCCATTTGGCAGATGAGCAGAGACACAGAAGAGAGTGATGCATGTGTTTCAAAATGAAACTCTTTTTTTTCTGCAGTGCTTGTGTTAATGCTTTGAGTATACGAATTAGCACACGCAATGTAAATAGTGCAGTGGTGGTTGCCACTCCATCTTTTCATGCCAGTAACAGCACTTGTGATTACTCATGGATTTAGGGCATTAGCACATGCACTGCTTAAAATATTTACTTGGGTACTTCTGCGCACAGATATGAAACAGGACTGGTGCCACTAAAGGTGGTGAGTGAGACTATTGGTAAAATGTGAAATAGTTGAATTATATTTTTTGGGTTCAACTGCGGCTAAAAAACAGTTTAAAGCCACTTCACATGGTGAGCAAAGCAGAGATTCATTTGCTGAACATGGGTAAACACTGCTGTGCAACCTGCGCCTCTATAAACTGTAAAACAGTGAGAAGGCTGTACCACACAATTACTACTCAGGATGATCCCATTCTAAAATGTCTACTGTTAGCAAGTGTTTCTGTTATGTTTGCATACTATTGATGGAGCAGGGTTTTTGTAAAATGAAACCTGCTCGGATTGAAACCCCTAGTAACATTTTCTAATTCTTATAACAGTGTGCAGTGAAAAAACACGTGGTTTTAAAACTAACATGTGGGCAAATAATACTGCGCAAGTGCATACTAGAGCACTGAACTAGGCCCCAAAATGCTTGACTAATGAAAATAATGAGACTAATGCTGCTTTTAAGCACGTTATTAACGTTTGCTAGGAAAATTAATAATATGGGTTGCGTATGGTTAGATGCAGCATTGGGAGGGTGCACAAAGAAAATAATTAAAATGAGTAATAATGCTTGATTTATTCTCCGTAGAAGCATGGGTTAAGGAGAATGATTTTTCCAAAATAAGCTGAAAAAACCCCAAAAAGAACGTGGAGGGAAGGTAAAGGCGAGCAACCTTCAAATTTACGTGTGCATGCCAAAAAGTTAAACGTGGAGACGAAAACAATCAGCAAGTGAGGAATGTTTCCTCTGGAAGCGCATGAGTGGCACAAGAAGCAACACATTTCGAAACATTAGCGGAGAGAAGGAAGCTGAAGCCTGATATTAGTATACTTGTATTTCCTGGGAAGCTGCTGTCATGAAATTGAAAAAATAAAACAATAGAACATTGAGTGAGATGGACATGTCGAGTGTGGTGTGACAGTATGCCCCCTTCCTTAACCAATCAAATGTAGGATAGCTCCTCATTTTGTGGGTTGGACATTTGGTTTTAGGGTATAACTGAGGTGCCCGGTGGAAGGGGTGCTGGGGAGGCGTTAAGGTGGATCCTTGGAGATTGTCGCTGTCATCGGTTTGCTGTAGAGGCCTACCTGTTCTTCCTGTTCCTGAATCCTGACTTAGTCTTTGCCCTTACAAATCTACTTGAGGGGCCTTGCTGCTCTCGTGGCCAGAGAGTAGATTTCCTGCTACTACTGGGTTAGTATAGATAGAAACCTGAATTTGCATAATCATTTGCAAATATTTTTGGTCTCTAAACCTTTTCTCTCTTCACATTCCACTCCTTCAATGCACTGTCAATATGATGTGAATTTTGTCATTTTCTCTGCTAATAATTTACTGTGATATTTCATGGTTTGTACTGTGTATTGGTACTTGATCTGCATTTATTTCACGTTATTTAGATAAACTTTATAAATAATACACATTGAGTCTGTTTTTATTTAGAGTGAGTTTATAGATTATTGCCTATAACTAACCAACTATAAAAAGATGTAATCCCCACATTATTTTTCAATGAGAAATGCAGGTTCTGTTCGAGATTGGTAAGTTAGGTACGAACTTTGCATTCCACTGAACCCAGCGTGAAGAGATATTGTTGGGTAATTTTATTGGGCCTTGTTTATTGCAAATATATTGATCCCTGATCGCTGGATCACTATCATCCCAACAATATTGGACCAACAACTCTATAGATATGCAAAGCACATTGACCTATGTTTGCGTCTTGAGTAATCATGTACCAGCATCTCTGTTGCAGAGATTGATATTTAGCCTTCGCTAGGTAGGATAAGTAGAAAATACAGATGGTTGTAAGCCTTTGAACAATATATGACCATTTGAAGTCAATAACAAAATCTGATTTGGCTGTTCATTCAACAGCTCAGTAAATGTGGGGATGTTTATATTAGTTGGAAGGACATAACATACTGACCACTCTCATGTAATGTTCTGATGTTATTTGAAACCCTGTTCCTTGTACGGACATTTCATGTGTATGTGCAGTAAGTATGTGACAAATGTGTGGCTGTAAGACTGCAATCCTTTGACTGAATTTTAGAGTCCCAGAAACTGAAATAAAGGAGGATGGAGACAGGACTACCCTCAGAAATGTAATTAAGAACTTACTAGCAAATTATTGCTGATTAGTTCTTCCTGAGCACTGCATCAGGAAGGCTGATGACAGCCAGATTCAGAGGTTCCATACCCCATTGCACTCTTGACTTGGATACTCCTGCTTGGAGCCTGCATTATTGATATCTGCTGTGAAAGTTGTCCCCTTGTACAAACGCTGTGTTTGGGGAACAGCCTGAAAATAGCATTTGAAAAAGAATTAACCCACACTGGTTCTGAAATCACAGGCAATGGTTTCTCCTGTCTGAAACAATTTGGATCCAAACCACCATATTTTGTTCCAGTTGAAAGTTTTTCTTGAAGAGTACTCGAAGAGCTGCTGTGTAACCAGGGCTGATATTGCAAATGGGTTGTGACCATTTAGTCCACCAAGATTTTTCACTTTTGATCGTCCAGTTTTTGGACCCTTTCTGTGAGCAAGGCTCACTACCCGAGTTTCACTCATGGAAATTTCACTGAAATTGGATGGAGCATGTTTACCACCGTGTCCACCTTTTAAGATAAGGCCACTGTGGCAGAGCTAGATTAAGGTGCAATAGGCTGGTTAACCATAAATTTGTATGCGGGTTGAGCATATGTGTCTACTGTTATGTGCAGCCCAGTAATTGTGCACAGGTAGCCTGACACAGAAGGGATCCTGCAGGGTTAGCTGCTTGCCTGGGCTAAGCCTTGTAATATTAGTGGTGAGTTCATAGATAGGTCAGTAGGGTTTAATGGAAAATCTTTAGTCACTGTATAACACACATAGTTGAAATCTACCTTAAAGTGCAGTTTCACTCCACTGAAGCCTACACAGTACAGCAAGGTGTCAAACTGGGGTGAAAGCTTCATACCAAGCTTAAATATGTAGGTCTCATTAACACACATATACATTTTATTGACTGTTAAGAATTGTCATATTTCCCTGGCTCGGCTCCTAATCAAATTCCAGGCCTCATCCTAACTGCTGGGCTAAGTTAATTACACTGCTCCCCACACAAAAGAAGCAATCATCAGTGATTGACTCAGTTTTTGGAAGAGGGAAGGTGCGTGGAGAAAATCTGCATCTGATAATTAGCTGTCATTGCACCTGGGCTGGGTCAGCCCAGCGACTGAACAGAGGGAACACAGAAATATGAAGCCAACACAGGAGGGCCCGCCTTTTAAGTTTTGGTGGGAAGGGAGCTGGAAGTGATATCAGAAAGTGGTTGAGCTGAGGCCCTAAGAGTAGAAAACTTCTTGGTGCCATATTGGATTGCCTCAGAACTCTAGGAAAGAGGGTTGAAACAGGGGGAAGGTATGAAGTGATATCCTACAATTGGCCAGGAGTGCCTGGAATCTAGAAATTTCCACCCCCACTTATAATCCCCTGGATGAGAAAGAGGCAGAAAATAAGATCCTTGAACTGGAGGGCAATAACAGTGGAATAAATGGCAAGCTGTAAAGAGGAGGCCTATAGTGCTGTACAAGATAGACTAAGGAGTTTATCAACAGCTGATATTCAGTAGTAGGAAAAGTCTCTCTAGAGCCAGGGGGCTTGCCCCTTTATGTGCACTGTGGGCCAGTTGGGTAAAGACCTGGACTCCATTGCTACCCCAGATGCTGTACAAGACAGCCATGCTGCTAGGGACCTGTGTTTCCAGGCATAAGGGTATTATGCTGGCTGTTAGCAGTGTTTGGTTTTGCTTTGTTCGACCTAAGTTGGCAGGGTTGGTAGGATGCTTGTTTCCGGTCCAGGGAAGACATGGCTTGGCAGTTCGGGTGGACTGTTCCCATGAGGCACAGGGTCAGCCTGATTTGCATATGGCCATGTCTGAACTGGGGTGGCGGAGTGAGCTAAAGAATGATGATGGATTAAACCCAGATCAGTTGACTGGGTATGAGTGCTTGCAATGTTCAACACTCCGTCCATCATCCCCTTTGGCTTTGGACTGTTAGCAGTGTGGCTGAGCAAGATACCCCCTCCAGCAGGAGAGTAGCACCAAGAGCAAGGAAGAGTAAAGACTTTCATAGGGAGCCAGAAAACCCAGCTTCCTGCAAAGTGAACCCTGTTGGACACATGTAGGTCTGTTGCAAATACTCCTGATGGCTACAGATCATGCTAAGAACAAAATGAGCCCATGATCTTTCAAATCAACCCAACAGGGCGGAGTTATGCTCTTGGAAAGATTTGCACTGAAGGTAAAGAAAAACAAAAATTAGCGCATGGTGCTCTGCCGTAATTTTGTAAATTATAAGCTGAGTGGGTTAGGGCCTGGGCTCAGTACAGATTTAAGCCATGATTTACCTGGGGGAGTGGGCATGCATTGGCCCCTCAATTGTTGATTGCTCACGGGAGCCCCATCCCTCCAGAGGCTGGCGGAACATAAGTGGAGCGGAAACCCCATTTCTCAGCCATGCAGAAAAGCTAGTAAGGTGAGTTGCCCACCCCTACATGTTTGTGTCTGAGAAGTGTAGGTTGTGCCTCACTACTTCACTTTTCCCTGCCCTGTCCCACTGTGAGCAGAGAAATCTACAAGTCTCCCACCCATAGGCAGGACTTACTCATGTACTTATGCCCACTACCCATCAAGGGATATAGGCCATCAAACAGGCCTCTCCAGCCACCTCTTTCCTGGGCCTTTATTTCAATCTGACTCCAGGTGTAACCCATATTCTTGCATTTAGCCTTGAGAAATCAGCACCGGATGTTTCTTGACCTTCCTCTTTTCCTTTTCCTTGCTGGTGCCAGGTCAAGGCTTGCCTGGTGGTGTTTGATGCAGGCTTGTGAGGGTGTGACCTATCCAGCTCCAGCATCTTTTCATGATTTCTTCATGAACAGGGAGTTGGAACGTCTGCAGCCATGAATCATTGCTACTGATGGTGTTTGGCCTGTGGATTTGGAACATTTTACTCAGGCAGGTGTTGATGAAGGTCTGGACTTTGTTGGTTGTGTTTACTGTTGTCCTCCAAGTTTCGGCTCCATACGTAAGGGCTGATTTTACACTGGTGTTAAAAAAGCCTGATCTTGGTTTGCAGCATTAGGTCCTTGGAGCTCCTGAACATCTTTAGCTGAATGAAGGCAGCCCTTTGCCATTTATTGCCTTCATGTCGGCGTCTGTGCCGCCCTCCTTGTCTAAGACATTGCCCAGGTAGGTGAAGGCCTCAACCTCTTCCAGTGCATAGAGTAGGGCTGACTGTGTTAGCCTTCAGGATTTTGGTTTTACCCTGTGAATATTGAGGCCATGTTGTTTTGTTGTGGCTGCCACCTTGTTGGCCTTCTCTTGCTTCTGCAGATGAATATGGGAGAGTAGGGCCAGGTCATCTGCAAAGTCCAGGTCATCAGGCTGCGTCCAAGTTGTCCGCTGGATCCAATTTCTTGTCCTTGCTGTGGATGTCTTCATGATCCAGTCTAAGGCCAGCAGGAAGAGTAAAGACCAGAGCATACAACTACTGCGGACTCCGGTGCTCACCTGGAAGGCTTCCATGAGTTGTCTCCCATTGACTATCTTGCAGGTCATTCTCTCGTCCCGTTTTCCCGATGATTCTTTTGAACTTATCTGGCACACCGTAGTGGTGGAGGAGTTTCCAAATGGTCTCTTTGTCCACAACATTGAATGCCTGTCCATAGTTGATGAACTTGACATACAAGGGGGAGTCCCATTCAACTGACTGTTCAATGATGATGCTCAGTGTTGCCATCTGGTTTATACAGGATGTATCTTTGCAGCGACCATCCTGTTAATCTCACAACTAACTGTCAACTTGTTCCTTCATTCTCTTCAGGATGACTCTGTTAAACATTTGCCTTGGGCTGATAGAAGAGTTATCCCTCTGGAGTTTGCACAGTTACTCAGGTCAACTTTCTTGAGGATCTTAATGAGATATCCCTCCTTCCAGTCTGACAACACCTTTTCCTCTTCCCAGAGCCATCCAAACTTGGGGGAAGGCATGTCTGCTCATGTTTCAATTACTTCCTTCACTGCATCTCCAGGAATGTTTTCGGCTACTGATGTCTTCCCATTTCTCAAATGTTTGATGGCTTGCCATATTTCTTCCTTGGTTAGTCTTCTGCAGTCCATTGACAAGTCCTTGCCAGCTGGCTGTATATCTGGTGGAGACCGTGGCATGGCTGGTTCAGCAGTTCTTCAAAGTGTATCACCCGTCTTCGTTGTTGGTCTTTGTTGCCCATGATTGTCTTCCCAGCTTTGTCTTTAACAGGTCTTTCTGAGTTGCTGTATCTGCTGGAGAGTTTCTTTGTTATGTTGTAGAGTTCTTGCAAGTTTACATTACTTGCAGCTTCCTGGAGCTGTACGCTCTTCAATTACAGTGCAGGAATCCCTGGTGGTTGGTCCTAAGGCTGCACTAGACAGCCTAAACAGTGTGGAAGGATACCCTGACACATGCATAATGTTGTTTTAAATACAAATGATTTATTGAAAGATTTATTGACAAACATTGCATTGTTAATGCATTTGAATATGGTTCTTGACTTTATTGAGTTTTAATGATGAAACCTAACATGTGAGTACTATTTTATAAATATGGTGATCCCTTGGCAAAGCCGTTAGGCTTGCATTATATATCTTACAGCGGTCACCACTGGACAACAGCAGTATGCCTGCCTTTTATAAAATGACACCCCTTATATTGTGATGTTGCATATGGTATAGGCGGGTCATTGTGATTATTGGATTCAGGATCCACTAAGGGTGAAGAGCTTCACCAAAAGTATTTCTGTCTACCTAATGTATATATTTGTAATTTAATGCATAGTAATTAGGAACGTGTGTCTATTAAATGTACTTTTCCTTTTTTAAAGAAAAGGACTGACTGGACAAGTAGTGTCCAGCCAGTGAGTGTTGTTGCACACTATTGATTGGAGATTACTGCCCACATCACCTCCACTGAGAAGGCCTTGTACTGCTGTGCTTCGCTACCCTCAGAGAGGCAAGTGCTACAATAGAGTACTTGGTTCCCACTAAGAAGACAATTGTGGGACTTTTCCTAGTGAAGGACTCACATCCTTTGGAACTAATAACCCAATTTCTTACAGCTGGTGTCAGACTGACAGTCATTCTCCCAGAAATCAGGGGACATCACCGGAAGACTGCAGTTCCTGCTGGAGGAACTACAATCCACCTTAACCCAAAAAGCCTGCATTCCTCATGAAAGAGGAAAAAAGGAAGGAGTATATCTGGCCCCTGAAGCAGGAAAGACTGTCCAGAAGGAGAAGCCCAGGAAATTCATATGGTGATGGTTATCCTTAAGAGAGTGACCAGTTGCCAAAGTGGAAAGCCAAGAGTGACCTGTGAGCAAACATCTGCTACAAAAAAGTCAAGTATCAAGTGTGATGAGTGATTGGCAGCAGGATGTGGCAGTAGGACTGGTGCTGCCGATGTTGAAGTTTGTGAGCTCGATCTATGCCAAGGAGATCACTTTGATCTCTGCAGAAAGTCATCTACAAGTCCACACCTGCTGTGCCAGTGTCCTTCCTGCACCCAGCTGCCGAAAATGTGTTTGTACATTTGCACCTGGCCAATAGAGGTAGCAACTGCCACAGAGAATCATTGCGCTGAAATCCGCAAAGTCCATGGTGGTCCTGACAGCAAATGTATAAATAACAGTAATAAGAGAAAGCATGGTCTGAAGTAACCGGTCATGGTTTGGAATCCAAATCGTGGCCCAGCCGTCCACTTTATAAGCGAGGTTGTTCTTCCTTGGAACAAGAAGGTTCAGGTAAACAGTGGCACCGAGTAAAAAAGAAATGTGGATGTAAAGTGTGTCAAAGACATTCTTGCAAGGAAAGTCAAAGATCGATATCTCTGAGCTTAGAAGACAATATATTGTATCTACATATGTTTACATTTGTGGATAAAGACATGCAAGTTCAATCACTCGCCTCCATACTCACCTAGAACTGTAGGCAGAAAAAATAAATGCCCCCCACATGGATGTACATCTGGCATGGCTGTGAGCCATTTCTACTACCTTTACCTTTCCCCTCCCTTTACTACATCACCCTCTCTCTAATTTCCCTCTTTTCCACTCCCCTTTCCCATGTATCCCTTCTCCTTTTGTCTCTCCACAATTGCATCTGTTTCCCTTCCCATTTTGACTTTCCATGCCACTCTCCTCACTTTTCGCCCTCCTTCTCTTTTCTCACTTCTCTCCTTCTTCTTCCATCTCCTTTTGCTTCTTTGTTTCCCACTCCCTGTTTCTCTTCTAATCATACCATTCTCTTTTTGTCACTTTGACCATTTCTCATTCTTCTCTTTTCTTCCCGTAACTGTTCTGCCTATTTATCTCTTGCTGTTCTTTTCACACACTTTTTGTCCCTGTCCTCCTCTTGCACCTTGTTATAATCTAGTAAGTGATTAATGCATCCTCTCTGTTGCTGCCCTTGCCTTGCTGCTCAGTCTATGTGATGTCATCAGAATGTTGAGAGTGTTTGAGTGGGAAGAAGGAATCAGTTGGTGTGGAAGGGCTGAGCAGCAAGGAGGCTGCTCCTGGTGGGAGATTGCATGGCATTGTATGAAGCATAGCATGAGACATAACTTGGATCCTATCTGCAGAATAAAACTGTGATCCTAATATACATCTCTGGACTACGTATCTTTCATTTAATTGTAGCACACCTCTTTTCTCTCTCTCCCACTTTCTCTCTTGCTTACCTCAATATTTGCTTCTGGACTTTTGACAAACAAGAATTAACATGTTTTGGCCAGCGTGTCGCTGAATTGGACCAAAGAAATCATTAATTTGGATAAACAGTACCCTTATTTGTGCAACTTCTTTACAAACGGATTACAAATGAAAGCTATAATTTAGACAAAACACGGCACGCTTCACATTCTTCTTTTATAAGGGCCAAGATTAATATAAAAATGATGTGCATGAAATATTTGTTTTCTCAGCTAGAAATGTTGTTCTAATGAGTTCCATACATTCCTGGTAGAAGAAATGGGATCGACATAGTCAGTGGCAGTGAAAGCATCTTTCGGTCCGCATTTCCAATTATTTTCAAATTATGAACTACGCAAGATACCTTTAATGCTTGGAATGAATAGAAATGTTTTGAGTTTACAGGAAATGCGGGTTGCAAGGAACATGACAGCCTTTCCACACAAATAAAGCATTCCAGCAGATGCACATCATTAAAGGGCAGGAGGGTTAGAGAAGCGGCTCTGGCCTGGCTCTCCTGTTGGTACACAAGCTTCTGTCACAGGAGAGCAATGGCACTGCAACCTAGGACTGGGCCCGACTGGGCTGGACTCAGTGTCACTCCCAGAAGCTGAAGCAGCCATCGGAGGCCCTCTCAGAGCTGCAGTCCTAAACAGGAGGAGGGGCAGGACTGAGGACTACAATCCACCTACCGTCCAGACACTACAACAAGCAAGCCGAGCTGGTGAAGTCTATCATGAGAAGCTCCACTCAGACACCCGCTGCTCTGTGGCCCAGTAGCAACCACACACACACACACACATCTCAAGCTGCTGGAACGGGGTGGGTTGCAACATCACTCACATAGAATGCTGAGGTTTTCAGTCATCGTTTCCACCTCCGTGAGTCTTTTAGTCACAAATTTGTTGGCACTAGGATTTCTGACAGAGGAATTGCCATATAGAGTAACATTCTGTGGGAAATTAGGAAACTCAATCCAATGTCTGCTTTCAATATCACATTGAAAACATTCCGTTTGGCTGGAAGATAGATATTTATATTGCTGTTCCCTCAAGACCTACGTGTTCAGTTTATCTCCTGCATTTAGAAAGGCAAGCTACTATGGTGTCCATTGGAAGCCACATGAACACTGGAGTCAAAATCCGGGCATTCACTGATATCACATGACAACAATCAATGCTGTGCCACCTGGGAAAATGATTGTGTACCCGGTTTCTCCTGTATTGCCCGTCTCTCCAGAGGCCTGAGTGAAGTGATCGAACGACACAATATGGTTGCCTATCTCTAGGGCTTAATTTGTATATTAATGAGTGCTGGTGCCAAAGCTATACTCAGAAGCCCATGGTCAATTAATTAATGTTGGTGCATGGAATAACAAGGCTTCGTAGCCTTAAATCCACCTCATGCCTTTTGAATACGCTACCAGACACTCCCTGCCTCTTTATCTCACTCCCCTAGGTACCTGCTGCTATCTACCTTTGAGATGGTTTTACCGTCTGTCTCTTACTCCGTCTTCTCACTGTGTGTGTTTCTCTCCCTTGCTGCCAGTAAATGTTTGATGTGAAAAAATACGTGACATTCCTCAAAAATAAGTGTTGGTGGCCCCCACCAGCAACCAACGGCACATATTAAGCATTGCCTATATCCCCCTACTTGTCCAATCTCTCTTGGTTCTCTGTCAACTTGAAAGAGAGGGAAGAACACAGATGAAGCTGTGGTACCATCAACTGCAGGTCTCTGCAAACCCACTGCGCAAACGGAATCCACCCTTTGAGAGGGGCCGTGAGTGCACAAAAGGCTGGTTGGAATCATGGAATGTATCTACCCTTATGCAGTGGTTAATTTGTTAAAAAATAAGTGCTGTGGCCCTCGTCAGGAAGCCACCGCACTTTGCACCTCACATTGCCACTGTACTTACATAACTACTAACCATTAGACTGTTGCAAATGTGACAATTCAGACCGTTTGATGCCTCAAAAGCTTTAAGAATGGCTAGGGTGACATGTATTAGTTGTTTTTAATATATATTGAATTAACAAACTGTTTTTCTGCTCATCTTTAAACTACGCAAACAGCGCTACCATGAGGCAGCTGTCATCAGTGCAGGTTCCAGCAATTAAGTGCTGGTGCCAGCAATTAAGTTCTGGTGGCGAGTACCAGAAACCACCAGCTCAAATTAAGAACTTCTCATATGTGGGCCAGCAACTGCTTCCTCGAAAGCTAAACTCTTGGAGTGGCGATCACATTTCTGCAACCCTAGACACATATGATCTATACTAGCACAGAAGGCTCCTTTATGTAATATTGGGCCAGAGAAAAGGTGTAGCAGAGAACAAACCCTTATCAGCCCTTTGCACATTCAAAGCTGACGCATGGTCTCTCTTCAAAGTGAAGAAAGGCTTCAAACGTCCATTCGCATTTCGACTGGTTCTCTCATTTCCTGTCTTGACTTTCAACGTTTATCAAGGTACTCTGCATCAACTGTTTTTTTAACTACACATTTAATTTAAGTGAAACATTCCTGTTTGATTTGATTTCCTGAAAATGTACATAAATGTTATGTGAGTCACCCTACAAAGCTTGACTCTGAAATAACCTCCTGAACGAAAATAATCACGCTGAATGTTTTTTATAGTATTTCAGGGTGTATTTTACAGATCACATTAATTGTATCTCGCCAGTCTCTTTTGCAAGCCATTGTGAGATGTTATGTAAGAGTCTTTACATTCAATGCCATAGCACAGGATATTAAAAGGAATTCCTTTATGCAAGGAGCTATGGGTCTTCACATAGAGGCGCTCCGACATGACTTTTGTTTCTTTTAAGTTAAACTGCAAAGAATTTAGAAAGACCATATTATTACATATCATTTGTGGATCAGGGCATTCTGGTTCATTAATCGTTCATCCTTCATTTCCAAATGCTAATTATTGACATGCTTCTGCAGAAATACATTAAAATTGACCAAAACATATATTTCTGACTTTAGATTTGACCTAAATGTGAAAAAAATGTATCTAACTTTTAAACTTTGAAAGCAAAATCTAAGGTCAAGGTGCTCTGAGTGTCTTGAAAAAGGACCAATCGAAGGTTTAACCTTCACCGATACGCTTGGGCAATCATCACACAAACCACACATCTTTGCAATGATCTAAAATGTATTGCAGTGTGCACTCAAAAGGGTCTCTTGCTTCTGTAGAAACCAACTAGAGTAGATGAACCACAAAGGTTCTCAAAGCTGGAGAATCACGTGTCTATGTCGACAACAAGACCAGGGTTTCAGCTATATCCTACATGCCAGATGCCTGGAAATTGATTTTAGGCGGGGTAGCAAAGAATTCCAACTTCGTGCATCCTGAAACCGAAAACAGCTACCTACCAATTCGCAAAAGTTAAACTTGGCAACCATTGGCAGATTACCAACAGGAGTATGCAAAGTAATAATTGGATTATAACAGAGAAAAATGATGGAAAGGAAAGGGTATTGTGAAACACAATATAACTGAGTAGTCTTTTTTAAGTTTGGTAGATGTGTTTAATAAAGATAAATGCCAACAATTTAAACATATCAAGTATAATTTCATAGTGTATACCACCCTTTTAAATATTAGTTGTAGATATAGCAAATTATCGTATATTTTACAATGTACAATGGTTAATTGAGAGTATCACAAGAAAATAATAAGGACCATTTTTTCAAACTTAATGAGGATAGAAAGAAAGATAAGGGAAAGAAACAGAGAGAAGAGAGAAAAAAATAGATCAAGAGAGGCTAATTCTAGGTATAAAAAATTATCAATACCTTCACTTATAAATATATACACAATAAGCTTTTTTTTTTTTTAAATAAAGCTGTAGTATTGAGGAAAATTAGAAACCTCTAACCTATGAGAACCAGTTTGATGGTATTAGGGAGCTCAGTATCAGGACTGCGAAGGGATTAAATTGTCTGCAGGTGTCCCTCTGTTTACTAAGGTCTTTATTTTGGGGGTTGCTTTTGGCAAATCAAAAACTGAGATGGGACGTGCATGGAGTTCTAATGGCTCCTGTGCCCATTTTGGGCAACATGTTTCACCTGATTTTACTTTGCCACTGTGGTTATACAGCTTTCATCAGGACCACCCAAGTGGGTGTGGGTGAGAGTTTGTTAAAAAACAGGAATATTTTTCTACCTCTAATTCAGGGCAATAGATCATTTAGGAGGTTGCATCTCTTGTGATAATGATTAATTAATGTCTACTGAATTTCACATCTTTTACAGACGTGCATCTTCACATGAGCCAAGAGAAATATTCAAACCTTGTTTGACCTTTTAAGCATTTTTTTTGCAACAGAACAATGCCACTGGGAGTGTTTTTTTTCCTATGCCCCGGAGAAATTCTGAAGTTCCATGAGGCATCCCAAAACACAAATTCACCCGCCAAACATGGTGCAGTTGACAACAAAGTGGTCATTCTTCACCTGTGAGGTTCCTGTCAATCTAATGGACAGCAGCACCTAAGCGGCTCATCGGTATATTAATTTCTGTCTCTAAGGCTAGCAAGTAACGCACCCGCAGGTAAATAAACAATGAGACCAGGCGCTTAGGTTCAACTTCCGCATGTCGCCTCTGTAACCTCAAGAGGCCATCATCGATGTCACCAAAGGTTTCCCCATTGAAGCTTAGTATCCAAACATTTCTTATGCTTTTAGCTTGCTACATTTAGGTTTATGAACAATACAGATTAGAAGTCAAACGAGGTAAATTCTACTAGGTAAAGGAAATGTCTAATACAATCAACAGACATCATACACCTAGTGTGATTTTAGGAACAGAAATTTTATTAAATTGCAATTATCTTCCTGGCGGATTCCTGCACATCTTTCAACTGATATGCTTCCCACTGAAGGAGGAATTTCTAATTTACTGGTAATGCTTTGGAGAAGGAAAATATTCGCTCAACTGGGTAACCAGACATTCTTTTCTCTAGATCTTTACACACATTTCTGGTAGTTACAGGGAGCTGCAGTTGTTAAACCTTGATATGTCCTTGTAACACTGCGTGTTTCCAACAGTTGGACGTTTTTCTGAAAATTCAAGTCCGTTCAGCCATTTTCACCATAGATTATGGTGGGCATGTTCGATATTCGGGACTTTTATCCGGTAGAAAACATTTGTTAAATATGGAGCAGGCGGAACCCCCAGCAGCATATTGTATGCTTCATCTCTTATGACCATACAGAAATAACAAACAGGAGTAACACAGAGACGGCGTAGCCACTTCTGGATTGAACATGAATGAATACTGACAAGTAGGTGTTCTCTGAGGTGAAGGCGTGCTTTACACTAGTCTGCAAATGTGTGCTGTCCTGGCCCATGATTCCGTTACTTGAACATCCCAAGATGGGCATTCAGAAGAAGATCACATGTTGCAAAGACTGCAAAGACACTGTCATCAGAAGGGCTGGTGCATGGATAGCTTCCTAAGTCAAGCTGAGGTTCCTTGGTGCTGATCTAAACTGTGTGGTCAGATCAGAGCCACTGGACTCCGTGCTGTCTGGCTCCACCATTAGACCCATGAAACACCCATGAAGAGGAAATGAGGTGAACTTATGTGTGAAATGGTAGTTGTGGATTACAGCCCATATAGCAAGAAAGAATGCATGGGGTCCCATAAATGAATTTAATTGAAAATATAGACTTGAACATAGAGACTTTGAGACAGATACACAAACTTTTGTTTGCAATCTGAACCGGTACTGAATAAAAATAAAAACACACACACACACAATTTTGTACATGGTTGCAATCACAAAGGAAAAAGGTGGCTGGTTATTAAGCTTGAAAATCTGTCGTTCACAGATCCCATTCATCACTCGTCGCTCCAGTTTTCCATCACTCTCACAATTACTGATCATTCAAGGCTCAAACAGAGTAAAGAGCAGTGCACGCTGATTGGTGCTCTGCCTGCATAGAAGCCATGTGCACCACAGCTAAAGTAGGGGTCAAAATTATATCCTGGACAGGCTAGTCCAGGCCAATGAACTGACTGGATGACATAGAAAAGGCACTGGGGACTGTTAATGTCCAAGCACTGGGGGCTGCTGAGGTCCCACTCCCTCCCGTGCATGCCTGCTGCTTTAGTATGTGATGAGGTGCGCTTGAACAAGATTAGACTAATTGTATCAACAGCATAGCCCTTCTGCACCCATGTCCAGTGCCTAATTTGTGCCTGTTCCCAAAACACTTCTCAGGAGTCTGTGGCCGGTGCAATTAAATGTTGGCACACCGAATACCAAGGCTTCACAGTCTAAAATCCACTTCATGTCTTTGATTTCACTACTAGATATTTCCTCCACTTTAAACATACTCTTGCAGGGTCCTGCTTTCTGCCTTTGTGGTGTTTTTTTTAGGTTGAGCCTTGATCAACCTGTTGTATCCTCTTCTATGGGCTCTGGCCCTCCTACCGATTGCCATTGTTTGTTATCTGTGGCATTCAGAAATTCTGTCTTGTTATTGGTGTTTGCCCGTGTTGGTTCCTCCTTTCTGAGTCTGTTCCTGCCCTATGGCGATGCCACTAATGGCTTCTTTTTGTTGCCGCAACGCTCTTTCACAGCGCACGATGGCCCCTCCTCTTGTCTGGGCATTGCAGCCTTAGTATTCTTTTGGTTGTCCATAGCTGGTGTCGAAAACAAAGCAAGCAACAGAAACAAAAGTGGCCCTTAGCGCTTCTTCTACTTGAGAGCTCAACAGAGTGCTCTCAGGTGTCTCCATGCGTGCTGAGGATTGTTCCTCCTGGTTGGCCATCTCAACATGTTCAGATATGGTTATCGGAAAGCTCCACAGCTTCCGTCACTTACTCTCCTCGTCTTGTGCCATCCTTCCACCCCCTTACTCCTCCCACGGCACTTCTGCCTCTCCTTTCATCAGCGTCATTCACAGTGGCTCCCACAGCTCCCTTCTATGAGCCGCGAGAGACGGTGGGTGACTGCTTCCCTACTGCTCCTCACCTCTGGCTGGGCCTCCTTCACAATCACAATTCCGCTGCATATAGACAGATTCCCTGTACTGTGCCGTTTCTCCACCCCCAACCCCTCCCACAACTCTCCTCCAATCAACCCCCTTCACAGTGGCTCCCGCAGCTCCCTTCTATGGGTTGAAAGAGATCACGGGGGACTGCTTCCTTACTGTGCCTCACCTCTGGCTGGGCCCACTTCATAATCATAATTTGGCGGCATATTTACAGCTTCCCCAGTCCTTGCTGTCCCTCCACCACCTCACCTCACCCCTCCTGCAACCCTCGTCCGTTCAGCCCCTTTCACAGCGGCTCCCGCAGTTCCCTTCTATGGGCTATGAGATACCACAGGGGACTGCTTTCCTACAGCGCCTCCCCTCCGGCTGGGCCTCCTTCTCATCCACAGTTACAATTCGGCACAGTATTCAATGTTTTTGGGAGTGACAGCGAAAGTGCCAAACCTCATCCACCTCCTTCACAGATCCGGTGCACCGGCACCCGTGTTTTCGGTGTTCCAATCCCAGCTGAAGTGGACATTGCTGTGCTACTGCTCTCCTGGTTTCCGACACAAATGGTACTCATTTTACACGCTTTACAATGGTAAAAGGCTGAGCAATGCTCTTGAATTTCTAAGCATTTCAGATCAGAGCAGCTCATGTAAGACATCTGTGTCCAACACAAATAGGACGGACCGGAGTCTTTTCCCTCTTTCTCTTCCTTGCACTCTACCTTCTCCTTCCAAACAGTTCCTCCTTTATTGTTTTTGTCTTACCAGTGACTCCTGTCGCAAAGTCTTTTACACTCGTCTTCTCCCTTTCCCTATTTGCTCTCCCTCCCTTGAAGTCTAGTTAGTAGCAGGCATTATACACAGTATTCTAAAGTCTTGGTGCAAAGTTTGAGTGGGTCCTTCCAGTAGCCTCCTGGCTACAGGCCCAGCCAGCTGCAGCAAACGGTACATGCAGCCTGTTGTACTGAAAGACTGCAAGCTCCAGGGGCCTCCAGACCCTCACCCAGCCCTGCATGTAGATAGCACAAGCTGTAACCAAACCGCTGCTTGGTATTGATGCTCAAGACTAGTCATCACACCTGAACCCGTGCTGAAGCCACATCTTGTAGCTTTCAAAAGGTGATCTCTTATATTCTACTGCACTATCAACTCAAAACAACTCCAATGTTAAACACGAGCCCCTGGATGGGGAAATGTGCCCATCCCAATTCTCCACAGTGTTTGTCATTGGGCCTTTTTCAATAATTTCCTATGTAGTTAATATTCTTCATAATTTCATGCATACCTATCGTGGTTAGATCACGTGGTAAGATCAGGGTTTGAAAATGTGCACAAGAGCACCCAATGTTATTTTACATTTCAGCTACTTCCGAATGTGATCAGATAATTATTCAGTTGAGATTGGTGCGGTGTCTGCCATGTCTGTGTTGTCAGCCGTAGCAAATGACGACTCATTCGAGAGCAGAATGTGTTCCCATTCCATTCTCAGACACTCTCATTTGAGGTTTCGGGCAGGCTAGATATGCTGATAACCAAAATGCTGGTTTATTTCTGGATGTAAAAGAAATGGGCTTTTTCATTTATAGGTTAGGTGATGCACCTATAAATGTGCTTGTGCTACAGTTTCCATTTTATTTTTTCACAATGCTCACCTACAGAAAGTGAGAAATAGACGCCTGGAAACCCGCTTTGCCATACCTGCCTATTGTGAAATATGCCTTTTTTCACCAGTTACCTGACTGAAACATTGACTGTAACTTTACTGCTCTGCCAGTGCACCTCTGAAAGTGCATCCATGCTCTATTCTGACCGGAACACTCCCTGCTGACAGCTGCTAGTACCACCGTCTCTTCCAATGCACCTCTAGTATGACCAAACCCACTGATAGGTCCACAAGTCTCTGACAGAGCACCTCAATCCCTATCTGCAGCGCCACCTTCCAGCAAGAGACGGGATCACACGACAGTGCTGTACCAGAGCATGTCTTTGTAACATTCGGGACCTATGCAATTAATACAAGCGCTTACAATCAGCAGCCTGTCACTCTACGCCGCCCGTTCTTGTTACTGCAGGTCACGTGATGGCTTAGCGCGCGCAGCGCCTTGATGATTTTTGAAGTGATGAGATGATACAGTGAGCTTCCTTTCCAGCAGCGCTATGTGACTCTCTAAGTAAGGAGCAGGCTGTACAAAGTTCTACAGAAAAACAATGGAGTTCTTTGTTGTATTAAGGTGAGGAGAGCATATCCCTACCAAGTGCATTAATGTATGGCTGTTTACATCATGTACTATGTAATTTTAAAAGTATGATGTAGAGGCATGTGTGTGCCATGGAAGGCAGCCCTCAACAGCACACCACATCATTAAACTCCACTACATACCACTCCACAACACAATATACCAATCCATATAATTACACTCCAAAACACAAAATCCCTCTCCACATAACTCCAGTACACTCAATACCACATAATTACTATCCACATAATTCCACAGCACACTATGCCACATTATTCCAGTACACAAATCCACTCCACACTATTCAACGCCACACAATTACACAACTAACTAATCCAACCTATATCATTCCACAGAACACCACATACATACACTCCATAATACATAAGTAAAAAACATTACCATTTACAAGCCAATAGCTCCAACAAATGCAAGACCTATTGCATAAGTAAAAAACATGGCAATTTACAATGCCGATGGCTCCAACTCCAACAAATGCTAGACCTATTGCATAAGTAAAAACATGGCAATTTACAATGCCGATGGCTCCAACTCCAACAAATGCTAGACCTATTGCATTGCTAATGCTTGTCAGACTTTCTCTTCCTTCGTCTTTCTGCTTTTTTTGTGTTCTCCCTCTCTGGTCCCGGTAAACATCAGATGCAGAAAAATAAGTGCCGGTTCCCCAAAAAAGAGTACTGGTGGCCCCCACGGGCAACAACCGGCACAATTTCAAAACGGCCCTTGTCCCTCTCGTGCAAGAGATTGTTTCCTTCTTGCTGTCGTAGCCCAACAGACGTTAGATACGGGTTGAAGACCCAAACAATTAATTCAGGAAAAAAATCACAATTACCATCCTAGTAATAAAGTAGCACCCTACCTCAAGGAAGAGCATCTACAGACATCAAAACATTCTCTAAGTCAACCTGTCAATGAGCTGAGCTCACTCTGGTACCTTGTGCTCTAAGATCATTGACTCATCTCACTATCTCAGAATGTTTACTTAACTGGACCACCCTCTATGCAGAACCTCTTACGAGATTGGACAGCTCAGCTACTTCAGAAAAAGGCAGCTCTCCTAACATGCAGCATTGTCAATTGAAGGAACAGACCACTTTTCTTCTGCAATGTGAGCTGAATGTAAGTTGCAGATAATGGTGACCCTTAAGAGCCTCATGAGACTGTTATTGCTGAACCTACCTTGTCTGCAAGTATTGTGATGTTAAGCAAAGCCAGGGAACAGCCATTAAAGGGCCCAAAAGTCTGGCTTTCCTGTGCTGGACTGGTGCCTGAAGTTCCACCCCTTCACCAGGCCTTTTGCACATCAATAGGATAGTTTCATTTAAAGCGGACAAAGCAGTAACACGAAATCCAAAGCAAAATGATGCCTGATGTATGATTTGAGCTTGTGACATTTGTTAACCACAACCATCACTTAAGAGTCCTGTCGCCTCATCCCCTGAGGTCAGTGCCATGCATCAGCCATTATTGGGCAAGGCTGCCTTGCCTTCCCTCTGTCTGACTGGTGCCCCAGGCTTGAGTCCTTATACAAATACATTGCTGAGAGTTTCAGGGAAGAGGCAGAGATGCCTCCGTGAGCCTAGAGGGTTCGAAGCAGTTATGAGGATGTGATGCCCTGATGGATGCAGGGTTGTTTTCACAGATCCTGGATGCAAAGGTGGAAAAGACCTGTTTATTTAGTTTTTTGGGGGAGTTGTATATAGCACAAACATGACCCGAAGGAATCAGAGAGCTTTACATGAGCACAAGTTGCATCACAGACGGACACATTCATTTTTGTTAGCCACGGGGAGATTAAGTGATTTGGCCAAAATCAAGGGACGTCAACCTACCCCAGCTTCGAGGTTGACCACTTTTCCCATTAAGCAACACCATCACCTGTTGCCTGAATATATCACAGTAGGAAACATTTAGATTTATAAACATGAAATGACTTTTACAACACCTGTAGTGCCTCTCATCCGTCACGATTTTGCTATTTTTTGTAGTTTTTTTCTCTTCATCGTGTGACAAATTTTAATGAATTGTAACCAAAAGGAGGAACCTAGAGCTTTTTATACGAGGTCCTGCACAATGCTCCAAGGAATACGAAAGACAACAGAGTGTGCCGTTTCTCAACGGGAGTGGAGGGTTAAACAAGTCTCTTATTGAATACCCTCACACACCTAGCAAGGTGTCATGCTTCATCATTGGGCTGTGCTCCTCATCGGGCCGGCGATGCAATGCCAGACGGGCTCCCGCAGAGGGGCTCTTTGCCGGGGATCTGTGTGAAGGGTGGTCTCAAAATAGGTCTAGCACTGCCCTGAGGGACTTAATTTTATTCACAGGGTGTGCTACCCTAGTTAAAATGTGTGGGCCCTGTATGGATATATAATGATCCACATGGTCTAGTATGTGTGCGTGGTCAACATGTTTCTTGCCTGTTGCCCCTAGCGGGTCACTCGGCAATTCTTCAGGACCAATGTCTAAGGAGTAAGTGCTCAAAACTCTTACACTACTACAAGGCTAGTGCCATAAAAATGATATATATCACCAGCTTTGTAAATTGAAGGTCCAGGGATTGTGGAGGACCTGGAAGGAAGAGACCCCCAGTTGTGGGGTCGTGGGCAGACGGGGTTGCCTTGTGAGCGCTTTGTTGCTCACTGTGGAGGGGGGCGCGCTACTAGCGGTGCTCCTACCCTGGCTCTGGCTCCCGACATTTTATTGAATGTCATCAAATAAATGCTATATCCACACCATCCCGTAACTACTAAATGCATATACCATAAAAATCACCCTCAATCCTGCAAAAAATTACTGCCATTAAATGAAAAGTCCTGTTATTAAGGGCAAACGCTGTTTTTAATGCACGTATTAAATAGATTTTACACTGAGTCTAAACCTAGTACCCACAATGCTCTCTTTCTATGAGTCTAGACTTAGCACCCACAATGCTCCCTTTCTAGGCTCTGGACCCATGTGTCCGAGAGCTAGACTTTAAATAAATTGAAGTTAGATGAGAGGGAACCAGGTGAATCACATGCTTTATTGCTAGATGTCCAATTAGAAAATTGCACGTCACCAGTGTAAAACTCAGCTTTCACCCTCCTGTCTTTCGTAAACTGTGGCATTAAACCTGATAATGTTATCAACAAACCACTATGCTATGAAGGAGCAAACTTATAGGAGCAAGCTCCGTTTTATTAAAAAAAAAGTCAGCATTAAATATAAGGTCTTTTCAATGATAATATGTCATTATCACCACAGAGGGTAATAGCTTGGCTCGCGACCCTCTGGTCGCTTCATGTAGCCTCCACTAAATTCAGGTTCCCCCAAAAGCCAAATTGCTCCTTCATCTCAAAGGTATTCATAATACCATAAAAACATAACCGAATCCACATTATATTGCTTTTCCCAAATTGATTGCTCTGAATTTCTTTGCAGCCAACGTATCTGATGTGTTTTTGAATGTTGCCTCGTTGGGCTGTTTCACATTGCGTTTTTGAAGCATCGCCAGAGTTTCTGACCCGATGGCTCGCCCCAATCAGGCTGCACAAAAGTAACAATGAGGCTGGAAGAGAGGCAGCCTCCTATTGCCAAAAGGCGGGAACTTAATGAGTATCACATTTAGAGGAACATTTCGGGGTTCAACACCAGATTGCTAAGATTTGTGCCAGGGGGCAGGCCTAAAGATATGCATTTTCCAATTCTGCGACATTTTATCAGAAATTTCACGTTGTCCTCATACTTGTAATCGAAAGTAGAAGATAACAGAGTGCACTTGAATGGCACGTGCTTGGAAAACATGCAGACTGTGTTCTGCAAATTGGGGAATATTAAGTTGCTGCGATAAGAATGCCCCAAGGACACGAAGGAAATGTTATTGGAGACTGCGTGTCCTCACTCAAGGCAGCGCTCTCTTTCTGGGGGACTTTTCCAAAGATACCTGCCGGACCTAGAGTTATGCTAAGCAGACGTCCCCACAAGGCAGGCAGCAAACACACGTTGACACCAGAGCTGCTCCAGAATCATTAAAACCGGTGGTCGTTTTCCAAATCAGCTTCACTGTGCTTTGATGTGCAATGCAGGACACGAGGCCAAGTTCCTCCCGCCTTTTTGCTCATTTAAGCTGCACCATTGTGCTAAAATGACCGGCAGTTATTCCATAAAGAGAGGATGCTAGACAGACCTTACCACGTTTTTTGCAGTTTGAAAAACAAATATTTCCCTAAGGTTTTGCTTGGTTTTTATAGGTTCGGCATTAGCAAAAACACGTGCCAAAATGAGTTATGTGGCACTAAAACCCCTGTGGAAAATACAAACAAGCTGTAAAGCATATTTTAAGTCCCTCGGCGTCATTTGAGGCGGATAAACAGTCACATATGAGCCAAAGGTTCACTGCCTGCCACTCGTTTATGGCCCAAGCTCTGTGCTGGTGCCACACAGGCCAGGTCAACAAGATCTCGGAATCTTTATTCCCAAAACTAAAGGACTCGGCCTCCAACAACAAAACATTTCTGGATTTCCAAGTCTGAAGCTTTGGCTGTTTTTATATTTTCAGAGGCTCTTCTGGCAATTTGAGGCATCTCCAGGACTCTGGTGTACTCACTCTGTACCTACTCTGTAGATTAGCATTGGCTTAGCAACTGTGGCGTTCATTCATTTGGAGGTTTCTATGAAGTGCCCCATGTTGCCTTATGGCCATTAATGGATGCTAGTTTAGACAGATGAGAGTCTGCTATCTACCAGCAGATGTTAGAGCCCCATCAAATGCCACTAAAGCACCATTACAAGGTATTTGTAAAGCAGCTTCTTCAACTGGAGTTAGGTGAGTTCTGCTTGCAAGAGGTCTCAAAGCATTCTAGAGTCTGGGGCCCTGAACACCAGATGATCTGCACCTCCGTTCCTGATGTTTGTTGGTAAACCAGGAGAAAGCTGAACGACTTTATGCTTCCGTCTGGGCGCAGTGCAGAGCCAACTTTTGGGTATAGCCCCAACTGTGTATCAGAAGGCATTGTGGATCTTGTAAAGAGATCTTCATTTGCTTGCCAGTTCCACTGGGGGCACATGGAGTGCTTTTCTAACATGGTTTCACTACGTCTGAAGGTTTCGGCACGATCACCAGGTTTTGTAGCCTTTTGCAATCTGTACAAGTCATGTTTTGGAAGTAGAACCCCATACAGTAGTCCATTTGTACAATCACTAGTGCCCATGTCACCTTGTTTCCATGTCTGATTTGCAGGAGACAGATGACCCTCGTCGTCGCAAGGTCTCTGTTTTAATGCCTTTCAGGCTGAGAAAGTATTCTTCCATCCAGCGCTGTTATCTAAGCATTCTGTAAATCTGGTCTTTGTTTAATCTCTTCTTGAGTCAGATGTAAATGTGAAATTATTTAACAGTCATTTAAGTTCAATGCCTGCACACAGATAGTTAAAATAATATTCCCTGAGATAGTATGCCCAAAAGCTAGAAAAACTCCAGAATGATCCTATTTGCCAGCATTTATAGTTCACAGCTACCAAACTATTTCCATAAAGTCAATGTGCAATTGTGAGACAAACTCACCATGTCATCACAGGTCAACGTAGGATTATCCTCCTGCTTCTTTATCATATGTATGCTATGCAAGATCTTCAAATGGCTCCCCCAAGAACACCAGATGCACCATCACACAAGCTCTCATCAAGAGCAGATTGGAATACGGCAACACTCTCTTTTCAGGAATATCCACCCACCTCCTCCACAGACTCCAGACCATCCAGAAATCAACTGACAGACTCATCATTGACCTTAGACGACATAACAACATCACACCACAACTCCGAGAGCTCCACTGGCTCACAGTACAGAAACACTGTCACTTCAAACTCTTGACACACGTTTTCAAGGCTCTACGCAACACTGGTCCCACATACCTCAACCACCGCATGAACTTCTATCAACTTACCAGACCACTCTGATCTACAGCACTCTTCCTAGCACACATTCCCCACATCCCCAGAGGCAGACCTAGAGGATGCTCAGTCTAGTTCATCACACCCCCATATTTGAACAACCTCCAGCATCACATCAGGGCCTCTATCTCGCTCTTTGAGGTCTGGAACAAGCTCAAGACCTATTTCTTCTGATTTATTCCATAGAAACCACAGACTCGTCCTGTTTAGTCTGCCCCCCGAGTCAGACTCCCAACTCCTGCACCAAAACAACACCACATACCATCGCAGGTGATTAACCGCGCTTTATAAATTCTCATAACATATCTTTCAGCTCCAAATGGCCTCATAGCACCCTGCTGACATTATGTAAAAAAACTAATACACTGTAAAAAGTCGATGCATGAGGCAGGCACAGTGGAGGAGAAGTGTGTATATATATCCACTCTAAATAAAATAAAGCAGTGGCAGCACCAATAAAACAGCAATTCATTGTATAACAGAAATCTATTTTGGGGCCCACACATTGAAGTTTTGTGTGTTCACTATGTGGATTTTGTGACCTTGTTTGACAGATTATATATTTATTTCAAATGTTTGACCTAAGCATAGTGACCAATACAATATAGTGCAAAAATGTTTATGAAGAGTTGTGATACCCATTTATAGGTCACTGATTTATTTTCCCTAGACACATACAATTCTGAATTTGGCTTTCTGGATTTGAACCTGCAGCCCTCAAGTTGCTGTAAATCTTCAGGCACCAGCCATTTCCTGGGCCTGTGAAGGGTCATAGTTTCAAAACTCCAGTGCCTTATGTAGTTGTCATGTAAATACAAGGGACTGGTCTTTCCTTGACCACATGCAGTCCTGCTAAGTGGTTTGACAGGAACATGCAGGTTCTTTTTATAAACTAATAACGGGATCCTATTTCGAAGTAGTCAATTATTTCAAATTTTTTTTTTTTTGGAAAACACAATTATTTCTGGGAAAAACAGTGTTCCCAAATTGTTGTTCTTGCACAGCATGTCACCATGTTTGTTACATTAGAATTATATGCAACTGCACCGAGACAGGATCTGCAGAATAAACTGAAAATGTTATTATTTTAATTATAACCGTTTCGAATCTGAAATTAAGTATTTCCAATTGAATGTAGCTCAGCAATAATTAATGAACTGGCTTTTATTGCTTGCGACTATGTGGAGGTGTCTATATGCCTGCTATACCTTTTCCTGCATATCCATCAGAAGAACCTTTAGTGGTTTACATCAAGCCTAATCCGTAATGCACTGTCTGGTGGTTGTTTGTACACCGAACACCTAGATAGGCCAATAGTGATTTTATGTATGAATGGATTGTTCATTTGAGGCCAATGTCTCCTCCCTCGTTGAGTCCCTTAACTCGTTGTGCCTCTCTCGAAGTAATGTTTCTCCCACCCTCCATAGTGGTAATACTCTGTATTTCATTTGGTTGATAATTTTGACACTGTCTCCCAGAATATTCAGTTTCCTTGGGCTGACAATATGTTTCCCTAATTTCTGTATAGGCCAGAAGGCTGTTTCCTGAGCTAAACTGGAGTATAGACTTTGACCAAGACTCTCATCGGCTATTGTTGCTTCCAAACTTTAACTCCTGTTACTTCACACGTTGGGGCATATCAGCAAGGGCCGGTGATAATTATTGCTTAGCGACATTTCTCCTATTATTTTACTCTGGAACACCCCCTTTGCATCTCATTAGAGATGCAAGGGGAAGCATAGAGTAAAAGGGTGCGAACATGCAAATTTGCGTGTTAGCACCCTGTTGCTGATAGGGCGCTAGTTTTATCTCTGCTTTTCTGGCTTTTAAAGCCAAAAAAACAGAGATAAAGCCCTTGTTGATATGCCCCCTTGTTCTTAGGATTCATGTTGTCAACAGCTGGTTCCTCAGCACTGTGGATGAACTTATTCCTCTTACTCTTCTAATTTCCATGCAAACAGGACCACAACCCCCTGCTTCACCATGTACCCGGGTGCTCAAAATCTGAATCCAAATGTGCTAAGCACCGGTGATGCAGAAATTATATCACCCTCAAACCTTTACCATCTAAATTCCAGCTTTGTAAAAGCTGTTTAACACACTTAGCTAAGTAAAATACGTCAAATACCAAGTAAAATACGTCAAAAAACATATTTAAAATTGCTAACTATCTATGTTACCTGTTGTGCAGAATAATCTCTAATGCTTCTACTTTGAAGGTGCCTGGTGACCTTTTGCACTGTTTGTCAGACAAAATTGTTTCTGTCAGATCATGCTGTCAAATGAATTGTTTTATTGCTGAGATTTTCCCCTCTGAAAATAATATGAACCTTGATGACTTTTAGTGGTTGCCCCTGAAGGTGTGTTTTAAACTGGTGAAGCGAGTATTATTCACTAACAAATAATAATGCGCACAGCATATGTTTAAGAAAAAATATTAAGTGCATAATTTGCAGTGGGTACTCATACTTAAAGGTTATAGGCTTGAGAAATAAATACAAGTGCTGACTTAAGTTGCCATGTTAACAGAAAATAATGCATTGTTACTGAAAGTAATGCATTAATACTGATGTTTTCCACATTGCATAGCTGTTTGAACATGATTTATTTATTTATTTGCAAAGTTTTATATAGCGCTGACTAGACCCGGGGGTATCAGAGCGCTTTACATGAGGATCAGCAAGTTACAGGTTACATAATTACATCAATTACAGGAGCCAGGTATAGGCATAGGAGAAAAACATGAGATTACACAAGGAGTTATTGGCACTAACCATAGCCAACATACACGTTTTATAGGGAAAGAAAGGTAGAGGGGGAATGGTAAACAGGGGTAAGGAATGCAGATAGACACAGGAAGACCGGCAAGGGAGAAAAGTACTTCAGGGGGAACAAAGCAGTCAAAGTAAAAGACAGACAAAACCGACCTGAGTATCGGTGAAAGTATACGAGGGGGGGTGGGGTGGAAGGCCATGGGGGGATGGACAAGAGGAAAAGGTCAATCAGGCAACCAAGGAGCAGACCAGTCGCAAAGAGGATAGGTCGAAACTGCCATGATGGAGGACCCACAGAAGCCGATAGTACTATCCCAAAATGGCGGGAAATACAAAATTAAACAAAAAAACAATAAAGGTAGCTGACTCTGAGGTTTCATGCAGGGCTGGAAAGGGGAGGTAGCCAAAGAATCACAGAGGGAGGAGGCGGGGGAGAGAAGGAAACACAACGGGGAGACGAGGAAAACAATGTCCGATATCAGGCTGGGTAGGTGATGGCTAAGGGGGTGAACCAGAGCCAAACTCCTCTATAGCTGCATAGGACAGCTCCACCGGGCATCGGCCAAGGTTGCTCAGGCTCCTCGGTAAGTATAGACAGTTATGGTTTCCGCCCAGGGGGCATCGTCATAGTCCCATCGAAAGCACCGGTCCCAGTGTTACTGGGAAAGCGACGTCTGCCTTGTCCTCCAGCTCGCCCCCAGGTCAAGAGTGGTGAGAGGAGAGGTGGAAGGGACAGTTTCAAAGTCTGCGGATGCATCATGGGTGGCTACCATAATATTAATAGCATTCGCGTGCACCACACATGCACCCGAGTTTGAAATCTGGGATTACTACAGCTCCCAGGAGATGCAAACAGATGCTGTAAGTGAGATGTTGCCCGTAGTATAGTCGCGTTGGCCCTCCGCGAGTGGTCTGATATGATATTTTTTTTTCTCTGTTACAGATGTATTTTTTTAGAAGCCTTCTATTAGCTAGTGAATAGACATTTGCTTTGTATTAGATGGCTTCTCACCGGAAGAATAGGAGAGAAACAAAACATAAACGAAGTAGCATTTATAGGTCTAATGTCTGAAAGTCTATTGTGCTAGTATGTTAAAATAGGAACTTTGCTTATTACCAGGATTTTGCAGCATTTCTATTGGAGGAATTAGGAGAAGAAAGAAAATACTCTTGCAAATTAGAGTGGAGTAGGATTCCTAATCCCACACAGATTAGAGGCTCAACTCTGAGTTTCTTGCACTTCTCTATATCAGAGGTTATTTAGAATATTTCTTTGAAGTGTACAGAGTTAGAGTTGCAAATACTTTCAAGCTTATTATGCAAAGGCTTTATGCTTGTGCATTGATTCTCTCATCAGAACTCTTTATGGAGATGTGTATTTGAACTGACACCTTTTTCTCACAATTATTGCAATTTAATCTAAAATAGGGAGAGTTCCTTTATGAATCACACTTGCTCCATTATTAACATACTAACTGTAATTTTAACCAATATTGTATTCTATTTTATAATCAAATATCGAGTGATGGATTATATTAACTTTTAAATGCTGAAATCTGAATATTAATACTAAATTAATAAATAATGAAAAACTAAAGGTAGTTCTCTTGGGTTTGAGCGACTCCTGGGAAAGCCAATCACCACCACCCAAGATGGTGATCAAACAGCTATATTGGGATCTAGTCCAGCAGGAGTCACTCTCTAGTAGTTCTGTGGGCTCCCTTACTGAGCGATTTTTGTCCTTCAAATGGATTAGGAGCTATGAACCATTCTTGGACTACATCGAGCTGCCTCTGGATAGAGCTCTTTACTTGAAGGTTAGGTTCGGGATCCTCCCAGTAAATGATTTTACCTCGGGGTGGAAAAAGCATGATGGTAAAGTGAATCCATGTCCGGGTTGTGCATCCCCTACAGAGTCCGTCGCACATTTCTTCTTTGCTTGCCCAGCTTATAGGGTTGCCAGGAGGATTTGGTTAAAGCCGTTATGTAGGAGTTTGGGCCTTAGATGCCATAAAATGGCCCTGCGGATACTCAGCACTGATACCTCCTCGATTGCCATGGTTTGTGGAGTTGCAAAATTTTTGGGCAGTGCTTGGCGATCCCGCATGAGGCGTTGTAAAACCTACCCTGGTCCACCTGCTTGCTGAAAGTACTTGGTTAGGATTTCCACTATGCTGATATGTGTTTTGTGTTCATCTTTGAGTGGTGTATTGGTGAATTGCTGCTTTTATTTAATTTTATACTTGGTATTTTATATTGTATTGTGCTGCTATACTGCTCTTTTATGATGAAATTTCATCGAATAAAGAATATTTGAAAAACTAAAGATTTGAAAATAAAACCCTTTAACTCACACTAATTCTCTTTATTGACTGAACTAAAAGTTTAATAATTGATGGTATATATTTATGTGCATGGCCGCTCTTTATTTCTCCTTGTCAAAACACAAAGGTCCATACAACCTTGCACGGGTCATTTAATAATTACATTGGAAGATTAAGATATAGTAATCCCCGCTCCCCCAAGTGGTAGTGAGGGGACGGTATAAATCACAAGAGAAAGGAGCCAAAATAATATGCCCCAGTTTAGAATTGACCAAGTCCCTTAAGTCCAAAGTTTGATGATTGAAAGAGTTCACAGTTTCTAAGGCGTTGCAGTGGTGGAGGTGTGAATATCAATAGGGCTGTGCATCGCAATCGTCTTATTAAGAATTTGTCATTGTGTTGAAGTATGTATTTTGAGTTTGATAAAAGTCGATAGAATAATTGTGTTTATGCTTTGATGGTGAGCAGTTGAGATTGTTATCGGATTTGAAGCATTCCAAGATCCTGGAACAAATATGTTGATATTAAGTTGTAATGTTCTTCGTCTGCTAAGGTGTTATTGGTGAAGATTTATGAGGTACCATCGACTTTACAATTGAAGTAGGGACTAAAATAATTTGCTGTGAGTGTACTATTATTGATTGATGTTAGTAGAACCTGTTGCACAAAGAAGAAGCTATATCAGGCAGGGTGATTTCCTGCTGTTTGAGATTTCATTCATGTGTAGGAAAGTCAGAGGGTGTTAAAACCTTATTTCCGAATGATTTTTTTATGAATTAATTCTTCAGTGGAGCAGACAAAAGTTATTTGATTATTGTGCTTGATTAAAGTTGTAGTTTTTTGTGTATGAGGAAATTGTAAAAGAGGGTGAACCGCTTCATGGAATGAAGAATTATGTCAGTGTGTGCCGCGCTGGGACATGTCAGTTGGTGTGGAGAGTCGCTCTGAGATTGGTTGGCAAGTCATCAAATAATAATCTGTAATAGGTTTGTGAAGAGTAAAATTGTGACAGGATTGGAGGAACAGATTGATGTATACGGAATGAAGAATTGAACAAAAATATTGACTTTTTCTGAATTTGATTGCTGTTCATTTATAGTTGAATTTTGTAATTATGAAATGTATTAAGGCTATTAAAGATTTGATGAGGGGTGATGTACAAGTCCCAATTTGGAATGGTGAGGAAGCACCACTGGAAGATATGCCAGCCTATTATGTGGCAAAAAACGTAGAGCTCCATGCATGTTTGTGGCTTCATCAGTGGTGCAGCATCGCTGAAACCGAAGGAACATTCAAACTTCAATACTTTTGTTTTAAAAATAATTAAACATTTAAGAGAAAAATTGCATGAAATGAACCTTGCTGCTACACCTACACAATAGGAAGCATTAAATGCTTGGGGTGAGCAGCGAATACTAAAGAGAAAGAAAAGTACCAGAACAGAGCAAAAAGAGCAATGTGAGATTACGCGGATGCTCAAAGAATGGAGAACAACAGAGGTGGAGGAAAGGTGTAGTTGAGGGAGCTAGAATGCACCCAGCAATAACTACTGGAAAGTCTAAAAATAATCAGAAATAGAGAAATGATGATGAGGAAGCTGCAAGAAAAACTGACACTGATAGTGATTCAGGGGTCGACATTTTAGATGCTTTGTTGCCCTCAAGTCCACCTCTATATGTAGCTCCTACAACAAGTATAGATGGTACTCTATACACGAGTGCTACAGTGGCTACAGACTCTGGTGACCCAAATATGACTCAGACTATAACCTCTGATTGCAACTGTACCTGCTAAAATAGCCCCACATGTCATAGTTCCATGTGTTGATGCTTCCATCGTGACTGTTCCTGCTCCAGTGTCACAAGTTGTAACAGCTCAGACATTGACAGTGCCTATTACAATATTATACTACATCCCACTGTTCTAGGTGCGGTAGAAGGAGTAGCTACTACAGGGTTCATCCTGACATCACAAAACTAACTAAGTATTGCCTGCACACCACCACAAAAGATTCAATCATTGAGAGAAAGAACAAGAATTGTTTCTACGACACCAATTGCACAGAGAGAGACAGGACTATTTGACAATGGGATTTTTCTCTCATGGTTAGACGATAAAGAATGGGAGAAATCTACTAGTCAGGAAAGAGCGGGACCCTTAGATGTACCAAAACTTAGGGTGAAATTAGAAAATATTAGAGGATCCAAAAAGTTCAACATGTAAATGTGAAGTGCATCGCACAATCAAAATTCCTCAGAGAGTTAGTCCATTCTTTCCATATTGCATCCAAAGTAATCTTTATTTTTCATATGAACAACACAGAACAGCCCACACTTGTGTCCACTATATGTGGACTTCATCAGGGCATATTGTTTGTCATATTAAGCCCTTTAACATGTCAGAAATAATCAAGTAGGACCAAATAGATTCCCAGTTTGGCCTATCCTTCACTCAATCCTCATATACTGAGGGACAAACAAGGCTCATCAAGAACCCTGAATATATAGCAGGAAGGCACCTTGATACATGCCGTATCTCGCCTCACAGCCTGGCGTCTCTCCGTGAGTTGACTTACTCTCTGTGGAATTTTGATTGTGTGGTGCACTTCACATTAACATGTTGAACTGTTCGGATCCTCTGATCGCTCCTTGGAAACAGCGGGTGCAGTGGATGTGCACGCAATGTTGCTTTTTATACTGTACATTTGGACTCATTTGGGGTAATTAGGAGGGAGGTGCCATGGCTATATAGGCTTGCTGTTTCATTGTTTTGTATGTATAAAAATATTAAAGGATGTCTAGACATTTCACACTTAAATCAGTACCAGAAAAATGTATTGATATATCTGAGTAGATCACAAGAAGTGTGGTTGACGCCCATGAAAAATTAACTGAAGTGGATCTTACAAAAAGTATTCCTTTACATTAAAGCTTTGGGGTACAGTTAAATGTGGAAGTTATTGTGACAATGCGGTCTTCAGGGATGAGAGTACATATTACGGAATTGGTAAATTGTATCTGCAAATGGAGGGATTTTGTGAGATGAGAAAGCAAGTGGGAAAAGAAATGAAAAGAAAAAGAAACAATCAGATGCTACAGAAGCAAATGGTTATCCATCACCAGCTCCCCCAGATGAAGATGATGCTTTAACTTTCCTTATTAGGGAGATCTTAGGTACAGAGTATGTTCATGTATCATGGAGAAGAGGTGGCCTTGCAACATTCACAAACAACTTTTCAAAATTCCAAGAGAGAATCCGACCCAAAGGTACATACAAGCTGACCAACTTGTAAATATTTTGAAGTTTTTATAGATAGACTTGAATACTTTCTTTGCTATAGTGATACAGAGTGATCTATGGGCTGAATGTAAGATATCTGTGCAATTGCCATGTACTGAATGTCCAAGAGTTGCATGTACTCGTGCACCTTCACCTATGATCATGACCAAGTATAATAAGAGGATTATCATTTTGAAAGGCAGAGTTCCCATAAGGGATATCGATAGGCTAAAGATCAACAGAACTACTCAAGCAGCAAAAGAATCAGTGCATGTTCATTATAAACGATTGTTTGCAGGTGTTAAACAGCACAGGGAACAAGAAAATCTGGAAAAGAGTGATGTGGGAAGTTTTGTGTCACAGTTCGTCCTTGGGGTAAGACCTGAGATCAGTGTGCACATTGCAACAGAATGTGATTTGTTGGCAGACAAAACCTTTAGATGAGACCCTGAGGAATGCAAAATACTGTAACGATGAACATCAAATGAGGCAGAAGAGGCATAAAAAAAAGTTTATGCTAGCGCAAACTAAGTTGGCTCAAAAGGGATTTCAGAATCAGTCACATGTAGGAAATGTTGGTGGAATGCAAGGTGTTGTGTTTCTAGTAGGAGGTCACATTTTACAAGACGGAGTTAGCGTTCCATAGGATAGACGTTAAAGTGTTTCAGTTGAACTGAATTCTGGAATAGACATTGCAATGTTGACAAAATCAACTCCTTGCCACTTCTCTAACAGGCTCAGGCATTGAAAGAGTAGTGTAGACAGAATCCAAATTAAGTGAGTGGTGAAGGTAAATCAAACGCAAATGCAAAATGTTGCAGTTCAGGTTCCAGTCCAACAAATGCAGATGCCAATGCAGTTACAAGTTCCTATAATGCAGGTTCCACAAACTCTGATGGCTCCCCAGAATATGGGCAATTTAGTATAAATCAAGTGATGAGAGCAAATCCAAATATATTCCAAAATGAGAACCCATTTCAACAGTTCCCGATGTTGGAGACAAGAGTTTTGGTTCTGACAATTCCCAATGATGGTGCCTGAGGAGGGAGAAAGATTGCACAGTTGGCACAGGCTTTGAGGTAGACCAAAGGGGACCAATTGTAGAAGGAGATGTTAATGGCTGCCAAGTGTAATTTCTCATAGACACAGGAGCTACCCTTTTCACTGTTAGAACAGCAAAGTCCCATACCTACCACTCTTGGGAATGAAGATCCAAGTTGTAAGTGTTACAAATTAACAAAAAACTCATCCTGTTTAAAAAAAAGTCCCTGTAATAATAGGTTCATTTGAGTAAGAACACCAATTTGTGGTATGTGATTCAAGTCCTGTAAATCTCTTAGGGAGAAATTATTTGTGCAAGTTAAATTGCACTATTTACTGTAAACCGGATGGTGTTGAATTTTAAATGCATGATGAAGATGTTGGATTTTAAGTAGCCAGACAAGAAACTTCTATAGGAGTATTTCCTGTGAGAATGGCAGAGGATTTACCTCCCAACTTATGAGAGACTGTTAATTCAGAAGTGTCAGAATTTTTCAGGGAAGGACATCAGACTAATCAAAGGTGTAGAACCTGTCTGAAGTATAATAAAGCCAAACACAGTATTCCTGTGCACTACCATATAATTTAACACCTGACAGAATAGCTGGAATAACTCATCTGGTTGGAAACATGATACAATTATAGATTTTAAAAGAAATTGTTGGAAGGCCTTGCAATTTGCCTATCATGGGTTTACAGGAGTCAAATGGGAAATATAGAATTGTGCAGGACTTAGAAAGATTAACAACATAGTTGTTCTATGCTGTCCCATGGTACATGCAGTAACAATACTCTTTCAAATTCAATGCACTGCAGAGTGGTTTACTGTCATAGATCTCTTCCAAACCCTTTTCTCTATTTGGCTACACAAGTGCAGTAAATTCCTATTCTCATTCATGTTTAGAGATAGAGTTTTGGCATGGTGCCGAGTTCCACAGAGGTATACACATAGACCTTCAATTTTTAGTCAGATATTGAAAAAGAATCTTGAGACTCTAAAGATGCCTAGCAATTCCATTCTTGTACGGTACGTTAATGCCCTGCTTATGGCATTAAGTACACAAGAAGCTTGTAAACAGGACCCAATTGCTTTTTTAAATCACTTAGCTGAGAACGGACACAAAGTGTCCCCAGGCAAATTGCAATATTGTCAAAAATAAGTCTTACATTAGGGACATCTCATTAAGAAGGGAATTGTAAAGGAGTCGTAGGAGACAATAGAGACAATTTTGAAGATGAGTTCCCACAGACTTCAGAGAGAAGTCAGGATATTCCTGCAAATGGTTAGCTACTTTAGGCAGTTGACGCCAAACCTTTCTCTAGTGGCCAAGCCTTTACTGAGGCTGAGGGACATGCTTGATTCACTTACATGGGACAATCATTGTTTGAAAGCTTTCTTAGAGTTGAGAGAAAGTCTCTATAGTGCCCTGGCACAAGGAATGCCTGACTACAGTAGGATGTTCACATTGTTTTGCAGTGATAGGAAGGGCTGTGCACTCTCAGTGCTAACTGATCTGCACGGAGATTTTCGAAGACCTGTGGCATATTTTTCAACTACACTTGACCCTGTTGCTGCACTTGCAACAGTATTGAGGATATAGCGATGGGACACCCTCTTACAGTGATGTTTCCTCATTCAGTGGATATATATCTCACCCACACAAAAACACAGTATCTGACAAACACCAGACTTACAAAGTATGAATAACAAATACTTCCCCCTGATAACGTTGTTTTGAAAAGATGTCAAACACTCTGTCCCGCTACATTGTTACTGTTGCCTGAAAGTGAAATTGACAGAGATGAAGCTGGGCATGACTACTTGGATGTTACGGATTTGTGCACCAAGCCAAAACTAGACATTAAAGATGAACCTCTCTATGAGCCCGACTATGTAATGATTGCGGATTGTATGGGATGCAGTGAGGGAACTCTGAGAACTACTTAAGCTGTTTGCACAATTCAGGAAGTAATGTAAACCTCCTCGCCTTGAGGTGTTACATCTGCACAAGTGGCAAAATTAATTGCTCTTACAAGAGCTTGCTGTCTTTCAGCTCTATTGACAGTGACTATATTTACAGGATGTCAGGATGACTTTGATGTGGTCCATGATTTTGAGAAGTTTTCCTCACCGAGGGTATTTATTATGTCACCTGTCCCCCCAATTAGAATTGGAGAACATGTAGTGAAATTATTAGAAGCTTTGCAGTTGCCTCAAGAGAGTGCAGAAGGTAAGTGTGCAGCTTACAAAAGTGACAATGAATATAAGCCACAGTTAGAAATAGATATGCTGATGAAGTTGCACAAAATTGTGAACTTGTGAAATGCACATTTAATGGAGAATATACAAATGTATTTGATGATGACACTACCTTTTTGATGTTGCTCTCAGTATCTGATGCTTGGAAGGAAATAGAAATACTGCAAGAAGAGGTTTTAGAAGAAGAACAAAAAGGGTTGATCAGAGCAGGAACGGTTAAAATGCTAACAACATTTGGGTTTCAAACCAGTGTTTCCATGATGCAACATTTCCATAGTCCTGCAAACATTGAAAGGGATGCAATGGTTAGACTGTTTAGGTTGAATTTGGCTTAATTCCTGATTCAGCATTCTAGCAGAAATGCTATGCCATAGGTGTGTTACATGTCAGCAGATGAATGTTGGAAGGAGAACCCCTGTAACACTTAGCCACATTGTAAGATCAGGAGGACCCTTTAATAGGATGCAGTTGGACTTTATTGAAACTCCTGTTTGCAATGGGCTGAGGAATGTCCTATTTTTTATGTGCCTTTTCTGCCTCGTCGGGTGGAAGCCTACCCAACGAGGAGAAATTACAGTCTCACTGTAGCTAAACTGCTGTTACGTGAACTCATTACGCGGTTTCTCTGGAGTCAGACAGAGGGACCCATTTCGATAACGAGGTCCTTAAAATGCTGTGTGTGGATCTTCAAGAGGAACAGAGATTACACTGTAGCTATCAGCCCAAGGCCTCTGGGATAGTGGAACTGTTAAATGAAATGTTGATGGTTTGACTGGCCAGAGTCTGTGCACCTACTTCTTTGAAATGGCCAGATGCTTTATCACTGGTTTTGATGAGCCTTCAAAGGACCCATGACAGGAGAGCTGTATTATCCCCACACAAACTCCTCATGGGTCGTGCCATGGAACTGCCTGCTGTGCCTTCAAACGCTCTTGTAAAAATTGTAGATTATTTGATACTCAATTACTGCAAGGATTAACTGATGTGGTTTCTCACCAGGTTGGCTCTGCTGCTGCCAGATCACATCAGAGGCAGTGCAAGGAACTTATCCGAGGTGACAATGTTTTGCTGAAGAAGCATGTGTGAAAATCCTGCCTGGAGCCACAGTGAAAAGGCCCATACCATATCATCTTGATTACAAACACTGCTGTCAAATGCACTGGGATACCTATTGGGTGCATGCCTCACACATCTAGAGAGTGAGGTGTCCTTATGAAGAAATTATTTTCTTTGAACAAACTCCGAGAGCATCTGTGTTCATTCGTCCAGAAGGACCAGAAAGGGGGGGGGGGAGTACAGCAAAATCTCACAACTGTACAAGTTCCTGAAATCTCGCTCAGTAGTGTGGAAGCACCTATTGAAGAAGACTAAGTCAGAGCTGAGTATACAAAACCATTGAAGCATCACAAAATCAATCAGATGATCCTGATGAAGGAACAAGTGTGAGAAGAAAAAGACCCCTGTGGAAATCCGAATGTCCTAATGATCGGAGGCAAATGAGATCAAGTGTGTCAGTTGAACGTACACCACTAACAATCATCAAAGAAATAGAATCTAGTGATATAAGTGAAACAGAATAAAAAGTTCAGCAGGCACCAAGAAAATCAAAAAGAGCAAGAGTACCATGTTGCAGGTAATCTGCACCTGAATGGACTTATTACTCAGAGAACGTGCCTAATACATCAGATCAAAGTCCTAATGAACTTAGTACAGGCTCAGTTGAACTTCCAAGATATGTCACACTCAAACAGCATTGATTTAAGTAAGATTTCTGAAACAAATGTTACAACCAAGAACTCGACAAGCACTATCTTGTGAATTTATAACTTGAAAGTACTGATATAACAACTGATGAACTATGTTTAAGACAACAAAATAAAAGACGGAAATAAATTAACTTGACAACAAAAGGTGAATAAAAATAACTACGCAGAATTTCCTAGGGCCAATGTTGGAGTAGAAGAATAGGGATAACATGTTTAGAAGGAGATGGAGTAGAGCTAGGGATGTCTCACAACGATTTTTGTATATCAACTAATCAAAAATATTGCAAATGTAATCATTAAAAGTTTTGTTTGTTTGTACAGGTACCAGTCAATGTTAAATATTAAATCTGCCTGCTGCCATATTCTACTTAAATTCTGACTGTAGATAAACATGTATGTCTTTATCAATGCTAAGTGTAGAATAGAAGTGATTGCTGTCACACTCATAGTAGTTGTACTAACAATTATAGTTATTTTAGCTGGAGTGCGTTTTACACCAGATCTACCAGATTTTACTTAGATCTACACCTCCACCTACAGCATCTTTGCATACAATAGATGAAACAAAATTAAAAGCTTCATTTCTAGATTATTCAACAGAGGATTTGTTTACTAATATTTACTTAAGATTAGTTCAGGAATACACACTAGCTTTGGATATTAAGGACTGCTATGTTTGTGCACATTTACCTTCTTCAGTTGCAGAAGAAGTGACCTATCATCGTATTCCACTGTCCTATGCAATTGCATATGGTATTTTACTTTATAGACAGGAACGTTTTGAATACTATTTTCCAATTATGACATGATTCTTTCAAAACTTTCCCTTCAGAAAACAATGAACCCTCATCCACAAGCTATAAATATGGAGATTGGCTGGTATTTCTTTAGGTCTCCCACAGTTATAGACACTGTTAAGGCATAAGAGAAAAACTTAACATGTTTAATGAGATCATTACAGAAGAAATTCATCTTAACACTAGATGAAAGGAGAACTAATTTGTTTTGTATTGAAAATAAAGAAGACAATGTTTTAGGAAAGGTTTGGAAGAGAGAGGAATACTAGAAGAAAATGGTTTATCCAAAATGTAACTTAGACAGATGACAAATAGTGAAATTATGTATTTACAAAAGAAGAAACCAGGTTAGAAAGATGCATATTGGAATTAGCAATTGTGAGCACACATTTGAAGTTTTGGGAGGACCTGTTCAAATTTAAATAGGGGATGAGGCAGTTATTCCTGGGGTTTATTTTGTGTGTGGCCAGGATGCCTATTTCCAGTTACGGGCTGTTTGGGAAGGTGTTTGCTATTTAGCTTTATTGTTGCCTAAGTTGTATAATACGAATAGCATCCATGCTTTAACTATGACACCCCCCAATAGGCACAGATGAAGTACTAATGATAGGATACAATTAATGTGAGATATATTTGGAGTAATAATTCCACCAGTGGGAGTAGTTTTAAATGATGAGAAGATTAGAAAATTATCAACAGTAGTAGCTACTAGTACATTTGGTGTCTTGCTGGCTGTACACTGAATTATTGTGTATTAGATTAGCTTTAGATATTATGCTGTCAAAGAAAGGAAGAGTTTGCAAAATTTCAAAGGCTCATCATTGTTGCTCATACATCCTTGACAAGAGTAGAAAGATAGAGAATTTGCAAATAATATTTCTAACCTGAACCTGAGTTAGAAAGCACTAGTGTATTAGGGAGTCTAAGGAAAGGAGCTTCTGTCATTGGAATTGGTTTGCAACAGTGGGTGGAGGACTTTCCAGAATCATATTGACCTATAGTAATCATTGGTACATTTAATATGCTTATATGGTTTATATATAGGATTTCAATATTACATAACCAGGAAAAAGAATAAAGAAATTAGAAGAAAAATTGGAGGAAAATTATAAGTGGTTAGAGAGAAAGTATAGAGATTATAAAAGGTTGAACGAAATTGAAACCTTGAAAAATAAAAAAGGATGACTCTGCAGAAAATGAGAGTGAACCCTAAAGATTCATTTGTGAAGCTAAAAGCGTGATGTTTTTTCAATCATCAGAGGGGTGAACTGTTGAATATTGTTTGCAAACAAAATGCTTAGATTAATACTGTGCAATGCTTACGTTTAAGAACAATATATTAAGTGCAAACTCTGTAGTAGGTGATCATACCTAAATGCTATAAGCCTACAAAATAAATAAAATTGCTGACTTAAGTAAGCTTAACTGTCACTTTTAACAGAGAATAATGCATTATTATTGAAAGGCCTGTTTTATTTTCCAGAAGCATTCTGTTATCTAGTGAATAGGCATTTGTTTTGCATTAGGCAACTAACTGTGAGTTCTCACCGGGAGAAGAGGTGGCAACAGGTCGAATGAGCCATGAGAAGAAATGTCTGGACCACAAAACATCAACAATGTCACTTTTCACGGTCTAATGTCTGAAATTCAATTGTGCTAGTATAAGAAAATAAGGACATTGCCTATTCCGAGGAGTTTGCTGAATATCTATTGGAGGACTCTGGAGAAGAAAGAAAGTAATCTTGCAACATGGATTATTGAGTGTTTATATTAGTGTGTGTGATAGACTTTTTTCATATAATGCCTCCAAACTCTGGAACTCTCTCCCCCTCCACCTCCGCACAATCCCTAACCATCTGGCTTTCTGGAAGCAATTAAAGACTATGCTCTTTCCTTAGCCCTCTGTCTCCCCTGTGTCAGTTACTACCGCTGGGATGCTTCCGGGTAGCCATGCGCTCTATAAATGTCTTTCTATTCTATTCTATTCTGTTCCTAGAGTAGAGTAGGATTTCTATCCCCACTCTCTGATTAGAGGCTCAACTTTGAGTTTCTTGCACTTCTCTATAAGAAAGGTTTAATAGATTTGTTCTTTGAAGTCTTCTGATTTAGAGCTGAGAATATTTTTCAGCTTATTAAGCTAAGGTTCACATTGATTTTCTCATCAGATCTCTTCCTAAGTATCTGAACTGATAACGTTTTTCTCATGATTATTTCAAATTAATCTATAATATGGAGTTCTCCCTTATGGAACACGCTCGCTGTATTATTACCATATGAACTGAGATTTTAACCAATATTGTATTCTTTTTATAATCATATATCAAATGATAGATTATATTAACTTTTAAATGCTGAAATCTGAATGTTAATACTAATTGAATAAATGATGAAAAACAAAAGATTTGAAAGAAAAACCCTTTAACTCACACTAATTCTCTTTATTGGCTGAACTAAACGTTTAATAATTGATCCTATATATTTATGTAGCTGATCGCACCTTATTTCTCCTTTTCAGTGAGCAAAGATGAATATGACCCCAGCATTATTTAATGATTACACCCGAAGATTAAGTTATGGAAAACCCTGCTTCCTCACTAATATTCAAAGTATTAAGTTAGGTTGAACTTTTGACCCTGGTCTCATTGACAGCTTAGGGAGGTGGCTTCAGTATCATGCTTGAAATACCTGAACCTCTTGCTTTACGTAGCTACTGATGGCAGCTATTTGAACAAGCCGCTGTTATACCTTTACTGAAGAAACTTTCCGACGACCTTTAAGTTCAGAGGGGCATATCATCAAGAAACAGAGTTAAAATTATTGCCGCTTTAGCGGCAGAAAACGGCCACTAACGCCGCGATAATGGGCTTGAGAATATGCCCTTGAGAATTCCCATAGAAGCCCATGTTTTGGTGACAACATGGGCTTCTATGGGAATTCTCTGCGGCATATTATCAAGCCCATTATTGCCGCTTTAACTGCAGTTTTCTGTCGCTAAAGCGGCGATAATTTTAACTCCATGCTTGATAATATGCCCCTAAGTCTTTTATCCTATCTCTTTGCTTCTGATAACTGACAAGATCAACAAACGAGATGTTATCATTGAACTCTCCACTCATTTAGAGTACATGTCTGCTTTTGATCCTTCCTAGTTTGGCTTTTCATCTAACCCATGGTACCAAAACCTTCCTGAGGGCAGTCCTAGTTGCCATTTTCATGACTGTTGATGGCTGTGGTGTCACAGCACTCATGCCAGTAGATATATCGGCCGTCAACCAGCAGTATTCCCAGTTTTTTTTTTTTTTTTTACTTTGAACAGCACAAATGGTGCTTCACTGAGCTGTTTAATTTTCAATGTGCTATAAACTCTGGCTTTTTATGCACACTAATTTCTTTAGCCCACCTCTTTAATATATTTTACAGTTATGTAAAAAAAAGTATTTTGTTGCTTTGCCTTCACTTTTAAATATCTTTCTTTTATGGAATTTATTGATAAATTTAACCAATCATAAAAATTAGGATTTAATTCTTATATTTTATTCTCTTTAATTCAGTAAGAAGTAGTATAACCTCATTCACACTCATACACGGTGGTTATCTTATAATGATCTATGTTATGTTTATTTGAAATTCCATGACAAGACCGATGTTGCACATGCAACGCATGTATTTGGAAAAGATTTAGCTTTGCCATTTCTTGTAATGCAATTCAACAAGTATTGGCAAGCCAAAATTACAAGCAGTATCGGGGCACAAAAAGTTAGCGAAGACTATAGGTCAGCACTTGTAGCAAAGGCTTTTTCAAATATTTTTTTTTTCATTTGGTCTTTCTCCATTGTTTAATTGGACACACTGTACAATAACATGTTGTGTAAAGCTGATGGAGGATCTACACCGGTTCAGTTCCCTATCCCACTCTTGACAGGATTACATTTCAGACCATTTCCGGGGGTGGAAAGTATCTTAGAGGAGTTTGTCAATACCCACAAACTCATATGTAAATCTAGTCATTTACTCCTGTAAATTATATTTACATGCGAGAATGGCTTTGTGAATTGGCCACAAGGTATTTATGCATATAACAATAGGCTTGACTGGTATTAGGCCTCAAACATCTTGTCTTTCTTATGTGCACATGTTGGACTTGGCCCTTTTTGGCAAAAGTTCCTTAAACTTTTTGCTTTCCCCCCAGACCTTTTTTCTGACATGGTTTGCCAACTTAGATGCGTTGGGCACTTTGCCACTGCTGATCAGTGTCAAAGTGCAAGTGCTCCCTGTGTAAAGTGTAATTGGTTGTCCATGATTGGTATGTTTGCCTTACTAGTAAAGTCCCTAGTAAAGTGCACTATGTGTGCCAGGGCTGGTAATGCAAATGCTACTAGTGGGCCTGCATCACTAATTGTGCCACCCACACACGTAGCCTTAAAGAGAAAACTCAGGCCTGCCACTTCAGTGCCTGTGCGCAGTTTGTTAAACTGCCATGTTGTTCTGACAAGTGCACTCACTTGCCAGACCTTACCCGTCCCTATTTATGCACTTCAGACATCCCTATGGTAAGCCCAAGGTCCCCCCTGGGCAGGGTGCAGTGTATGTCAAAGGTAGGACATATACTGAAATGAGTACCATGACCTGACAGTGAAAGACTCTCCATTTTGTTTTTCACTGTTGCAAGGCCATCTTGCCTATTGGACAGAATGGGAAAGGCTGTGTAATTTGTTTCCAGCCTATCTTCCCAAAGGCTTAAGATGGAGAGGTGAAGTTTAGTATGTCTGAACTCACAATTCAATAACACATCTTTTTGTGAAGGTGGCTTTTGCATTGTGTGTTTAGAATCCACTCTTTTAGAAGTGGCTGGGTTTTTGTGCTCTAACAATTCTGTGTGTCTCTGCCTGGTTGTGGATTGACTGTCTGGATCTGAAAGTGATAGAATCTGGGGAATGTCTTGACCCAGGGGAGGAGGTGAGACAGCAGCAGGCTGACCTGCAACTGGAGTGTGTGGGGGGGAGTAGCCCCTGGAGGTGAAGAGGCCTGAGCTGCAGATATAAAACAATAGCTCCATCCCCTGCTGAGTGACAGGGATCAGTGACCCCCTGAACACAAAGACTTCAAAGACTTTCAGGGGTATAACTATGAGAGCTGAAACCCCTGAACGTTGGAATGGAACTGTTCAAGACTGAACAGGACTGAAACTAGTTCGTGGTCACGAGGAACCTCTGCCAAGGAAGAAACAGCTGAATAGACTGAAGGAAAGGACTGACCCTTGCTGTGTGTTCTGGGGCTGGCCTGCAGTTTGCTGCTTTAACCAAGGAGAGGCTAAAGGGACTTTGCTGTGTGCTGTGTCCCCCTGCTTGAATGGACTTTGCTGTGCCCTGAAGTAACATAACCCCAAGGGCCTGAGGTGAGCTGGCTTCCTGTTGTGGAAACTCAGGAACACAAAAGTTTCCAGAAGTGTCTCAGCTGTGCTGTGTGCGTGTGCTCCGTGCAGCCTGAGACCTTCGTGAGGATTGCCCTGTGATCGTGCACACCAGACGTTGGATAGTGTCTCAGCGACGCTGTGTGCGTGTGCTTTTTGCAGCCTGAGACCCTTGGAAGAACTGCCCTGTAATCGTGGACACCAGAAGTTCGAGAGTGTCTCAGCGACGCTGTGTGCATGTGCTTTTTGCAGCCTGAGACCCTAAGAAGAATTTCCCTGTGATCGTGGGCACCAGGAGTCCAAGTGAGTCTCAGCGACACTGTGTGCGTGTGCTACGTGCAGCCTGAGACCTTTGTGAGGATTGCCCTGTGATCGTGTGCACCCGGAGTCCAAGTGAGTCTCAGCGACGCTGTGTGCGTGTGCTTTGTGCTGCCTGAGACCTTTGTGAGGATTGCCCTGTGTTCATGTGAACCCGGAACTCAAGAGAGTCTCAGCGATGCTGTGCGCATATGCTTCAGGCAGCCTGAAACCTTCGTGAGGATCGCTCTGTGACCGTGCACACCCGAGGCTCAAGGGAGTCTCAGCGACGCTGTGTGCGTGTGCCCTGTTGCAGCCTGAGATCTTCGTTATCGTCATCGGCCTGGAATCAACCATGTCACATCGGAGGCCAAGTTGCGAGAGGTGGAGAGGAGAGCGAGGTCGCACCCCCAGGTAACGTGTGTGGGCGCCTGGGGCGGGGTGCGGGCACGGAGAGAGACGCTCTCTGCCTCTCCCCTTCTTGTAGCACGAGCCTCTGTTCCAGCTCGTATCGCGGCCCGTACGTACCAAGGTGTGGCAGGACCGGGGCTGGAGCATGGAGCTGCACTGTGGTTTACACGAGAACCGTGTTGGGGGCATATGTTGACGGAAACTGACTTCGAGTCAGTACGAGGGGCGGAGAAACCATCTGAAATACGGTGATCGTGCTGGAGTGTATTGCGCATTGCATTATATCTGCATAACGAAGTGCCTGATTGTTGTATTACGCATTGCATTAGTTTGCAGAACAAACTACCTGATTGTTGTATTACGCATTGCATTAGGTTGCAGAACGAAGTACCTGATTGTTGCATTACGCATTGCATTATTTCTGCATAACAAACTGCCTAATTGTTGTATTACGCATTGCATTAGTTTGCATCACAAACTGCATTATTTCTACATTGCAAAGTGCCTGATTCTTGCATTCTTACGAACTGCGTAGCATTGCATTAGGACTGCATAGGATCACCTAGAATTGCTCAATAATACAGAACTTACAAGAGCTGGCTGGCCTAATAACCGGCCAGGAGGTATATTACAAATACGCATATGTTGGATTTTTTATCGTGTGGTCTCATTGTACATCTTTTTATATAAACTTATACTTGTTTTTATATGAAACTCGTGTGGAGTCCTTTTGTGGTGTCACCATTGGGTCACTGGGAGCGTGGTTGCAAATACTTTACACATTTGTCTTGAAGATAAGCCTGGCTGCTCGTGCCAAGCTACCAAGGGGGTGAGCAGGGGTTATCTGAGAAGGTGTCCTTCCTTTCCCTGACGTGGAAGCGAGGGCCACTACTTGGCCTAAGGTACCTATCTTAGCCAACTAGGGAATCCCAGTTGTAACAGCACCTTTAACAGAATTTCATTGGAAGCAACAAAAGGGTTGAGGCAAGTATGTGCGCCTCTTATCTCAGTTAAGAAAAGGTCTAAAGGAAGAGGCTGACAGAATCTTTACAAGGAGGTGAACTTCATGGAAAATATAGACGTTACCCAGTGACGAGCAATGACTGACAAAATTTCTGTCCAGTGGGTCATTAGATATAGGTGCAATTCAGTGAACAGCCTGTACCATCTGCTTTCAGAAAACACAACTTTTCCGAACAATACCATAATCTAAATAGACAGCTGCCTGCTGTGTTTCAGTCCAAGAATGTTCTTTCTATTTATCTAGCGGCTTTGTGCAAATTGTAGCATGCCATTGGTCTGTGATCAGACAGATTTAGGGGGCTTATGAGATTAACTATGAGTGCAGTCCTCATATCTTTATTAGGAACTGAAAATATCTGCCTTTTAGCACTGTCAGTCATTCTGTGTTTTGAGCACACATTGTGTATACACAAAGCTCACCATTCAGCATCCCTGACAGTTTTATCATGTTGAGGGAGTAAAGAACGAAGAACGCATGCACACTGATGGTATTGCTTGACAACATAGGTCTGATTCAAAATATAAACATTGAAACCCCTGTTTAAAGATTAAAGTTACATCACCACACCGCGGGGAACTTTAAAGTATTTTGTTTGACTGAAATCTCCCTAAAATCCAGTCTTGTTTGCATTAAATAACAAAAACAGAAACCAGTCTAAGAGGATTACCAAATCATTATTAAAGGGATGATCATGAAGCTTGGCAACTTATCCCTCTAATGATGCTATTATTAATGATTTACTACATAACTTGTTCAGTTTACAGAAGAGGTATATCCTGGCAAAGTCGGGTTGACCCATTGTTGTTCAGTCATAGAATGTGTCTCTCTCATCCAGGAATTTTTATTGAGATATTTTTATATAAACAACAATAAGATCAAACAGAGGCAACATCCAGATGCTGGGGTAGGCAGTTCAATGGAAAATAAAAAAGAGTAGAGGGCTCTCTGAACTGGTATTAAATAGTAGAAATGCATGGCTAAGATTAAGAAGAACTGGAGTGGGTAAATGTTTGAAGCCCTGGAGAAATTTGAGCAGCTAGAAGAAAACTAGACCTGAGTGAAATCTTAATTATTCATCAAACTTCAAGAAATTAGTGAACTTTCTGAGCATTTTGCAATACATGATTTTGTGTAATTTTAACCTGCCGGACATTGGGCAACAAAGAAAATGTCTAGCCGAGAGTCATTTTCTGATTGAACAAATCTCCTGTCTGTTTTCGACTTTTATGACGTATACAGCAATGTTTTAAAATATCATCAGAGAGACCATCAACCATACTTCATGCTATCTCTGGAAGTTCACAGTATTTTTCAATAGTCTTGCAATACTGGCAAATTTCATTAAAAAGTTGCCTAATTTAACACACACTACTAAAAAGAATCATTAAAGCCAGTAGGTGAATTAAACAGGTGTGCACTCTGAATATTGACACCAGAATTCTGATGGGATACAATATTGAAGACAGAGTATAAAAGACAATATCAAATCTAGTGTTTTTATACCAAACTGCACATATATATACTTACTCTGTGCAAATATCTTCAAGGTCTGTAGATGTGGGGTTAAGAATAGTAAATCTATACCTCCCTTTGTGCACATACCGTTCGATATCTTGTCCCTCGATATTCTCTCCTCAATAATCAAGCAACACAATATTCTGGGAGTTGGTATTCAGTACTACAGTCATTGCACAGATTCAGGTTATATGGCCAGGCAACAATTTAAATTCCATATGACTGAACCACATTATTCTTCATTGGATATGGAAATCCTGACCAATTACTCCCAACAACTGCTACCTGGCATTGAACAGTGGAGTAGCCTGATGCACATATGGATAACTAGAGGCCAAGTTTCAAAGCATAATAGAAACAGGTGATGTTATGACTCAACCAAATGGTTTGTCTTTCATCTACCTTGGAAGGATGAGTGGCTGAATACGCCTGTCAGTATTAAAATATTTAACCTTTAAACTACTAAAACATTTCAGCAGTGGTTGCAAGAACACACTGAACGTTCTTAAATTGAAAACACTTTATAGAAATTGCTTTGAGTTATCTATTTTGTAGAGGCAGCCATTTAGATATTCTTACAAAATTTAATGCAGCATTTGCCATAGGAACTCTGTAATTATTTTTGACCTTCATGATATTGGAGATCTGAAGTACAACAAGCGCATTTTACTCAAAAAGAGATGATGAAACTTTTCTGGAGGCAGGAGAAATTCAAAGCAAAAGGAATTAATTTCTTTGACATTCTAAATGTGATGATAGATCGATTTCCATCGTGTTGAGATAATATTAGGTTCATTTTTTTTAAAATACATTCTTTTTTGGAATTCTGAAATATATTACCTGATGTTCACCTCATGTTGTGCTCAGACGAGCATTTAGAAATGTCCATCAGATATGACCTAATGGTGTCCTAGGCTTAGTATATGAGCTGATGATAAAACATGTCTAGTTCAAAACAGGTGATAAAGCACAGCCCCTGTTGTTTGGTCGCATTGGATGTGTACATGCTAGGATCGCTGGCTTAAAATGTGAGTCTTTCGGCTTTTCTTGAAAGATCTGAGTCCTGTATGAATGCCAGCAATGCAACTCATGCATTTCAGTGACCAGGACTTGCTTTTTCAAAATCTTACATCCCTGTTCGACCTATGTAAGTTTGGTGGACCATAGGTGACAGGATGACAGGTTCCTAAATGGGTTGAAATGTGACAAAAAAGTTTGGAGGTAGGCAAAGTCATTTCTCCCATGGGTTTTGAATGTTCTCAACATGATTTTGTGCTGATAAGGAGTCAAAATAAAACTATCTATGCAGTCCAAGACATGATTGCATTTCTGTAACTACATGATCTGGTGATTTCTAGTCACAAGCACAAATGTCGAATTGGAAAGTTGTAAGAAATTAGGTTACTGGCTAGTGGGGATAAAACCCTACTCACAATCCTTGTCAGGGTGAAGTCACAAGCAAACCCCGAATTAACCTATGCTCAACCCTCTGGTAGCTTTGCACAGAGCAGTCAGACTCAGAGGTAATATGTAAAGATTTATGCAGCACTTCAGACAGCAATAAATTGAAATGCTACACAAGAAAAATCCAACATCAATTTAGAACAAATAGAGTAACATGTAATAAATAATTTAAGATCAAAATGACAAAATACCAATGAGTAGAACCGGAGATATGCAATCTGAAAGATTTAATTGAAAATAAAGCCAAAAAGCACAAAGTGCTAACTGTAGTTATCTGTTCACACAAAAACCGGAACACAGTCACAAGTTCAGGCTGACTACGATGGAGTGCAGGCTGGGTAAAGGGACCAAGTTAGGGCCACTGAACAAGAGCACCTTAAATCCTGATTGCTGAGCTTTCCGAGATCCTGTGTCAAGGATGCATTGCGCAGCCGAGGGGATGCAAGGTCCTGGGGTGGAAATGTTCATGCAGGGATGATTTAGGGGTGATGCAAGTCTGTGGTGCAAGGTCATGTGTCATCATCAAGGATGCCGTCGACAAGGGGCTTGCCCTGGGTCAAAGATTCGTCACGCACCGAATGGAGGGGCCTGTGAAGCAGAGTCCTGTGTCACTGTCGAGGCTGCCATCGACAAGTGGCTTGGAATGCAAATATCTATGTTGAGAATGCGTTGTTCGTGGTGGTTCCAAGGAGGCTGTGGACTGAAATGCGAAGTCCTGCATTAGGGATGCAACAGTTCAGTGAAAACTTTTGTGAGGCAAAGCATCGCACTGCAGTTCCGATGCTGAGGTGATGTGTCACACTACGTCAGTTTCGCTGGGACCACAGCTCAGCTGGCCCTGCCTTTAGGCTCATTTTCAAGGATCCAAGACAGGGGTGGCACTACTTGGAAGGGCAGGACTCACAGCTGCAGAGTCTAGGTACTGGGTTCAAAATTGTTGGAGCCTGTACTATCCCTGATGCTCTGATCATGAAGCCAGCCAACTTACCCTTTGAGTCACTCTGGTGGTCCTTTGTTCAAGAATCAGGCCTAGTCCTTCTCACTCAGGCAGGAGAGCTGCAAGTCAGCACAGCAGGGCAGCAGAGTGGCAGTCGCTTTTGCAGAAAAGCAGCCCGTCAGTCCTTCTTCTGAGTCTTCCAGTGTCCTAGATGTGTACTGAAGAGTTGGGTCTGAGGGTCCAATATTCATACCTGGTGGCCACTTTGAACTAGGGGAGGTTCCTGAGTGTTCAATCCCTAATGGTGATTGGATTTTCCTGCCTCCCTTTCCTGTCCCAGATTGTCTGGGGTCACAATAGACTAGTGTCAAGCACTTTGTGTGTGTGCTCAGACAGAGCCTTTGTGATGCGCAAGTGTGGTAGGTGACAGATCTTTCACATCATTAAATCAGAGATGGACAATCCTACCAAAACTACGGCCCTTTGTTTCACTGTCTGCTACATTTAGTCATGCGACCTAGAAAAAAGGCTGCAGGCACCAAATGGATAGGACAAGAAAATCCCAACTTTTTAAAAGTGGCATTTTCAAATTTGTGATTTAAAATCCAATGTTGCCAATAAAAAGGGCTTTAAATTACAATTCTTTAGACACCAAACTCTATTGTACTACCTGCTCCTAATCAAAAGTTATCACTTATTAATTGTAAAAAGTAAACCCAATTTTATCCCATGGGAGAGGTAGGCCTCACAGTAGTGAAAAACAAATTTAGACGTTATTCACTAACTGATCATGTCCAACTTTTTAAATAAAATGCCTACTGCCCTATGAGCTATTTAGGGCCTACCCTAGGGGTGATTTATATGCAAAAAAGGGAGGTTTGGGACTAGCAAGAGGTTTATCTTGCCAGGGCAAAATGCCAGTTTAAAACTCCACACACAACCTGCAGGAGCAAGACAGAGACATGTTTAAAGGCCTACTTAATTGCGTGGCACAATGAGTTCTGCAGGCCCACTAACAGAATTTAAGTTAAAGGCCCTGGGCTCATGTAGACCACATTACTAAGGACTTACAATTAAATTAAATGTGCAATTGGGTGTAAGACAATGTTACTATGTTTAAAGGAGAGAACACAAGCAATTTAGCACTAGATACCAGTGGTAAAGTGCATACAGTCCTAAGCTAGCAACACCGAAGTCAGCAAATATAGTAGGCTGAAAGGCTAAAAGTTGGGGGGAAACAACTCCAAGGAAGTCAGGTCCAACAAAAGTCTCACATTTGCAATGGTGTTTTTCAGGGGAGTGGCCAAGAACTGTTAAGCAACCATGATCCTGGGTTTTCCACATGCTCTTAGAAAGTTTAGTGGGAGGTTGTTGATGTTTGCCACACCTAAAACAAGCAGCTCAGTTAATCATCAGACCAAGCAGAGGCAGCTCGCCTCTATCCATTTAAATGCAATGGTTAAGGCAGTCAATGACGTGTCTGTGGTTGCATTAGGACACAGCTTCTACCCCTAGCCCGATACAGATCTTCTTCATCTATGTACACTTGTAACAGTTGATAGGGTTGTTAAATCACATTGATTAACTCCTTCCATGCTTATGATGAGCTCAGCTCGTCATGAGTCACAGTGGAGCTGTGCTCATAACGAGCTGAGCTCGTCACAAGCACAGCGGCGCGGCGGCCTCCCCCCCCCCTCACCGTGGGGGAATTACCCCCGCAGGGAAGGGGTTAATCCAACATGTAAAATTTGAAGATAAGACAATGTGAGTTATTAAGACCTCATAAGTATAGTGGATGAGGAAGGAATGCATCAAGTCAGGTGTATTACCTAATGCTCTTATCTATTCGTGAATGCCATTCAGATGGAGTGAAAGCTGGACCACATGATAGGTTGCACAAGGATAAGGATGATCAGCACATGTCAGCCACTGTCAAATGAAGCTTGGAAGTTCTCTCTGATGCTACCAAGTAAATGGTTCTGAAACCAGACTGGCAGTCACGCAGAAGATTGGATGCTTTTGTAGTTGATTCTTAGTTGCTTTTTAAAGGATTTGAGTAATAACTAGAGGTTAGATGTTTCTGGCGCCTCAATCTCAGGTTTTTTTTTACCAGCTGATGCCATGTTTGAAAGATTTCTGTACAAAACTCCTTAGTCATTTCTGGGATAATGGTCTCAATCATCTCTTTCTGATATTCTGCTGAAAATGCTACAAATGGAGAATTGTAGCTCCTAGCGTCAGCTTTTGGGTGGTGCAAGCCATACCACCACACTTGGTGCCAAGCTTGGGGACACCATTTGCATTCTGGAATTAGCACCGGTTACATTATCCAAAAGCCTGCCTGTGGGCACAATTGTCCCTCTTCTATTTCTTTAATGTTGATCATCATGGAAATGAAAGAGGGGCAGTGGTCTTCACAGTGCAGTTGAGGATGACACTGTCTTTTTGCAAGTCTGTGTGCTGGCCAGACTGGCTATGCTCATCAGTAGTACTTAATATATTTGAAGCCTTGTGTTAAGGTTGCTACTTGGCCATTTATTTACTGGGAGAGACAGTATTTTAATGTCCCTGCTGGTACAAACATTAGAAAAATCATGTAAAGCTGGCATTTTCCCCTTATTATTACATGTTTTAAACAGCAAATATAAGAAGAAAGGTATATCAAAATATGTTCTAGAGCTGCCTTTATAATCCTCCTTGTCTCTGACTGATAATTAAAGTAAGCAAAGATGGACAGGCCATATAAAAAAATATTATAGGGGCATGGCCAAGAGCCGGACAAAGATGGCCTTGTAATACCTCGGCTCCGTTGAGACCGTCTTCCCGACGCCCATATCCTGCCAATCATCCTGCTGCTTGGTTCCCCAATCGACCACCGACAGGGAGCGGTGCCAATCCTCACAAGTCTGGGCTTCGGGCGGCACCCGGAGCCGAAGTTTTGGACCTACACCTGAGCTCTGCTCCGGGGACTGTAGTGCGGGGACTGGCTACGGAGGTGAGGAGTGTGGCCGGCCGCTCCGGCCGGACATCGCCAGTCGGTGGGCAGCGAGCATGTTCGCTCCTTTTAAGGGCATGTCGCTGCCATCATTTGATTCCCCTGGGCTCCACACAGAAGTGTCAGCACCGGCCAGTGCATGAATTGAACCCTGCCCGGAGGCCAGCGTGTCCTCCGGTGAGGAGCTTTACTACACCACTCCGCCCGGCTGGGGGGTGAGGGCTGCCCACTGCGTTTCTCCCGCTACCCCGCAGTGTTAATTGAGGACCCGCGCCCCAGAGCTGGAGGGGCGCTGCTCCTCACATGCAGGTTCTTGAAGCCAGTGGCGGCCGGACGCATATCCCTGAAGCTCTGGTGTGCAGTGTCAGCGGAGTGGACTTCTCCGCGCCCAGAGATCTGTCTGTGCCGCCTCTGAAGAATGCCAGCACTGGTGAGCCATACCCGCAGTAAGAGGCTGCGGCAAGCGGGTGGGTGCACTTCGTTGCCCCTGCTGTCCTGCCAGTGGCCGCCTCCTGCTCGTCCGAGTGGCCCCCTCATCCTCGCATGCAGCCAGCGGAGCCTGCCGCACGCGCCCTTTGTTCCCTGCACGCTTGACTTTGGCTCCTCTGTGAGGTCGGCAGCTGTAAGTGACAGACATTTCCCCCCTCCTATTCCCCCCCGCACCCACGGAGTGATGATAATCTCGGATGCAGACAGCGTGTTTAGCAGCTTGGGTGTGCGATGGCGGGGAGGAATGATGCAGAAAAAGGCCCGGTCAGGGGTCCCAGAAACGCAAAACAGGTCCAGTCGAATAAACTTGACCGGTACACTCTCCCCAGGGGCTCACCGGCAGACCTGCGCCATACCCCTAAGGCAGTGGAGGAGCTTGAGGGCGCCACCCCGGACCTGACACTGCAAGACGTTCTGGCAGCTACTAATGGAGTCAAATCACCCCTGGAACATAAAATGGATACTATCTCCCATCGGTGTTAACCTCATTAGGGCCGATCTCACGAAAATAAATGAGAAGGTCAAAACTTTGGATATAAAGACGGCCAGTCTGACAGATGATGTATCCTTACTCCAATGAGAAGTGCAAGATCTTAAATCCTCCTGTGAAGCGAACGAGCGCAAACTGGATGACTACGGAGGTCGTGCGTGATGCAACAACGTCCGCATCCTAGGTGTGCCCGAAAAAGCAGAGGGACCAGCGACGGACCTGTTTGTCGAGGACCTCATCCTGAACTATCACAAACCTAAAGAACTGGGGAAATTATTTACCATAGAGCGTGGACATAGAATCCCGAGCGGACCACCCAAACCTGGTGCACCTCAGCGCCCGTTCATAGCACGTGTCCTGAATTTCAGGGACAGGGACGCAATCCTGCAACATGCGCGGTCTGCAGACCCTTAGCACTATGAGAACGCTGATATATCCTTTTTTCCTGACTTTACGCAACTGGTGCAAAGACAGCTTCGAACATTCATGGCCGTCAAGAAGAGGCTCAGGGAGAGGGGCTTTAAATATGCAATGATGTTTCTGGCTCGTCTCCGCTTGGAGGTGGAGGGACGGGCATGGTTCTTCGATAATCCAGCAGTGGCTTTGGACTGGTTGGATGGCAGAGTTGGCGGCGGACCCGGAGGGAGGAGCGGTGAGGGCGATCTGGAGTCACAAGACAGAGGATGAACATTGCTGGGGGCAATTATCCTCCATGCAGACCCACTCAGGTAATGGGGTCCGAGTGACCCACAGCTGGACGGAATTTCAACATGTCCGGCCTCATATTACTGATAGATCGATTGGGGACAAGTGATTCACAGAAATGTTGGTGGGGCGGGGGGACGGAGTGTTGGCACCCCCTCCTCTTTTCTACTTTTAGTTGTTTCTCTCGTATTAGATTTGGGGGCGACAGGCACTCTGCCGGGTTGGTATGGGCAGTTCAGAGTCCAGAGGGCAGGGAAGCAGGGAGGGGGGGTCGTTGGTGGGGGGGTTTGAAGTGTTTTTTCTTGTTATTGTTTGTTTTTTTTCTTCGACACATGATTGCAGGCACAGCGAATGCACACAAGACTTCCCATATTGCCAATCCACACACACTGGGATAAAAGCGTTAAAATCTTAAGTTGGAACGTCAACGGGCTTGGGGACAAAGTTACTAATGCTGACATAGCGGACCCCCAGGACATAGCTCGTCAATTTGCCACCCATTTCGAGGCAGTGTATACAACGGGGGCATCCTATACTGAAGACAACTCCGCCGAATTGTTGAGAGACTCTGTCCTGCCCACCCTCTGCTCGGCCGACAACCAACTAATGGACAGCCCCCTCACTCTGGATGAGATAGCTCAGGCAATTCGATTGCTCCAATCAGGTAAGGCCTCTGGACCTAATGGTATCCCTATAGAACTGTATAAACTCTACCCAGATCAAATGGCAGTCCACCTTAAAGCTATGTTTGAGGCGAGCAGGGAGTCTGGATCAGCGCATAGCTAACATAGTCGTTATCCACAAAGACAGCAAACCCAAAACGGCCTGTACCTCATATCGGCCTATCTCTCTTCTAAATGCCGAACCCAAAATCCTTGCTAAGATCCTAGCCAACCGCCTAGTTAAAATCATACCTAATCTCATTCACCCCGATCAGTCTGGCTTTATTCCGCGCCGGAATACAGCACTGAACCTGCGCCGCATTCATGGAGTCCTTGGTAGGGTGGACACCATGCGCGAACCGGCGGTTTTGGTCTCCCTTGATGCAACTATGGCGTTCGATATGGTCGAATGGTCTTATCTCTTTGCGGTGCTCCAGAAGCTGGGGTTTGGCACTGATTTCGTCTGATGCGTCTGCCTCCTGTATGCGGCGCCATTAGCAAAAGTCGTACTTAACAACAAACAGTCGGACACCTTTAACCCCTTCGACGCGCATGACGGAACGGTTCCGTCATGGCCCCGCCCGCGCACGGAATCTTCAGCGTGGCGCGGAAATCCGCGCCGTGCTGAAGAGGTTAACTTGAGTCGGGGCACCCACCAGTGCTGCCCGGTTTCCCCTCTTTTATTTGCCTTGGCAGTGGAACGGTTAGCGGCCTGGATCTGGCAGGATCTGATGATCCGTGGATTCCGCTGGTCACCAGACTGGGAGGACCGGTTATCACTATACGCCGACGACATATTGCTCTATCTCACAGACCCCAAGAAATCTTTAACTGCTTTACTAGACATCCTGACAGTGTTTGGGAGATATTCCGGGTTTAAGATTAATTGGACCAAATCCCACTTATATTGCCTTTATGGGGGAATACCAGCCTTGCCCCGTAAATGCCCAATCCAAGTCAGTATGTCAGGGTTTAAATACTTAGAGATATTTGTCTCCTTAGACCCCCCACTCCAGCACCTAAAAAGGGACATAGCCAGCTGGAGGACCTTCCCCTTGTCCCTCCTTGGGAGGGATGCACTTTTCAAAATGATGTCCCTCCCCCGCTTCCTCTACGCCCTGCAAAACTCACTAGATGCTGTCCCCATGGCTTATTTCAAGGAAGTTGCACAACTCCAGAGAGAGCTATTATGGAACGGACCTCCCCATATTGCCCTCAGCAAACTAATCTTGAAATGGTATGACGGAGGCATCGCTCTACCTGACATTAAAAAGTACTATTGGGCTGCTCACCTAGCGGCCATCAACCAGGGCACCTATGGGGCCCCTGACGATCCAGGCTATCGTATGGACAGGTGGCTTCTCCCGGGTGGGAACTACAATAGGACATTGTACTCCAGGCTGGCTCGACCTCCATTGTCTGGCCCTACAGGGCACTCAATAATAGTCTGGCACGCCGCCAACAGATCCCTGGGATGAGAAGGTAAACTGACATTGGCCACCCCCTTATGGGATTCCGCGAAACTGGGAAACCTGTGGCATACAAAGGGATTCTAAAAGTGGGATATGATTGGTATCTCTCGCATCCAGGACCTCTGGGAGCAGGGCAACATAAATACGTTCTCATCTCTCCAGCAACAAGATGATCTGGCTGACACGGAACACTTCGGCTACATGCAAATGCGACATGCCTTGCACTTGGTCTTCCCCATGGGCTCCTCTCCCCCGAGCCCTCTCCACTGGAAAGTAGGATATTGGATGGGCACCTCCCAGAAAAGACTATTTCCTTGATTTACAATCAGTTAATTCATAACAATGGACGACCCTCTTACACAGCTACGACACAAATGGGAGGCGGACAGTATCGAATTGGACGACGAAGACTGGCAGGAGGCTGTGTCATTTCCCAGGGTGGTTGCTATCTCAGCAAGGCTACGACTGGTCCAACTTAAAATCCTCCATAGGATATACATGACAGGGCCTAGACTAGTACAAACGGGAAGGGCAACTACTGGGGACTGCCGAAGGCGATGTGGACAGCTCGGCACATTCCTGCATATCATTTGGGAATGCCCTCTCATCCAGTCATACTGGAGGGAGATACATGGAGTTATGGGGACGGTCCTGGGAGTGCCTCTACTCTTGGAGGCTCGTAGGTGCTTATTGAATATATGGGAACCAACCGACCTAAACACACACCAAACACAGTGGGCCACACTTGGGTTTATGGAGACAAAAAGGAACATAGACCAGACCTGTGGAGCGGCTGCCCCTCCCGCTTGGGTACATGGAAGACGAGCATGGATTGGTGCATGTTCCGTGAAAAATCTGTATATGTAACTCGAGGCTGCCCTAAGAAGTGGTCCCGGATATGGGGGCCCTGGAACTCCTACAGAGGGAACATTTGTGCCCACCACAACATCTTGCCTACGATGACCCTGATTTGTTCCAAATGTGTATAATGTGCATTACTTTTACTGTCGCATTTGAATGTGCCTGACCAGAAAGATAATATCACTGCTATGCATATTTGTGTTCGAAGTTTGTTAATAAAAAGAGTTTAAAAAAAATATATATATATTAAAAAATCATGCATAAAATTCTATTTAAGTACCATGCCCAGGTCTTTGCAGAATCTTAAAACATTACCAAATGTCTGTTATATTTTTCAGGGAAAGGTGGCAACCCTAGTTTCCATGCTTCTTTTCATGGACTTCAACCCCTGCATTTTTACTTGACAAAATATGTTGAAAGTGTATTTAGATGCCAACAAAGTAACATGGTGAGCGGAGCCGGAGCTGAGCCAAGGGACCGGCTGTGGCTCTAAGAGCCCATGCATGTGCCGAGCCTTGAAGATATTTAGCATGGAAACCATGTAAAAAAGATCATGTTAAAAATGATAAGGTGTCTTCAAAATTAAAAAAAATGCATTTGTTTATCACACCGAAGCCCTTCAGCTTAGTCAGGGCAATTGGAATTGTGCGGCAGCGGTGGAACAAATTATACAACAGAGTTGACTAAACTATGTAGCAAGAAAAGGCAAAATATGTGGCATAATGTGACACGTTTTGTGATAGTATTACTTAGTCATTTTGACACATGCTAACACTGCCTGGTTAACATTTCCACTGTATTACTACCAGTTTAACACCAAAATACCGCAATAAGCAACAGAAAGTGACCAGACAAGCTCTGCAAAAGATGTTCCACTTCACAGCATCATGTGTAGCTATGCTTTTAGTAAAATTTTATCTGTGTGAGCAAGAAACAAATTTTGTTTGGTTGAAATCTGCAAATTGTGCAGTGGATCATGGATTATGAGGCAAACCCATAACTATGCAGAACACGAGGGGGCCACAAAATTGCATAATTTCTGTGGCCTTGAACAAGGTGTTTCAGGTTATATCTCTGCATTGAGAACTATTTAATAAAAGTGAGAGTTTTTAAACATGAACTGAGAAACATTTTTGCCCCACCCCAATGACAATGCTGTTAGTAAACTAAGAAGTAAGTCAATTGTCATTTGCACCTCCACGTGTGACCTAGATTTGCATTGTAGATGGAGTAACACTTCAGTCAATTACACCAAACACAAGAGAAGTTTTTGTACATCGCACAACCTGAATGCATTTATTTGAATGTGCTCTGTTATCTGTCAATGACCAAAAATGTGGCTTGATGAAATAAAGTAGTTACTAGTATCACACATTTTGGTCAGACGAGAAGCCAAGTTTGGTCCCAGATTTTCCAGTTTCATACTCTGCAATTCAGTGACTAGACAGGCATCTCTTTCTGACATCAAAGGTTAATGCTGTGTCCTTAATTCGTGGAGAATGAGATTAGAGCGTTGGTGAATCCACATTTTATTTTTGGCAGCTTTACATAGTGCAAACCTTGTCCATGACCACTTCATAACAGACCCAGGCCATGATACTTATTGTTATCATTTAGCATTTGTAGAGCGCATACCTAACTGAAGGCATCTCAGTGCCAGCGGCATTAGACAGACAGCCAGACTAGATGGTTTAAGGTGCGGCATTTTGAAACAACTAGGTTTTGAGGAGCTTCCGGAAGTAAAAATGATGGGTCACTGAGTGATGATGCAGAGCAAGGGTGTTCCGTAGTTTAGCAGTGTTGTATGAGAAGCAACATCCTCCACATCTTACCCTTTTCATTTTAGGGACTGAGGCTAGGAATAGAATGGATTATTGTAGGCATTTCGTAGGACGATAAATAGTGATGAGAGAACGATTGATTGGGGGCCTTTCCCCCAAAGGTTCCTGTGAGCGATGCACAGAGATTTAAACATTATTCTCTCAATAACAGGCAGCCAGTGTAGGGTCTTCAAAGCCAGCTTGTCAGACTGGGTTTTGGGAATATTAAGCAGCATCCGAGCAGCACAGTTCTGTACAACTTGAAGTTTCCTTGTAGTTGACTTTGGGGCCCCTAGATAGAGGGAGTTTCCATAGTCCATGCGAGAAAGAATCAAAGCCTGGACCATGAGTCTTCTTGCCATCATGGGAAGGAGAGATAGAACTTTCCGGATCATTCTAAGAATGCCATGGCAGGTCGTTGCCAGTTTCGCTGCTTGGAGGTTGAATTTAAAGGCCTTATCCAATCACATACCTAGAATTTTGATCTTTGTTTTAGGGACCGGAGCAGGGCCAAGACAGTTTGACCATGCCAGCCCAAGAACAGAGATAGAGGGGTTGCCGAGGACCATTAACTCTGTTTTATCTCCATTGAGCTTAAGACAGGAGTATTCCATCCAGTTTGCCACTTTCTCTTAGCAGGAATCCATGCCGGATGGGAAGTTCTGGGAGTGGTTTAGGGCGACAACCAGTTGAGTATCGTCGGCATATGTGACGATGTTAGTCCTGTATGGCAGAACAATCTCTGTAAGAGTACTCATTTATACATTAAAAAATGTGGAGCTCGACGACGAGCATTGGGGCATTCTGCAGCTGAGGGGCAGGCTCTTGGAGGTATTACCTCCTTCAAAAACATGGAACGTTCTGCCATCTAAGAAGGACTGCAACCAGGTGATGATGCCACCTGAGACTCCCATGTTTCTGAGTCTGTAGATAAGGTTGTCATAATTTACAGTATCAAATGCGGAGCTCAGATCGAGGAGGATAATAGCAACTGTTCTTCCTTTGTCAAGGATTTTCTTAGATTCCTCGATCACCGCAGGAAGAGTGATTTCTGTACCATGTTGTGGCTGGAATCCATTTTGGGAGCAGTGCAATAAGGTATGGGTTCACAAAAACTTAGAGAGAATCATTTTAACATATTTGTCTAGAATCTTGCTTATCCCAGGGAGAAGAGAGATGGGACGGTAGTTACCCAAAACTTCTGGTTTGAGTTTGGCTTCTTAAGCAGTGACTTCACCATGGCATGTTTCCAGGATGGTGGGACTTGGCCGGTGAAAACAGATAGATTTATCACTTCAATTATGACAGGGAATACTACTTCCTCTGCCTTGCTTAAAAAATGGGGCGATACCGGGTCAAGGAGGAGCCGGATTTTACTTGGTAAGAAATTTCTGGTAAAATATCCATGTTCATGATTGGAAGTTCCTCAAATAAGTGTTTAGTGTGAGGAGGGGAATTGTCCCTCATAAAGAGGTCACTAGGGCAGGAGGAGCGAGGAAATATATTGTATTTATATTGGATTCTTTTATGAAAGAATTCTGCAAGTTCATTGCAGCGGGCTAGCGTGACATCGGGTAGTATGACTGGAAGGGGAGGCTCCATAAGATTCTTTGCAATTCGAAAAGTTTCTTGAGGAGTGTTAGCCGCTAGATTAATTTTTTCTCCATAACAAAGTGCTTGTGCTTTTTTACTTCAGTTTGGTAGAGTTTATATGATTCATTATAGTCTTTCCTACAATTCCTTTCCAGTCTTTTGCAGGTTCCTTTATATTCCCGGTGCTTAGGTGAATACCATGGTGACACTTTTTCTCTAGCTTTTTTATAGCTGGGTTTATTAGGGATGACTATATCCAAGGAAGACTCTATCCACTGAGTGAATTTTATGTTAGCTGAGATAGGGTTGGGCTCTAACATAGTCTTAATATCTTTGAGGGCCGAGATCTAATGTTCTAAAGGTAATTTAGACCAGGAACGTTCCCAGCTACTCGTGGTTTTAGTAGCAGAGGATTGTATCAGTGTTTTCCAGAAAATAGAGGTCGAAAAATTATCCGACCAGGGCACAGGGATAGGATCTCCCACTAGAAGCTTATTATCATTGGTAGAAACAGGGTCTAATATGTGTCCTTTACTATGTTTGAGGCCGTTGACCTTTTGTATTAGCTGAATAGCTAGTAAGTCTTAAACAAGCTCAGAAGCTTTGGATTTTGAAGCGTCATCCAAATACAGGTTAAAATCCCCTATGAGGGTGACGTTAGAGGAGGAGCTTGCTAGAATGGTGGTAGTTTCAGGGAGAGATTTAAGAAATTGTCCTCAAGCTCCCGGGGATGATAAATTAGGATTCCTGAAAAGATGTGGGTGGCAGAAAATAGGATTGTGCCTCAGCCTGCCTGTGAAATTCACATCTGGTTTAGACTGACAGTTTGCAGTCTGGTATAAGATCAGACTCAATGTGACATTTAAAAGAATCCTTAAAAATGATAGCAATGCCTCCACCTTTCCTCTTTTCACGCTCTTTCCACTGGATATAATAACCAGTAGGGAGGGGTTGCACCTTACAGGTTTTTTTTTTTTCACTGGGAGAATTGCCAGAATTCAGAGGATGCTGAGCACTTGCCAGGATCCGAGCCTGATTCCCCATGTTGTATGGTCACCAACTGTAGCCACTAGGCCACTTGGACTCCTGTGAAAGCTCAGCTAATTTTTGGCTCTATGTTCCAAAGGGACCTCGCGCTGAGCCAGAACCAGATTTGTGGCTCAAGCTTTCAGTGGCTTGCCAACCTATAATTAATACTCAGATGGTTTGCACATAAATGTGATAAGAACATAGCACCATTGAGGGAAAAAAAATCTCAACTTCACAAAGTGTGGCAGTATCCCATAAATTTGGTACGATCAGGATGTGTGTGTCTACAGGAATATTGTTTTAATTCAAAAATAATGCAAATAAATATGATAGTCCATTAACAATTGCATTCTGATATTTGATTTTGATGAGAATTAAGTAGTAATTGGTCGTCCAAAATTTACATTCAGGGTCCGGCAAGAGGACGCATATCTCACATTTAAGCAGCAGAAGGAAGTAATGTGTTGTAAATTATAAAGTCTGTGATGAGAAGATTTCGTCAAGATGTGAAGGCCGAAACTCATTGAGAATACTGAGCTGTTTAGTGGTGCAATGGCAGACAAGCCACTTTGTTTTTCTCATTTAATGGCACGTAAAGGTTTCAGTTTAGTTAGTCTTAAACCTTCAAGTAACTGCATTCAAAATAACATGCATACCTTAAATGAAAATGTAAATGTAAGTCTTTTACATGATGAGCCCTCAGCTGGTTAATGTGATTACTGCAGAGTCTGTGTGTGTAACAAAAGAGTCATAGAAATAAGTCCTGTTTGGCGATGTGGGTAATAGTGAATTATGTATTTATAGAGCTATGAGGAGCTAGCTACAACAGAAAGCACTGTGAACACGTAAGTCATTAGTTTGAAGTTGTATTACATACAGCATAAGATAGGCTTCTGCAAAATATTCAAGAAACTGCAGTGTTTATACTTTCAAAATGTATATTTTAGTAATACCCAATCAGACTGTACCTCATACAAATATTTTGTATGCGTCCATTAAAAGGACACACTTGAGAACTCAGCTGGTAATACCCTAACCTTACCTCTTAAGGAGAACAACACTTTGTCACCATCAAGCTTTAAATGACTCCATGGATTAAAGCCTCTTCTGGCTTCCAAGCAGTCTTTAGAATTTCACATTTATATTTTTTCAGTGAGCAGGCACCCTGGAGAGATGGCGTGTTTTTTCTTAAGCTCTTTTTCCATCCTTTCGGCTTCACAGCACAGGAGACCATCCTCCCTTCTCTTTCAGACGGAGGCATTTCAAGGTTGGCATAAACCAACCAGAGAGAGTTGTGTTGGCTCTTATCTTGGAATGCTGGGGTAACCATGGTGTAGGAATGTTGGTAAGAAGTGGAATGTTGTGGGTGGAATGCTATGGATGGCAGTTGGGAGGAAGCATCGCGGCAAGCAGATGATATGTATCGTCCTGCTGAACTTTGTACTTTATAAAAACTTACCTGGAGAACCACAACTCTGTATTAGCGACAAGAGGTTCCTCGGCAGGACAACTTCATCCATGTGCCTTGAGGTCTTCCTGCCCTTGCTGCATTTTGACTCGGTGGGCTTATCCGGAGGTGAGTTGACTTGCCCTTTTTTATGTTCAAGGTGCCGCTGAACGCTGCTGAATGTCTCTCCTTGTGTGTGTTCTCAGCCTCCAAACATTTTGAGGACCACCGAGAGGGATGCATGAATTCAGTTACCACACCGCATGAAGCGTGTGAAGCTGCAACTGTCTGCATGCACATCATATGAGTGCCTCAGCATCACCATGCTAGAGGCAGCGACCGTCTCTCTTCCTGTTGTCTACGTGTGAGCCTCAAGCACATGAAGCTATGCCTGTCTGCAGCTGTCATCTGCATCTCTGCGATCGGAATTCACACAGATGCATTCTTCAAGCGGATGCACGTCACTACATTGTGACATCCAACAAAGCTGCCATTTTGGATTGTAGCTTTATTCTAGCCTTCATACAAGGTGACAGGCACACCAATCGACATCACATACAAATTGCCTTCCTGTAATATTGTGCCTTCACACACGGTGACTGGCACACCAATTTCCATTATATAATGAAGCCTGCATGCAGTGACAGGCACACTGTTCACATCACAATACTGTGATAGGGCTCTGTGATAGGCACACCTAAGCTGAGAATCTAATATACATTGTGCCTTCACATACCGTGACAGGCACACCTGCTACATTACAATATATACTGAGATACTTCGATGCATTGTGACTTCACATATGGTGTCAGCAATCTCTTCCCTAACAAATATATTGCATGCATAACAATCTGTCCATAAAATTAATCAGAATTGTACTTATAATGTGCAGTTTACATCATAATCTATCCTTATAATTAAAACAGCACTCAATAGTTCCACATCCAGCCTTTTCACAGATTCGGACAGCTCCTGAATCAGATTGGGAGCTGTGGAAGGAGGGTTTCGAGCTGCATCTTGATGCCTTAGACGGAGAATCTTTCACCCATAAGAAATCCTTTGCTATTCTTTGGCATTGATTAGCGTTGGAAGGGTGTACAATATTAAAAAACATTCCCAAGGAAGTTGTTGTGTTAAATGAAGGTGAAGATGATGGTGGTATTTATGACTATACCTTGGCTATGAAATCTCTTGATGTTAGATTTAAGGCATGCAAAATTGTTATAATGGAAAAGCACAAATTCTACAAATTAGATTTAATTGGCGGAGAGTCAGCATCAAGTTTTGTCAGAACTTTATGGATTCTGGTAGTATCTTGTTAATACAAAGCTTTCGAGGAAGACATGATCAGGGATCAATTAAAAAAGGAACAGGAAGCTTTATCTACTCCCGAGTTAACATTAGAAAAAGCTGCAGAAATAGTGACCAGAAATGAAAATTCAATGTCGTACATGGATTAAATGACAGTGTTGGATTTGAAATCTCAACATCAGAGTGTGTTAGCTTCCAAAAGTAAAAAGAAGGAAGATACAGAAAAGTTGACTGAAAATCCAACAAAAGACAGTTTTTTAAACAGTTGGAGTGTTATAGATGTGACAGCACATCTCATTTAGGAAATGCTATTGTGTGTCCTGCCATAAACCGAGCATGTGCAAAATGCATCAAAAAGGGGCATTTTTCCAAGGTTTGTAGGCCGTCAGGCAAATTGAAACTGAGCAAAGTTCACAGAGTAGAAGCTAACAAGATGTGTGAAAACAATGTTCCTTAAGTAATGAGGGCAAGGTGTTAATAATTAATGATATGACCATGAATGATGAACACAATGAAGTGGTGTGGGGTGTGTTTTTTGGACAAGATAAAAAGGCTTGTTCGCTGTGTAACCATCACTGGAAAGAAGTAAGAGTTATGTCAGATTCAGGATCCCCTTTCACATTATTGAGTGAGAAAAAAATGGAAGAAAACTTTTAGTGAATTTCATCTGAATGAGTGACTGATTTGACCGGTTGGTTATGGAGGCCCGCCATTAGATGTATTGGGTTTGTTGAGGCAGAAATCAACTTCCAAAACTGTATCACGAGAGGGGCTGTATATGTGCAAATTATGAGGCTTGTTTATTGGGTTGGTATAAGAAGCATTCGAGAGTATTGTTGGATTCCAATAATCCAGCTCAACGTGTGTTAAGGAAAAAGTACATGCAAATTGTTTCCATAAAACGTATGCATGGGAAGATGCTTACCTGTCAGTATTTCAAGAAAATCTAGGCGTATTCAAAGGCTTCATGCATATGATTGAGGTAGTTGAAGAAGCAAGTCCTGTAGTGCACAAGGTTTGAAGAGTGCCCTGAATTAGAGAATGAATTGGACAAACTTTGGACAAACTGTGTGGGCATAGTGTTATTGAACCTATTGAATGTTCCGATTTGGTAGCCCCAATTGTTATAGCTCGCAAGTGCAATGGATCCATTTGCATGTGTGTGGATCTACGTGACCTCAATGACCAAATATGGGTTGATCGCCACCCACTGCCTAATATCACAGAAATGCTATTCACTTTAAAGGGGGAAACCTTTTGAGTTTACTTACTATGACTTCTGCGTATCATCAAATCAATCTGCATTATGATTTTAGACACTTAACTTCCCTCTTAACTCCTGAGGGTCTGTTCCAATTTAAATTCATGCCCTTTGTTCTAGCATCTGCTTCTGTTGTGTTTTGGAGATTAGTGGACAGTTTGTTTAAGGGCCTGGAAGGTGTTGTTGCATTCTGAGAGGATGTAATAGCACGACAGTAGGTTACATCAAGTGTTGTCCATTTTGAAAGAAAGGGGGTTGCGCTCAGTGCCAAAAAATGCAAATTCAGAACTCCTAGTATTGACTACTTGGTATACAAATTGTCAGCAAAAGGGGTGGAGCCTAAGTCAAGCTTGGTTAAAGTAAAAGCGGATTTTCAATCACCTGAAAACAAGGATCAATTAAGATCTTTTATGGTGTTGATTGAACTCTATACCAGATGTATTCCCAGATGTGCGGAAAAAACATATAACATGAGGAATCTTTGGAGGAAAAAAAGTACAATTTTAGTGGGGTATGGATTGCGATCAAGAATTCAAATTGATCAAGAATGAAGTAATGTATGCTATTCCATTGTAATCATTTGACACTTTAGATGAAAGCATAATCGTGACTGATGCTAGCCCGATAGGGCAGGGTGCACTTTTGGTTCAACGTAGGCAAGGTAGAGATGAAGTTTGAGAGGTGTGGAGTCATCATACTCTGTAATAGAAAGAGAGGCATTGGGTTGTTGATGGGGTATTGCTCATTTGAAACGTTACTTATGGGGCTTGTGTTTCACTGTGTGAGCTGATCACAAACACTTGGTACAGTTATTCACCACAAAGGGTGGAAAGCGTGCCACTCCCAGGATAGCCAAGTAGCAATATAGGCTTCAGGAGTATAATTATCCTGTAAAGTATGAGCCTGGTGCTAAGAATCTGCTAGCTGATTGTCTTTCTCGCCTTCCAGCTCAGGGCCAGGCTGTTGAGAAAGAAGGATTGTGTGAGGATGATGTGGAATTGGTGTGCACTGTTGAAGGTCATTCCGAGGGTGCCATATCAGAGGGAGAACAGAAAGCTGCATGTGATGTGGATGAGCAGCTGAAGGAGGTGAAGGACGGCATCCTCCAAGAGTGGCCACAATGGAAATCTCAGTAGAGGTTAAAGGAAGCATACAAACAGGTTTTGGAGGAATTGTCCATCGCCAGTGGTATTCTACTTCACTCAAATGTTCTGGTGGTGCCTTAGGGAATGAGAAACAAGATACTGCTTTTAGCTCATGAGGGACACATAGTTATACATGCGATGAAGAGGAGGATTTGTGGAAATGCTTGGTGGCCAGGTTTGGATAGGAGTGTTGTTGAACTTTATGTTAGAGATTGTATGAATTGTGTGATTAGTGATAAATCGCAGGTCCTGATGCCTAGACCTGTGGAGGCTATAAGTGTAAACAATACAGCTTGGAACAAACTGGCCATAGACATCATTGGCCTGATGGTTCTTTCTGGTAGTGAGTTGGAATATGGTGTAGTAGTTGTAGATTGGTGCAACAGTTGGCCAGAAGTGAAATTTGTGAAGATTCATGTTATACCTAGCATCTTTGGTATGTTTTTCCCCTGTCTTTTTGCTTCTGGCCTATTGTTTTTGACTGTGTGCTGCATGTAGTTTTTGCTGGTTTTTAGAACTCTGGGCACTTTACCACTGCCAATCAGTGCTAAAAGACATGTGCTCCCTGTGTAAATTGTGATTGTGATTGATTATCCATGATTGGCATGTTTGACTCACTGGTAGGTCCTTCATAAATTGCACTGTGAGTGCCTAGAATCGGTAATTCAAATTTTACTAGTGGGCCTGCAGCACTGACTGTGCCATCCACATGAGTAGCCCTGCAACCATGCATCAGACCTGCCACAGCAGTGTCTGTGAGTGCAGTTTTAAACTGCCATGTCTACCTGGCAAGTGAACTCACTTGCCAAGCCCAAACCTTCGAATTTTCTACATGCAGGGCACCCCTAAGGTAGGCTTAAGGTGGACCCATGAACAGGGTGCAGGGTATGTGACAGGTAGAACATGTACTGGTGTGTTTTACATGTCCTGATAGTGAAATACTGCCAATTTCGTTGTTCACTGTTGCAAGGACTATCTCTCTCATAGGTTATTATTGGAGCTGCCTTGTAGCCTCTTAGAAGTGTAACTTCCTATTGGAAAGAGATCGAGATTTGGTGTTTGGGGTCCCAGAACTCACAATTTAAAAATACATCTTTTAGTGAAGTTGTTTTTTAAATTGCATGTTTGGCAATGCCAGTTGATATTCTTGATTTACCATTCTGTGCCTCAGCCTGCCTGTGAAATTCACATCTGGTTTAGACTGACAGTTTGGCTGTTTGGTCATTCACTTTGCACAGTCAAACAGAGGGGGCTGTGGTGTGCATGCATATCTTCAGGCTGATGGGTCTTACTGAGCTATAGGAGGAGTTGCCACTGACACCTGAATAGGGTTGTACCTGTCCTCACACAAACCTGTCTCCACCCCCTGTAGTGTGTCTGGAGCCAGGTTAGAGAAAGGCAGGGTCTGGTGCACTACAAAGACTTTCCTTTCAATGTTGCCAACTTTAAAGTCAGAAACTGGTATAAGTACTGGAGCCTATCCCTCTGTGTGTCTCACACATTCTGCACAGGCTCTCTTGTTGGGTGTGTGACTCACACCTTGATACACCTAATCTCTCATTTGGATTTAAGTTCCAGTGTGCATTAGGGGTTAGGGCTTGGATATTGTCTTGTACGGCTATACAATCAAGGACCTGGGATGTTATTCTCACTTTTGGTAAGGGGTCTGTGAAGCAGAGTTATGTATGCAATATTTGTGTAGCACAAACCTTTCCAAAAGTCAGCAGAACACTGTACAGGGTCAAAGGCAAACATACAGATAATGATTGATAGGAGAGATAGCTGGACTCTCGGAGCAATAGTGTATTGTTACTTTATTGTAATGTAGGGTTCTATAAAATGGTGCGTTTTGAATTCTTTCCACAATTGGAGCAGTGGTTGGTGCTGTACTCATGGATACAGGGATGCTCTTTCCGGAACCTGGGTGCATAGATGCAAAAGCTCAGCTGCTTTGCTTTTTTGTTTTTTGTTTTATGTACTTTTTGAACACCAGTCAGATGGTGTCCTGGTTGTGGGTGTCTTGAAAGTCACTAGAGATAGTGAGCTTGTCTGCAAGATAAGCATGGGTTCTGCTTGTGATGGCTTTGTAAATGCTGCAGCTGCATTTGAAGATAATGAGAATTGGCAAAGAAAGCCAATTCAGGTACAACAAAATGGAGGTGATGGACCATATTTCTTCAGGCCCGGGATAAGACATGCTGCAGCATTTTGTTTGCCCTATTAGTACCCCAAAACACTAAAAAATGGAAGGGGTTTTCCTTTGAGAAGGTTGGCAACCCTAATTTAAACCCACAGTTTGGTGCAAAAATGTTAGTGCTAATATGCAATCTAGAAATCTTGGCACAAGTTTGCATTGAACCTACGAAATCTATGTACCCTAGACTTTAAATGGAACTGGATGCACAGGCCATTTGCAAAGCACGAGAAACTACAACATGCTTACAGGCACGTCTGTGTACAGAGAGGCTAAATGATGGCAATAAAGGTGCGCCACTTTAAATTTTCATATGTCCCATTGTTTCTGTTGCAGATTTGATTACATGTTAGTATTTTGAGAGTAATATGTCAGTGTGAATGTGAAGAGGGAAAAGTGTTCATCATTCAATAATTATTATGCACCATTTGCCCACTGGACACCTTTTATTAGGAAATAATTCTCACCGTTTGCATGATTACAGTCTGAAGTATCCATCCTCAACCAGGTACCCTTCTACAACTAAACCAGAACATTGATCAGATAATACCAATATGCAATGAAATCCACCTGTGCAGTTATAATGAAAATCAAGATCTGAGACCTCCATCCTAACCCTAGCATCCAGCAATGTTAGCACATCTAAACAAATGCAGACATTTTGTGCAATTTTTAGCCTAATATCAGGAACTGTAATTTAAAAGAATGAGTCCATGAAAATAACCAAGAGCACAAAATCGGAAAATTAAAGCAGAATGAACGCACAACAGAAAGCTGTGAAAAGCCTCGAGACAATTTTATGACTTGGAACATCTAAAACATGATGTGATGAAAGAGATGGTCAAGTTAAGTCAAGTCAAGTCAAGAAATACTTTATTCGGCAACTCAATGCCATAAAGGTAAACATATCAAGCAAAAATACATTTCATCGACAGATTTTAAAACCAAAATTGGGATAAAAACATACTTAACCCCTTCGCTGCTAGGCCTTTTCCCCCCTGTGCTAAGCCTTTTTTTGGCTATTTGGGGTAGTGCGCGCTTAGGCCCCTGTTACCTTTTGACCACATAAGGTATCCACGCCAAATGTGCGTCCTTTTCTTCCAACATCATGAGGATTCTAAAGGTACCCAGGGTTTGTGGATTCCCCTGGAGGGGTCCCAGAAATTAGCCAAAATACAGCTAAATTTTGTTTTTTGGGGGAAAAATTGGAAAAAAGTGCAGCAAATGAAAGTGTCTGGGTTTTTCCATGCAAATGGTATCAAAAAAGGGTTTATGGGGCTGAAATCACCATTTTCCCAGCTTTTAGGGAACGACAGACTTTTGTCAGAAAACCAAACTTTTTTACACAGTTTTGGCATTTTTCTGGGACATAGCCTATTTCTGCTATTTTTTGTGCTTTCAACCTCATTTCAGTTAATGGTAGACATGGGGATGAAAGCAATAATGGATCCTGAAAAGCTATACATTTTAGAAAAGTAGACAAAATTCTGAATTCAGCAAGGGGTCATTTGTGTGGATCCTTCAAGGTTTCCTTATAGAAACTAACAGTTAAATATAGGAAAAATTGAAATTTAGTTGAAACAATTTGCCTTTTGTGTCAACGTTTTCACCTGCAACTTCTTCTAATTATGACAGCTCTTTGAAAGCAATATACCGTTACATCTGCTGGACCTTTCTGGTTGTGGGGATATATAGGACTTGTAGGTTCACCAAGAACCTGACGAAACCAGAGTCAAAAACTGAGCAGCAATTTGCAATGGCTTTTTATTATGTACCGGGTATATAGCAATTATTGTGGGAAAATGTATACATGGAAAAATCGGTATGAAAGACATCTATGTATTTCTGAAATGGGAACAAATTATAGAGTTTAGAAACAGTAGATATTTGCACATTTTCGAAATTGGGAATACTCATACTAGCTTGGGAATTATCGGTAATTTTTCAAAATGACTTCTTTTTTATACAATGTCTTTCATTTGGAAGGCAGAAATGCATCAAAAATCAATAGGTAATAACAGTTGCTTTACAAATCTGAATTACCCTAAGTCTCCCGATAAAAATGGTACCTCACTTGTGTGGGTAGGCATAGTGCCCACGACAGGAAATGGCTCAAAACCCAACGTGAGCACACCACATTTTCACAAAGAAAAATTACCCTTTTTTTGCAAAGTGCCTAGCTGTAGTTTTTTAACCCTAGCTCTGCCGGAACCTAGGGAAACCTAGCAAACCTATAAATTTTTGAAAACTAGACACCCAGGGGAATCCAGGATGGGGTGACTTGTCTGCCTCCCACCAATTTCTATTACCCAGAATCCCTTGCAAACCTAAACAATTGTCTAAAAAAACACATTTTCCCCACATTTCTGTGGTGGAAAGTTCTGGAATCTGCGTGGATCCACAAATTTCCACCCACCCCGTGTTCCCCAAAGTCTTCCGAGAAAAATGGTACCTCACTTGTGTGGGTCGGCCTAGTGCCCACGACAGGAAACGGCACAAAACGCAACGTGGTCACACCTCAATTTCGCAGTGAAAAATGACCCTTTTTTGGCAAAGTGCCTAGCTGTAGTTTTTTAACCCTAGCTCTGCTGACACCTAGGGAAACCTAGCAAACCTATACATTTTTGAAAACTAGACACCCATGGGAATCCAGGATGGGGTGACTTGACTGACTCCCACCAGGTTCTGCTACCCAGAATCCCTTGCAAACCTAAAAAATGTTTTTAAAAAAACACATTTTCCGCACATTTCTGTGGTGGAAAGTTCTGGAATCTGTGTGGATCTACATATTTCCACCCACCCCGCATTCCCCAAGGTCTTTTGAGAAAAATGGTACCTCACTTGTGTGGGTCGGCCTAGTGCCCGCGACAGGAAACGGCTTAAAATGCAACGTTGACAGACCTCAATTTCGCAGTGAAAAATGACCCTTTTTTGGCAAAGTGCCTAGCTGTAGTTTTTGAACCATAGCTCTGCCGGGCACCTAGGGAGACCTAGCAAACCTATACATTTTTGAAAACTAGACACCCAGGGGAATCCAGGATGGGGTGATTTGACTGCCTCTCACCGGTTCTGTTACCCATATAAAGCAGTTTTGTAAAGGTCATCTAATCAATGTTGATAGATTAGTCTGTGTGTCTTCTCCAATTGTCTGAGGATTCACAACTAGAAAACTAAAGTCACAACGTTTATATGCACTTATTTAGGCATCACCTTGCAATCTGGAAAGTGATGCAGCATAATTTACCAAGTTGAGGTTGTTATGCTTCTTCCTTGGGTATTTGCGTTTCTGCCCAAGAATGATTACCAGAATTCTTCCAATACTCGAGATTCACAACAAGTCTAATGCCCTCTAAGTTTTGGCATTTCCAGCAACCCACCATAAGTCTAGTCCATTCATACAGTTTGATGTCCATTGCCAATTGTGTGATATGTTAAGTTAAATATAATTCACCTTGACCACTCTAACAACATCTTTGTAGCAAGCGGTAGCTGGAGTCTGTTTTGGGCTCCTACGCAGTCTCAAACCATAGCTTGTCTTTTTTTATGCCAACACCCATTAGGTTACTATCCATGCCACCATACTATCAAGGCTGGATTACACAAGCTCTCTGTACCTAGGGGTCAATAAAGAGATACATATCCTACAAATGGCACAAACCGCTGCCGCCCGGATGCTCTTCGGCTTGCCGTGAACCTGCTCTATTAAAAGCTTTATCCGCAGATTACACTAGCTATTTATTTATTTATTTTATTTTAGCGATTTATAAAGCGCCTGGTGACCCAAGGGCATCCCCGCGCTATAGAGGTTTATGATACAGTTGAGGGAAAGGAAGGGAGGAGGGACGATTAATTAGGGAATAGGTGTGTTTTCAACTTTTTGCGAAATGCCAAATAGTTGGGTTCAAGTCTGAGGGAGCGTGGTAGGGCGTTCCATCCAGTGGCTGCTTTGACAGAGAAGCGTCGTCCTCCTGTACGTGCCTTTTTACATCTGGGAACGCTGGCCAGGTGCTCATTCTCAGATCGTAAGGATCTGGGTGCTTTATAGGGAGTGATCATGCCGCTGAGGATCGCGGGACCAGATCCGTTGATCAGCTTATGTGACATGCACATGGCTTTGAACTGCACCCTTTGGCGCACAGGGAGCCAGTGCAGGGCCTTGAGGGCAGGTCTGGCGGACACTCTAGAGGGACGGTTGGTTATCAGACGTGCTGCCGCGTTCTGTGTCCGCTGTAGTTTCGTCAGGGTGGCTTCAGGGGCTCCCAGGTAGACTATATTGCTATAGTCCAGGCGGGACAATACTAGTCCCTGGATGAGTAGTTTCCTGGAAGCAAGAGGCAGTAGGGGGAGAATCTTGTGAGTCGTGCGCATGAGCCCGAAACAGGTACCCGAGGTTTTGGTTGCTTGCGTCTTCATGGTGAGTTCTGGTTCGAGCCATACGCCGAGGGTCTTGACTTCACGCTTCGGGAGGGGGATTTCTCCAAACACGTCGGGCCAGATTGCTGGGGGGATGGTCGTCCATTGTTTCCCCAGGAGCATCACTTCCGTCTTTGACCCATTTAATTTTAATGATGAGTCACTCATCCAGCTGTAGATTTCTGTGAGACAGTTGGTCAGATTCTCTGGGTGGTCGATAAGTTGTGATAAGGAGACGACCAGTTGAGTGTCATCAGCGTATCTTATCATTTTGATATTAAATGGTGTCACCACGTCTTCAAGGGGGGCCATATATGCATTAAAAAGCGTCGGGCTCAGGGAGGAGCCCTGAGGGACCCCGCTTGTGAGGGGGAGGGTGGACGAGTGGTGATTATCGTCCCATACCTGGAACGTACGTCCAGTGAGGAAGGATTCAATCCAGCCAAGGGCCGTCCCGGAGAGCCCTGCTGCCGCGAGTCGATGAAGAAGGACACGATGGTTGACTGTGTCGAAGGCTGCGCTGAGATCCAGGAGGATCACTGCCACTGACCCTCCTGAATCCAGGATGCGCCTTGCTTCTTCGATAACGGCAAGAAGGGCGGTGTCTGTGCCATGGCCCGGGCGGAATCCAGTCTGGGATTGTCGTAGTGCGTTATTGGTCTCAAGGAACTGAGATAATTGTTCGTTGACCAATTTCTCGGCTACCTTGCTGATTCCGGGAAGTAGTGATATTGGCCGATAGTTTGACATGTCCGCTGGGTCAAGCTGGGGTTTTTTTAAAAGTGCCTTTACCACCGCACTTTTCCAGCTGTCAGGGACAGATCCCTGGGCCAGCGAGCTGTTGTTAAGCTCCGTGACCGTGGGAACGATGACAGGGGCCACGGTTTTCAGGAATCTGATGGGTGCCGGGTCCAGAGGGGACCCGCTTTTCATTTTAGTCAAGGTTCGTTCTACCTCTGTGCGGGTTACTGGCCGGAATGTAGTAAGTGTGGAGGGGCGAGGGTTGCTTTTGCTCAGGCCGGGGGATGAGCGGCTGGCCAGGTGGCTGCAAGGGCCGGGCGGGGGAAGGGAGGCCAGGATGCGGGAGATTTTGTCATTGAAGTATGAGGCAAGTTCATTACTTCGGTCGACCCGGGGGGTGATGGAAAGAGGGGTGTTGGGTACTTTCAGCAGCTCCTTTACTATTAAGAAGGATTCCCTGGCGGAATTGGAGGATTCTTTAATCCGTGCGTCATAGTGGGAAGCTTTAGCGTGCTTAATGGCCTCTTTGTAAAGTCTGACGGTATTATGGTATGCATCCTTGCTGGCGTGCTGCCAGTCTTTCCTCCAAAGCCGTTCGGCTTTTTTACAATTTTTGCGAAGTAGCCAGAGGTCCGAGGTGTACCATGGGGCAGAACCGGGTTGACCGTTTTTGTCCTCCCTAGTTCTCAGTGGGAGTACTGTGTTCAGGGTGGTGGTGATCCACTCTCTAAATTTTATGTCGGCGACAGTCGGGTCTTCCGCGCATGCAGGGGTGGTTGTTTTTAGGATCCTTGCCCATTCTTCGGTGGGGAGTCTGGACCAGGTCCTGTCCCTGATGTAGGTAGGTGGTTTTTGTGGTTTCCTGAATATTCCTGGAAGTTGGAAGGGGACCAGGAAGTGATCTGTCCAGGGGAGGGGAAGGGCCACCTTCACTTGTACCGAAGGGGAGCTGGTGAACACTGGGTCCAGGAGGTGACCCTTGATGTGGGTCGCTCCGGAGTTAAGGAGGCGAATGTCGAGTGCCGCCAGATCGGAGATCAGGTCGGTAGCTACCAGGTCTGCAGGGTCATCGAGATGGATGTTTAGGTCACCTACTATCATGAAATTTGATAGGGAGTGGGCCTGATTTGTTACAGTGTCCAGGAGGGAGCTAGCGAAAGGGCCCGGTGGGCCGGGGGGACGGTACACAAGGACTCCTGTAAGTGAGTTGGTCGGGTCGAGTTTAATGGTAAACTGAAAGCTTTCAGAGTCGGGGATCTGCGCATCGCTGGTTTTACAGTGGAGATGGTCCCGATGAATAATGGCGACACCACCGCCTCTGCCTAGAGGTCGGGGTAGGGACTGGATGAGGAAGCCCGGTGGGGTTGCTAGTGCCATATCTGATTGCGAATGTATGGAAAGCCAAGTTTCCGTGAGGAAGAGGATGTCTATCTCCAAGTCCTCTATCAGATGGTTGATTTGCGTCGCATGTTTGGGGAGAGAGCGACAGTTTAGTGAGGCGAGTTTGAGGGAGGCAGGTATGTGGGGTTTTGTGGGAAGTTTGAGTTGGACTGGTTTGCAGATGGGGCAGCGAATGAAAGGTCCATTTAAATCATGGGTAAATTCACAGAAGGGAGCTGGGGGTCTAAGGCTTAGTAGCTCTCGCCGTGAGTAACTTACCTTAGGGTCAGTTGTTTTCGGCAGGGGTTCTGGCCCTATGCCCGGTCGTGCGCGGACGGGCGCAGACGGGCTTGCCTTAGGCACGCCTTCGGCGCGCAAACGGCGCTCCCGCTGCGCTCGTCCGCTGCGCTGGTATGGCCGGCACATTTGTACTGGTTGCGAGTGGGCGTGGCCTCGCGGTGGGCGTGGCTACCGCCTTGGGCGTTTCCCTGTCTCAGCGCTGGTCGCTGTCTCAGGGAAGGTCGAGGAGGGCTGTGTCAGCGCGTGAAGTGAGCGCTTCGAACAGGTGAGCTCCCAGGTCTTAAAATCACACAAAAGAGCACAATCTTCTCACGCCCTACACACCCACCTGCCAGCTGTGCCAACACCTGGCATATGTTAAGAGAGCCAGGGCAGGAGGGTGCTCTTTCCGTGCTCTTGCTCCTTAACTCTGGAATTCCCTCCTTGTGCACATTAGAAGCATGCAAAATTATGTGTCATTTCGAAAAGGCTATAAAAACCTATCTCTTCCCTAAGTTACCTCTTTTCTTCTTCTGCAGCTCTTTTTTTTTTGCTTTCTGGTTGTATCGATATCGCTGGGAAGGCCCATTGCTTCGGCAGATATGCGCTTTATAAAATTACTAACATAACATATTGCATGTATGTAAATATCTGCAAATGGAAATTTGAGCTTCAGTATCCACTTGGGCCTGTGTTCTATAGATATGGGTTATAAAATTACTTTTAATTTATTTGGAATAAAGGACATATTTGGTTGCTCTATGGTACCCAAATTTACTTGAGAATTGAGTTGCAAGTGACCTTATCATTCTATTTGTTCCCTCTATTGCCTTTCCTTTTTTGAGTTTCATGTCTTGAAAAATGTGTTATAAAATAATACATCCGTCTTTTCATAGTTCAATTTCTATTGTTAAAATATATTTGTGAACCTCAATATTAAAGAGATGTAATATATTAATGAGAAATCGATATGCTAAATATTAAGCAACCCAAATCATTTTACCATGGGAGTTTGGGTGAGAGGTGTAAGTGAGGTCAAGTGAGGGATACAAGGTAAAAACATAATATAACCATGAGGTAAAATATTGCCAGATTAAAATTAATAATAGACAGTCTGCTCCAAATGGAACAAAATGTTTGTAAATTGCATTTAAGAGGTGATATTTTGTCAGACAATATGTTTTACTATGACATTTTGACACACACGCCATATAACCATCTAGTTATATGGATAACTTCCATATTTTGGGGCCAATTGAGATGGCGGTCGGTCGGACCACAGTACACTTTTTGTGGCAGTCAGGAGACCACTCAACAAGCATGCGGCAGTCCAGCCCCTGCATTTCGATATGACTGCTGTGCTGGCAATCGGAAAGTGTTATGTCTTATGGCGGATTGTGCTGCGGCGAAGAAAAAGGCCCACAGCACAAGTAGCCATTGTACGGATCACCTCCTGCACATCCATGGACCATGTGCCATGCACCATGTCGTGCATGGCACCCGGTGCATGAAGGTGAGTGGGGCACTAAATGTGCCCCAACAGCCACTTTACAGTGGCCCATGATGGACAGGCCCTGTTTGGGGGCCCCCATCTCCCTTGCCGACAGCCTTTACATGGTGGTCTTCTGTTCATGAAAGGTCTGTCAGAACGGGATATTGTAATCCAGACTGCAGTGCCTGCCTCCGCACCACCACCATTCAGGGATATGACTCCAACTGCTGAACCGTCGGGATCTCAGATCCTGGTGGAGGTGGCGGTCTTCCCTCCAACCACTGTGGGTCCAACCACCAGAAATGTACTCCAGCAGTTGGAACGAAGGGCTGTCGGAGGTAGGACCGCCACTGACGGCCTATCGGTGTGCGGTCTAACCGCCATCGCAATCAGACACTTAGTTTGATTCTGCTATTTGCATTAAAATTCTATAACCCAAAAATATATATTGATTTAGTGGATAGTTTGATCAGCATTCAATATAAGATTACATATATATATATATATATATATATATACATATATATATTGCCTACTGGCGGTCGCCAGTAGGTAGTTATAGTTAGGACCCTGTTTCCATAGGAAATCCGCAACATTCTATTTGGAATAACTTTGGCGCCGGTCGACGAATCCTCGCGAAATTTTCAAAATAGGTGGGGCGCTACGCTCCGCTCCTACCCTGAAAGTCTCGGGGGGATTCGTCAAGCGGGGGCTGAGATAAAAGGGGGGTCCCAAAACGCGTTTTTCCCATGCATTTTTCCATAGGACCTTTAGAAACAGCTACAGCCCGAACGGCTGAACAGAATTACTTGAAATTTGGCAGAGAGGTAGTCCTCAGGTCAAGGAAGTGCCTTTTGTAGGTTTGGTGTAAATCTGTTCAGTAGATTCTGAGAAAATAGCCTTTAAATCAATATATATATCTGAGCCAGCTTACGGTGCGCTTACGGTGCGCTTACGGTGCGCTTACCGTACGCGTACGGTGACGTGCGCGAGCGCGATTCTGATTGGCTCTTAGATCTTAGTAAACATTCGAATCGGTCGAAACCAGGAAGCGGCGGCCGCCATTTTGTGTATTTCACTCAGAAAAAAAAGGGTGATAACTTGAAAAGGGGGCAAGGAAGAGAGTTACAGACCCCCTAACATTTGAAAGGTGGTCAAAGAAGGACAGAAAAGTACAAAAAAAACATTTATTAATTTTAAAAAAAAATCGCGGGGTACGCGTGCGGTAAGCTTACGGTGAGCTTACCGTACGGGTACGGGAAAAAAAAAAAAAAAAGAGAGAAATAAAATTCAGATTTAAGTGTTTAGATATTAGGGGGCTCTAAAAAGAGCCGTTGTGTTTATGAAGTGATTTGATTTTTTAGTGGTACCTACAAGTAAGTACCGATGCAGAGTCTAAGGTTCAAGAGGAAGACTCTGTTCCCTTCATCAGTGAAGTGTACACCATCTCCTCTATAAATGTCTTGCATGTCGTAACGCAAGTTGTTGTGGTAAATGGAACCCATACCATAGTCACGGAGGAAAGCAAAAACAGATTTGTTGACATGCTTTCTTGCTTTGTCAATCTGTGGACAAAAATGATTGGACCAGTTCCATTTTTGCCTTTGGCATATGTTAGAAAACACAAAGGCAGTTTTAGGGAAAAGTGAAAACAGTTGTGCAAAGGTCTCCTTCATAAGCATTTCCAGACCTACCCCAGTCAAAGTGCCTAGGTCATTGCCACCACAGTGCACTATTATGAGGTCAGGGTGTTGGATTTGCATGAAGGATTTCACCAATGGCATCAATTGGTGCCACTTTAACCCTCTCTGACCAATCCATTTAATGTCTACATTTGGCAAAGCAAGGTCTCTCACCATATCTGTTTTCTCTGCATACTTTTCACTCCAGAAGACATAGCTGTGCCCTACAATCCACACTGTGAACATCTTCAAAGGAGAACTGGATGCACTCAGGAGGTGTAATTCAGTAGAATGTTAAAAAGAAATGAAAGACAGTTTGGAAATGGAGGCATACATATTTTTTTTATAAAAAAAAGAACTGATTGGCTGTTTCATACCATTCTAGAATAAAAACTAGGCTGTATGTGTAAATTTATAGAAGCATGTTTTGTATTGGTACAGAAAAATGTGTTACCAAAGAACAGTACTATGGATTTGCTGTTAGGTTTGAAAAGTCAAGCACTCCTGCTCTTTGGAAATGAAACATTGTTTGGTGAACTTCTGACCTAACTCTGCACAGCAGTGTTTCAAGAGCTGTTGCTATGGTAGCAGGCAGAAGTCAAGTTGGGGGAAGGGTACTAGGCAGAAGTCAAGTTGGGGGAAGGGTACTTTTGGAAAAGGGTTGGTTTTAAACCAATAGAAATGTGTGATTACATTTGAAAAAAAGGGGGAAGCACTGAGATTTGAAATTAACATGTATATGTGTGGAAAAAGAGAGGGAAAGTTTGCCATTATCTGGTTCTGCTGAGAGGAGAGAGGTGAACAGAACAGAGATCCTGGCTCTGATAATCTGCTGTTTGAGTGCCACATTTCTTTTACAATTAACTCATTTTAAAGGTGAGTTTAGAGTTTGAGAGGGGATGTATATGGTAAATTAAGAAATGAATAATAGAATTGGAATTCCTTTTGTTGAAGTTGTGTTTATTATTTTCTGTTTTGGGAGAAATTTAAATGTGAGGAACATGTAAAATAATATGGACTATGTTTTCACGAAAATTTAAGGTGTACTGGTAAAAATAAGGAATACTTTAAGGGTTTGAGGTTGCACTTAGTAATGCAAATACATTCAGCATCAGTGAGGCTGGTTGCCCTTGCTGGAGTGTAGTGAGTCACCCAGATTACACATGTTGCTGGTCTCAGAAAGCTGTTTGGTATTGCTCTGGTGATTTTACATTTGCATTAGATGGAAAGGGGGAGGTTTTTTTTTATGCAGAAGCAGACTCTCAGTACACAGGCAGCTGGTTATCCTGTGGAATCATGGATAGTATTCACAACCGAGTGGGGTTTGAGGTTTCAGTTAGTAATGCAAATACATTCAGCATCACTAAGGCTGGTTGCCCTTGCTGGAGTGTAGTCAGTCACCCAGGTTACACATGGTGCTGTTTCAAAAAGCAGTTTGGACATGTGCTGTTTTCAAAATCTGAAAAGTGGATTCAAAATGTGTCAGTCTGTAAAAGTGTTTATCACTTGCCAAAAAAAAGAGTAGTAAGTGTGCTTTCAAATTGGCAAAGAAATTTCGTTTTGTGACTAATGTGAAAACATGACTCTGTGTGCAAATAGGAATTACAGGCAGAGATTTATTGCGTATTGCTCTGGTGATTTTACATTTGCATTAGATGGAAAGGGGGAGCCATTTTTTTGTGCAGAAGCAGACTCTTAGCACACACCCAGCTGCTTATCCTGTGGAATCATGCACAGTATTCACAACCGAGTGGGGTTTGAGGTTTCAGTCAGTAATGCAAATACATTCAGCATCACTAAGGCTGGTTGCCCTTGCTGGAGTGTAGTCAGTCACCCAGGTTACACATGGTGCTGGTCTGAAAAAGCAGTTTGGACATGTGCTTTTTTAAGAATCTGAAAAGTGGATTCAAAATATGTCAGTCTGTAAAAGTGTTTATCACGTGCCAAAAAAAAGAGTAGTAAGTGTGCTTTCAAATTGGCAAAGAAATTTCGTTTTGTGACTAATATGAAAACATGACTCTGTGTGCAAATAGGAATTACAGGCAGAGATTTATTGCGTATTGCTCTGGTGATTTCACATTTGCATTAGATGTAAAGGGGGAGCCATTTTTTGTATGCAGAAGCAGACTCTTAGCACACAGCCAGCTGCTTATCCTGTGGAATCATGCATAGTATTCACAACCGAGTGGGGTTTGAGGTTTCAGTCAGTAATGCAAATACATTCAGCATCACTAAGGCTGGTTGCCCTTGCTGGAGTGTAGTCAGTCACCCAGGTTACACATGGTGCTGGTCTTAAAAAGCAGTTTGGACATGTGCTTTTATCAGAATCTGAAAAGTGGATTCATAATGTGTCAGTCTGTAAAAGCACTTATCACTTGCCAAAAAAAAGAGTAGTAAGTGTGCTTTCAAATTGGCAAAGAAATTTCGTTTTGTGACTAATGTGAAAACATGACTCTGTGTGTAAATAGGAATTACAGGCAGAGATTTATTGCGTATTGCTCTGGTGATTTTACATTTGCATTAGATGGAAAGGGGGAGCCATTTTTTTGTGCAGAAGCAGACTCTTAGCACACACCCAGCTGCTTATCCTGTGGAATCATGCACAGTATTCACAACCGAGTGGGGTTTGAGGTTTCAGTCAGTAATGCAAATACATTCAGCATCACTAAGGCTGGTTGCCCTTGCTGGAGTGTAGTCAGTCACCCAGGTTACACATGGTGCTGGTCTGAAAAAGCAGTTTGGACATGTGCTTTTATCAGAATCTGAAAAGTGGATTCATAATGTGTCAGTCTGTAAAAGTGTTTATCACTTGCCAAAAAAAAGAGTAGTAAGTGTACTTTCAAATTGGCAAAGAAATTTCGTTTTGTGACTAATGTGAAAACATGACTCTGTGTGCAAATAGGAATTACAGGCAGAGATTTATTGCGTATTGCTCTGGTGATTTTACATTTGCATTAGATGGAAAGGGGGAGCCATTTTTTTGTGCAGAAGCAGACTCTTAGCACACACCCAGCTGCTTATCCTGTGGAATCATGCACAGTATTCACAACCGAGTGGGGTTTGAGGTTTCAGTCAGTAATGCAAATACATTCAGCATCACTAAGGCTGGTTGCCCTTGCTGGAGTGTAGTCAGTCACCCAGGTTACACATGGTGCTGGTCTGAAAAAGCAGTTTGGACATGTGCTTTTTTAAGAATCTGAAAAGTGGATTCAAAATATGTCAGTCTGTAAAAGTGTTTATCACTTGCCAAAAAAAAGAGTAGTAAGTGTGCTTTCAAATTGGCAAAGAAATTTTGTTTTGTGACTAATATGAAAACATGACTCTGTGTGCAAATAGGAATTACAGGCAGAGATTTATTGCGTATTGCTTTGGTGAATTTACATTTGCATTAGATGTAAAGGGGGAGCCATTTTTTTGTGCAGAAGAAGACTCTTAGCACACAGCCAGCTGCTTATCCTGTGGAATCATGCATAGTAATGACAACCGAGTGGGGTTTGAGGTTGCAGTCAGTAATGCAAATACATTCAGCAACACTAAGGCTGGTTGCCCTTGCTGGAGTGTAGTCAGTCACCCAGGTTACACATGTTGCTGGTCTCAGAAAGGTGTTTGGTATTGCTCTGGTGATTTTACATTTGCAATAGATGGAAAGGGGGAGCTATTTTTTTATGCAGAAGCAGACTCTTTGCACACACCCAGCTGCTTATCCTGTGGAATCATGCACAGTATTCACATCCGAGTGGGGTTTGAGGTTGCACTTAGTAATGCAAATATATTCAGCATCACTAACGCTGGTTGCCCTTGCTGGAGTGTAGTCAGTCACCCAGGTTACACATGTTGCTGGTCAGAGAAAGCTGTTTGGTATTGCTCTGGTGATTTTACATTTGCATTAGATGGAAAGGGGGTGTTATTTTTTTATGCAGAAGCAGACTCTTAGCACACAACCAGCTGCTTATCCTGTGGAATCAAGCACAGTATTCACAACCGAGTGGGGTTTGAGGTTTTAATCAGTAATGCAAATACATTCAGCATCACTAAGGCTGGTTGCCCTTGCTGGAGTGTAGTCAGTCACCCAGGTTACACATGTTGCTGGTCTGAAAAAGCTGTTTGGACATGTGCTGTTTTCAGAATCTGAAAAGTGGATTCAAAATGTGTCAGACTGTAAAAGTACTTATCACTTGCCAAAAAAGTAGTAGAAAGTATGCTTTGCAATTGGCAAAGAAATTTCGTTTTCTGCCTAATTTCAAACCATGACTCTGTGTGCACACAGGAATTGTTTTTAGATATTTAATTTGTGATGGTGTTATTGTGATTTTCACTTGTAGGAAAGGGGTACATAGTATTTTAAGATTTGAAAAGATCATAAAAAATGTAGTAATATATTTAAATAAAATAAAGGATTTTTTTTTTTAGTTTTTTTCAGGTATTGCTGAAGAGCAGTGAACAAAATTTAAGATGCCTACAAAATCCAGACTAAAGAAAGACCACAAAACAAACCTATCATTGAAGACAACTGGAGGACCTAAGTTAGTTGGAGATGACAAAAGATTTTTTAAAGAACATCTTCAAAAAAAGGAAAAATGTACAAAATGTCTGTACTGGAAAGAATGTTTTCAATAGAAAAGAACAGGAAAAAATTGAGAATTTAGTTAATGCAAATATACCTTCTGCAACAATAAAGATTAACTTAAACAGAAAAACAGCGTTTAAAGAGATACGTAGAAAAATGTTTCAGAGAAGAGTTATGTCCAATTTGATAAAGGATGTGAAGAAATATAAGCAAAAGGCAAAATATTACAAGAGAAAAAAAGAAATTGAAGCCATTGCAGCAAAGGCATTAGAATTAAAAAGGAAACTATTCATTTTAATTTTGAATAGGATGCGTACATTAGATAAAATGGTTAATGTACTGAAATCACAAAGCAAAAGGAAAAGAGTAGTGAACAGAACAAACTTTTGTAAAGTGTTTTTAGGAAAATGGATGCATAGTTCAAGTAGTGAACCTTTTTTTAATGAAGAGAGTTATTTTCAAAGTAATAGTTTGCTGCATGCAGTTGACACCAGAGGTCGTGCTTATGAAGTGAAAAATGGTTGCATAATGGAGAAGGAGATAATGGTTCCAAGAGATGAGGTACAAGTGATGGCGGATGAGGCTATGGGGAGACGTCCTAAAGCCCCAGTGTACACTTGGAATTGTAGTAGTATTTGCACTGTGCGTCAGGAATCTATTGATAAATTTCGTGAGTTTCTAAGAGAATATAGTAAAAAAAAGTGTAAAACAGAAGATTAAGGTGCTTCAAAGTCTAGATCCATGCAGAGTGAGAGAGAATACTGGTTTGCAGGGTCATTCTCTGGCTTGTCTATCTAGAAAAGTGTGTAATAGTGTTTTCCATCATTTTAGGATGCTGGCTGTTCATCATACTGAAATGAGAAAGTTTGTGAGACGGTTGTATTTTGCAAAAAGTCCAGCAATAAAGTTAGATGAATTGAATAGGGCTCTGTTCCGTGGATCGGTATCAGATGTAGAGAAGGTTGTTGATGAAATTCAGTTTTGTTACTTTGGTCCTGAACAAGACAGTGCAGAAAAGGACACAGTAAATGAGGAAGAAGTGGAAGAGAATGTAGAACCCTCTGTAAGTAAGACATTTAATGATCACATAACAAAATTTGCAATAATCTCTAATGAAAGACCAAATATTACTTGTATTTGTTGCCGCAGAACTCATTATAGAAAACAAACTAGGAATGTTGATCTCTACAGAAAAAGTGAAAATGAAGATAATTATAAGTGGAAAGATTTTGCCACATATATATTTCTAGAAAATTGTTTTGAATTGGGTGAAGATCAGCGTATTTGTAAATACTGTTACAACAAGTTAGAGGAAAATAGAATGCCGACCAGAGCTGTACATAATAATTTAGAATTGGATGCTATTCCTGCTTAACTTTCTGAATTAAATACATATGAGTCTATACTTATTCAATGTGTTCATCCGTTCCAGACCATAGTACGTATGGAGCCCAAAACTGGTAAATTACCTCCTTCAGATTTACTGAGAGGTTTAAAAGGTAGAGTGGTGTATTTGCCCTTGGATTTGAAAAAAAATATGGAAACTATTGATGCGGATACTTTGGAAACTGAACCATTAGTTATTCTGGTTAATGGTGTACCTACAAAGAATAAGAAGATTTGGCAGGAGCTGGTAGATGTACGGAAAGTACAAAGAGCAAATTTGTATTTGAAAAGGAATAACAAATGGTATGAATCAATTTATATAGAAGAAGAAGAAGAAGAAGAAGATTTACAAGAAGACACAGAAACATCAACTGGACAAATTGAAAAAGTGGACAAGTCAAAGAAAGAAGAATTTTATGAACATTTTAGCATACATCCTCTTCATTCAAAAGAAGTTATGGGAGACAATATTGATCTGTTTCAGATGAAGAAAGCAAAAGGAACTCCCGGGAGTGTATGGGAGGAGAGCTTGGAAGCTCGATGTTTTCCCCAGCTATTTCCTAAAGGAAAAGGAGGACGATACGATGAACGTCCAGAACAGATTCCAGCTTCTGAGTATCGGACTACAAGACTATATGCTGAAGATCCCAGATTTCGACAAAGTATTCCTTATTTGTTCCATCTTTTATTTGAAAGCAACTTGTCTGCACTATCTTATGCAGTAAATCACATTTTAAAAAGTGGAGTACATTTACAAAATGTGTCTGCTAAGGATTTTATGGAGAAAGTGCAGCACCGAGATGATCATTTGGAAACACAACTGATCAATCTGATGGCTTGTCAGCGTGGGACAAATGAATATTGGTACCGACGCCATGGTGAATTAAAATGCATGTTACGGAATTTAGGAACACCAACATGGTTCCTTACCCTAAGCTGTGCTGAGTACGCTTGGGATGATTTACTGGATTTTCTACGAGAGGCAAATTCAAACATTAAAAACATCGAATACAAGACAGCAGGAGAACTGTGCTCATTGGATCCGGTTAATGTTTGCAGATATTTCAATCATAGATTTGAGGCTATGATGTCCTTCATCTGCAATAAAAAAAATCCACCTCTAGGAGAAGTAGTGGATTTCTTTTGGAGAAAAGAGTACCAGGCAAGAGGTGCTCCTCATATTCATATGCTGTTGTGGATCAAGGATGCCCCAAAGTTTGGAACAGATACTGATGAAGCAGTGTTATCTTACATTGAAGAATATGCAACATGTGCTATACCAAAAAGCACAGAAGAGAAAAAGGTAAAGGAGCAAGTTTTACGTTTCCAAAGTCATCGGTGTGGAAAATACTGTCGACGGAAATACAAGAGCAAAGAAAAATACTACACTAAATGTCGATTTGGATTTCCAAGACCTGTTCTTTCAAATGGAAGAGTAAACAGTTTTATGTCATCTGTGAGACATACTATCACAAGAAAATAACCTAAGAATACCTACAACCTAAAAAGAAAAGAAGAATCAAAAAATATAAATGACTACAACCCAGTCATTTTATCCATGTGGAATGCTAACATGGATATACAGTATGTAGCTGACAATTCCATTGCTGTTGCTCGATATGTAACGTCTTACATTACTAAATCTGAAAAATCTGAATTGAAAGAAATGTGGGAAGAGATTTCTCACGAGAAGACTGTCAGTAAGAAGCTGTACAGTTTCAGTTTAAAGATGTTATCGCATCGAGAAATTGGATCCTACGAATGTTCAGATAGGTTATCTTCTGCAAGTCTCTACTCGAAATCAAGAAGAATAATTTGGGCAAGTTTAGGCCTTGCAGCAATGAGAAATCGGGTACTGAAATCTGTTGGAGAAATTGAATATTTGGCCGAGAATGACCCAGAAAGTACAGATATTTTGAAATCAAACATGTTGGACACATATTATCCAAAAAGAAGTCATCATCTGGAGAACATGTGTCTCTATGAAGTGCTGCAGAACTACATTTATTCACGGAAAGCCGCAGAAGACATCAACAATGGAAAATATAAAGTCATTGGTGAGGAAGGATGTTTGGTGAAGCAAACAAAAGGAAGTTTGATAAATCACAGGAAGCTGAGTTGCGACACTACTGACAAAAAGGAATTTTACTACTTGGCTCTTTTACAGCTGTTTAAACCATGGCGTACAGAGGATGAACTACTGGGAGAATTTCAAAGCTATGAAGATTATTTTAATGCTTGCAAAGACAGCATACAATGCAGTACATTTTCAACTTATCTGCAAATGTTAAATGAAGAAATTGAACAGGAAACTACAATTGCAGCTGAAGTAGCTAGAGACAGTTCTCAAGACAGCCAAAGTTCAGGAACACTCAGTCAAGATCCCCTAGGACAACCAATCGTTGAAAATGAAGCATCAATAGCCATGAATGAAGTGGAAACGGCTATGAATCAAGCTCAAGAAGAATTTATAGACTTACAAAATTTGGAAAGACAACTGAATGAAGAGCAGCAACAAATTTATGAAGAGATCAGAAGCAAAATTGATCACGGATTTCTACATGAAAAAAAAGAGTGCTCATGCACATCATTTCATCCAATCAGGATGTATGTAAGTGGACAAGCTGGAACTGGAAAAAGTTTCCTAATAAAAGTCATCAGAAGCTACCTACAGCAAAAAACGGATTCTACTTTGTCTTGTGTGGTTACTGCTCCAACTGGGTTAGCAGCCTATAACATAAAAGGAATCACCTTACATCGTTTGCTAATGTTACCAGTGGAGCATGAGAACAAAATACAATACAACAAGCTAACTGGAGAAGCATGCTTGGAAGTTTCAAGAGTATTGAAGAAGATGCAAGTTCTCATTATTGATGAGGTGAGCATGGTATCAAACTTAATGCTTGCCTTTGTGCATTTAAGAATGCAGCAAATTCTAAGGACAGACTATGACGTGTTATTTGGTGGAAAACATGTCATAGTTTTTGGGGATCTTCTACAACTTACTCCAGTTAAAGGACAACAAGTGTTTAATACTGTGACACATGAAGACATAAAGAAGTCATTGGGAAGCATCGGTAATGCAAATATTTGGTCCTTCTTTGAGTACAAGGAACTTACTACTAATATGAGGCAACGATGAAGAATATGGAAGTATTCTGAAAGATATCAGAATTGGACTACTCACAGAAGTTGGCAAAAAAGCATTACAGAGTCGGCTGCTACATAATTTATTTCCAAAGGAAGAAATAGTTGCAGAGAAGATATACAAGAACATTGCAGAAAAGAAAAGTGTCATCTGCTTAATGCCAACTCTACGTGAATGCTCAATATTCAATGAGGAGCTTTTAAAATTGGAAAAGGAAGATATCAGGAAATTGGAAGCAGTGGACAAAATTGAGGATGGAAGAATTACTATCACATTAACAGGCACACTGAAAAATAAATTGGATTCACTAGAGAAGAACATTTCCAAAACAGCTGGAATAGAAAAAAATCTATATGTTTGCATGAACTGTAGAGTATTTTTAAGGAGAAATTTGGATGTTGAAAAAGGTTTAGTTAATGGAGCTATGGGAAGAGTTGTGGGTTTTATTAATTATCTGAAAAAAGATGGAATTGAATGTTTAAAAATAAAATTTGATCAGATAGAGAAGTTAAAGACATTTGTCGTTGTTCAGTTCGTTTCATGCTTGTGAAAGACTTATATGTACGTAGGAAGCAGTTTCCGTTTTCGCTAGCATATGCTGTAACTATTCACAAGTCTCAAGGATTGACTGTAGATTGTGCTTTTGTGAACATTGGTTCAACTGTGTTCAAAGAAGGTATGGCTTATGTAGCTTTGTCACGAGTGAAAACATTATCTGGTTTATTCATGATAGACTTTGATGACTCAAAAGTTAGTGCTGATACAAATTGTGTAAAGGAGTATAATAGATTAAGAAGAACCTATGCTCCTCATTTAGGTCAGTATCCTGTGTTGGAGAAACGTGTAGTTTCTCGTAAAAGGAGAAATGAGAATATCTGTAATGAAGATGTAGAGAGGAGGAAAAAAAAGAGGAGTGATGTAATTGCAAGCAAAAAGAAAAAGGAAAATGAAGAAGAGGTTGTAGGATGTCATTTTGAAAATAGCTCTGGTGTCAACTGCTACGCTAATGTAGTGCTGAATGTTGCATTTTATCTGGAAAGTGTGCAAGAGCAGATAATAGTAAATCAGAGAAAAAGATTCTGTTATGACTTGAGTCTCCTTTTTCAAAAGCTGAGTAATGATAAAACTCAAATAGAAAGTGCTACTGAAATTAGAAAACTTTTAGATGTATGTTCAGGACGAACACAGTTTTCTCAAAATGTACAGCAAGACGCACAGGAATTCTTGATGTTTTTTCTTCAGGTACTGGAAGAAGAAGGGGTTCCCATTGAAAATTTGTTTGGTCTCTCTTATAAATGGGAACATAGTTGTGAAAACTGTTACAATACATGTGGCTCTAATGTTGATTCTGAAAGGTTTATTTATTTAACATTGCCAGAAAGTAAAACAGTCACTTTTGCTAAATTAGTTAAAGATGCTAATCATAACATGGAATGCAGTGAGTGTCAATCTGAAATGTTTTCAACGTTAATTTTAAAGGAATACGGACAATATGTAATTTTAATGATGCAACGATGTAAAGCTGATGGTTCAAAATTGGATACTTTAATAAAGAAGTTTACAGGACAGCAATTATCAATTTCAGGAAAAACTTTTGTAACAGTTGCAATAATTTTCCATGAAGGACCTACTGTTACTTCTGGACATTACACAGTTTATCTTAAATGTGAAAAAGGCTGGACACTGTGTAATGATTCCCAATTGATTTTCAAGCAACGTTTGCCTTTTGATTTAGCAAATTCCTATCTAATCTTCCTGAAACCTAAATTTTAGAGAGACTTGGCAAGATGTGTACAAAACAATTTTACCATTTTATTGGATTACCATTGGAATTTTCTAAAAAAATGATTTTTCAAATTATCATTTGGCCTAATGGAAAGGTAACCAATTGTAATGTGGACTTTTTAAATTTTTAATGAAACTTTGGAAAACCAAAAATTTAGACAAAATCGGTAACATCTGCACAAATTAAATTTTGGAATGTTATTGGATTGCCATTGGAAATTTATTCAAAAAAGATTTTTAAAATTACTATTTGGCCATGAGGAAAGGTAAACAATTGTATTGTGGACTTATTTAATTATTAATTAATCTTTCGGAAACCAAAATGTTACAGAGAATCGGTGAGATCTGTACAATTTAAACTTTAGAATTTTATTGGATTACCATTGGAAATTTAATCAAAAAAGAATTTTAAAATTACTATTTGGCCTAAAGGAAATGGAACCAGATGTATTGTGGAGTTATTTGAGATATATTTTTGTGATTATACTGCTGAAACAAAAATGTCAGACGGTATTTTAAAGAAATAAGTATTGATATTAGTTGATATTTTTTTAGAATATTATGCATTTCTATAATGTTATGTTTAAGTTAAAAGAGATTCTGGGCTTTTTTTATACAATCTTTGAGATTGTTATTTTTTTTTGCTCGCTGTTAAATGATGAATGCAATTGCTTTCACAATTTATAGTGAAATGCAATATATTCTGAAAACAGCAAAAAAAAGGCAAAACATTTTTGGGGAAAAATATGTAAATACGTGTACTGTGTAATATATTGATTTATTAAATATTAATACTTTTTTCTTTTTTTTCAGATTGTGAAAGAAAATTTAAAAAAAAAACCAACCATTTTTTCAAGTAATTTCAATTACATTTTAATTAAAAATTAAATTGTTGGGTGGGACAGGTAACTGAGAAATTAGAAGGTCTCTTTCTTCCACTTTATCTCAAAAAGATTTTTAGTATTTAGTTATTAATTCCTCAAGGATCTTGAGATGTGGTAATTGATTTTTAGTGTTTTTAAAAAAAAAAAAAAATACGCTTACCGTACGCGTACGGTAAAAAATAAAAGTTTTAAAGAAAAAATAAAAAAAAGTTGAGAGGTAAGGTTGGCTCTTAAAAGAGCCGTTGTGTTCATGCAGGGACAGAGGAAAGGAAGTATGGGAACATTAGCTGGTTGGACATTTGTGCTGATCTATTTTGTTGTTAATGAGGGAAACACTGGTCTCCCTATGAACAATTAGATCATGGCAAAATGAACACCGCATAGTAACCCTACCAAACCGAGGGTTCGTTTCCAGAGGTTCTGAAAAAGGTGATTGTGCCCCCACAGATGAAGGGCTCGGCTGAGCTGCTGTGGATGTGCTTGCTCGACTTACTGAAGGGTTGCCCCTAGTATGTCGTGCATGTGTCCTAGGATGCACATCCTCAAGGTGTCTCAACATAGTGTGATTCCCAAAGGAATACTTCTTGTTGGGATTACCTCGTGAAAGTACACGCTGGCACAGCTTGCAAGTCACCAAGGCAGCATTGACTTTTTTCTCACCCTCTGGAAAACTGAAATACTCCCATATGAAAGAGCTCTTCTGTTTCCTCTTTCTCTGCCTGATGGTGGTGCTGCTAGCCTCACTCTCAGCAGAAGAGTGCTGGTCTGCCATCGTATCACAAAGACAAGTCAGCTCCTTCTCCTAAGGGATCACAAGCAGAAATGAGGGGAATGGGTGTGGTGTAGGAGAGTTCTAGAACTGAAAGTAGTTTCAACCAATCAAAAGTTGTGTTTCATGATCACATGACCCACCGTGCGCGTACGTTACGCTTACGTTACGCTTACGGTGCGCTTACGGTGCGCTTACGGTAAAAGTGCGCATGCGGGTAAAAAAGACACGCGCTCGCACGCATGCGCAAAACAGTCACTCCACAACACTTCTGCGTAACGTGCGCGTGTAGCGTACACGCCTACGCGCCCCACGCACAGTACGCGCGGCTACGCAAATTGCGTAACTATACGCAAACAGAGTAGATCAATTACGGACATTGCGTAAACCGTATGCTTACCGTACGCTTACCGTACGCGCAATAAAAAAAATATATATATTTTCTATGTTATACTAATATATCTTACCTGTTTGGTAAAAAAAAAAAGAGAAAACTTGATATATTGCATATTTTTTTTAAAAAAAACATAGTGTTTTAAGAGAATAAAAAGTTTTAAAAAACTTGTTTTTTAAAAAAAAAAACACATTTAAGATAAGAATTTATAATAAAAAAATCATACAAAATCAATAAAAAAAAATATTGGAATCACATATGTTATAGGTAAGAATTAGCATTTAAAAAACCATACAAATTCACTGAAAAAACCATGGGTTTCACACACGTTATAGTTAGAAATTAGCATTTAAAAAACCTTGCAAATTCACTGAAAAAACCATAGGTTTCACACACGTTATAGTTAGAAATTAGCATTTAAAAAACCTTTCAAATTCACTGAAAAAACCATACGTTTCACACACGTTATAGTTAGGAATTAGCATTTAAAAAACCTTGCAAATTCACTGAAAAAACCATAGGTTTCACACATGTTATAGTTAGCTGGACATTTCACTCGTAAAAAACCAATGAAATTCCCCCGTTATAGTTAGTTCAGCTAACTATAACTCGCGCGCCCGCAATCCACTGCTGATGACGTCACATATTACATCACTCATGACACAGTCAGTGACATCACTCATGACATCTCATCACGCGATTTAAAAAAAAAAATGTTTTTTTCACCCTTCATGGTCCTTCAGGGACCCCCTGACAAAAGCTAGGGGGTCAGGAACTCTGTACCCTGCCCCCTTTTCACGTTCTACACCTTTCTTTTTCACTGTCACACAAAAAATGGCAGACAACACTTTCTGATTTCGACCGATTTGAATGTTGACTGACATGTAACCACCAATCACAATTACGCTCGCGCACGTTAAGGTGTGCGCACGGTGCGTGCACGGTGCGCGCATATAGATATTTATTTACTTTTAACTGCAATTTTCTCAGGAACTACTGAACAGATTGACACCATATATGCAAAAGGCACATCCCTGACCTGAGGACTACCTCTTTGCCAAATTTCAAGTAATTCTTTTCAGCCGTTCGGGCTGTACCTTCGACTAAAGGTCCTATGGGAAAATGCATGGGGAAAACGCGTTTTGGGACCCCCTTTTTTCTCAGCCCCCGCTTGACAAATCACCCCGAGATTTTCAGGGTAGGAGCTGAGCGGAGCGCCACATTAGTTTTGAAAATTTCGCGAGGATTCGTCAACCGGTGCCACAGTTATTCAAAATAGAATTTTGAGATTTCCTATGGAAACTCGGTCCTAACTATAACTATCTACCACCAGTAGATAATATATATATATATATATATATATATATATATATATATATATATATATATATATATTCACTTAAAAAACCATAGGTTTCACACATGTTATAGTTAGCTGGACATATCAGATATTACATCACTGTATTTAGACACTTATTTACCCATGTCTTCTTCCATTAATTTTTAGCTATACATATATTACAAACATTTTTTTTCAGAAAGGCACATATGTCATCAGTGATGTAATATCTGACGTCATCAGCAGAGGATTGCGGTCGTGTGAGTTATAGTTGCCTGCACTAAATATAACGGGGGAATTTCAATGGTTTTTCACGAGTGAAATGTCCAGCTAACTATAACATGTGTGAAACCTATGGTTTTTTAAGTGAATTTGCAAGGTTTTTTAAATGCTAATTCCTAACTATAACGTGTGTGAAACCTATGGTTTTTTCAGTGAATTTGTACGGTTTTTTAAATGCTAAGTTATGTATTTTTTTTTTTTTAAAGTTTTTTCACCGTGCGCGTACTGTACGCGCATGGTGCGCTTCGCACACCGTGCGTGCGCACCCCGCGATTTTTCGCAAAAAACAATATATTTTTTTTAACCCTTGGGGGTCCTTCAGTGACCCCCTGACAAAGGCTAGGGGGTCAGGACCTGTCCATCCTGCCCCCTTCTCACGTTTTCCCCCTTTGTTTTTCATTGCCTCAGACTGCGAGAGACAAAATGGCGGCCGACACTTCCTGATTTCGACCGATTCGAATGTTTACTGACATCTAACAACCAATCAGAATTGCGCTTGCGCACGTCACCGTGCGCGTACGGTATGCTTACCGTACGCGCACGGTGCGCGCTTATAGATATATATATGCTTTTAACTGCAATTTTCTCAGGAACTAATCAACAGATTTACACCAGTCCTGCAAAAGGCACATCCCTGAACTGAGGACTACCTCTCTGCCAAATTTCAAGTAATTCTGTTCAGCCGTTCGGGCTGTAGCTTGGACTAAAGGTCCTATGGAAAAATGCATGGGGAAAACGCGTTTTGGGACCCCCCCTTTTTCTCAGCCCCCGCTTGACGAATCCCCCCGAGACTTTCAGGGAAGGAGCGGAGCGCCCCACCTATTTTGAAAATTTCGCGAGGATTCGTCAATCGGCGCCAAAGTTATTCCAAATAGAATGTTGCGGATTTCCTATGGAAACACGGTCCTAACTATAACTATCTACTGGCGACCGCCAGTAGATAATATATATATATATATATATATATTCGCTGAAAAAACCATAGGTTTCACACACGTTATAGTTAGGAATTAGCATTTAAAAAACCTTGCAAATTCACTGAAAAAACCATAGGTTTCACACATGTTATAGTTAGCGGAAATTTTACTGATAAAAAACCAGTGAAATTGCCCCGTTATAGTTAGTGCTGGCAACTATAACTCACGCGACCGCAATCCTCTGCTGATGCTAATACTGTATTTAGACACTTATTTGCCCATGTCTTCTTCCATACATTTTTAGCTATACATATATTACAAATATGTTTTTTTTCATAAAGACACATATGTCATCAGCAGAAGATTGCGGTCGCGTGAGTTATAGTTGCCAGCACTAACTATAACGGGGCAATTTCACTGGTTTTTTATCAGTAAAATTTCCGCTAACTATAACATGTGTGAAACCTATGGTTTTTTCAGTGAATTTGCAAGGTTTTTTAAATGCTAATTCCTAACTATAACGTGTGTGAAACCTATGGTTTTTTCAGCGAATTTGTACGGTTTTTTAAATGCTAAGTTACTTTACACCATTCGAGGCGTGCGCGCCCACTTAACGCAGTTCGTTCCGTGCACGGTTTTTATCAACTTTAATAAGCCCTGTACATTTGGTGGCCTTTGGCCACCAAAAGCACAGGGGGTGGGGTCAATGTGGATAGTGTTTTTTTTATTTTGATTTTATAATTTCATGTTGCCAAAATTTAGTTTTTTTTACCTATTAATAAGCCCTGTACATTTGGTGGCCTACGGCTACGGTAAGCGTACGGTAAGCGTACTCGGCGAAATTGCCGAAAAAAAAATAAAACCGTTTTTGCTCTTGGGGGATGTTTGGGGACTCCCTCAACATGACTATGTGGGAGGGAGTTGTCAAAACAGCCCCGTAACATGTTTTTGGCCATCTTGTTTGATAAACAACACTCAGTGCGAGAGACAAAATGGCGGCCGCCGCTTCCTGGTTTCGGCCGATTCGAATGTTTACTAAGATCTAAGAGCCAATCAGAATCGCGCTCGCGCACGCCACCGTACGCTTACGGTAAGCGTACGGTAAGCGTACCGTAAGCGGGCTCAGATATATATATTGATTTAAAGGCTATTTTCTCAGAATCTACTGAACAGATTTACACCAAACCTACAAAAGGCACTTCCTTGACCTAGGGACTACCTCTCTGCCAAATTTCTAGTAATTCTGTTCAGCCGTTCGGGCTGTAGCTCGTTCTAAAGGTCCTATGGAAAAATGCATGGGAAAAACGCGTTTTGGGACCCCCCTTTTATCTCAGCCCCCGCTTGACGAATCCCCCCGAGACTTTCAGGGTAGGAGCGGAGCGTGGCGCCCCACCTATTTTGAGAAATTCGCGAGGATTCATCGACCGGCGCCAAAGTTATTCAAAATAGAATGTTGAGGTTTTCCTATGGAAAAGGGGTCCTAACTATAACTACCTACTGGCGACCGCCAGTAGGTAATATATATATATATATATATATATATATATATATATATATATATATATATATATATATATATATATATATATATATATATATATGCTGAGATGTTTAACATTCATACTTACATTATGAGTAATACACCCCACACTTGAAAGTAGAGTGAGTAAGATGGGCAGAGTATGGGGAAGGGAAGCGAAATTTTGGAAATAGTAGCATCTGTGATTCACAGTGCTAAGAAAGAGAAGCTTTATGGTATTAACCCCTTCGCTGCGGCGGGAATTCCGCCGCAGCACTGGGGGGGGTTTGGGGGCAGCGCGGTGGCGCTGTGCTCATGACAGAGCCACTCCGTCATGAGCTACGGTTGAGCTGTGCTCATGACGGAGTGGTTCCGTCATGACCCCGCCCACTGCGCTAATCGCCCGCACAGGCGGGGAATTAGCGCCACGTGGGCGGAGCCGCCGCCAACGGCCGCGGCATGACGGAACCACTCCGTCATGAGCACACGGCGACCGTGGCTCATGACGGAGTGGTTCCGTCATGAGCAGGGGAGGGGTTAACCACTACATAAAAACATGCATTTCCACACTCTGTTGACTTGGAACTCGAACAACACTATTTCCATTTTGCTTGAACTAAGATCCGATAATATATGGAGAGTCTCTAAGCTGGATCTACCAATATGTAAGTTAAGCACTTCAACAAGCATGTACTTAAACAGGCACCCACCCGGTTGTGTGTGGGGGCTGGGGGTGGATGGAACACCTGTCCGGCACCAGAACAAAGTGGAGGAATTCGCAGAATAGTAATTTAAATATGAAGCATGACCAACTAAGCAAAGCCTCTTGGAACAAAAGTGCTAACATTTGTTTCCCTTTTGAATGTTGCTACAACATGTGTTTAAAGAAATACAAGCTGTTTCATTTTCATTTTTTAGTGGAAACTAATTTTAGTTATATCCGATTAGATCAGGACAACTTATTCACTGACATTGTGCATTACTCATATTCTTAGAAATGTACAAGATATTGGTTAGCTTTCTTTCTCATTGCAGAAATTCTTTGCAACTAAGCACTGAACAGCCTCAGCCCAACAGATATCTACAGCCAGGACCATAGAAACCAGAAAAGGACTTTTATAGGCATTTAATGTTGTTGAGATGTTGAGGCATGAGTTACAGTATGTTTCCGTGAGCTGAACTATGGCTTAGGGAGACAAACAAAAGATTAGATAACACATCAGTTTTTTCTGAATAAGCATCAGGAAAATGTTGGCAAATTATGCGGCAGAGCCACCGGGATCATCCGCAGTCACTGATCGCAGCACTGCACTCTCACAGCATGCTTCATAAAACATAATTGTACCAATGGTTTTTAGCTTCCACATGTGCTGTCCCTTCTGTTCTGAACAAAACTATGTAAGATGTTATTCATTATGCAGAATCCTGCTTCATTTTACATCCATTTTAATAGAAAACAGTGTGGAACCAGATGCAAAATAATGTCCTGAGCACGCTATTTTATGCTGTTTGTTTTACGCTAACAAGGGTATAAAGCTGTCCACTCACAAGAAGAGAATCCGCCTGCTGGCTGCTGAATGCTTAAAAAATGTCTAAATAAGCCAAAATATGGGAATGAAATGCGAACTAGGTGGTTATTTAATGGAAAAATCACATCTCTGTGAATACAAATTTACTGTCAGCGTTGTGCTTGATATGAAGATATACATGTTTCTGGTACTTAGCAAAGAAAATTCCGAATAGTCTCTTTTTGTGTACTTTTTCCTGCATAGCTATTAAAAGCTTTATGATACCTCTTTCATGTATTTCCCATGTGTGATCATATCCACGTCTATTTGATCACTACTATTTATTTGCAGTGGGCTCAGATGTTCCCGCTTTCTTCTCTTCATAAACGCTTAATATTTCGTAACTAATTAATGTCTTCTGCTCCAGATCGTATAAAAACTGAAATCAAAGTATATTTTGATTTAAAATATTTTTCTTATGTCTGTTATTATTAGAGCTTTGGGGTGTTTGAAAGAACTCAGTGTAATCAGAAGAGCCCAAGGAAGTAATTCAATGGAAACAGGGCGGTAAATGCAGAGGTTGAAATGAAACATCTGGCAGGAGAGCTGCTGCACGCAAAAGTAAAAGGGAGACACCTCTGGGTACCAAGCGATTCATTGTGTTCACAGGCGTTGCAGGCTTGTTCACTACATTATGAGTTTCTAACTCCAGAACTCAGATCATGAAGAGGAATAAGAAAGCGAGCCGTGGCACGTGCCCTTGTGAGCTATCTTTAATGCTGACAATACAAGTGTCTGCTCTGATAGCAAACTGACACAAAACATGGACATGGAGATGTTTTGCCAATAGACAACATATGATGGGTGCAGGGACAGACATTTAGCAAATATAATTGCATGCACTAAAACAGAGCACCAACAATTCAAAGTAAGCAAAGGAGATAAAGATCAGGCTTGCAAGCAACATCCAAGCTCACAGGAAGAGAACACAGTAATCTTGCAAAAAGATTAGACAGAAAGAAAGATACTAATGACCTGCACTCCACTCACATTTATCAATGATATTTGCGAGAAAGAACAGAACAGGAGTTTAGATTTACCAAATTGGGGCAAGAGATAAGAACACATCACAGTTCCCATTGGATAAATGTATGAAATTCAAAACAATCTGCAAGTCCTCCAATAGAAATCAACTAGAGGACAAATTCACTCAAGGGGGGCATCATGCTTCATTATATTGAACTAATGTGTCTGTCAATCATACACCTGCCTTACTTGAAGTCACCCTTGAAGCCAAACATAACACCAACTACAATGAAGGACATAGCTCCAACAACACTGGAAGGAAATGCAAAGAGCAGGTTCCTTTTCAAGTGAGAAGGTGACATGTCATCTTTCTTTGAAAGGGGGGTGTTGTGCCTTGTGTAAAACACTAGAACACAACAGTCATGATTTTCCTCACACATCTACAGCTGACACCCCATGCATCACTTCCTGGTCTGAGGAACAGACAGAAAGTGAACGAACAAGGAGAGTCAAATGCAAGACAGCAGCCCATAAGTGGAGACTGGCTCTCCCAAAGTAGAGAAGACATGTAATAGAGAGTAGTGATAAATAGAATAGCACACTACATGACTCTGTGTCAGCTGTTCTTCTGTACATCAATCAGACAGTTTTTTGTTAATATAAGGGACACAGGAACTATACATGTATACCTTTTAAGTGTCTGGTATTATTACAACTTGTTAATTCTGCGATGCAATTTACATTATAAGATGTCAGGTCACCTGACTCCTCTTTTGGCATAAGTTAGCTCTTTGTCCTTCAAATTCGCATCATTTTCTCAATTCTGTCATTAAACTTGGGATCCATGAATATTCTTTTTCTGAACTGGCACTCCCTTTCATTGATGAGCGAAAGTGACTCTTCCGTTTGTGCTGTGAGTGGCACTGAAAGAGTAGCAAGATGCATCTAAAGTGACCAACCCCGCAAACTCTGAGAAGCTGATATAAAGTGTAGCATATCTCTTAGTAATGAATCCAGCTCCCTTTGAGAGACCTATGGGCTGTTAGAGAGTCTGTTGCACAAGGTACTCCATTGCGAAGGTCAGCAGAGTACCCACTAAGACAAACTGTCAATCTGAATGTATGATTTAGGGCTGGATGGACCAGCAAGTTGTCAACGACCGAGGGTAATCCGGCTCCGCGGCATACATACTTCTCTGTTGGCATAACATTTTATGGGCTATCAATCAATCAATCAATCAGCTTTATTTCGATATAATGAATATCTTAAAAAGCAGTACAAAGAATAATGAACAATAAAAGGATAAAAGGGGCCAATACATAGAAAAATAAACATACATTTCATACTACAGGTGGCCCCAATAAATTAGATAAAAACAATTAAAAATACAGATTAAACAAGATACGAAAGCCTAATTGATCTAATGTGCCAAGCCCAGCCTAGGAACTTTGCTAAGCCACAAGCAAAAAGGGGCCGTGGGTCATTTTTCAGTATGCGAAGGGCCTCCTTGTGATGTCTAGTTCCAAGTTCTCTGCAGAGTGGCTTTAACCATCTACTGCGGGGGTCTACATAAGCCGGGCATTCAAACAACAAATGGGGAACAGACTCTGTTCTATTTTCACAAAATGGGCAGGAGGAGATTGTTTGGGCCGGAGCCTTCCACCTAGAGGTCAGTTCCCCAACGGGAAGTAGACCTACCCTAAATTGGAAGTAAAGAGCCCTGTCCCTGCGGTTGGTGATAGTATCCAAATATGGTTCACAGTAAGACACATCCTTTACCAAGAGGAAATCTAAGGTAGTCCTGCACAAATTGGCATTACTACTTCTACCATCGGCTACCCATCTCCAATATATCTTCTTTAGGACAGATTTTGGGGGGGCAGTTCTGTTGTTCCAAGCGTCGTCTAGGCCAAGATTGCCGAGAAGGCGCTTGACTTCCCTCAACCAACAGATCTTTGGCCAGCCTGGCAGAGCCAATACATTAGTTAAGCCCTCCGCGTAGCTTGACATTTCTGGAACTCTCCAGATTCGCGCCCATAAAAGGAGGGGACGGAGCCTGGCCTGATCACTAATTGCCCGAGTACCCATATCTAGAAGCAGTGGGAGGGTTGGAGTACTATAGGGGAGCCCCATTAGGTCTTTGTGGAATTTACTTTCTGAGCGGGATAACTGATCCACATTGTGAACCCCCCAGAGTTCAGCTCCATAAAGTGCTGCACTGACACCCCTAGCCCTGTAGATGTCTAATATAGGGGCAATGGGTTTGATGGTTGAGGCGCGTTGTTCCTTAAGAAGGGCACCCACCACCCTCTTATGGGTCAGCAGCATCTTTTGGTGGTGGCATTTCCAGCTCATAGAGTCACAGAGGCGAATACCGAGGTAGTCGAACTCCGTGACCCTCTCGAGGGGAACAGAATCTAAGGTCGGTGGTTTAGCTATCTTTTTCGGGGGGTTAAGGACCAGGTACTTAGTTTTCCCTGTGTTAATAACTAATCCCCTTGCATCACAAAAAGATTTAAAGCTAGTTAACAGACTCTGCAGGCCTACCGGGGTTTTAGAGATCAGGAGGGTATCATCTGCAAATAGGAGGGTAGGTATTCTTCTGCCAGCCAGGGATGGTGCATCTGCGGGATGTTGCAGCAGGTGCTCCACCACTCCATTAACATACAATGAGAACAGAGTGGGGGCTAGGACACATCCCTGGCGTACCCCTCTATTTACAGGTATTCGTGCTGTTTTTTGTCCCTGATTACCCCACCTGATCTGTGCAAAGTTGTCAGCATGTAATTTAATTAACATGTTTAATAAGTATGGTGGAATGCCTAGTTCCTCGAGCACACTCCAGAGTTGGCTGTGTGGGACCAGGTCAAAGGCAGTCCGCAGGTCTATAAAAGCGAGATACAGACTACCTTTGCCCAGTACAACCACCTTCCAATACAACATCATAAGCCGGAAAGATTGCTCTATCGTCCCATACCCGATCTAAAACCGGCCTGGAAGTCAGAAAGAATGCCCTTTTCCTCAACCGACTGCAGTACTCTGCCCAAAACCACTTTTCCCGCCACCTTCTGTGAAGAGTCTAAGAGGCTTATGGGGCGATAATTGGCAGGGTCGTTCCGACTCCCTTTTTTAAAGATCGGAACGACCTCAGCACCCTTCCATGAGGCCGGGAGGGTTGCCCCATCAAAACTAGCATTCAGTAGGGCAGCAATAAGTTTTCCCCACTCCTCCGGGTTGATGCGTAGCAAGTCCCCTGGTATGCCATCCGGACCCGCTGCTTTATTGGGGACAAGGCATTTGATCGCCCCTACCACTTCCTTAGGTGGAAACAGGAGCTCATCATTAAACTCACAGGGTACTAAGGGATACTGTTCTAGCAAACTTACCCCCCTATCCGGGAGCATTGTGTAGAGCTGGGAAAAGTGGTCAAACCACGCATCCTCCGGTATGTTGCATGATAACATTGTGTCCACGGGTTTATCCCTATCTCTTAGTAGGTCCCAAAAACCCTTCGGGTCTTTCCTTAAGCTTGCAGCCTTCAAATCATACCAAAACTGGTTCTCCCATTCTACCTTTGCTCTAGATATAGCCCTCCTGTAATTGCCCCTAGCAGCGCTTATCAGAGCTCCATTCTTGGATTTCACTGCCTTTATTAACTCCCCTTTGGCGTTGCGACAAGCAGGTGAAAACCACCCAGCAGTGCCCTTCATAGCGCCTCTTTTATGAGCCCTTCTTCCCGCATTATGGACTAAAAACAGTTCGCCTAGTGCATTCGTAGTTTGGGCAAACAGTGTGGGTACCTCCTGTGCACTAATTGGGGGGGAATCTAATCGGGGGATAATATTAGCCATTATGGATTTTACCTCCGAAATCTTTCCCTCATTGCCAGCAATGTTCTTCCATTTCAGGCGCCTACCATCGTTGGAGGGACACACTTCATGTGTTGTTCTCCACACGTGGGGGATTGGGGGTAGGGAGCATCCCATCCACAGGGGGGACAGAGACAGAGACAGAAGATTGTGGTCACTGTCGATGGACGGCAAGACCACCATATCTAACAGGAAAGCCCACAAACGATAGTTCAGCAGAATGTAGTCAATCCGTGAGGAATGCCCCACTCTGTTGAACGTATGGGCCCCCAATTGATCTGAATTAAATCTGCCATTAGCTGCTCTAAGGCCATGCTCCAAACAAAGGGCATTAAGGTCAATGGCACTTTGGGTCCATCTTCTAATTGGCGTAATCTGTAGCGGTGGAATACCTCTCCTTGCATCATCGTCTCTGATGCCTAGCACATCGTCCGCAGTAAGGGGTTCAAATGTGCAGTTGAAGTCGCCCGCTAGCATGACGAGGGAATCAGCGCTGCCAGTTGAGGACAGGGTGGACGAGCCGCCCCGTGTGCCTCTGACATAAATGTTAAAGATTTCAAGCACTCTCCCTCCACATAGCCCTCTCACTGTTAGCCTCTGAAGGTCAGGGGACTTAGTAGCTATGCTTTTAACGGAATACCGCAGGGAGATGCTTACCCAAATTAGTAGCCCTCCCGAGGGGCGCCCCTTCCCTCCACTTGGTCGTATGGCAGGAACAAAGTAGGTGGTATAACCCATCTTATGTAGTGGTTCCAAGCACCAGGTTTCCTGGAACAAGCAGATCCCAAACGGTTCTAAAATACATTCCAGTCTGGTATGCATATGTTCCGTGCAAGGCCCGCTATGTTCCAACTGGCTACCTTCAGGGACACACTGCCAGCCTCTCCCTGTCCCATTGCTGATTCACTTACAAGAGGGGCATTAGCAGTGGCAGTAGCCATCTCAATAATAGGCAACGCCACAGCATCCAGGATTAAAATGTCCCCCTCAGCTGACTCCCTGCTGAGCAGTGTTGGCGCAAGTGCTTCGGAAGAAGCCACCGGTGAATGCCCCCTAGGGATAGTTGGTGGAAAAAGGGTACTAGTAGGTAACCCCACCAACTCCTCTCCAAGTATTAGACTACTAGCTAATCTCTCCCCGGGTTTCACCTTATACATCTCCTGTATTGGACAAATTGCATGTCAATAGCCTTGCCAGAAACGACCATGCGGCTGACAAGGGGTATTACCAAATAGGCTAAATTGGGAAAGGCTTCCACGAATCTGTCTGCCATCCCAATCCTCCCACATAGGGATTCCAGGTGGCCTCGCTGACAAATTAGGGGGATTAAAAAAACTAAGGTCGTGGATGCCAATTGGTCCCCCGCTGCCTGTTGGGCTATGCTCCCTCACAGGTCCACTGCATACAAAACTAGCAACCCTTGGATCCTCAAAATTTACTATAATGCAATCCCCACTTATAGTTTTTTGCTTAGTACCAATCCAGCCAACTCTCCTTACATGGATGAACCGTCCCTCCCAAAATTTGGGCAAGGGTCTATTTTCTTTAAGCCAAAATAGAGTCTTGTTGTACAATTCTGCAAATGTCTCACGCTTACCCGGGCTAAGCACAGGCACCCCAGTCAGCACGACTACATAGGGCTGACAGTCAGGGGGGAGATTAACATTGTGGACCCTCCCGCCCTTGAGGCCCTCACCTGTCTGCTGTGCATAGGTCTTTACAGGATTGGTTGATTTGGGTGTTGAAGTCTCAGATGTACAAGGGGCTACTGGAATGGCGGCTGAGATGATAGAGTTTACTTTGTCAGGGGTGCCAGGAGCTGTGGCGCATGCCAACCTTTTACCTAAGGTGTTAATAGCGGCCTTGGGGGACTTTGATATCTCTACAGGCTTTGGTGCTGATAGCCCGGGTTTCCTCGCTATCCCTACAGCCATAACGGTAAGATGTGAATTACCATCAGTCGCCTCAGGAACAGCTGGCTTAATGCCTGCTGTGGTAGCTATGCCTTGTTGGACTATGGGGGTCTCCCTGCTATCAATTCCCCCCCCCCAGCCCATCCTCCCTAATTCTTAAATGCAATTTAATAAATGATTTTAGGGAGAAAAAATTGTCTAGGGTTGCCTGCTCCATTTTGTCCACCCGCTCTGATAGCCCCCTGATTTGATCTAACACCGGAAGGAGTAAGGATTTCATCATTTTCTCCATGTTTTCAATTAGGAGAGACTCTGTGGGCGAGGACGCTGCAAGGCCACCAGACTGTTCTTCACAGACACTAGCCACTGGCCCTCCAGATGTACCCTCCCCCTTCTCTCCCTGTAGCGGGCTGGGATCCCGCCCTACTGCCTTACGTAAGCCACCCGTCCTGACGCCAACCCACCTAGGTCTCTTATGGTCTTTGACCAGTCTGCCTTTCCGTGGGGTAGGCACTCTTTTCCTTTTAATTGGGACTGAGTGTGTTTCTGCCTGCACCACAGGGGCCGAGGGTGGGGGCAACATCGAGTGAGTAAGAGGGTTAGCCAAAGGCAACGAGGAGATAGTTGTCTCGTTTGCCATTAGATCAGGGGCCAGATTGTTTTCAGCATGGAGTGCCGTGGCTGTCAAAATTTCCAACCCATCTATACTAGCTCTTAGGGAGGCCACACAAGGGTGGTCCAGGGGGGAAGGGGCGGGGGCAGATGGGTTCAGTGTTTGCTCTGGGGAGGGGACCAAGGCTATCGGGCCCAACGATGATCGTCTATGGCTGGGGGGACCTCGAGATAGCCGCCTCTCTGCCATGGCGATTTCTTTGTCGATAACATTGGCCACACGGGTAATAAACTTGTCCATAGTGCCAACCATACCCCTCCATCCCCCTCCTCTCCCCCCCGCCTTTCCTCAGGCTTTTGCCTGAGCGAGTTGACATCGCTACTACAAAACCAGCCCAAAAATAAAAACAGACAAAACCCCTAGCAGTAACCTGGAACAGCTAGGGGGAACTAGTTATATGGGCTACCTGATGGCAACAGTCACGATTTTCGGGGGGGGTGCCCAGCCCAGCCTTGTCCAGCCTCGGACGGCCACAGACGGCCCGCCCTTTGCCCGGGCTTAGCCCGGCGCCGCCCGCACACGTCCCGCGACGCGGAGGGAGCCGCGATCTTTTAAGCGCCTCCGGGCGCGTTGTCGGCGTCAGCGGCCGCAGGGGAGCCTGGGGGCTGTAGTCTCCCCCCGCTCTCGGCCGCAAGGTGCAGTGGCGGCGGCGGCGGGGGAGACACAGCAAGAGGAGGTCCAGGGACAGCGACAGCAACGCTGGAATGACGGGCCATCAGGAGATTCCCCCTGCAGGTAAATAAGGTTCCGGAGTTTTAAATTTTATGGGCTATCGGAGGTAAGCCATCAGACCATTTGTCCTGATTGTGAGGGACAGTAAAAATAGTAAAAATAACCCTCAGTGGGGCCCAATATTTTATTTTTTTCAAAAACGAATCCCATTACAGCAGTTTCTGACAATGTCTGTAGGGGCAGACTAACATCTCTAAATTTGGTGGCTAGGACATCCATCACGGTGATGAAGTAAAGTACTCCATTGCCTTGATGGATATTAAATCATCCACCAATCTCTAGATAGGCCCTTAGAACCAGATGTACAAAAGGTCCTTTCAAAATAAGTGATCGCAAATTAGGTTAGTTCACAAAATCACCCCTGACGTTATTAGGGAGTGGCACAGGCAGGGCAGGTGCCCTAGCTAAATATCTGGAATCCTCCTTGCGCCCCAACATTAGCGACTGGTGACAAGACAGAAACCACCGCACTGCAACCAACACTGTTTCATGGCCATGAGAAAGGGGGCAAGCACCAGGTGGCAATCCATGGGAGCAGTGTTGGTTGCCGTCTACTAACTCCTGTAACCTATGCATAGAAACATTCTATACCAGCACCCTCACAGCAGCTACCATAACTGCACAAGCTAAATGATGCTGGTCACAAATTGTACAGGGGCCAGGATAAGTGACTTCCCAGAATTATCATCGGCGAGGGGGGCTTTGGGCCATGTGTACCCTTGGTCCCTGCCTGGCCGCAGGAAGGCGATTTTCCCGTGTTGCTTGCTCAGCTCGATCACCAATAGGTCAGCTCTGGTGAGTCACTGCTCCGACACTTTTCTCCAGGGGCACTCTATATTGTCCTGCATCCACATGTGCAGATGAGCAATAGTGCTGTGCAGGCTTCCAGGAGGAGATCAGTTACATTACTTCTGCAGCAGCTGCTTCCGTCAAAACCATGATTTTTTGGGGAAATGCTGGATGCCAACAGGTAAGTTATTTGGATTAGGCAACAGAATGAGCGTATGAGAGCATCATTCTTTACCAACTGGCATGTTAATATTTTCACTCAACATTCTGTTTTCTAACCATTAAAGCCTAGCTGGTCTTGCAACTCGAGGTCAGAAGCATCTTTGACAAAATATAACTGCTTAAGTGAATGGCTTGTATAATAACGTTGTACTTTGCACCATTTTTAGACACATGAAAGTGATATTTGCGACTGCATGCTAGGTCTCTTTCCTTTTCATGACAGTGGACAAAGCTTTGCTCCTCTTGCACTACCAGTCACTGTATTATGTGTGATGTCACAGCTGCAGGTGAACATGATTTGCGCTTGGAAGATGATGTTCCTATGCCTTAGTCTCTGTCTAAATTACTTTGAATGAGATTTGCCCTTGGGATTGGGGGTGAGGCAATATCTTCTGTTCACAATTTATAATTATGGGAGGGGTGCATAGCCTTACATGATTGGAAGACTTATACCTCAAAGATGTACCTTTTATGCATCACATTGGTCTAAAGCGTGTTTGTTTTATAATAGCGCCAAGGCCAAATGTAGTTGGCTGATCTCAGCTCTGCATGCACAGGGTGCCTCTACGCGCGAATCGCTGAGTACGCTGCAGCATGAGCAATATTCCAGCATGCTGGGGTGAGAATCCTGAACAAAAGCTGAGATTATACAATGTGCAGGTGCCACAATCTGTGGGTGCTGCAACTTCATTAAGGGTTGTAGTAATGTATATCTATTGCAGCAAGACCGCAGATATATCTATATTTATTGCTACATGTGCCCAGAATCGTCACGACTGCTCTTTTCAGGTGGCCTCACCAGTTTTAACGCAGGCTCCATGTGTTATCGCCTTAAAAAGTCACTTCTAGATATGCCACTGAAAATCACCATTCACAGGGGGTGTAGAACTACTTCCCCAATAATATGAATTTGTCAAGTCACAATTTATGAGCCCCTGTGATTGGGTACTATAATTCCGATGGTTACTAACAACATACAGCAGACCACCATACACGTGTTTGCATTCTTGAAAAGGGTTTTTCTTTTTAAAGCAGCCTGAGTTCCTAAAGAGAACCAATGCTTATTTTAAAAAGTTAAGATTTCACGTTTGAGAATATCAGAAAGAGCGGACAGTGGTCCGCTGGCCTTCTCTCCTGAGGCTGCCATCACGGTTTCCAAAGAAGACGGCTTCCCATTCCCATTTGTTAATCAGTTAACCCCTCCTTTGATGAGTGGGTAACTGGACCACGGTTTCATAATGGGTTTGATACTGGAATTGTGGTCACAAACCATTGAAACATACCATACCGAATCCCAATTTGGAAAGAATCCATTCCATGGCGGTTCCAAATTGCAATTCGATAGAGATTTCAAAATTCATTTACGAGGCGGAAAATGGTCTCTAACTCACAGTAGTGGTTGTGTACATTGAAAATAGCCATTTAAAAGTTGCAAGCTCAGTGATTTTGTGAATAACAGTGGTTTCCATCGCAAAATTGCTGAGTACATTTGGCCCCAAGTCATCTTGATGTATGTGCCTTAGTGTCTTTCTTTCCTTTGGTATGATCCCTTGAGAAGTGCATTGATCAGAAAATGCACCCTGTAGATTGCATACATATGTATTTTAATGGAATAGACTACGAATAATTATTATATTGGTGGCAATTCAGCGATTTAATTATATAGCGTAACATTTACACAATAGCAATCAAAATTCTAATTCAGTGAGATTAAATCAGTTTACTTCTCTTCAGAGGCAGGCCATGTAATGGATGCAGTGTGCTCCTTCAGATTGATTGTAATTGGCAGACATGTTTTGTAATAGCTATCTTTTGGAATGAAGAAAACCATTGAGAATAACATTTTGGCATAGACAGTTCATTCAAATGTTTTGCTTTGTAAAATGCCAAAAATTAATTTTTGCGATAAAGTAGATACTTGGTTCAGGTTAAAGGCTCTGAATAAGTCTATCGCCTATACTGTTTACCACTCAACACAATTTGATTATTCATTTATATGTGAAATGTATAATTTATTGCATACATTAGACTCAATCCCAAAACTAGACAGTGTTTCAGTGATCATCTTCATAACATAAGGCGGACCCAATGTATTTATAATTTCAATATAAGACATAATTAAAAAAGGTTTTTGAGCAACAGTGAAATATTTGGTCACTTAGAAGTTCCAGGGTCCAGTGATGCCTTTTTTCGGTGTTACAGAAACTAATAGTATGAAAACAAATGTGTAATTTGCTTTATTAAAAATTGATATTAATGTGGCAAAAGACGTTTAGATTTCCAAGATCAACGAAAAGCCAAAAATGGGGACAGAAAATTGAATAATGCATACTTTTGTGTACCTTTGATGGCCAAATATAAATGGCAAAAGAATTGATCATTTGTATGAAAAAGATAATAAACATTTATTTGGCTGAAAGAAAGAACAATGGGGCACATGAAATGCAAGAGAGGATGCTCCTGTCAATGGAATTATTTTATGGCCTACAATAATATACATATATTGTTTATAAAATTATTAACCTGTCCTAACTGTATTTATTTTGAAAAATACAATTTGCACATTTTAAGTAAATTTAAAGGCTTTTATTGTCACAAATGACAATATTGATTTTGAAAAATGCAGCTGTTGTGCAGTATAATTTTTATTTAGGATTGCCAAAGAATGATAGCCTTCTATCTGGCACGATCCTTAAAAGATACATTTTCTTTTGTGATATCCATAAACCGTATGGTCAGTGATAACTTTTCAGAGCAACTTATGTCAGGGGTGCAGTCTAAGATAACAAAAAACTTGCTGCCTCTGCTGCAAGTAGAATATCGTTAAGCACTTGGTTTGGTAAAAGATTAATTATTTCATTCTGTATGTTTTTACCATATAATGATCAGTTCTCTTTTACCCAATCATGCCTCAAATGTTCTCAGGTCACAACATCAAACTTGAAAGTAATTGTACTAATACCAAAATGGTACCTTATTTGGCATAGACAGCTCTTCATAGGATCCTCTAAAGGCCAGGTTGTGCTCAAATAAAAAATACAATTACTAACATATGTGCTAGAAATTGGGTTTACTGTTTTGACTTGGGTGTGAGCCCTGGTCAAGCCTCAACCACATTCTTAGTCAGGATAAGGCACAAGCAAACCCTAAGTTCACCTGTGCTCACTCCCTGGAAGCTTGGCACAGAGCAATCAGGCTTAACTTACTGGCAATATGTAAAGCATTTGTGCAATGCTTCAAACAGTAAAACAGTGAAAACACCACATAAAAAGATCCTACACCAGGTTTAGAACAATAGAGTGATTTTGTATAAATAAAACACAACTAAACCAACAAAAATCCAATCAATAAAACTATAGATATTCAATTTTAAAGTTTTACGTCAAAAAAGTGCCAAAAAGCAGTAAGCGCCAACAAGGGATATCTAGTCATGCCAGACCGGGACAAAGTTGATGACATCTGCGATGGAGCACAGGCCGGCAACAGGTATCCGCTAGGCCCGCTGAACAAAGTACCTTAAATCCTGGTTACGTAATGTTGCATGCATCCACATCTAAGGAGCTCTGCACAGCCGAAGCAATGCATCAGTTTTGAGATGCGGTGAGACTACGATGCAAAGTCCTGTTGCATCATCATCGAAGATCCCTTCGACAAGGCATGTGATGTGAAGTCCTGGCATCGGGGATATGGCACCCACCTAGTGCTGCGTCATTTCTGAGGATGTATGGGGCTGTGATGCGGAGTCCAGCATCATCGAGGCTGCTGTCGACAAGAGATGTGAGGGCCTGGGCTTGAGATGCGCCACCTTGTGGGCGAAGCTTCAGCTCCAAAGACTGCAGGGTTGACGCAGTTCTTTGTGACAGGTCCAATCCACACAGCAGCAGCAATGCGCTGTTTCTGCTTTAGGATGTGCTGCTCATTCTGCTGCTCAGCCAAGGAGATGTGCCAGGTCTGCTCGGGATGTACGACTCAGCAGACGGAATATGTCAGTTCCACTGGCAAGCACCTTAGGCCCAATTCCAAGGGTCCAGGACTGGGGTGGCATCACTTGGCAGGGTAGACTCACAGATGGCAGAGTCTAGATGCAGGTGCAATGTTGTTTGAAGCCTGTCATGTACCCGAGGCTTCAGATCAGGCCAGCCAACTATCCGTTGGAGTCACTCTGGGTTCTAGATATGCAGGTCAAGCCCTTCCTACCCAGGCAAGAGGACAGCAGCAGAAGGTCAGCACAGTAAAGCAGGAGTCCAGGAAAGTACCAGTCCAGCAGAGTAGCAGTCCTTCAGCGGCACAGCAGTCCTTCTTTCTGGCAGAGTATCTACAGGTCCAGAAGTGTACTGAAGTCGTGGTGTCTGAGGTCTTTCGTTTAAACAGTTGTGCCTTTGAAGTGGGGAGAAGCTTCTAGAGGCATGCCTTTGACATGCACAGAAGCCTTGCTTTCTTTGCCCTGGCTTCAGACTAACTACAGGGTCCATGCAGCCGTATGTATGGAGACAGGACACAGCCTATTCAGGTACAAGTGAGGCTGGGTTAAGCCCCACCCTCCCATCCTGCCAGTGATGGCCCACTCAGTAATACCTAAGCTCCCATTGTGTGCGACTGTCTAGAAGGAATACACAATTTCCAACTGCCAACTACACCCATTCATGTGACCAGAGACAGGCGGCAGGCACTACATGGCTCAGGTAAGAAAATGCCACATTTTAAAAGTGGCATTTTCAGAATTCTAATATAAAATCAAAGTTCCCCATAAGTTAGGGATTTAAATAAGGATTCCAAAGACACCAAACTGCCCCTTTGCAAATTACACTTATAAAGTGTAATAAGTCAACACCGTATGGGAGTTCTAGGCATTGCACAAGCGAAAAATGAATTTAATAGTTTTTCACTACCAGGACATGTAATACTTAAACGTACATGTCAAACATTTTAAATACACTGCCCTTGGGGCTGCCTAGGATCTACCTCAGAGATGACTTAAATGTATTAAAAAGTAAGGTTTGTGTCGGGCATAAGGTTTATTTTGCCAGGTCGAAATAGCAGATTACAACTACAGGTATAGGCTCTGCAAAGGCAAGCCTGTGACATGTTTAAAGGGCTACGTAAGTGGGTGGAACAATCAGTGCTGCAGGTCCTCTAGTAGCATTTAATTTACAGGCCCTGGGCTCAATTATTGTACTTGACTAGGGACTTATTTTTATTTTTATTTTTTATTAATTTTTGCACAAAAAACAAAAGACTCAGTCCCATCAATATGGCAGTAGCAATAACAAATAGTTTTCAAAAAATCATACAGCACAATTTCAAAAATGGCAGCAGGCAAGGAATAGCTTATGTCTTTTCGTGATCTGACCGCACCACCCACCAACCCATGACCACCCTCTCTGCTACAGAACCAGTTACGAAGATGTCCTGGAAGTAAAAGTGAGCTCACACCCCATTAACCCAGGACGCAGTTCTCAATTCTCTCAACCACCACCCATCTCGTTTCTGTATCGCTAAACCTCAGAGCTAGTCGCTCTCGGCTCTTGATGCCCCTCTACTGTGGTTGGACGATCCCCTTCCTTAGTCGCCCTATATGTTCTATACAATGCCCAATAGTTCTTAGGTCTACTGCGGGGTGGGAGAAGGTCACTATAATTCTCTGTTTGAGTGCTGCAATACAGCATGTCGCTCGCCCACTGTGCAATCGTAGGAGTTGGTCCTCTCGACCAACAAATCACCACTCTGCATTTGGCAAGTAGTAGTCCAATGTCAACTAATCTGCATACTCCCTTAGGTATTAGTTTAGAATAGCCCAGCAGAGCCAATACCGGCTTTGGTGTGAGGCCTAGCCCAATCACCGCTCCCAACTCCTTAAAAACCCACCCCCAAAATCTGGCTATCCCCAGGCAAGTCCATGCTAAGTGCATAAAATCTGCTAACTGTGGACTGCAACGCTCACACCTTGACTCGTCTCTGAGGCTGTATCTGCTCAATCTCTCTGGAGTATAATAAACCCTATTAAGATATTTAAAATGGATCAGGCGATGTCTTCCATTTAGGGAGATACGTATCGTGCTGCTGCAGCAGTACGACCACATTGCGTCGTCTATGTCTCTGTCTAAGTCTCTCTGCCGTGCTAAGTGGGATTTAGTGAAGTAATTCTCTCTGTAGGACATGGTCAGTTTATATATTTTAGACACTATTCGCGACGGTTCCTCATTTCTAATAATGTAGGACAGGGCAGTTAATTCCGGTGGTTCACCAAGTCCACCCCCAAAATCTGTAGCAACGCGCGTCGTGTTCTGTGAAATTAGAATTTAGTAAGAAGGGCAGGAGCTGCATCCCCAGTCTCTAAGTACTCCTATCTTTTTGCCGTACCTCCTTCAAACAAGTTCCCTATTGTCCGGACCCCTATTGAGTTGAGCGCTCATATAACTCCCCCATCTTTGAATGGGGGCAACCAGTGGCACCAGTACAGCGGTGTGTGCGGGGAATACATGATTGCTCCTGCCTGTAGCTTTAGAAGGTGGTGCCAAGCATGCGTTGTCGCATTGATTGAGTCAAGTATCCCCGTCCTACGGTCTGGGGGCGAAAACAGCAGAGCAGGTAGTGGACTAGGGGAGGCTGCAACACTCTCTAAGCGCGAGTGGGGGGTGTCTGGCGAGCCATACACCCAGTGGTAGTCATGTGCACTTTGTGCAGCCCTGTAATATAAATCCAAATCAGGCGCTCCCAGCACCCTCATATGATACGGTAAGGTGAGTATTTGCCATCTGACCCGCAGTTGTTTACCAGCCTAAGCCAATTTGATCATCAATGCTGTGAGTCTCTCAAAGAATGTGCCTGGGAGTGCTAACGGGATATTTGAGAAAAGGAACACAAACCGAGCCAGCATCACCATTTTCATTATAGAAATTCTGCCCATCAGGGACAGGGGCAGTCTAATCCAACTGTCAACCTCCTCTTCCAATTTACTAATCGTGACACCGTAATTTTCCCTAAAAACGACGTCAGAGTCCGTATGCACTTGGATACCCAGGTATCGCACCGAGTCCGTCGACCACTGCAACGGGTACTCGGGTTCGAACGACGTCGTGGCAGGGGTGAGGGGAAATATGATAGACTTCAGCCAGTTAACTTGAAGTCCAGACACAACACCAAAGCGCACCACCGCACACAGAACAGGGGAGAGGTTACGCTCCGGATCGCGTATGTATAGGAGTGTGTCGTCCGCATAGGTAGAGACGATCAATTCATAGCCCGGGAATCGTATACCCTTATATCTATAGTATTCTCGAAGCGCACCGGCTAAAGGTTCTGCCACCAGAGCATACAGTATCAGAGACAGCGGGCATCCCTGCCGCTTGCCCCTAGTAATATGTATAGCGTCAGTTACCAGATTACCAATTTTGATCCTGACTGTGGGTGCACTGTACAATACCCAAATAAGCTGCAACAAGACTTCCCCCAGGCCCATCCTCGTCAATACCTGTCTCATAAAGGGCCATTCAACAGAGTTAAAGGCTTTTTCCATGTCGAGGAATACTGCCACAGCTTGAATCTCCGGCTTAGTGTGATGCACTGCTCCCAACACCGTTCGCAAATTATCAGTAAGGTTTCGACCAGGAACAAACCCCGCCTGCTCCGGGGCGACCAGAGTTGGGATCAGTGGGACCAGCCTGTTTGCCAGGATCTTCGCGTATATTTTCGTGTCCACGTTGAGTAAGGATAGCGGACAATATGATGCGCACTCTTTAGGGGGCTTACCCGGTTTCAAGATGGCAACAATGATCGCCTCTCTCATCGAGGGCGGCATAGTGCCAGACATGCACATCTCATCACAGAAAGTGGCTAAGTGTGGCCGCAGCAAATATAGGTAACCCTTGTAAAAAGCAACCGTTAGGCCGTCTATACCTGGCGCTCTACCCGATTTCATGCTTGATAACGCCAAATTGATTTCATCCCTCTCTAGGGGTTGCATCAAGAATTCACGATGTGTGTTTGTTAGCCACAGCAACTTTATATGAGTTAGGTAATCAAGGACCTCCGCTTCAGTACCTTCGCTACGAGTAGAGTAGAGCTGTGCATAGTATTGTTTAAACCTCCCTGCTGGATCTGCTTCTTCAGTGAGCACGTCTCCCTCTGCTGTCTTAATTTCTGCAACTACTGTTTTTCTCTTCGTTTTTTAAGTAGTTGGGCTAGCACCGCGCCCGGCCTTTCGCCCTCTCCGTAGGAGCGAGCAGTGGCCTATTTGCCAAGGTGTTTAATTTCCACATCTGCAGCGTCGTGATATTCTTCTAACTGAATTTTTAACTCCTGTGTAACGTCGCCATCAGCTCTAACCTGGAGACGCACTTCCAGGTTAGCAAGGACCTTTTCCAGATCCATGAGTCTCTGTTGTATCACCCTAAGGACTCCCGAGTGCTTAGCCATGGTCACTCCGCGAATATAAATTTTGAACGCCTCTCAAACTACCTGGAAGCTGTCCACCGAACCCAGATTTGTGGCGAAGAATGTTTCAATCGCTTCAGCCAGTTCCTCTTTAAATATTGGGTCAAGCAAAGAGTCAGGTGGGAACCTCCAAGTAATGGGGGGGATAGACTTCAGTGGCGTGTCTAAAATCAATAGTATCGGGAGTGGTCCGAGAGCGTATGGGGAAGTACTTCTCAGGATTGGGTTCGGTCATACAACTGCCTGGTTACTAGCCAGTAGTCTATACGGGTGTGCAAGTCGTGATACGCTGAGTAATGTGTATAGCCCCCTTTGTCTGGGAATCTCTGCCACCACACATCAATCAAGTTGTGCTGAACCATGACATCTGTCACTGTGTGGGCTGCCACCGTGACATGTCTCTCCGGTCCCCCCGATCTATCCTGGTGCGGGTTCAAAACTAAATTGAGGTCATCCCCCAGAGCTTTTGTCCTTCCCCGCACCCACATACTTTTGCAAACAATGCAGCATAAAAGTTGGGGTTATCAAAATTCGGGCCGTATACATTAACTATAAGTATCTATAAGTAGGTCCATTCCCTTACCGCTACATCGAGATATCACATATCGCCCATCCTCATCTGTGACTAACGGGTCGAGTTTGAGAGTAACTTTGGGGTTCACCCATGTAAGCACTCCTCGCACATGCGTGGTAAAACCTGCTGCGTGTATGTTTCCTTGTAATCCCCTGCTGCGAAGCATGGGGCTAGTAAGAGGAAGGTGGGTCTCTTGCAGCAATGCAACATCTACTTCGTGTCTAGTTAAGTAGGCCAGGACCATACGTAGCTTCCTGTAGTCATTAAGACCCCTCACGTTCCATGTGAGTGCTCCTAGCCTACCATTTGGCGCTACACTGTTGGACCTGTTAAGGGCTGTCGTGTGGTTGTGCGCTGTCTGTTCAACTATGCCTGCCATTGGAACATACAAATTGTGCCATCCACATACATGAAAATGTATTGATCTAAGAATCTGTCATGGTGTCTGAGTCTACATCCCCTCCCACCCCATCCATGACAGGCCGACCCCAACTGTGCCACGGCGATTTATCGTCAAACATTCCCCTTGTACCATCTGAAAGTGCATCAATTGAACACAACTTAACATTAACCCAATAGATCCCCCCGCTGAACAATTCCCCAGTGGTGTGTTTCACTCGTGGGCGGATGTTGCTCACCTAGCAAGGTAAAACTACTAAACCTGATGTGGTATCCTCTCCGTTTAACATTGAAAAAATATAATACATCTGAAAATAGAGAATCTCTGCCCCTCCCCCATCAACTTATCTACTCAACCAAAAGACACCGCAATGAAACCCCCACTGAGAGCCATCCTCCCCGCTGTTGATACGATCTCACAAGCTGCTCCGTATTACCCTTCAACCATCAATAACTCAGTCAAACATGTTAAGTCTTTGCAACCCCTTGCGGCTTCGTGTTTGGCCACCCCGAACAACCCCAGAAGTAGCGTTCTTATCTGCAGTTAGAGTAGTCCAGAGTTCAATCTTGTTTGTCCAGTCGACAACCACTCGCTCCCTCCAAGGAGCCTCGCTCCGGGCTGCAACGCTTTTCTTTGGCCCATTACTTCATGGCTTTCTGAAGGCCTTTTGGATCAGTGAAGATTTGCGAGTGGCCCTGCCTATTAACACAGAGTCTAGCTGGGTACAGCATGGCGTAGTCTATGTTGTGCTCTCTTAATTTCCTCTTCAGTGGAGTAAACAGTCTGCGCGCCTCCTGCACTTTAATCGTGAAGTCGGGATACAATGATATAATGGATTCTTCATACTGCAAAGTCTGTTTTTCCCTGTCCACCTTTAATGCCCAATCTCGGTCGACATAGTTCAGTAACTTCTCGATAATCGGTCGTGGGGGAGCACCGAGGGCCGGGCAAATATGGAAGAAAACATTTCGTTAAAGATTAGCGTTACTAATAATTCCTCGACAAATTTTTCCATGTTGCCGGTCTAGGTCGACTCCAGAAAGCCCGTGAGTCTTAGGTAGGCTGTCCGGTTTTAGGTTTAAACCTATAATAACTTATAAAACCCCACTGAAAGAGAAATAGCCCTCACCAGTGAAAACATATAAACACTGAAAAAACACCTGCACAACCACAAATTAAATGCCATTCAAAGAAAGGAAAAAGAGAGTAAAACAGTCCTTTTTCTTCCTGAAGTGGCCAATGCTAGCAGTCAGAAAGTCTGGGCTAACATTATTCTGCTTGAGTTTTGTTGTTTAGGGATGTCCCTATAATATTGTTTCTTCTTCCTTTTGGTTTTTTCAGTTTTGTGGTCTTTGGTCTAAAGATGCAGGGTTTAGAAGCATGTTTTAGGTCGTATTTAATTATTTTATAAACTGTATACAATCAGGAAATATCAAAATCATATTTGATATTTGATATTTTGGCTGCGTTCGATTCTTTCACTGATAGGTAAAATGGCTGGTTTCATAAGAATCTTTCCTAATATGTGTCATCACATTTGCCGACTTTGTGCTTTGTGTGGCATCAAAGAAAGAGTCATCCCAACTGTGTCCCTTAGCTGATGGTTCTCAGTCCAAAACGCTATGAATGCTATATTATCCATGTGGCAACCATTTACAGAATATTTGCTGAGTGATGATGCCAAAGACAAGAAATGTGAGGATCTTTGGTCACATATTGATAGTGATTTCAAAAAAGTACACTCTACTGCATTCTTAGATTTTTACAGGAAAACATAACTGCTGAAATGGACATAATAAAAAAACAAGAGTCATGAAACACCCTTGGCTACCAAGTGTTCAGCATATTTGGTGTAGGTGTGAAATATCTCCTTGAGAGTAGGCTGGCTACACCTTTAGTGACTTTGGCACTACAACATGTTCCATGTTAGAGTGCTTGCAGCTTGGTAAGCAAAGCACAGGTGAAGAGCAATTCAGGAACTTTTATTTTACAATGTATGAGAAATGGCTTGCAATGATGTATAGAAATGTCCCTTCACCACCAAAGGCATTTGAAGTCAATGAAACCTCACTGTGGTACTCTGTTCTAGATCCCTTCCGTAAAGGGGAATTTCCTCCATAGTTTCAAAAGTGCTGCTTCATTTTTGACCGTTTCAATAACTCTAAGGGCATAAGCGCCCAGATTTGCGTAAATGTTGCAGAACCTGCCCTGTGAATCGCAATCTTCAAGTGAACCAGTATTGGCATGGAAAGCTATGTCAGTATCCAGAGTTACCAAATTGAATACTGGCTGTTATGGCATTGCCCATCTCCAGTGCCAATGTTGAGAGGGCCTTTTCACAGAAGTTTACATGGGAAGGAAAGAGTGAGCGTAGATGACCAAAGACTCACTGAAAAAGTATTGTATAGTGTAATACAATAAGTTTAATTTGCAAAAATCTATTAGGACCTCATATACACTATGCTAATACTGTCTATATACCATGCGCTATCAGTGCTGAAAGCAAGCAATAATAAAAGCAAAACGTTCCATAAACACCGGAAAAACACTGTTTCTGTAGTTTTTAATGGCGCGTAAATGTGTAACCACTGATAACCACTGTTTTTTAAAGGTATTGAAATCACTTGAAAACACTGAAAAAACCCCACCAGAATTTACCAAAAATAGAAACTGAAAACAGGAAAGCCTAGTCTTAGGTTATTGCGACGGGAACGCGCTTCAAGGTCCTCGGTCTTATCCTGTAATATCTGCACCACTCTTCCCAGTTGTTTATGTTCTGCATCCAGCGTCGTCTCTGCTTCCGCTACCTCCGTGACCCGGCGCTTCGCCATATCCAGCCTTTCTGCCTGCTTGTCCATTCTCTCAGACATTCTGTGCATCCGATATGAGAGGGAGTCCATCTTAGTGCCCAAGACCGAGAGGCTGCTCTGTATGCCTTTTTCCATTGCAGCCAGCATGGAGCGAATGATACCGTGTGCCTCCTCCTGGGGCAATTCCTGCCCAGCGTCCCCATCATCATCAATGGTGGTGTCACGCACCTTAGCCTTCTTTTGATCAAACGTTAGCTTCGGCTACGTCTTGTCCACTCTGCCCATCTTGGCAGGTACTCAGGAGTAATTTAGGACTAAAATCAAAAATCGTCCAGGCCGACAACCTCTACCACTCAGCTCTCTTCAGGATATATGTAGTGAATCCTCTTATGGTCACCGCACCAAGTGACAATCAGAGGCAGACCCTAGATCAGTGGACTCGTAGTCACGTCTCCTCGCAGAGCAGCCGCCACAGGTCACCAAACCAAAGTCGCCACCCAAGCACTCACCTCTCTGCAGCAATGTAGGAAAACAACCCACAGCGACCTGCCAGATGTAGTGACCCTGCTTCAAAGGGTACCTTCTTTCAGTCTCTGCCGCAGGTGGTATATCTCTGCAGCTTACTCCGGGGAGTGCACTTCCTGCATCCATTCCTGGTACAATGGCATGAAGCTAGAGAGACTGTGCAGCTCAAAGTCAGTGGCCCCCGCTTGATGGTACTATCGGAGGCCACTCCGCAGGTTGCTTCATCATGCACCAACATAGAGAGCGCCAGACTCCATATCTCCTCTCAAGATGGTGTCCCAGCTCTGCAGGCTTACCCCAGACTCTGTTTGGAAGTTGGTTCCTCACCGGGTGTTTGCTCTACCTCACCTGCCTCCAGGGTCTGCAGGGGTAGGAAATAGTGCAGTGCTCCACATTCCCTCAGGGCAGATACAGCCATCTGCCAGCAGTTGTTCTGGGATGCCACAGGAACCAGGCAACTCGGTAGGAGACCCCGCTTCCTCAAGCTCCAAGATGGTGGGCCTCGCCCACCACACCACACTGTGCTTGGGGGCTCGCAGTTAAGGCTTCGCTCCCTGTAGGCGTAGGCAGACCTCCCTGTACTGTATGGTGCCAAGGGGGATCACCGCAGGTACGCTGCACCGTCACACCTTCAGCGCTGCAGGGTGCCTCCAGCTTCAACGGCTCCCAGTGGTGGGTCCACAGCGGCCGCCCCATTCCGCACGTCTGGGCTTCTCGCGCTCGTCCGCGCCACAGGATTCAGGCTGCACCAATCGCCTCATTTTGCAAGGGGACAGTCACCCCACAGTCGCCGCCAGTGCTTCCGCTACCTCCGTGACCCGGCGCTTCGCCATATCCAGCCTTTCTGCCTGCTTGTCCATTCTCTCAGACATTCTGTGCATCCGATATGAGAGGGAGTCCATCTTAGTGCCCAAGACCGAGAGGCTGCTCTGTATGCCTTTTTCCATTGCAGCCAGCATGGAGCGAATGATACCGTGTGCCTCCTCCTGGGGCAATTCCTGCCCAGCGTCCCCATCATCATCAATGGTGGTGTCACGCACCTTAGCCTTCTTTTGATCAAACGTTAGCTTCGGCTACGTCTTGTCCACTCTGCCCATCTTGGCAGGTACTCAGGAGTAATTTAGGACTAAAATCACAAATCGTCCAGGCCGACAACCTCTACCACTCAGCTCTCTTCAGGATATATGTAGTGAATCCTCTTACGGTCACCGCACCAAGTGACAATCAGAGGCAGACCCTAGATCAGTGGACTCGTAGTCATGTCTCCTCGCAGAGCAGCCGCCACAGGTCACCAAACCAAAGTCACCACCCAAGCACTCACCTCTCTGCAGCAATGTAGGAAAACAACCCACAGCGACCTGCCAGATGTAGTGACGCTGCTTCAAAGGGTACCTTCTTTCAGTCTCTGCCGCAGGTGGTATCTCTCTGCAGCTTACTCCGGGGAGTGCACTCCCTGCATCCATTCCTGGTACAATGGCATGAAGCTAGTGAGACTGTGCAGCTCAAAGTCAGTGGCCCCCGCTTGATGGTACTATCGGAGGCCACTCCGCAGGTTGCTTCATCATGCACCAACATAGAGAGCGCCAGACTCCATATCTCCACTCAAGATGGTGTCCCAGCTCTGCAGGCTTACCCCAGACTCTGTTTGGAAGTTGGGTCCTCACCGGGTGTTTGCTCTACCTCACCTGCCTCCAGGGTCTGCAGGGGTAGGAAATAGTGCAGTGCTCCACATTCCCTCAGGGCAGATACAGCCAAATGCCAGCAGTTGTTCTGGGATGCCACAGGAACCAGGCAACTCGGTAGGAGACCCCGCTTCCTCAAGCTCCAAGATGGTGGGCCTCGCCCACCACACCACACTGTGCTTGGGGGCTCGCAGTTAAGGCTTCGCTCCCTGTAGGCGTAGGCAGACCTCCCTGTACTGTATGGTGCCAAGGGGGATCACCGCAGGTACGCTGCACCGTCACACCTTCAGCGCTGCAGGGTGCCTCCAGCTTCAACGGCTCCCAGTGGTGGGTCCACAGCGGCCGCCCCATTCCGCACGTCTGGGCTTCTCGCGCTCGTCCGCGCCACAGGATTCGGGCTGCACCAATCGCCTCATTTTGCAAGGGGACAGTCACCCCACAGTCGCCGCCAGTGCTGGCCGGCCTCCCGGTGCTCACTACAGTGCCAGGTACGTTGCACACAGCGTATCCGCAAGGCACCAGGCCGCCTCACCTCTTCACACCAGCGCGGGGATTCTTGGCCTTATGCAGGCCCGCCACCAGCAGAGGCTGCCCGCTCAGCCGTCCCAGGGGATTTCAGGTAACAGAGGCAGCTCCTTGTGTTCGCAGGCTGCTCCAGAACCGGAATAGGCTCTAGTTAAGACTTATCATTCATGCAGATGCCGGATAATTTGTGAATAATGCGATGGCAACATGGAGCTTTCTGCTCAAGCGGCCATCTTCAGCGTGAGCAAGCTCCGCCCCCCTACTAGGGACTTTTAAGTAAATTAAATATACCAATTGGGTATAAAACAATGTTATCATATTTCAAGCAGAGAGCCCATGCACTGGGTAGCATTGGTAAACTGCCCAGAATCCTAGAGCCAACAAAAACTAATTCAGCAAAAAACAAAGGGGGAAGGAGGAAGTCAATACCTTTTGGGGTGACCCTGCAGAAAGCCTTTCTAGAATACCTTTCCAATGAGTAATGTCTTTGTTTATAATTTGCTAATATGAAGCATACACATTTATTTTACTGAAGTGTTACCTAGGCTTCCATCCAAACACAATAAAATATCACATAATCTGGTAAATTTTTAGTTGTTGTTGTTGAACATTGTGGCTCCCGCAGCACGTGACGCCCCCGGGCATGCCTGGGCAAAGCCTGGCCCAAGGGTGAGCTCGTCTGCGCCCGTCAGCGACCAGAGAAGGTCGGGCTGGGCCGAACCCTTTGGTTGTTTTTACCCGGATCCTTTTGCTTGTATATTGGGAAATTGTGCGGAAAATCCAGTCACCAAAGCAAGGTACTTTTTAATCTGTTTAACTGCAAAAACAAAGATAAAGAGATAGTAAAAGCATGTCAGCGCCTTCTTATGCCCATTAGCCTTGGACATTCCAGTATTTTATTGTAACGCTGCAAAGGGGTATACTAGGTTTTGGGCTCAGCGTTTCCAAATGGGCAAAAGGAAAAGCCCGCCTCGCATGGGGAGACCCCGGGGGTATGTATGGCCGGTAAAATTGACTCCTTCCTAACTAAAGCTGCACATGCGATCACACAGGAGATAGCCCTGACAGAGAGAAGGCTATCACTGGAGGCAGGAAAGTGTTCTCAGAATCATGCTACAGGCAAGGATGGGGCTCAAGTAAAACCAGCAGACATTGTGGGTCCTTTAGATGGTTTGTTAAGTGCCACTGTCTTTTCGCCCTTACATCAAATGCCCACCTCTGATGAACCTGACATGTCACCTCATACTTTGGCAGCTAAAATAACAGAGAGGACCTAACCTAACAGGACTCTCCGTTAAATGGAAATGAATGGGTCCACCACACCAGGCTCTTCTCTGGTGTTATCTCTGCTTTGATATTCTTATATCTTACACTCGTCTTAATTATGTTGCTCATTACGCCGCTTCCTTCCTTCTAAAATACATATTTAGTAAACATAATTTACTTCCTTTATTTGTTCCTTTTTCTTCATCCCTTTACTTCCTTACCTTTCTTACCCTTCTTACCTTCCTAATTCCCTTCCTTTCATCACTCTTATCCTCCTTACTTCATTTACTCTCCCTTACCTCATGCCTTGGTTGATTTTAGTATTCTCCATTCATATTAACTGTATGAACACGAATTGCATGAGCTATTGTACAAATCCCCGTTGATGTCTGGGAACCTCTGTTCATTGTTTATCCTGTTTTCTAGACAGTGGCACAGAGCAATGTATGGTTTTTTGTGCAAGGCCAGCTTTAGTTCCTTAAATAGATACACATTAAATCACAGTTTGTGTTCTGCATTTCCATGATGTGATTGAACAACCAAACATTCCAAAGTTATCTTAAACAGAATGGCTCAGCATTGGCAATGCTGTCTTTAGAAAATAAATAAATATAAATATAAATAAATAAATAAATATTACTGTTCCAAAAGGGGAAGTATAAGTTTGGGACTAAGCGACATCACGGAGGAGGCATGGAAGTTCCTGGTAGAGAAATCGAGTAACGGTCACTCCACCATGAACAGGATGAGGTAAGTGCCGCTGTGACATGGAGTCCCACTGGGCGGGGCGGTCCACCAGTGCTTTCCCTGATTCTAAGTAAAATGGTAGAAACACATTTGGTGGAACCTCTTAAGTTGAGTGTTGTGGCTTTTACAAACATTCTCCTTTGGAAAAAAAAATCAGGAAAGTACTAAATGCTATTTATGGATTCAATGAGGCCTGTTGTATTAGCAAACAACAGTCTACATTGCACACATATTGTGTCTGATCCACTACTGATTTTCGGCTAAGAAAGATTACTGAAGTCTGTCCTCTATGCTTTATAACCAGATAGTGCCTCAGTCCCACACCTTCTTCTTCATGAACAACTTGTTTGACATTTTGTTACAAAAATTAGTTAAGGACCTCAGGAGGGTACTGATAATGTCTCATCACACCTTACACAAACGTACTTAGAAACTGTGGCAAATTACACCCTTATTTTCTAATAGACAAATGAGGGACCAGAAATATTCTTGACACTGAACGCAACAAGTGTGTACAACACATCGTTTTTTGGGGATAACGTCCACACTGATTTACCTTCAGAACAGTGCAAGCCAGTACTTCATGTACAAATGCAAACACTCTAAGTATTAGTTTGTCCAGTCTCTGATCCAACAGAGTTTATAGCTAGTCCCAAAGATCTTCCAAATGACAGATAATCCAGCTTTAAAATAAGGAGCGTGCTTTGATATAACATAACAAGTTTATTTGTAAAGCGCACGTTCACACCTAATGGGGTATCTTGGCGCTGAATGACAGATGTTTAGTGTTACCCAACTCAATGATACTCATTTTATCGACCTCAGATGGATGAAAGGCTGAGTGGACCCGCTGGGATTTGAGCCTGTGATCATGAGGTCGGACACAGGCCCCTGCAGTGGATGCATTAGTCCACTGAGCCACCAGACCTGGAAGCTAGACTCTCAGACCTGAGCAGCACACGCGAGAAACACTGAACAAGTCAGTGCTGTTACTTTGGATCAGCAAATGCACACACAGATAAATGCTATGGACAGAATTTCAAATATACACAAAGTCAGGAGGAGCACAGTAGGGCACTCTCCACTCGTCATGGAGAAAAACATGGTAGCTGGTGAAAGCTGCCCTTGAAAAATTGCAGTTCATAGTGAAGGAGACAATTCAGAACGTATTAGATGTCCTGAAAGGGATCAAAGAGCAAAGCTCGTCCTACCTCAGAAGACCCAGTGAAGTGCTATAATTTGCACTTACAGGGTCAGGCCACTTGCTGTCCTTCCCTTAAATGACATGCTAGAAAAGTTGCAAGATAACAAAAAACGTGAACATATAAAATCAGTTCTGCTGTGCTTTTTCAGCCCGTCAAGCCATCTGCTTTCTTTTCAAAGGGGCCTCATTAAGTGCACTGGAGACACAAGCCTTCCTCTTTCTATTGTTCAGGCTATGAACATTCCCAGACCTAGAGAACTGCTGCCATCGGCCACTGAAATTCACAGCCTGCACTCCTCATCTGCTATCTGTGAAGCACAGCCAACAATTTTTTCGAGACAGCCAGGTAGACTGAAAGCAGATGTCGTCATTAGAAGACTCACTAAGACATCCTTGAGAGACAAGTATATGAAATAACTGAATGAATAAATAAAATACTTGTCAATGTATCTTGGCACTAATTAAGTTAATAAGAGAGAAACATAGAAAAACAGTCTCAAATATGCTAAAAGAAGGTCTAGTACAACCACTTCCTGCACAAAGGGAAAGGTTTTCTCCATTTTCTGTAAAGTGTATAATCTAGAATTGCATATAACGATACTGGGGGTAGGTTCGAGGCTTTCAAAGGTAGAAGTAAGGAAGACTGTCTCTCAGTGAGATAGCTTGAATCAAGTTGTTCCAACCCTTGAAATGCAAAGAGAAGGGGGTGCACCAGGGTATAGTCACTGTGTCCAGATTGCAGGTGTCCCAGTGTTGCAAACAGATGTGAAACTAATTCTTCGTTCCACTTGGAGCCAGTGAAGAGTGTGCCTAGCTTCAGTGACATGATCACATTCCCTTCCACCAAAAATCAGCCTTCTGGCCATCTTCTGAACCAACTGAAGTTTCTTGAGTAGAGGTACTGGGAGGCCCAAATAGGAAGCATTGACCTTAGCAGTGTAGACAGGATGACTGCCGCCACTACCGCGGTTATGCACTTCTGAGGAATCGCTGTCGGGCTTTATCTTATGTTTCAGATGGTGAATATATGCCGAAGCAACTAAGGATATTGCGGCCTTAAGGGAGAACCGTTTGCCCACTTTGAATCAAAAATGTGTTTACCAGGTTGGCAGGTGCAATGGTAGCTCTCAATTTGCTGGACTAGAAGATGGCATTCTATTATCTAGTAAAGAAAGAGGCCCCCTACTGTTGGGATCTGGTTCCTTAACGTAGGGAAAATAACAATAATTGTACAGAATTAAGGCAACCAATCAACATACAATAAATCAAAACACAATAATAAATATTGATACATATACTGTCAAATAAAACCAAAGACTACAGTGGTTATGGCAAAAATACAAATAGGCTTTTATTAAGAATAGAAAAATCAAGAAAAATATTTCATTCATACACTTGCATGTCCCTCATGCACACTTTCAGTCATACTTTCAATTATACAGAGACATTATGTTTATTAACAATTTTTCATGAATGACAAATGAGCTATGTGTATAAAAAACAATTTCATTTAAAAAACAATGTGGCACAAATTTGATAGACAAGAATGTTCTACGCGCGTTTCGGCACACCAAAGTGCCTTCATCAGGAAAAACTGGCTACGGAAAAGGGGCAGTGTAGGATCTTTAGTCTTATGGAAACCTGAATCGTGCATCAAAGCATCAGCGATATATCAGGTATCAGAACAGATCTAGGCTTAGGAGTTGAGAAATCAAATGTATATTGTTAAGCATCAAATGCGCAGAGTTGCGGGATGTTGCAATTCTTGGGGTGGATGCGCGTAAGCCGGAAGTTTTGCTCTGGAGGCTCTTACTTCATCAATACTTAATCACATCAGTCATTGAGAGCCGGACCAAAAATATCAATTTTTGACCCAAACACAGCTCGGCGACACAGCGCCACGCTGCCCAAGCATTGCAACATCCCCCAACTCTGCGCATTTGATGCTTATCAATATACATTGGATTTCTCAACTCCTAAGCCTAGATCTGTTCTGATACCTGATATATCGCTGATGCTTTGATGCACGATGAGGTCCGGCAGGACTCGTGAGAGCTTCGCACTCCTGAGTAGCGAGGCAGCTGATGAGAAAATGCCTCCTTGGCCAATCAGATAACTCTGTTATTTGAAGTGCGTGACCGCGGGACTTCTGCAGGAGTCACACATACCCTTTCTCCTAGATATCTATAAATGTTAATCCTTAATTTCTCAAAAACTGCTAAATGGATTTATACCAAATCACAAAAAGCACGGTTTCTGTGTAAACATCTAGCTTTCTGCCAAATATGCTGTAATTCTGTTCAGCTGTTTAGGCTGTAGTGCTGTTCAAAATCCCTACAGAAATTGCAGGGGAAAATTGCGTTTGGGACCCCCTTTTTCTCGGTCCCCACTTGGCAGATCTCCCCGAAACTTTAACAGGTGATGAGTGCAATATACTATAGCCTTATAGCGGGCTATACCTGCTATTAAAGGCCCGCTTCCGCGTTAAAGGCCCGAGACGAAGGCGAGGGACTTTAACAAGGGACGGGACTTTAATACCCGGTATAGCCCTGCTACGAAGGGCTATAAGGCTATTAGAACATTCTGCCGCTAGAGGGCAGAATGTTCTAACAAATAAAACAAAGGCTTCTCGAAGCTCGATGGGATTTAAATCACCTCGGGCTCCGAGAGGCCTTTGTAAAACATTGGAATGTTGCTCTGTGGGCCTTTACCTGCCCGTAGAAGCAGGGAGCACTCCATTGTCTTCAATGGAGCTCCCAACATTCCAATGTTCTAATATTTATTACCATTGTTCAGCAGGGGGAGGGACCATGACAAACAAAAGGACGAGGCCCCTCCCCTGGCTCAACAGCATCAATGAATAACATGTAATGTTCTGTACATATTTATGTATGGGTTATGCCATACTGTTTTGTTCATGGGCAGCAGTTATGAACAAAGGTATGCAACCATATTCAAAGCTAAATGGGTTAACTCTGTGCAATGAGACAGAATAACAATAAGTACTCTGTGTGTTTATAGCCTCAGTTGCTTCCTTCTCCCAAGCTGATTCCAGATCGGAATCTGTGAGACAATGATTATTGTTTTCTCAAGCCAATTACAATGCACTGTTTAGTTATTGACCTTGTGCAATAGTAATAAACGAATGAAAGTGTTTTGTTACAACAATTGCTACAAATAACATATTTTGCTTGGCCACATGGACATGATCGATATATACATAGATACGCACCTACATGCACCCATGCATATGACTGAACACCCTTCCTGTGTTTGCTTGAGATCATAATGTTTGCCTGCTTGATCAATATTATAAAAGGAGCATTACAACCAACTGTGGCACCTTCATACCAGAATATCACGTTCACCACTGTGAAACTCTGCCTCACACACTTGCCATGTAAAACGTCACATATAAACAGTGCTGCATTGCTACCAACGTGCCGTACCCACAGGCAGGTCTGACCATTCAGGATACACGGTATCGCCGTTCATTGTGGAAAACAATATGCACACATTAAAAACTCCAAAAATAGGCTTAATAGTGCAGCAAGGCATTTCCAGTGGGACAACACAATACAATCATGTGTGGTGTAGACCATCACTTGCTGTAGCAGAGCTCTTCTGAGGCTACCATTGCATCTGACTGAAACATGAAGGAAATTGGCATAAGAGGTGCAGACAGTAATTTCAAGCCAAAGCTCTTGGAGAAAATGTGAAGATTATATCATACAAGTAAGTAAACCTATAGGAGTTTGTCGGTGGTAAGTGCAGTTAGTAAGTGGAGTAGTCAAGAAGATCCTGACAGTCATAAAATAAAGCCATCATATCATATGACCTCAAGCACACGCTTAAATTCCTGTGTGTTATGGTTAAGCTGAACTGGGCTGGAAATATTCCGACAAGTGTAGAAAACACCACAACCTACAAAAAATGAGATACAGATTAGCTTGTAAAATGCACCTAAATGAATCGCAGTGCCGGGTCACAAAAGACGCCTGCCACAGATCTACTTTAACGAAACACACTCTGAGATGCTCAAGTCAACTTACTGTCTTTTCAGCCGCCAGACTTTACTTGTGGTGTAATGTGTTTTTCATGTCTATGAAATGGGTGCCAAATCCACAATACATGTGGCTGTGGTAACAGGATAGCTTTCATTTCAATGTCATGTTTCAAATTATGTGTTCAAACAGCATCATTATGTTCTGTTCCTCCACTCCAGTGCTGGGCAATTAATGTCCTTCTGCCAGAAAACTTGCAGACCTCAGCCTCAGGCATGGGTGTGAAAATACAGCAGAAACAATGCAGGCCGCCAAATGGACTTCAATCACGAGTGGACGTGCAATCTATGTTTAATTCCCAATATGGTTATAGTATTTATGTCACAAATTTAAAAGAATTATTTTTGTGGTTGATATTATTTGATTTCGTTTGAATCCGACAAGTGTTCCTGTGTTGACTAATCCCCTGCCTACAAGAGAAATACAACTATTTTCGTTACATTCTATTTGCAGCAAACATATTTCTTTTGTGTTATATTGGGATTTTACTAGTGTTTTTTTGGTAGGGCATCATGTTTTGTTCTCGTGCAAAGAGCCACAAGAGCAGTTGTTCTCAATTCATGTCTCATTAAGAGACAATGGTTGAGCTGATTTTATTGTTTAGTTAGTTAAAACCACAACAAATAGCTTTACAATTCATACTAAAAACAAAATTAAAAAACAACGTACATCCGGATTTTTGTTGTCATACTATAGTAAGGAAATTCAATGCAGGAGAAAACACTCAAAATATTTGTTATGTGAAAAACATCTATAATTATGTCACGTATAAATATTGAAAAGCAGTTGTCAATTACCTAAAACATATCCATTATCAGAATTGAAATATGGTGTGCCTTTGAGCTGAGGCACGAGCTTCACTGGCGTCAAGAGCTTTATGCTGCAGGTCCCTGGATTTAATTTTTGATGTTAGGATCCTCACAAGTCTGCAGCTGAGCATAGTATCCTCCAAGCGATCACGGCTTGCCTGAAGAAGCGTAGATCACTTTCCAGAAAGGGATTCTCAAGATTTTTCTTCTTTCCTCCATTAATGCGAAGGGGGGGTGATACAACAAAGTGAATTCTGTCCTCTCTTGCCGACCGGCATAGAGGGTACTCAGCCACAGGCTCTGTCTTCTCCCACGGTGGTAAAATTGATCTTAGTGAGAAGCCAAATCTGTATCTCATGTACCTTAAATTTACATAAAGTGCATAAGTTTCACCAAAACCTTTTTGTGGTTTCAACATCATATAGTTACAGATTATCAACCAAGCATGTGACCTCCTGGTTAATGTGGCTTTATCCTCAAGGAGAGAAATCTGCTTGACTCACAAGTTTATTGGTTTGTTTTTTAAACTGCCTGTAAATGCTAATCAAGTGATTAAAGAGAGCACTAAAGGCTGACATTAATGCCTATCCTTTCCACTTAATTTACAGTTTTTGTTCAGCAAATGATCCTTGTGCATCTATCATAACTCTGAGGTACTTATAATTAGTAACATTCTCCAATGGTTGATCATGTTCGTACCATTTGAGTGGCGCCAATTTTTTCCTTATAATTGACATGGTTTTTGTCTTTATGCAATTTATCTTCTTCATGTGTGCCTCGGCCTTCTGTGTTAGTGCATTGGTTAAACTCGGTAAGACGATCTAGGTTTGGCTGACTAGGACTACGTCATCTGCATAGAGTAGAGTGGAAACACTAAAATTACTCAGTCTAGGCGAATGTGATGTAACATTGTCCAGAGCTTATAAAAGGTCAGTCATGTACAGATTAAACAAGTAGGGTGACAAGACACCTCCCTGTTTTAAACTCTGCCTTGTTGGAATTTTTCTCAATATTATACATCCTCACCCAATTTTATTCTGATCCATGTCTTGAAGTAGAGAAGCTGAATGGCTTTTAGTAGTGGATCCGGTCTGCCGAACTTGTGTAATTTAGCCTAGAGGACGCTCCTGTCTACTGCATCGAAAGCTGCCTTATAATCCACAAAACAGGAATTAAAGTTCTGCTTTTTGTCCTTCATTTTAACAATTAAGAAGGAAAGCAGCATGATGTTTACAGCAGTTACTGTGCCCTTTCCAAAGCCTGACTGGCTTATTGGAATTAGTTTATTCTCCTCAGTCCTGCTGGTGAGATCTTTCAGAAGGGCTGTGAAATATTTAGCTTAGATGTCTAGTAGCAGTTGATAGTTCTCCGGGTCTGTTCTATCTCTGCCCTTGAATATTGGGCTAATTATCAAACCTCACCAGCTTTCTAGAATTATTTCACCTTCCAAACTATAATTAAATAGTATGCTCAGTTTCCCTTCCCATAGCTTCGGATCATTCTTATAGAGGGCTTAAGGAATTCCATTAGGGCTTGGTGCATAATTACGTCGGTCTTTTTTATGACAACAGAAATCTGTTTTGTAGTAATCAAAGCTATCTTACTTCCTGTATGTTCTCTGGGTGTCTTATTAGACCCCCCCTCTCCCGATACCTGCCTCGGAGGTGTGACGTTAGATCAGTGGTGGATGGCACCCTAAATGTTTGGGGGGACCGCTGACCAGCAGTGCCTAGTCAATGCCAAAGCTGTCAGTCATGGCTCATTATAAACAGAGTTTATAATGAACCAAGACTGAGAACTCTGGCATTGAGGCGGCAGTGTGAGTCTCACAGTGCATTAGTGGGTTATGATTTACTATTCCAACACCTTCCCTAGTGTTGCACACACTGGAGTTAGAATAGTAAATCATACTATGCCTAAGTCCAGCACGCCATCTAGCATAATTCGTTGTAACGACTTGCATTGTAATGGCACTGCGTTGTAACAACGCGGTCGGTGTAACGGCCACGTTGCGATTGCATCGAAGGTGTAAAAACCGCGATGTAAAGTGTTATATTCAAATTCTGATGGTGTAGATTGTGTACAATGCATGGAGTGCTAATTGAGTTTGCTCTATTTTCTATAGCTGAGCTAAAGAGATTCTTTGTGTGAGTTTAGACATTTGCATCAACTTTAGGCATGTTTTGGGCTGGGTGCCTTTTTGTCGGGTCACCCATCTCAATGTATTTATGAAGACTTTTCTGTTTGTGTGTGAGCTGCTGTATAAAAGTTCCCACTTATGATGACACCGATGGCCTCAGTCCTTTTTTGATAATTAATGGTTTGTTGTGTATCTCAGATTCTTGGCTGTCTATCGAGAGGCTACTAATTGCTGTTCAGATTGCAATTGGGGCTTCACAAAAATCAGGAAAAGGTTCTCCATAATCTGTTTTTTTTCTCAGAACCTGTGATATTTTTGTTACGGGCCTTTCACTGTCTTTTTCTTTTCCTGTTTGTTACACTGTTAGAAATGGGGGTTCTGGTTGGTTGGGGTATGCACCCTAATCCAGGCAGAACCCACCACTCTAGTTGAGGTAAGGGAGTTAGACACCCAAGATACGCCCTGCTCACCCACTTGGTAGCTTGGCAGAGCAGTCAGGCTTATCCCAGTGGCAATGAGTAAAGCATTTGCGCAACACACACACCTGTGATACACTAGGCATACCACAAAAAGAGACTCCATAGAAGATTATATAAAAATATATTTTGTATTACACATTAGACCACTTTCACATAAACCACTGCGCCACTAAGCACGTCATAAGATTACATAGATCATAAATCACTTTGTAGTATATGCAAAGCCCATTACATCCCATGTATTGCACTAAAGTAATTACTCATAAGTAGCACAGGTCATATCTCACTTTGCCAAAAGGCAATTGTCATAAACATAACATAGATCTTAAATCACATTGCCACTGGCAATTGTCATAACATCTGTTTTGCACTGAAGCCATACGGATAAGTTGCACAGGTTATTCCATCGTCATAAACAAACCACTTTATACCTTCACTGTGCATACATCACAGGTAAAAAACAGTATCATCCTAAATGAATAGAGTACAGTGCTTCAGTGCTTTTAATACACTAGGATGGTAACTTTCACCAACTTCTAGGAAGCTGCAGTAATTGGAGGGAAACCTCACTCGGCTTCCAGTATATGTAAACATTTGGGAAGTGCAGCTGCCCACAATTGTGCGGTGCCCCTGCTACCAGCCAAGGGGGCTTTGGCAATACTTTAGAAATGTGGGAGAGACCTCCCCTGGTCTTCCAATGATCCAGGGATCGGGTAGCTGCCCATGTTCATGTGGTGCACCGTGAACAGGTTCCCCACTCCATCGAGTGGCCAGCCAGGGCAGGTACACTTGCCAGATGTCCTAGGGAGAACTCACTCGGCATGTAGCACCTCCAGAGGCCTCCAGGGCCTCTGCCTTGACACAAGAGATTACACAGCTTTGCAGCCCTCCAGCATCACTCTTCGGGATGGCTGGCTATTCCCACTGGTGTGGCCTCGTCAGGCATTCCCTGGGGGCACTACACGGCCGACGAAGTCAATGCATTCCTGTTGGCTTCCTGGTGGTGCGGCCATCCATCTGCGTCCTCTGCAGCAGCCGGCCCTGCCTACCATGACGTTGATGTTGCCTTGCACAGCCGCAAGGGGGGTGGTCTTGGCTGGGACTCTCTCCTGTTTGGACACCGCAACCTCTCACAGCCCAGGGCCATGTAAGCAGAGTCCTGGTTGGAAATTAGTGTGGGACAAGCAGTCAGAGAGAGTGCTCCTTGCCCTCAGCTCTCCCCTCCCTTCACCATGAGGCAAATGCAGCACTGTACGTGCTACAGTGCAAACAAAAGTGCTCCTTCAAGACAGAGGAAGCTCTCACCGCCGGCTGCACTGGAAAGCACAGCGCTTCTCCATGTGCTGGGCTGCCCAAAAAAGTGCTCCTCTCATGCTTTCCTTTCCTTCTTTCAGACAGAAAGGTACCAGGACAGTCAAGTCCTTTTCCTGCTTCTGACAGGAGCAACTACTGTAGGCTGTCCTACCCCAAACAAGTTGGGGAAAGTACTCCTCATACAGTTTCTTCAGCACTCCTCCCAGGCAGGACACTTTAAGATCCTCATGGTTCTTTCTTGAAATCTTTTATGTCTCTGAGATTTCCAACAGGAGGCCAGCACATACAGGCCCTTGGAGATTTTTCTTCACAGGCAGGATACCACAACAGGGCAAAAAGAGTCAGTCCTTTTCCTCCACCACAGCCAGAAGTAGTGACTGCAGGCCAACCCACCCCTCACACAGAAAAGGCAGCGCTCCTCAGACAATCCTTCTGCTCTTCTTCTTGGCAGGGTCCTCTTGTGTCTTGAAGTAATCTAAAGTCCTGGGGTTTTAGGTCTAGTACGTAAACCCCCTTTTGTCATTGTTCTTTTTGTGGCAAGGGTCTCTGAACCCAGCCCAAACCAGTCCTGTCCTCCCTGGTGCCGCATGACCACAGGGGGTGGAGACAGCATTGTGAAAAGAAGACACAGACTATTCTGGTGCAAATGAAACTGCTCCCACTACTCTAAATACTGACCAAGTCTTTTCAGCCTGGCAATGAGTCACCCAGGCAAGGCAGGACACACCTCATCCCCTCTAGTGATTGTCTAGAGTGAATGCACATCCCAGCTCTTGTCACTCCCACACCAGATGCTGAATACACTAACAGTCAAAGGCAAAAGTGGCATTTTCAAACACAGAATTTAAAATCCACCTTTACCAAAAGGTGTATTAATAAAATCTGAATCCAGAGAGCCGATACTCCATTTCTCCATCTTGTCCCTATGGAAAGATATACTTGTAAGATGTTACAAAGCAACTCCCATGTTAGTCTATAGGACAGATAGCCTTTCAACAGTGAAAAACGAAATACATAGTATTTCACTATCAGGGCATGTCACACATACCAGTACATGTAGACCTTTCACATACACTGCACCCTGGCTATGGGAGTGCGTTTGTCCTGCCTTAGGGGTATCTTGCATGTAAGGAAAGGGAAGGCTTGGGCCTGGCAGGTGGGTGCACTTGCCTACCAACATGGCAGTTTAGAACTGTGCGCGGTGACACTGCAGTGGCAGGTCTGAGATACATTTACAGGGCTACTCATGTGGGTGTACACAGCCAGTTCTGCAAGCCTACTTGCAACACTTGATTTACAAAAATCAGAAAATGGGGGGAGAAAGAGGGAAAAAGCTAGGTCCACCTTCCTGTATAAATCGTAAACCAAAAACATCCGAGATCTCGGATAAAGAACCTAGCTAAGGAAAAAGGTTTTTTGCTCAGTTAGAGTCAGAAAAAACGTGGCATGAAAGGAAAAATGTCCTTTCTTGAGTCCCTTCACTCACCAGGGTGTCAAACAGTATTCTTCTTTAGTCATTATATTTCCCAGCAATAAATATTGCACCAGTCCTTCCACGCTCTTTCTGAGTACTCCAAAGAGGGCCGCCTCCTTAGCCAATCATGGCGGCCATTTTGTGAAGGTTTCCGCTCTGGTTTTCCTAAGTAAGACTAGGAGGAAACACTTCCCATAAAAACCTCCTCCCGGCAAGACTCAGTAATATGCGGTCTCGAGGGACAACAGGCGAATGCGCCCGAGAGGATTTCCTTTCAAGTAAGTCTTTTCTTTTGTAGGTACAGACCATGCAGCCTGTGGCAACCACCACAGCTCACCCGCGTTTTCTCTCCATTAGCAACAAAGCTTTCAACATCGCTTTGTCCCCCTTTTTTCAATTTTTTCCATCTTTAGCGTTCGAATCCGAACCTCTCAGCCCCTCAGAGACCATGAAGCACAATATTGCTTTCTAAATAGTATGTTGAACCCTCTATGTATTTATATGTTTGTATGTCCGTTTTGTACCGTGTCTTTGGAAGCTTTTTTAGCTCCACGTTTTTTTAACGCGCTTCAAACAACACCACGAAAGATACTATAAGAGGCATTAACAAGCGTTTGTTTGTTCTTTTCTTTTTCACCATAACGCATGATCTTACACAGGACGCAACCAGATTAAAACCGTCATGTCCATTTGATAGTGTCACGGGGTGAACCCTTTGTTTTTTCTGTTTTCATTTTTACCTAGGCACTGGTTTATGGCGCCACTATTAGGTGTGGCTGAGTAAGGAGTGTGTGTTTTTTGTATTCCTAATCAAGCATGGCAAAAGCACGCACACACCCTAATGAATGAGTGAACATTTGTATTGCGTTTTTAACAAAATCACCTACACCACAGGGAGTAGGTTGTACGTGATAACCTTGTCTTTTCATTTCTATTCACAGATACTACATGATTATCGTATTGTATGTATTAACCCCGCTTGCTTAACAATTGCAGCCCGATTTATTTTTCCTCACTTTAGGTCACTTACGGAGTGATACACACAGGGCTGGACCCTGTGTTTGTCCTGAAAAAGAGCACTGGTGAAGCTCAAAACTAGTTGACGTCCACTAGGGACCCCTGACCCATAGTAGACAGGGACCCTAGAGGCCGACCCCGTTTTTAACATATCAACTAGGGGCCCGAATAAAGATATTTTACCCACTAGTTAGATATTTTTAACTCACCCACTCCACTTATACCACTGCACTACACATAGTCACTCACAAAACAGTGCTCCTACGTAGTGTCGCAAGTCGTAGCACGCCCCAACCCGCAGCGGGTTGGGATGACCCCTATGATGAAGCATGTCACCGTGGGGAAACCCTGGTGAGTGCGAGGACTCAAGAAATGACATTTTTCCTTTCATGCCACGTTTTTTCTGACTCTAACTGAGCAAAAAACCCTTTTCCTTAGCTAGGTTCTTTATCCGAGATCTCTGGTGTTTTTAGCACTTGATTTACAACATTTGATTTAATACCCTGGCACACATGTGCACTTTATTAGGGACTTACCAGTAAATCAATTAAACCAATCATGGAGAACCAATCATATCACAAGTTCTACAGACAGCATGTGCACTTTAGCACTGATCAGCAGTGGTAAAGTGCCCAGAGTTTGATAGTCAATGAGAACATGGTCAGAAAAATAAGCATCAAAAGGCAAAACATTAGGGAATACACCTGCAAGAAGGGCCAGGTCTAACACACACCTTGAGTCATTATTGCTTATTCCACAACTTTTTCTACTGCTTTCAAAATGTATTGGCTAGTATTTGCTGTTGGAGTATCATTTTAATTGTTATGTCCCTGCTTCTCTGAGATGATCAAGTATTAAGTAAAGATGCCTACAAGGGATTTTATTTACTGATCTTAGTCAAAGTTCATGTAAATTTGTAACTGATTAGATAGGCCCTAATCGGTGGCTAAACGTTGCAAAAGTCTTCACATCAATGCAATTGTACACAAAATCAATGTTCAACAGAACAAATTGAAAACAATTAGAAAACAAGAGTATAACTTTCTTTCATAAATACACACTTTTTAACGTGGAACAAAAATGTGAGGGGTACATTCAGAAACAATAAAGCACTATGATGAAGGTTACATGAATGGACCTGCAAATCATAGGTGTCAACATCTATTCCAAAAGAATACACAGAGGGAAACAAATCTATAAAAATAGAAAGCAATTCCTCAAACGCCTTAGTTATTAGGGAAATAAATGTAATAGTCGACGTTTCGGTCTGTTGTGGTGATAACATCTGTCAGACCATCTTCAGGACATACAATTGTTTGTAAAACAAGTCCCCTCTATTAATAGAATAAAGAAACCCTTTTTGAAGTTCAAGGTCAGGGAAGCAGTTAGGTGTCACGACTGTGTCAAGGGAAGTAGGAATCTCGTTCCGAAATGTCTTCCCAGAGTTCAAGAGGTTATGATAAATCAAACCTCCACACAAACAAGTTGTAAATGGCTCGTCATCTCCAGCGAGTCCCGCACACAGCAATTATACGGTCTCTGAGATGATGCAGCAGATGAGGCAGGTAAGCACATGTACCCTGGGGCTATTGATTGGCTTGGGGGATTATGTGGTATCATTGTTGCTGCGCAAATAGAGGCCTCTGAGTGACTCTGTCCTTCCAAATAATGGACTAGTTCAAGACTCCCTTTGTTTATTGTCTCTTTTAGCTGATACTCTATTTCTGATAAAACTGAGCAATGCAATGAGCGTAGTTTATCAATCACTGGTGAGCATGAGCAGCCTCTCTGTTTTAGTTCCAAATCCCGTGAGGCTGGGCAGGTTGTTAGATTAGGCACTGACTCCCCCTGAGACTGTATGATGAGGCCATCAAGATTGGCTAATTTAGTGTCAGTGCCTGAATCGTAGGCCGCTAAAATGTTGAACAGGTCCACCTGCAAGTCTAGTTTCTTTTATTGATAGTTTAAGGCGTCAAGAGTCCTCTGAAAAGCATTTAGGGGCAAGTTCCAGGTCCTGTATGATGAAACTGCAGCTGTGGGAGTGTCATCTTGGTGATCTGTAGCTGGTTCTTGTGCCTCTGAGGACTTGCAAAGCCCTAGACGGTCTTCTGATATCATAGTCTGCTTGTTCCTTTCTGAGCTTATATACTTTATTAGAACATTGGAATGTGGTGCACTCCATTGAAGACAATGGAGTGCTCTGTGCTTCTATGGGCCGGTAAAGGCCCGCAAGCAACATTCCAATGTTGTTTTCACAAAGGCCTCTCGGAGCCCGAGGATATTTAAACCCCCTCGGGCTCCGAGAGGCCTTTGTTTTATTTGTTAGAACATTCTGCCCTCTAGTGGCAGAATGTTCTAATAGCCTTATAGCCCTTCGTAGCTGGGCTACAACGGCAAATAGAGTCCCGCTCCCTTGTTTAACACTGGAGCGGGCCTTTAATAGCCGATATAGCCCGCTACGGCGGGCTATAAGGCTATATTAATTAATTAATTAATTAATTAGTGTATTTATTTATATATATTTAGGGGTTTTGTGAAGAACTGAGATGTCACTGTATGACCACAGCAGAGCACTAGATGCAGACGATAGCCAATTAGGTAAAAAGCTTGACACCAGTCAGGAGTAAGAGAGTCAAAATAACTCAGTTTAAAAGTGAGCTCAGACAGGTAACAAAGTGAGAGATCTGTGCCCCTCTATGAGAATCAAAAAGGCTGGCAGCCTTAAATTGGATTAAGGCCCAGCCCGTGTGATGGTAGATGGTTTGTATAAACATTTCAATCATAAATGTTGTACACAAGGACTAGAACTTAGAAATGTGGCACACAGAACAATACAATGTTTAGCAGTGGGATGGGCAGATTGGACGGCAACACATATCAGTACCATCGCTCTGCTGTGTACTCCCCCAAGTTAACAATACCGGGACTCACATTATCTCAGTGTGTGCAAAATTAACTGAATTTGAGTGCAAATCCCCAGAGAAATGAGAAACTATGGAGATATTCTAAAACCTATTCCCTTACGTATTTCTTATTTTCTTCGCAGTTTACCCCGAGATTTCATTTGATTGTAGCAGTTGTTCTGTCCGAGGAAAACATCAAAGGTCTGTAGTGTTTCCATGCACCTTGCAAGGTAATTCTTGAAGCAGTCAGTAGCATAAGTACCTGCCTCATCAGGAATTTCGTGGTACTCACACTGAGGCCCTTATTAATTGAGGTTTGGGTATAAGGGGCAGTTGTTAGACAAATAAACAGCACATTCTAAAGTTTAAGCAAGATACGTATTCGTGTTTTGTAAAAGACGTAAAATTCAGATAAATTGTGCAGTGTTAGTCGGTTCTTTCAACTATTTTGAGATAGCACTTCAAGGTGGTTCAAAACTCGATGACTCAAAAGATTTGCACAAGGAACATATATGACAGCATTTTGAGTTCTGAGACAACATGTAGCAAATTCTTATAAAACTTAATTTATTTTAGGAATTGTAATGTTATCTTGATAAAACATACTGGAGTCTCTTTTATTGTTCTGTTGAAACTGAGCGATCCAGAATAAATGTTAATGTTTTCTTGGATGATAACCAGGGAAAGATTCTGATAATATTTGTTTCTGGTCTATAATGATGGTTTATTTAAACAATGGGCGAGCACCCTTCCTTTGGAGTGTTAGCAATACAGCGTTTCAATGTCCAGATTACATCAATCGCTGTGACTGTGATAATGAGCCTTGTAAGCCTTTTGTTCTTGTTTTTGGCACATAATGAAGCAGAAATGTCTTCTGCGATTTTCTAATGGATAATCTAATCCGCACATTGTATACTTTTGAATAAATACGCTCTCACCACCTGCAGAAGGCTCTAACATCCAAACATGGCCGGACTGAAACTGTGAGTGCAGCTTCTGCATTCTCAGCCTTGCTTTCCCTCCACCTACGGTCCTGTTGGTTAATGGGGGCATTCATGCTCATGAACTGCAGGAGCCCGTTTATGAGTGGAATTTTGTGGCTTACACATGAGCAGCTTTAGGTTGTTGAATGGGTCACATTGTGTCCTAATGTTATGATAAACCTAAACTCACCTGAGCAATTCTTCACCAGTTAATATTTTGAGAAATATAGTCAAGTGAACAGTGGGTGAACACAGGACAAACTCATAAGAAGTGTCGCTTTAGCCATAATTTTGTGTTCAGAATAAATTGTTTATCCTGAATGTGCTTTACCTTACTAATTGCTACCTAGCCTAATTTTGATTGATTTTAGTGGCTGCTCTTCGCTTTTATTTGGTTCATATATTATTATTCGCCTGCACTTAATGAATATGATCATGCTCTATCAAGCAGGTAAAATATCTGTTTGTAGCTTTTGGAAGTAATTCTGGGTGCACATTTTCTTGATGAATTATTCACATCCCATACGAGTAAAATTGTGTCAAATTTTATTTGCAACGTTTAGCTCAAACGCAGTTGATTTTACAATAAATTGACAGAAATGCATGAAAAAGTTTTAAAACATTTTATCTACGAAACAACAATGCACCAATATTCTAAACATTATGGTGTTAGAAACAAATGTTGCGATTTCTCTAAAATATAGAATCGCTCTAAAAACGTTATAAGGATATTTTTAAGCATTTAAATTGTTGGTTACAGATTTTTACCATTTGTAAAGGTAGTGTTAAAACGTGCAAATCATATTGACAGGACCTTTAGGAGTGCAAACACTATCTGAAAATAGTAGTCTAAATTGTCTCTTTGTATTAGCTTCTTTTTATTAAAGAAAAATAAAACATTGCAATTATTTTAATGCAAAACTGTCAAGGGCAGATTGAAGCAAGGGTATAATTTCTGCCAAGGCCAGAACGGTGCAATGTACAAGGAGCATCTTTACTGAAGATTATTGCCCTCTGCATATCTCTCTACAGAAGGAATGAATATTACAATTTGGAACAATGTGTAAATTCTCCCTGTTATTAGAACTATTTTCTTACAAACTATTATTGGCGATACTTAAAGCAATTTAGGTATCTGAAATAAATTGTCTTCGTAGTTAAATGTATAAAGCCTAGACAAAAGTTTTGTTACACAAGAAAAATCTCATTTAATTCCCTCTGAATCATTTTTTTCTCTGTTGTAGTTACTCTTTTTTTGCGTAATTTTCATCTTCATGAAACTAGTTTGAGCAAAAAATGTCTTGTGAGAGCTTTGAAACTAATGTGCACCATGGAAGAGAGACATACATTTTGTGTTGGAACCAGTCTCCAACTGATATTATATATTAAGGTATGCAACTATGCATGCAGAACACCGAAGATATTTTGAATAACGTGTAATTTTATTTACATGTACATGTACTGGGCTCGGAATGAAATTTGCAATTTCGCCCTGCCTATATTTCCCTTCTATTTAATCTCCAATGTAATTCAACAAATGCGATTAACTGAAATTAAAAGGGCTGTTTTCTGCACATTGGTCAGCTGTAGAGGTAAATACACCATTAGAGTGACCTCCTTAGAAAGAGGTCTTGTCTAATGGAGTAATTACAGTCTAGCTCGAGGATGAGGTGTCCTTGATTTCACTTCCTGTGAATTTTGTTAGCACTACTTATCTACAAGTGACTCAGATAGATCTATTACTATTAACAGTAATAAAGTAGCTTTTTCAGATTGAGTCACAATACAAATAACTTAATCTCTGTTCAAATGTGTACTCCCCCTTCAGGATGGTCATATTTCATGTTGAGTTCCCAGACCAATCGTTCTGTCAACTGGTAGAAAACATTTCTTGTTTTAATAGTATTGTATCCCTTGGAACAAGAACAAACATACTGTATAGTACATGTGTTCGCCATTACCCTTTGTAATCACGAGTTTTCTCGACTAATAAAAATGGGTAGGGAGATGACAAACAGTCCAGATACAAAACAGAACCCGTCTGAAATCACCATTGGTAGCAAGCCAGATGTAACCGAATGATGCTCGCTGCAGAGTGTGGAATAACAGCGCCGCTGGTGTCGCGTTATCTGAGACATGATGTATCATGCCATACATGTGGGATACTATTCAAGTGATTAGCACCTGGTCTAGTGCCTGAAGCCAAGCTGCTAAGATGGCGCCCTTCTCTGTACAATGTGAGTCTGGTGCCTGAAGCCATGCTGGCAAGATGGCTGTACAATGTGGGTCTGGTGTGGGAAGCCATGCAGGCAAGATAGTGCCCTTCTCTGTACAATGTGGGTCTGGTGCGTAACGCCATGCTGGCAAGATGGCGCCCTTCTCGGTACAATGTGGGTCTGGTGTGTGGAGCCGGTCTGCCAAGATGGCGCCCTTCGCTGTACAATGTGGGTTTGGTACGTGAAGGCATGCTGGCAAGATGGAGCCCTTCTCTGTACAATGTGGGTCTGGTGCATGAAGGCATGCTGGCAAGATGGTGCCCTTCTCTGTACAATGTGGGTCTGGTGCGTGAAGGCATGCTGGCAAGATGGTGCCCTTCTCTGTACAATGTGGGTCTGGTGCGTGACGGCATGCTGGCAAGATGGCGCCCTTCTCTGTACAATGTGGGTCTGGTACATGAAGGCATGCTGGCAAGATGGCGCCCTTCTCTGTACAATGTGGGTCTGGTGCGTGAAGGCATGCTGGCAAGATGGTGCCCTTCTCTGTACAATGTGGGTCTGGTGCGTGAAGGCATGCTGGCAAGATGGTGCCCTTCTCTGTACAATGTGGGTCTGGTGCGTGAAGCCGTGCTGGCAAGATGGCACCCTTCTTTGTACAATGTGGGTCTGGTGCGTGAAGGCATGCGGGCAAGATGGAGCCCTTCTCTGTCCAATGTGGGTCTGATGCGTGAAGCTGTGCTGCCAAGATGGCGCCCTTAGTGGTACAATGTTGGTCTGGTGCGTGAAGCCGTGCTGCCAAGATGGCGCCCTTCTCTGTACAATGTGGGTCTGGTGCGTGAAGCAGTGCTGGCAAGATGGCACCCTTCTTTGTACAATGTGAGTCTGGTGCGTGAAGGCATGCTGGCAAGATGGAGCCCTTCTCTATACAATGTGGGTCTGGTGTGTGAAGCCGTGCTGCCAAGATGGTGCCCTGCGCTGTACAATGTGGGTCTGGTGCGTGAAGCCGTGCTGCAAAGATGGCACCCTTCGCTGTACAATGTGGGTCTGGTGCGTGAAGCCGTGCTGCCAAGATGGCACCCTTCTCTGTCCAATGTGGGTCTGATGCGTGAAGCTGTGCTGCCAAGATGGCGCCCTTCACAGTACAATGTGGGTCTGGTGCGTGAAGCCGTGCTGGCAAGATGGCACCCTTCTTTGTACAATGTGGGTCTGGTGCGTGAAGGCATGCTGGCAAGATGGAGCCCTTCTCTGTACAATGTGGGTCTTGTGCATGAAGGCATGCTGGCAAGATAGCGCCCTTCTCTGTACAATGTGGGTCTGGTGCGTGAAGCCGTGCTGCCAAGATGGCGCCCTTTGTTTTACAATGTGGGTTTGGTGCGTGAAGCCGTGCTGCCAAGATGGGGCCTTCGCTGTACAATGTGTGTCTGGTGCGTGAAGCCGTGCTGGCAAGATGGCGCCCTTCGCGGACAATGTGGATCTGGTGCGTGAAGCCGTGCTGCCAAGATGGTGCCCTTCTCTGTACAATGTGGGTCTGGTGCGTGAAGCCGTGCTGGCAAGATGGCGCCCTTCTCTGTACAATGTGGGTCTGGTGCGTGAAGGCACACTGGCAAGATAGAGCCCTTCTCTGTAAAATGTGGGTCTGGTGCATGAAGGCATGCTGGCTAGATGGCACCCTTCTCTGTACAATGTGGGTCTGGTGCATGAAGCCGTGCTGCCAAGATGGCGCCCTTTGCTGTACAATGTGGGTTTGGTGCATGAAGTCGTGCTGCCAAGATGGGGCCTTCGCTGTACAATGTGGATCTGGTGCGTGAAGCCGTGCTGCCAAGATGGCACCCTTCTCTGTCCAATGTGGGTCTGGTGCGTGAAGACATGCTGCCAAGATGGCGCCCGGCTCTGTACAATGTGTGTCTGGTGCTTGAAACCGTGCCCTTCGCGGACAATGTGGATCTGGTGCGTGAAGCCGTGCTGCCAAGATGGCGCCCTTCTCTGTACAATGTGGGTCTGGTGCGTGAAGCCGTGCTGGCAAGATGGCGCCCTTCTCTGTACAATGTGGGTCTGGTGCGTGAAGGCATGCTGGCAAGATGGAGCCCTTCTCTGTACAATGTGGGTCTGGTGCATGAAGGCATGCTGGCTAGATGGCACCCTTCTCTGTACAATGTGGGTCTGGTGCATGAAGCCGTGCTGCCAAGATGGCGCCCTTCGCTGTACAATGTGGGTTTGGTACGTGAAGGCATGCTGGCAAGATGGAGCCCTTCTCTGTACAATGTGGGTCTGGTGCATGAAGGCATGCTGGCAAGATGGTGCCCTTCTCTGTACAATGTGGGTCTGGTGCGTGAAGGCATGCTGGCAAGATGGTGCCCTTCTCTGTACAATGTGGGGCTGGTGCGTGACGGCATGCTGGCAAGATGGCGCCCTTCTCTGTACAATGTGGGTCTGGTACATGAAGGCATGCTGGCAAGATGAAATGAAATGAAATGAAAAAAGGTATTTGATAAAGCGCACTGTGGCCAAGCGGCTTCCTGGCGCTGGGGACCTGAGTCAGAACTCCCTGAATCAACTCGAAGGACTAGGAGGGGAACGCCTGGGAGAAAAGAAAAGTTTTGAGGGCCTTACGGAAGTGAGAATAGATGGCGCCCTTCTCTGTACAATGTGGGTCTGGTGCGTGAAGGCATGCTGGCAAGATGGCGCCCTTCTCTGTACAATGTGGGTCTGGTGCGTGAAGGCATGCTGGCAAGATTGCGCCCTTCTCTGTACAATGTGGGTCTGGTGCGTGAAGCCGTGCTGGCAAGATGGTGCCCTTCTCTGTACAATGTGGGTCTGGTGCGTGAAGGCATGCTGGCAAGATGGTGCCCTTCTCTGTACAATGTGGGTCTGGTGCGTGAAGGCATGCTGGCAAGATGGCGCCCTTCTCTGTACAATGTGGGTCTGGTACATGAAGGCATGCTGGCAAGATGGCGCCCTTCTCCTTACTACGTCATTACAACTGCGGTGAGTGGGAACGCGGCATTCTCTCCCCTTTCCTTCTCAGCTCTCACAAGGCCCTTCCTCCACAGTCGCTTGACCTGGTGCCCGCAAATCATTTCAAAGTTTATTCTTCCTTTTTGTACTTTATAAATCCCAGTTTAACTGGTGGCATTTGAACCGAAGAAATTGGCACGGCTGCTTGGCAGGCAGCAACCTGCTACCCACAAGATTTATTCGTGGAGAAAATTATTACTGAAGATGTTAAGCTCGTGTTTCCTGAAGGTAATAAAAGGACCCCATTTCCAAAGCAGAGGTTTTATCAACCCAAAGCAATTAAGGCGATGAAAAGGTAACAAAACACCGGCTCTCCCGATGTATTCAACACAACATCAAAAAGGCCAAACAGCCGTGAAGTAAATAGGCTGTCCAAGCATTGACGACTGTGCCCCTCTGTGACTTCATGTGCACCACTTGACAGATGCATACCACCCGAGACAAGGCCTTGGAAACCAGAACAAAACCAGTCAGGGTGCAGGGTGCCAGCGCCTCGGGATTCGAGAGGCCTCTCACACTTGGAAGGCCTCTTTTTTGGACCCGAGCCACTAAGACTCAAGGAGGCTGGCACGGAGGGATAGCGAGCTGTCTTGTTTGGGGTAAAAGAGAGTGATTTCAGTCCCTATAGTAACATCTCAAAGAGATGGAATCACGTGTAAGAGGGATTTAAAAGCAGAATTTATGTCGAGCTACGCCTTATTAAAGCTGAAATACAAAGCATTCTCCGGGGTTTGGGCTTTGCAGTTTCAAAACACCGCCTCGCTGGCAGCGGCGGAGCCCAGTGTTGCTACTAACAGCAGGTTATGTTTTATTACGAGGATTTGGACAAAAACTTGAGGCCTATTCAACAGTGGAATAGTATCCAAGGTTCCCAGGCCATTAGAGAGCCGCTTAACACCCCGATAAACCCCAAAAAAGACATGACATGGGAACGCGCCACGGATTCTGCCAATCTCTCTTTTAATTATGTTTAGCGTCTCGGGCATCCTCGTCTTCTCTCCCCACCCAGTGGGGGAGACTTTGTGGTGCAAGAGGAGATGTCTTATCCCTGGTGCCGACACTGGAGTTGTGCTCGACTTACAAAAGGCAGGACCGCACACCGCGGCGCATACGATAACGATAGAAACTGTATTCTTGCGTCATTGCAAGGACCCGGAACTGCACATGTCCAGTGTCAGACGTCACACTGGACACAGTTCAGACCTGCACTGAGTCTGTGGGATGAGAACATTTAGAGGTGGTGCTTTTGTTGCGTTAACTTCCATTAAACATGTCCAGAGGTGTGACTGATGACCATTAGGATAATTCTGCCACATTTGCAGAAAACATGAGCCTAAATTGCCTTACATTTGTCAGGATATTATTTTTGGCAGTTATATTGCAGACAACCTGTCATGGTTAAGACACTGCAGGGATTTGGGGTGTGACTTTTGAAACGGTTCTGAGCTTTTCATGGGTCTGATTGGGTTTGTGGAGATGCGCTGTCAGTGCCATGAGTGGGGATGTCCTTCTCTGTGATGAATGTGTCAGTTTCAGTGTGTTTTAGCTGAAAGAGTTTGGTCTTTAGTGAATGAAACAGGAGGACTGTACCAAGACAATTACATCCACCAGCTCGATGGGCATTGTGTACGCATTGCTCTGTAGATGGCGATGGCAACTGCTCTTGGGTGCCCTAATAGTTAAAGTGCATATTGTTAAGTGCTGGTTTCATGTAACAAATTATTGCCTTAATGTGGAATCTTGTAAGGTGGTGTGTCCTGGTGGATAATGTTGCTGTGAGTTGTGGTTATACTCGAGTATGTGGCATCTATGCTTTGTTGGATGTTTGTGCAATGTTGTCGCATCTACTGTTGGATGTTCTGCCCCAGCTGCAGTCAGAGGCCATTTTCTTTGCTAGGACCAGGGTCAATGGCACCCTTGATACACTGCTCACACCTCTATCTATTATTATCATTTTTACATAAAGCAATCCTAAATGCAGCATACAAAATAATTTTGGGTAATTGGTAATTTCTCTGCAGAATGTTTGATCAAGCAAAGGGAACATTCTGAAGTTAAGATTTGGGGTTATGTCCAAACACACTGCCCTACAGCACCATAAAACAGAACAGTGTTAGAGAAACTTTTCCACAGTATTTGTATAATTGCTCAGAACATTCTCAGAGAATATTTACATGCGCAAATGGGGTGGAAAATATAAGAAATTATGTATTTTCTGGATGTCATCCATTGTCCCAAGAATTACAATCCCTGCTCTACCACTTGGAACGTTGATGTTCATCCCTATAACTCTACACTTCAAACCAAAGAAAATATGGTGTACTTGTGTATTCTTTTCTAGTTGTAAGTGGAAGAAGCGACCAGAAACCTCCACAAATCTTGTTACTTTTACTCAGGAATTTGAATCACAAATTCTAGTTTTTGCCAACTTAACAGGATAGTTATAGAAGGAGATTCAGTCTCAATAACATTGCTTCCCTTTCTATCTTTTCTTTACGTAACTTAGGACTATTTTATAAAGTACATAGTTAAAATTTGGTGTCTCGATGAGAATCGATATTGAAATGGGAACAGGATCATTTTTGCTCTGCTAGACTGGATAAAAATCAAATAGACAAGTTTCATGGGACTGCTCTCTTTCATGTTGAGTTTGAGAGGGTTTTGGTCAAATATTGTTTTTTTTTTATCTAGCAGAATATATTAGTCAGTGCTCAAATTTTTAAAGGAGGAAGAAGTACATTGGCCTCATGTATGACTTAGCCATGCAGGCGTTTCCCCATAATCGTTGGGTTTTTCAGAAATAGAGCTCCCATGCCTCATTTAGAGTTGGGGGAACTGCTAGGTTTTCAATTGCAGAGACCCACTAGGCCCCGGTGTTGGAAAGCAGGGATGTTAGTAACTTTGGTCCTTTAATGGAATAATTTGTGATAAGTCTTATTCTAATTTGAACCATTTTTGACAATATGTTTATTAGTTATGTAACCTATACTTGCAGTTTTAGGTCCACATAGACTTTACTCCTTAGCCTTTACTCTACATGTGCCTTTACTACATATGCATTTACTCCTCAGGAAAATGTTTTTAGGGTTAATGTATGGGTAGAGGTAAAGAGAGATGTGGGTTATTTTAGGGTTTTGAGGAGGGTAGAGATAAATGGGGGCAAGGTGGAATTTCAGGGTTATGTTATGCATAAATAAGTACACACAACTTTTTCAATATAGTTGACAGTTTTTTGATAAATTGATTGAGTAGGCAAACTCTTTAAGACAATTCCTGATCGTGGAGCTGTCCATAGGAAATTGTATTTCCATTTTTAAAAGTAATGAAATAGACAACACAAATAATTACACGAGCACCATATTCAGTTCACTGAATTGTATCCTATATCCTAATGAAGTGAGTGATGGAATTTCACCTCACAACAGGGCAGTTTATAAGGCAGGGTCAAGCAAACCTATTTTTTCTGCATCTGTTCACTACAAATGAGTCATAGTATCATAGAACTGTAAAGTGTACAGGCAGTTTTAACATTTGCATCATTGTTATGCTTTTGCAGATTGTGTTACACAGGCAGTGCTTAACTTGAGCTGGTGGTTGCAGGTGGGGCCCATTGGCAAGTGAGAGACAACCACAAAACAGGGAAAGGAGGAGGAAGAGAAAGATAGAAAATAAATTACAAAGAAAGGAAGCGGGAAAGAAAAAGAACCTGAAAGAGTGAAATAAGGAGGCAGAAAGAGTTTGGTGGTCGATGAAAGAGGCATGAGATGGAAGCAGGACTAAGGAGTCTAGGTTTCCGGCACCCCCAGAGCTTAATTTGAGATAGTGGTTTCCGGTGCTCGGCACCGGCACTTAATTGTCAACACCGACGCTTGTGACATTCTGTCAAAAGGTAGTGCTGTCTATCTATTTTAGAGATGATGACAACAACAGTCAATTATTAATTCAATATGCATTAAAATTAACGTTACCTGACGCCCAAGCCATTCTTATAGCTTTGGGGGCCTGAAATAGTCCGAGTTGTAAAACTTGTTGGAGTGTGATGGTTAGTAGTTATGTTGTTGCTATCATTGGCAGCATGGAAGGGACAATATGTGGTGTAAGCTGCAGTGGCCTCCTGACGAGAGAGCTCTGGCACTTATGTTTTTACAGATTAAGCACTGGCCCCCGACATTCTGCAGCGCATGTCGCATGCTTCTGAGAAAAACTCTGGGCTCTAGTACTTTTTTGTTCTGCACATACGACATCATTAATTGCTTTAGTGATGACAGTACTTAAAATAGAAACGCCCCTGCAACATATAGGAAACACATTACGCAGGCATTTACAACACACAGAGGACTAGATGCACAGCGGTGGGCAGTAACAACCGGATGTCATTAAAGTCTACTTTTTTCAGCATCTCTTGTGTGCACCTGGTTCTTTGAAAAAAAAAAGCCAAGTGCATAAAGTTGCATTCGGTGAAACTTATTGATCTTGTCAAGAAAGTAACTGTCTCCAAACGTATTTATTTTGGCTGCATTCCCAGGTGTGTAAATCGACGAGATAGCAGGAAAATGAGCATTTCTAAAATGTGCTTTCTGTATACTATTTCCCATTGGAACAAAGTTAGGTTGAAATGGAAGATGACTAGCCACACAAAGCATACCTCAATGAGTAGAACCAGTCTACTCTACTATCATTCACATAGTTGGTGCAGCACACTGAAAAGGTAAAATTACTACAGTTTCTTTGCGTAAGTAAAAACCTGGTTACCTAGAAGGGTAAACCCAAATCAGTCACTGGGACCTGGGTATCAAACAGTACATAGGAACGGTGGTCCCAGTGGGTAGCTTCATATACACGGAAATAAACAGTACTATTATCAAGAAAAAATAAACAGAACAACGTATTTATACTTAGTACACAGTGTTATTTAATCACACTGGACTCATAAATTATTCATACATTTGTTATCACAATGTTAAGAACAGTGCCCCAGGAGGGGAAGTGCAAGTCTGGAAGTGTGATTCATAGAATATAATATTTACATGACAGGAAGGCTCTCAAATCAGCCAAATTATTCACATAGTATCCAACATTTCAGAAGCCATGACATAAATCACCATATGTCATCACAAAACCGTAACTACTTTACACCTTCTCTGTGCATGCCTCAATGGTAACAGCCAGAGTCATCCTAAAACAATAGAGCACAGTACTTCAGTGATTTTAATGCATCTACTATGGTAAGTTTCCCAATCAGTATTTGTGGTAATTGGTAAGGGGGACCTCACTCGGTCTCCCACAGATGTAAACTTGATGAGAGTGCTATTGCATTGAGGGGCAGCTGTGGCAAGACTACACGCAGAGACCTCCCTCAGTGTAGTGCAGTCAATTGGGGATGGGCCACACTGGTTTTGTAACCCCGTGGGGAGACCTTGCTGGGTCCCAGCCCTTCAAACAGCACAAAATGGCTGCCTGTAAGACTGCGGCACAGCCGGACAAAAATCAAGCCACTCGGCCCGTGGTGCAGAGAGCGTTCCCTTGCCCTGAGCCTCCGCAAGACACCTGGTGCTACCACAATACCAGCGGAGGAGCAGAGGTGCTTCTCTGGCCTCCCGTTCAGCTCGGGCACACAGCAATGGCTACACTCCTGGCACAGCTCGATCCCGGGCCTTCAGGTGGTTCTTTATGTTGGATATACAGCTACCGTCTCTCCTGGTGGCTGTAATGGTGACTCCGCTCTTCTTTCTCTGCTCCAGGGCAGGCAGGACGGGGCTGGGCTTCCTCTTCAGCCTGGCATGGCCGGGTGCCTCAGCAACATGGGGACATGCTTCCAGGTTTCCTTTTTTCTTCAGCCTCCGCTCTCGCCTGCATGGCATTTTCTACATAGCACAAATTATTTTTTCCAAAGATCAAGAGAATTGCGACACGTAGCGCTCACCATGCGCTTTCTAATTTTCAAGCCTTTCCTCTGCGAGGAATCCATTGCTTCCCACGCGCCCTAAAAAGACAACTAGGAAGCACTGACCATACACTCTGAGAAGATAATAACAGAGAGCTCAGCCCACACTTATTTAGGGAATCTCCTAAACACATCTCTTTTTTTTCTGGGTAATAAGAGGGTGAAAGGGCAGTCCAGCCCTTCTTCTGCTCTAGAGAGAAGCAGCCTATGCAGGCTGTCCCTTCCCCATACACCTCAGGGACAGCCCTCCTCACACAGTTCTGCAGCTTTTCCTCCCAGGCAGGTTACTTTGGGATCCTACAGCATCGAGTGAAGTCTTTTATCTCCCTGAGACTTCCAACAGGTGAGAAGCACACAAAAGCTCTTGGAGATTCTTTAAAAGCAGGATACCACAGCAGGGCAAAAAGAGACAGCCCATTTCCTCCACCACAGACAGAAGCAGCAACTGCAGGCTAACCGACATCTCACTCAGAAAAGACAGTGCTCCTCACTAGGGGTGGGCGGAATTTGCGAAATTAACTATGCGGAAATTTTTTTCCCGCCCGTACGCGGTATTTTCTGCACGGTCACGGCTCGCCAACTTACCCATGCGGTTGCTCACAGGCGCGGCCATCTTGTTTTCACTTGTCTCGCGGTGCATGATCGCGAGAAGAAAGACGTGATCGCGCGACGAATGACGTTACTGCGGGCGCGAACTGTCGCGAGACAGCGCAAATGGCTACCAACAATCCAACATCTCGTGGAGAACGCGACCGGATCGGGAAAACTTGTCGGCGAACACGGTGATTCAGGTAAGGCGATCGCGCGCATGCGAGAATGTATTATTTTACAGCGCGAGCAAGAAAAAAAATTACGGTAAAATGCGGATTGCGGAAATGTTGACATTTTCGCGCTCTCCGCGGAATGCAAAAATGTCAAATTATCGCAATTTCCGCGAGCGGAACGGAATTTTAGCTCACACAGTCCTTCCGCTCTTCCTCTTGGCAGGGTCTTCTTGTTTCTTGAAGTAATCTAAAGTCCTGAGGTTGTAGGTGTAATACTTATACCCCAAAATGTCACTGTTCTCTATGAGGCAAGTGTCTCTGAACCAAGTCCAAACCAGTACTGTCCTCCCTGGTGCAACATGACCACAGGGGGTGGAGACAGCATTGTGAAAAAGGAGACACAGCCTATTCAGGTGCAAGCATAACTCCGCCCACTACTCTAAATGCAGACCAGGTCTATTCAGCCTTGTGATGAGTCACTTGTGCAAGGCAGGGCACACCTCAACCCTCCCTAGTGACTATCTAGAGTGAATTAACATTCTAGCTCCTGTCACTGAAACACCATACGCTAAAAACACAAACAGCCAGAGGCAAACAGAATGGTAAAGTAAGAAAATACCCACTTTCTAAAAGTGGCATTTATAAACAGAACCTAAAAAACACCTTCACAAAAAGGTGCATTAATAAATTCTAAGCTCTGGGAGCCTAAACTCTATTTTCCTATCTTATCGCTATTGCAAGTTACACATGTAAAAATGTTACAGTGCAACCCCAGATAGCCTTTCAACAGTGAAAAACGAAATACGCAGTATTTCACTATGAGGACATGTCACACATACCATTACATGTCCTACCTTTCACATACGCTGCACCCTGCCCATGGGGTGCCTTGGGCCCACCTTAGGGGTGCCTTATATGTAAGGAAAGGAAAGGCATGGGCCTGGCAAGTGGGTGCACTTGCCAGGGAAACATGGCAGGTTACAACTGTGTGCACTGACACTACAGGGGTATGTCTGAGACACATTTACAGGGCTACTCATGTGGGTGTCACAACCAGTGCTGCAAGTCTACTAGTAGCATTTGCTCTGCAGGCCCTGGCACACACTGTACACTTTACTTGGGACTTAACAGTAAATCAAATGTGCCATAATGAATAACCAATCATATAATAATTTATACAGAGAGTATATGCCCTTTAGCACTGATCAGCAGTGGTACAGTGTCCGTAATCCTATAGCCAATAAATACAGGGTTGGAAAAATAGGAGGCAAAATGTTTGGGGATAAACCTGTCAAAAGGGCAAGGTCTAACAGGGTTGCTGTGTTTTTATGAGAAAGTGTACACGATTAGAGGCTGTACAGGACTTCAAGCTGAAAAGACGACTGAGCTGTAAAGTGGCACACGTGTATTCTGTTCCCTTTTCACAATGGTGCATTTATGGAATGCATGAAGTGGGATTATCATGTGGCTGCCTTGACCCGGTGTGAAGTGGATTTTCTATACTTATGGTTTTCGTTCAGTGCACAGAGGTATTTTGGTGGCGTACACCTAGCAAGCAGAAGGAAGAAAATGAATAGCCTTGTATTTATGTTTCCCTGAGAGTGTTGAAGAAGAGAACGTGGAAGGGGTGTACGGAGAAGAATCACAGATCCTTACCAACTAAAGGAGTGACTTTTCATCTTAGTTATTTGGCCAATGATCGATGTAGTGACACCCTGATAAATAAAACTAAAGTGACAAACCAAATGTAGTGGGTATCGATTCTCTTGTCCTGTCACACGTTGTTTGTGGCAATTGTCTACCAAAATGCATGCTTACATTTCATTACAGCTTAAGTGAGATGTGGTTTGGAAAACTTTGGCAATCTTATAAATACCCCAAAATGTATGGCTTTGTGGGTGTTCCCAACATTCCAAAGAGTGCCCACCAGCCCCCCCCCCCCGATTTATTACTAGATAAGACTCTTTAATTCTTCAAAAACAGAATAGAACTGTTCATCCCCTCTTGTGCTCTTCATGAGGTAGAAACAAAGCCATGTGTCATTTTCTACCTCTCTAATGGGGTGGTACGCCTCAAGGATGTCCCAGATCTGACCAAAGGTTGCATTGTGGTCAGGTACTCTATATAAAGTGTGCTTGTATGGTGCAAATATGATTGTTTGCGATATGTTCCTAAAAATGGAACTTATAAGTTATCCTCTTGTGAAGATGGTGCATTGGGTGGTAATAGTTAATGATTCGATTAGGCATTTGCACTCTGTTTTCGAGCATTTTAAGAGACTTTGAGGAATTATGTAATAAATATGTTATGTAACAAACATATATTTGCCGGCCATGGTATGTATTCCCATATGTGTGCTCCATGCTCTCCCATATCTGGTCTGTGAATTCTGTATCTTCAAGCGTTGTGTGTATAAGACCACAATCTACATTACCATCTGGTGAACATCACAATCCTTTAAATCACCACTCAATTCAATATTGTGTTAGCAGTGTAAAATACAACTCTCCTACTTTGCAAAATTCTAACCATGTGGAAACCTCCCATCAGATTAACCTAAAAAGATCTCTTGTGATGCTAGAATATTATAATGTGTCCTACTCATGCCCCCAAAGAATCTGATTGAAGAGACTTCTGAAAATCCAAAATCAAGCCCTAAGATGTTTCTGACCATATGAACATTTGACCAATTCAAACCAACATCTATGTGCCCTCCACTGTTTCCGAGGGGACACAGGTGTCAAAATTCAAGTCATTGTGTACTACACATGTTGTTATGTGGAGTCAGTTCTTTAAGGCCTACTGACCTAAAGAACTGGCTCCACGTAACATCCCGACCAGGAAGCTTTGATCATCGTCTAGGCACATGAGGCCTCAATGGCCCTCAGCCAGCAGAAACACCTTGTCCATTGCTCTGGAAATGTGGCACCCTACCCAAGGAATCCCTCTATCCCTGACTCAGAAATGAAACAAACTACCCCAACCCATGAAACACCTCAAAACCAATATCTTCAAGAGACAATTTTCTGATAGTGTCTTCTAAGTCCATAGTTAATTAACAAAAGTCAGCGGTCTTCACCCATATGACTGTACGCTATTTGAATAGTGCTCACCCTGGCGTCTGTTATCTTCACCCTTCTTGCCTTTGCATCTGTCAACATTCTGAAGTTATTGCAAAATCAATACCGTTTCTTTACAAAATACCAAAATAATTAAAGAAATGAGTGTATCACCATCCTCTGTAAACTTTGAATATCCTTTCTAGAGTTCAGTGCCAACTCAGCAGGATCTTAAATTTCATGAACAAATTCTCTTCAGGTTTTCAAGGATGGACCTCCAGTGAATATGATCATTTTTGCAAAGTATATGAAGATGACAAAATATAGACTATCTCATTATTTTAGATATAACGCTACTTTTCTTGCAACTTTATCACGTACCATCAGTCAGAATTGTGAGATCTATAATAGTGGATAAATTACCACTGAATTTGCCAAACTATAGACGTGTTTTAAAAGATCATTCTAAAAAATATAAAGGAAAAAGTGGAATTGATATTAGGCTTAAGACCTTTGATGGATTACCGTTTATCAATAACAGCATATGGCAAGCAAAGTTGATACGAGCCATTGAATGGGAAAGGTCAGCAATTAAACAGTTAAAAAACAAAATATGGAAGCATGACAGTAACAAAAACAAAGATTAGAGATTTCAAGAAAGAAAATAATAAACATTTTTATAGCAAATCTCCTACTTAAAATAGTAAGAGGATAATGCAGGTGTGCACTGACATGACCTAAAGATGTTGGACCCTCTTGTAAATACTGTATTTGGTGAATTATACCACAGTTTCTAACCTGTTTAGCACTTAACAAAATGAAGGTATTGTAGGAGGATGCACAAGCCCTTTTCTAAAACAATCAAGAGCCATGTCTACTACTGGTCTTTTAAAGGGGGAAATGGCAGGGCAAAGCAACTGCTGGCTGTTTCCTCCTAAAAAATATTTTCCAGTGCATTAGCTCAGTATAACCCAGAAGCTACTCTAACTCTGTGTTTGCTAACAAGACAAATATCAGCATTTGCTAAGGATCAAGAGCACTTATATGTGATTGGACAATCCCCTAAGGCACCTCCATTGCACCACTTAGTCAGATTGCTATGAGGCAGAACGCCTACGTCTTTATATAGTCTGCCCACTGCAGGTGGCACACAGGTTCGTATATGCTTTGTGACTTCTACAAGACACATTTTCTGCCTTACTCTCGTCCTAGTGTAAAGGGAGAGGGTTTGTAAAAGAACACGCCCCCGCTGCCTCTTGAGTTGTCCTGTAATTGGCAGGGTGCACAGGAGGCTTTTGCCAGTCTAAAGGTGGCAAAGGTGTCATAGATGGTATCCTGCATGCTGCCCCCACCTTTTATCTCTAAAATGACTGGCAGTTTCATATTCTCAGTTTCAGGGTGGAGCTAAGGCAGATGTTCTGTCATCAGAGCCTATGCTGGGTGTGGCTAATGGGAGCTTCACCTTCAAAGAACTCTAATTCTCGCAAGGAAATGCGCTTGATGGGAGGAGTCTATGAACTCCTCCCACCAATGCGTCAACTAAGAAGTTCATTTCATCTTTCATAAATTTAATTGTTAAAAATGCTTAGCATGATTTCCACCACAACCACTACAATAAAGGTTTCTTTATGTATCATGGCCCACACAACCAGCATTCCAGACATTTATCTCGAAGCATTGTTCACCATAAGAGCAGGATATATTTTAGATTTTTCACGTTTTGTGCACGCACCTTTGTGGGATGTTCTTCAAACTAGGGATTAAGAGCAGTTCTGGGTAGTTGTCTATCAAAACGTTCTCCTGGAAACATAGATTTTTCCTAACATTTCTAAAGGGCAGTAATGTTAGGAACACTGCTGCCCATTTGAGATCAGACTCGGTTTTAGCAGACATTCTTAGGAAGAATAAGTAAGGGAACAGAGACAGTGCATTGCCCATTACTCTTCCGAATGTAAATCCTACCCTCACCCTTGCTGTTAGTTACCCTTATTGGAGGAAGGGCATGAGATTGTTTACAATCGCTTTCTGCCATTAAACTGCATTTAATAAAGCCGTGTCAAATGAATATTTGGAAGAGATCATCGCATTTGACAATCTACACAATAGGATGCTCACCTGTAATTCTGCTTCTCGTTACCCACGTGGAACCGGTCATACTGCGCGTGCGCGCGGTTGGACTCCCAGTCCGTCAGTTCGATCCTCAGCGAGTACAGCCGCTGGCTGGTGATGGCGAAGATGAATTCATTCCCCAGCCAGTACTCACCGGACGCGCTGCCAAAGCCCTAGGGAAGAGGAACTACGTTTATTTCTGAAGGAAATTACGCAGACAGTGTTAGAAAATAATTTACACTTAATTGCGACAATATCACCATCAACACTGCAAGAGCCGTTTGGGGACAACTTTACACGGTGGCAAGAAAGTCTCCTGTTACTGCTGGCTGTGGTTTTTTATTGCACAGAATTTAAATGGAACCCCCCGAAGTGAATATTCTTCAGCTTTATTCTATCTATGCAATTCACGCTGCAGGGCTGACCATTCGAGCATGACAGGCTGGCAGCCAGAGGAATCCCAAAGGCTGGGTGGGGTCCTTTCCATCTGACTTGAGCAGACCACCCTTGAAAGAGACGTACTATCCGCACGTGCATCCACCACAGCTATGGTAACACAACGCCCGACATGCTTACTGTGTAACATTGCATTGTTATCATGTATATAGGTCAGTCATACAGGTGGTCCTGGCACGAACACTGGGTATCCCGTTTGATATTACTCTTATTATCATGTATATAGGACATTCATACAGGTGGTGGTCCTGACTCGAACCCTGGGTACACTGTGTAATATTACTCTTATTATCATTTATATAAGACATTATGGGAGATATTCTCAACGAAGTGGCGGTGAGAGGCATTAGCCTTCTGGCTCCATGCCTCTCTCCGCCACTTCGGAAACGCCAGGCTGCACCCTATTCTCAAGAATGTGGTGCATTTCTCCTCGTTTCCCCACCTTAAGACCAGGATTTTTCTGGTCATAAAATACAGAAAGTTAAAACCTGTTAAAGAACAGGGCAGATATTAAACTTTTCATCATAGAATATACAGCATTTAAAGTTATTGTACATTCGTATTGGCTAAAATAGCCCACCCCCGGGTCCATCACGTACTGAAGTCGCACTCACCGGTGGCCTAATATTCAACTTACTTCATTCCACCTGTCTAGTCTAGTGGGCCCAGAACATGAGGGTTTTTTTCAGAGCGAAAACAGTAAAATTATGTTTCACCGTATTCCCATGCAAAAACACCTTCATTTAAGGTTCACAAAACGTCAGTTCTGCTTTACATTATAAAAGTGTTGACTACATCCCAACACTAAATGGTGCTGCAGTACAGCAGATCGTGCAGAAAATGCCCCAGAGTCCAGCTGTGAAGCACAATATTACCCAAGATTCCCTGTGATTGCTTCCTGTAAGGCTTCATGCGCTCATAAATTATAACATGCTGCATTGAAGACGTCCCGCAACACTGATCAACCTTATAGTAGGCCGCGTGCAGTGACAGTTCTCGTTTAAAAAGAGGGAAAAACAAACAAAAAATATATAAACTATTGAAAACATCAAAAACACCACAGCGAGGCTGATGCTGCACCTGGCCACATCGAAAAATACATTTATAGGGCATGTTGATCACGGGGTAGGTCAATTGTCTAAAGCACTCGTAAACCTTATGCTTCTTTTAATGAGATGATGGGTCCTTTTCCAGCTTGTCGCCAACGTAAAGAAGATTGACACTTCAATGGTAGATGTAAATCTGCTTTTATTCAAGTACAAGGACATCACTTTAGCCAACACCAACAGCTTTAGCTCCTACCCAGCCTCTCATCACTTCTCCTTTTTCCTTTCAACCCGCAGGTTGTGGAACCTTATGACATGTCCCGTGACATAGCATTTTGTCATAGCACAGGAAGCAGGATAAGGTAAATACCCCAGAATTCCCTTATAGGTGTCTAAGTGGCAATTCCTGAACTAAAAGGAGTAGCATTACCACGTTTGATATGTTTGGAATGGTTCTAATAAATCCTGCTTACGGGTTTAGTTGGATTTTACATTACTATGTTAGGAAAAGCCACTTTTAAAAAGTGGACATTTCTCTGTGCTTATAACTCTAGCGTGGTTTTCTGCCCCTTGTCTTTCCCAAGCAAACGCCCCGTGAGTGCTTTATACTTCCACTTCCTTTTTCATCACTAAGCGCGTTGTGAACACATCGCTTATTCCCAGAGTCTGGGAAGTACTTGCTATTGCTCCCGACCTCTTTCAAAATCAGCACACGGTGAGCGCGACACCATGCCCCTGGGATCGGTGCGCCCTGGAAATGACTCACACCAATGTGGGTAGAGGTCACAAGCCCCCTTTTGCCTGAGAGGGTGCGCCATGAGTATCACAATGCCACCTCCTTTTCCAGAAAGCCCGCACCAGGACCACGTTGCCCGGCAACCCCCGAGCAATCCACTTTGCTGGCTTCACGCTACACACAAAGGGTGAGCCGATCCCCGAGCTGTGTCTCTGCTGGGCATGCTGCCAAGCCAACGAGGCATTTTCGGCACTCACGCCGGCTGATCCTCAGGAGGAGGGACCACATCAAGGAAAGCACTCCTGTGCAGCTGCCCCACAAGTTCAAGGGCTGCCACCTTTTGCTTGCTCAGCTGACTCTTCTCAAGCGAACATACGAGGTGTGTGCCCCCCTCCCCTCCATACCTGCTATAGCACCTGGGGCAATGGAGTTTATTCGCGATGGCCTTGCAGGGTAAGTCCTCAACAGAATATCCCCACTCCGGAATGGTTCTACTGGGGGATAATTACCGTAGCAAGTGGAGTATGCACACTGGTGATCCTGCGGTCTACAATGTGAGCCTAACTACCATATCATGTCTAATAGGAGCCCAGGTGTGCAGGCCCTACCATATCATAGTGATTTGTGTACTAATAATGGTCTGTAGTGTTTTGTTTATTACTTACTGCACTACCTGCCCTAAAAGTCATTGCATATTTTTTTTGCATTCATAACAAATACTAACTCAGTCAAGGCATTATCTACTGCGTTCCTTTGGAAGGTGTCTGGGGGCCTCATACAAGTACTGTAATGCTTATGTAATGCTTACTCTCTATCAGGCACATGCATCAACGTTTTTTGCGAGCGCAAACGGTGCGTTTTGCAAAAATCGGCTGTTTGAGCCTGCAAAAAGGCCTTTTGCGATGCAGCAAAGTGTAAGGCACTCGCAATTTAAGAAATCGCAGTTTATTGCGATTTCTTAAATTAAGAAATCGCAATTTATTGCGATTTCTTAAATTGCGATTGCATTTAAGGAATCGCAATTTGAGATTCCTTGAATGCAATGCAGGTATCCCTTAGAAATAGCAAATCCGCTATTTGGGGCCGAAAAATACAGAGAAATTACTCTGGTCTGTATTTTGCAACAACCTTGAAAAATGCATTAAAGTGCATTTTTCAATGTTTCAGGTTACACACACACATGCCCTTGGGGCATGTGTGTTCGCAACATGGGTGAACATCACAATTTCAGGGGTGCAACAGGGTGTCATTTTGACACCTCTGCACCCTTGAAATTGCATGCGCTATTTGCGAGTTCCTATTGGTACTCGTAAATTGCGCATGCAATTTCCCATTCATTCCTATGAGCCTATAGGCCTCTAGGCTCATAGGAATGAATGGGAAGCCATTCCATAATTGTGACTCGCAATTTGCGAGTCAGAATTAAGGAATGTTTAGAAATAGCTATTTTAATAGCGATTTCTACATGCTTAGGGTTTTGAGAGTCCCTAATTGCAATTCCTTAATTATCGCAATTAAGGACTCGCAAAAGCCTGTGCATGTGCACTTATACCCCTTGTGAAATTATTTACTGATGTTATGATGCATGTCATATAAATCCTTGCATTGTCAGTATAACAAGTGTTATTCCAATATTTGGAGGATATGCACAGTATTTCTAATTCTTGTCATTTTGATCTATGTTTTTTGTAAAATATATGATTTATAGTTTTATATAATCCTGTGTGGAGTCTCTTTTGTGGTGTATTCATTGTGCTACTGGTGTTATTGTTTTCCACATATGCTTTACACATTTCCTCTGATGATAAATCTGCCTGCTCTGCCCCCCACTACCAAAGGGTGAGCACAGGTTATCTTTGGTGTGTAATTTACTTGCCCTGACTAGAGTGGTGGGTTCTGCATGGTTAAAGTGAATACCCTACTCTAACTAGAAACCCCATTGATAACAGGCGGCTATTTATCAACCGTGCAGGACTCTGGGATTCATCCCAGAATTTGAACGCATATCAGCGCCCATGTGGCAGAAAGAATTCCTCAAGTAAATAAAGGCTGGCATGTTTTAAGGCATGATGTGAATAACTACGCAGTCTATGAAGTGAAAAAGCTGGATCACAGCCACAGGACTTTAATTTGGAAGGATTTCTGATAGACAGCTAGGCTCATGGTTAGGAGTGAGTGCGCACTGTGAGAATGAGCAGGTTTAAAGAGCTAAAATACCCTTTCCTTTACGATGGGAAAATTAGAATGTTAGCTCAGTTAAAGAGGAGCAGAGTCTATCTCTCCCCTTCGACATTCGAATGTTCACTGGGTATAGAGCTGATGTCCTGGCTGACTGTGGGCTCCGGCGGCAAGTCGGCATCAGCCTTATATTTTTTTAAATGAGGAATATGAAGGGGTACTTCATTAAAATAGATAGCGGAACAGCCACCAACGTGCGGAATGGGAGCCCCGCTTGAGATGTGCACATCTATTCTAATAGAAGCTTAAGCAGGTTGGCCAAAAACTTGTGGGCCGGGGCCTCGATTTGGATTTGTAAACACAGAGAGCTCCAATTGGATCCTAAACGGAATGGCAACCTGCTTAAAGGCTGGGAGGGCCCGCTTTAGATGTGCAAATTCAGAAAGCACTAATAGGAGGCTTAGCGCTTCAAAAAGTTGTAAAATATGTGGGCCGGCATTGAAGGACAGGGATTCTATGCCTCAGTAGTTTGGTAAAGACATAACCAGGTCCCCACCGACCGTTGGGCAATCTGGGAGGGTTAGTTGTAAGGTGCACCCATAAGGAATTGTGAATAACTGAGAGCTTTGTTGAACAAAACATTTATGTTCACTTGAGTTAGCTCCAAGTGCATGTTGGTGATGCACAAATATATTGGATAAATTGATCTATATCATTGTCCTAATGTATAACATTTTTGCCCTAAGGAAGATGCTGCCCTATTAACTTATTTTCCGTACTAAGTGAAATGGGGTGGCAACGACTAATGTTGAGGATGCCTCAGCTCCCCCACTCAATGTCTTCAGTCTAGTGAAAGTGGATTCACTAGTAAAGAACTGAAACAGAGCCACCTCATGAAGAGTAAGCAGAGTATTAATACTAAAAATAAAATATACAGCCCATATGCATAGTGGGGTGGGAGGTATAGATGTAATACCATTTCCTTTAACCTCAGATATGTTTATCTATGTTTAGGGTTTGTTTTTACCTTTCGGAACCCTTAAAAGGGTGAGGCCTGTTGGGACAATAGAAACAACATACAGGTCCCAAAGACCATGCCTCACTCATTTAAAAGTGAGTGTAAGGTAGGTAAGTGGACCTATTTTTTTGTGTGAAAGCCGGTGAAAAAAGACAATAGTGGAACTTAAGGGGAAAACGTCTTATGCAGTTTCAGGACATAAGGTGGCAAGACAGGTGGAATGCTTCATTTTAGGCCACCAGTGCTTACCACTTCAGTATTTGAAGGACTCAGGAGGTGGGCTATTTTGGCCAATTCGAAGGTACTGTAGCTTTAGATGCTGTATATTCTATGAAGGGAAGTTTAATATTTGCACTGTTCTTCAACAAGTTTTAATTATCTGTGTTATTTGTGAGAGAATTTATATGTCGTCTTGAAGAAAATGATAAAAATCATAAGACCCATCGGAAGGCTTCAACTAGATGAAAAAAAAGACTTGATCTGTAAACACATCTGATATGATGGCTTATGATTTCTAGACCAAGTGTCATGTGTAATGTTGATACAGAACACTAATATGTAATATACCACTGGTGTTGTCTTTTTGTGTTTCTCCCTGAGTAGAATCTGTTTTTATGGTTTATGAATTGTATTAATTTATGTTGTGTCACATTGTGGAAAGGATTGTATGTTTTTTTTTTAACTGATACATCCTATAAGTAGGAACTGTTTTTAACGTTGCAAAGTGATTCAATCCTTTTTTATTGTACTATATGATCTGTATTTTGAATGTATGATCATTAGTAAAATATTTCACGTTTACCTAGTGTCTCTCTGTACTGCAGTGGTATTGAGGTTTGGCTGTTGAGGTTTGGATGTATATAGCACATGAGTGATCAGGTCCTGCCTGGGGTTGGATTGAATGTTGAATGTAATCCTGGTTCTGTACTTCTCAAGGAGAAATCTTCTTTTTACTCTTCTTCTGTAGTGTCCACAGGTTCAGGAGTGTACTGAAGAGTTGGTGTCTGAGGCTCAATGTTTATACTTGGTGGCTTCTTGTTTTAAGTGGAAGAAACTTCTAGAGGATTCCCTTTGAAGTGCTCAGGCTTCCTTCCTCCCCTGTCTTGGCTTCAGACTAACTACAGGGGGTATGCAATCCTTTGTGGTAAGGCAGGACACAGCCTATTTAGGTGTAATTGGGGCTGTGCATAGCTCTGCCCTTCCATCCTGCCAGTGATGGTCCATCCAGGCACATCTAAGCCCTCTATATTGTGTGGCTGTCTAGAAGGAATACACAAAGGCCAAACGCCAAATTCATCCAGTCACGTGACACAAAGACAGGTAAGCACTAAATGGTTAAGGCAGGAAAATGGCAACTTTCTAAAAGTGGCATTTTCACAATTTTAATTCAAAATCCGACTTTATCATAAAAGATGATTTTTCACTACTTTTCCAAAAGCACCAAACATGAACTATTTACCTGCTCCCATGTGGAACAGTTAAAAAATTTAATAAGGTAACTCCAATATTATCCTATGGGAGAAGCAGGCTTTGCAGTAGTAAAAAACAAATTTAAGAGTTTCGCACCACCAAGACACGTAAAACTTAAAAGTAAATGTTCTTCTTTTTGAATACATTGAGCTGTGGAATGTTTGTAGCCTACAATAGGCGTGACATATGTATTAAAAATGAAGGTCTGGGCCTGGCAAAAGGTTTATTTTTGCAAGTCAAAGTGGCAGTTTAAAACTCAACACTCAGGCTGCAATGGCAGGCCTGAGCCAGGCTTGCAAGGCTACTTAAGTGAGTGGCACAAGTGCTGCAGGCCCACTAGTAGCCTTTAATTTACAGGACCTGGGTACACATAGGGCCACTGTACCACAGACAAATTAGTAAATTAAATATGCTATGGTGTTGAAGCCAATGTTACCATGTTTTAAGGAGAGAGCACATGCACTTTATTACTGGTTAGCAGTCCTAAGGTCAGCAAAAATGTAAACAGCAAAAATGGAGGAGGGAGGCAAAATATTTGGGGAAAGACACTCCTAAGGCTGACAGGTCTAAGAATGAAGTTAAGCATTACAGTGCTGCATTAACAAACATCCTGGAAAATGGAGCAGTAAATATGCTCTCATATGACTTCTTCATTGCTTAAAAGAAGCAGAATACACTCGGCTGATAAAAGCTCATATATTTGAGATTTTTTACCTGGCATCTAATGCTATTGGGCTGTTAGAGAGGAGTCTGATTTATTTTATAACATTTTAGCCTAGTCATATACAGAAAAAGGAATTGAAAATTGTTGTCAGTCCTCTGATATTGCCATTTCAACATACCCTTGGTAATCACATACTTCAGAAATCGTAGTAACATAATAGAACACACCACTGATGGTAGGGTCTTATCTTAAGATTAGGCACAATGCGGCCAATGTGCAAATCAGTCACTCTGTTCCTACACTGATGCAGGAGTTGTCATACTGCTCCTGACCACCTAATCAGGTGAATCCTGTCGTAAAATCTCTTAGACAGTTTTCCATAGCACAGTACCGTAAGTTGTTTCATAATTGTAATAAGGTTTATGTTTGTGAGGCTGTTCGAAGATTGTAGCCCACAGATGGCTAAACGTTTCTGCTTTAAAGTCACCAAAGGGGGTTGAATTAAAACAGGACATAGGAGCACAATAAATCTTTTTATAAAAGGGACCAGTTACAGACTAGCAAGCTTGTTTTATTGTATCAGGGGTGCTGGCCTGTTCATCTACTCAACACCCTATTCTCAAGACTTGGCTTCAATGGCATTGCTTTTTGGTGGTTCAGATCATGTAAACGCTATGTATAGCTGCTCACCCAGATCTACCCACATCCGATCTGACCATATCTCTGTGACCTGTAGAATCTGAGGATTTCACAGCTCTGTGGCCTGTAAGATCATCACCTCGGCAAAGACAAAGCCTCGAGCACCAGCCACCACCCCCTGAAGACGTGTGGGTATAATTAGCCCCGGGCGGCTCAGACAGAAGCCGTATAATGCTGGGGCTTCACGTCAATCAGGGAGTGGAGAGCATGGTCACCCCACCCTTTCTCAATTCGTCACCGAGGGGTGAGTGCTTCCCTGTGACGAGTTGGAAAAGGGTGGTGTAGAGGCTGCAGGCAAGCGGGAAGCAGAAAAATTGAGTCTGCACACTCAGTCATCAACACTTTTGAAGAGACTGCACAGACTCGAGGTGTCTTATTCCCACGTTGCAGATATGCAGGACGCCATTTATAGCTCCAGTCAGATTCATGGCTTGGGGAGAAGCGGCGCATTGCAGATAGTGTATGCAGTCCAAAGTTTAAATGAAAGAGTCACCTAGCTTGAAACTTTCTCCCAGTCCAGATGATGCTCCGCATCCACGACAAGCAGGTAGGAAAAACTTAGCAGCTGGGAAAGTGTGTAAGCAATTTGCTCGGGCCGGCCGGTTTGAAGTAGTGACTTGCTGGCCTGAATTTATTTACTGTCCTCTAACTCCACGAGAGGCACTTTAAAATTAATGACACCTGTTCTTCCTTCCATTGCTTTCAGCAACTAAAACCTTCACTCTTTATGTTTTTACATAACTCTCTCCCAAATGCATATTTTCGTGCAACTCCCATAACTCCTCATCTTTCTCACAGCCGCTCCGGTCAAGTCAAAAGTGCAGTGTCATTTGCATACGGACTCCTCTGCAGTGCTCTTGCACTGCAGAGATGGAAGTCTTTGAAGTGCTTGTGCAAACGGAGACCTCTGCAGTGCTCTTGCAGACGGAGGCCTCTGTAGTGCTCTTGCAAACGAAAGAAGTGCTCTTGCAAACGGGGGCCACTGCAGTGCTCTTGCAGACGGAGGCCTCTGCAGTGCTCTTGCAGACGAAGGCCTCCCCAGCTCCCGAGGCCCCCTCCCTGGATTCTGTGCAATGACGATCAGCGCACCCGTCACGCTGTCGTCATTGCTCAGAAACCAAAACTGAAATGAGCCTTTAGGCTCATTTCAGTTTCACTTTCACCCCTGAGCACTTTCTACGTGCTCAGGGGGCTATCTCAGCCCCCTGCGCACATAGAAAGACGGGACAGGTATCATTGGAAAGGGGAGAATCCCCTTTCCAATGGTACCCCTCCCCAGTGGATCCCTGATTGGGGATCGTCCCAGGAGGCCGATTCCCAAGCAGGGATCCACCCCCTACACACCTGGGAGGGGGGAGCAGCCCGTTGGGCATGGGCCTTTGCTCCCGTATTGGGCACAATTCAGTCTTTCTGCTCCCCCGGGTGCAGATGGGGCTGTAGCCCCCAATCTGCCCCCCCGGGGAGGAAGAAAGCCCACTAAACACCAGGGATTTTTTTTGCACCATTTCTTTTAGGGTGGGGGCTGCCTGAAACGGGCATGCCAATGCTACCCACCCCCCCCCCCCGCCACCATTACAGCCTCTCTGCCCCCCCCGGGAGGGGCAGAAAGTAAACTTGACGCCAGGGACTTTTTTTTTGCGCAATTTTTTTTAGGGTGAGGGCTGCCCGAAACAGTGGAAATTTGGGGTTCCACGCATATTCAAGAGATTTCCACTACAGAAATGTGAGGAAAATTTGTTTTTTTTGACAATTTTGTAGGTTTGCAAGGCATTCTGGGTAACAGAACCTGATGAGAGGCAGTCAAGTCACCCCATCCTGGATTCCCCTGGGTGAGTAGTTTTTAAAAATGTATAGGTTTGCTAGGTTTCCCTAGGTGCCGGCAGAGCTAGGGTTAAAAAAGTACAGCTAGGCACTTTGTCAAAAAAGGGTCATTTTTCACTGTGAAATTGTGGTGTGTCCAAGTTGTGTTTTGCGCCGTTTCCTGTCAAGGGCTCTAGGCCTACCCACACAAGTGAGGTACCATTTTTCTTGGAAGACTTTGGGGAACGCGGTGTGTGTGGAAATTTTTGGAGCCACACAGATTCCAGAACTTTCCACCACACAAATGTGAGGAAAATGTGTTTTAAAAAAAAAAGTTTTTAGGTCTGCAAGGGATTCTGGAGTGCCGGCAGAGCTAGGGTTCAAAAAGTACAGCTAGGCAGTTTGCAAGAAAAGGGTAATTTTTCATTGTGAAAATGTGGTCTGTTCACATTGTGTTTTGAGCCGTTTCCTGTCGTGGACCCTAAGCCTACGCACACAAGTGAGGTACCATTTTTATCTGGAGACTTAGCGTAATTCAGATTTGTAAAGCAACTGTTATCACCTATTGAAGTAATTTTGAAAAATGATCGATAATTCTCATGCTAGTATGAGTATTCCCAATTTCAGAAATGTGCAAATATCTACTGTTTCTAAACTCTATATTTTGTTCCCATTTCAGAAATACATAGGTGTCTTTCATTCCGACTTTTCCATGTATACATTTTCCCAGAATAATTGCTATATAATAAAAAACCATTGCAAGTCACTGCTTAGTTTTTGGCTCTGGGTTCGTCTGGTTCTTGGTGAACCTACAACTCCAATATATCCCCACAACCAGTAAGGTCCAGCGGATGTAACGGTATATTGCTTACAAAGAGCTGTCATAATTAGAAGAAGTTACAGGTGAAAACGTTGACACAAAAGGCAGTTTTTTTCAACTAATTTTCAATTTTTCCTATATTTAACTGTTGGTTTCTAAAAAAAAACCTTGATGGATCTACACAAATGACCCTTGCTGAATTCAGAATTTTACCTACTTTTCAAAAATGTATATCTTTCCAGGATCCAATTATTGCTTTCACACCCATGTCTACCATTAACTGGAAGGAGGTTGAAAGCACAAAAAATAGCAAAAATAGGCTATGTCCCAGAAAAATGCCAAAATGCAAAAATTTCGTAGCGCGCGCTGCATCGCATTTTGCGATGCAGCGCGCGCTACGAAATTCGTTTTATTTATTTAATTGTTTACTTTCCTGCAATTATCCATATTCCGTTTTTTAGAAATCCCCACCCTGCCCCTCCCCCGCCCCGCCTTACCGCCCCACGGAACTCCCTCCACGGGCCGCGGCTGCGTCCACGTGCTCACTTCTGTTGTCCTCCCCTCTACCTCACCTTTTTTCAGCTGTCAGTTTCTTTGTGGCGAGGTGCACTATATAAATTCCCATTCATGCACACATAAATACATAACTACACATACAACTTTCCAAGAATAACAAAAAGGCTCCTACAAACGCCTCAGACAAGCCCTTCTATCGTTTTTGCTTCAGTGTCTAGGAGAACTGCTGAAGGTAGTATTTCTGTCAAAGGTAATCAGTACACTCTTGGGCGTCTCTCTCCTATCCGTCAAGGAAAAAAAAAAAAGTTAATCCCGTTTGAGCACTTTGATTTAGGCTTGGCATAATAATCACCTTCAAGCAACCAAGGGCAAACAAACATCTAGCTTAATAAAAATACAACGTTTGGAAAACACATTTCGGCTTTTACGCATTTAAAAAAACAATTACTATCAGAATTGAATTTTCTTCATTTTAAGTCACAAAGCTGATTGTCAGCAGTTATCATGAAATGTACATTTCCTCTACACAGATGACAAGAGAGGTGTAATTTATCAATAAACACATTTCAGATGCATCTGGCTTGCAGTTTTGTCAGAGTCGTGTGTATATGAGTCCAAAATATGCATTACAAAAAGTAAAAAAACCCTGTAGAACAGGCACATGTGGTGAGAGTCTTACAACTGCCATTGTGTTAGTGCTGCTTAACAGAATTTAGCAGTATTTGGATTGCGATTTCTTTCTACTCTGATAGGACAATGGGGCATATGCATCAAGCATAATTTTTGTCTTCACAAACTGGCTGCTTCGCAGAATCAGCCCGTTTGCAAGCGCAAAAAAAGCTTCAGATACAGCAAACCCTATTTTGCGATTCGGTAACCTGTTACCAGATCGCAAAATGGGTTTGCAATTCACTATTAGGAAGGGGCGTTTATAGGACGTCCTTTCCTAATACCGAATCGCATTGGTATGAAGGAATGTTTTGTGACTGAAATGCGGTCGCAAAACCTTCGCATTTTACCACCTATAACCCATTTGCAAATGGGAAGGGCCAAGGGACCCCTTCCCCTTTGTGAATGTTTGTTACAGCATTTTTTAAGAGCAGGCAGTGGTCCCACAGACCACTGCCTACTCTTAAAAAATGAAAAGATAACTTTTCATTTTTGTTTTGAAACGCATCCAGTTTTCCCTTAAGGAAAACAGGCTGCATTTAAAAAAGAAAAAAGTCACAGACATGGTGGTCTCCTGACCCAGGCAGGCTACAATCCCTGTGATTTTTGCGATTCCTAGGGGGTCGCAAATCGCAACCCACCTCATTAATATTCAAGAGGTAGGTCATTTGCGATCCCCTAGGAATCGCAAAAAGTGTTCAACACACTTTCATGCATGCCGTTTTGCAATTTCTTAATTGCGAATCTCAAGGATTCTCCATTAGCAAATCGCAAAACGGTTGCTCCATGAATCTGGCCCAATGTGTTTAGCCATTTCATGAAGTGCAATCCAAGCTCTTGGAGACACATCCCACACTTAAATATGATGTCACCCTCTAACGTCACTATAGGTTACCGGTCATTGCCCCCTTATGTACTCTGAAAGCATGTGCAGGAAATAGATTTTGTGACAGTAGTTTTCCAATAACTGCTTCCAAATGAGATGTGTGCTTGCCTATATGTGGTGTTTAATCCCAGTGTGTTTCTGCTACTGCCATGGAGAAACTCTTACAGATTTAAGATGCAATTTTAGCTAGGATTCGCTCCATGTTTGTTTATTTTCCATGGATATCCTGATGACCTCCTCTGAATGCACCCTTCATAGAGATAAATTGGACACCCGTGGATTAGAAGGCTATCCAGCATCCTATCAATCCAGAATTGGAGTTTGTTTTTTCAAGAAATGTTTTTTTATTTTAAAGTAAGTGGAGAGCCCTTCATGATTTGCATGGCTGTTGTGTGAGTTATGGATTGGGAAGTTACCACCAGCTGACACGTCAATGTTTAAAATGTTGATTTGTAGCAATACCTGCAATTCAAATTCGATTTGTAAGTAAAGATTAACACACACATATACATTAAGTTTATATTTGCAATGGGTATTTTTCATTTATTGTTTTTTTGCACGCCCATGTATGCTAGCTTTAGCTTGAAGTATTTTAAATTGTTTATGAATTTTGCACATGACAATTTTTTTGCTTGTTAAAAATAATAACAAAAAAGAAGTTTCAGGCTAGCCAGGGCGAAATCTAACCGGTCTCCTAACGCTTGTTCTTTTGAAGAAAAGTTGCCATTGATGAAAAGGAAAACATGTTCGATAAAATTAATTTACGAATTGGCTATACAAAGTGCACAACTATGTTCTATTTTGGTTTTGACTATTTTATAATTATTCAAGGGTAATGAATATATTCTAAAGGTGATTTTCCATGATTCAACAAAGGTGGCTTATTGTATGGCGCATCTGCAAGTGTGCACTTCCCTCTTCAGGGAACTAGCCATATAGTGCAAAGTGTTATTTCGGAGGCGGTCAGTCAGTGCATATTTTGTTTAACCCTTGGCAGGCAGTCTAAAGTGCTTGCACGATTGACCCAACACCGCTGTACCTTGCCGTCGGCCTCCTTGCCTTTTGATGTATATGACATCTCTCTTGGATTTAAACAATACACACCACCCACATTAAACCCTGTCTGCATTGCATTGGGTACGGGGTGGGAGTGGAGTTCTTCACAGTTCACTTTTAGGATAATTCATTGTCTGTACAGAGAACGTACCTCTCCTCGTGTTATTTGAACAACAGAATGATTTGTGGAACACATCAAACCATTTTCTGAGCCGGGTGGGTCCAGCATTTGCCTGTGTAATGCTGACCTCACATTTCTGAAAGTGACTTTCACTTAATGAACTGTGCACTGCGAGCAATCCTTGTATTAGCTTTGGCAACCCAGGAAGAATTATTTTATGGGATCCTTCCCGCTCCAGGTTCATTAAGCAATTATCTACTTTTCTTTATTTATTCTGCCTGATAATGTCTGTAGGAAGTGTTGTCTTTTAACAGGCAGAGCTAAATTGGAAGCAGATATGGCCTGCATATCCAAGAGGTTCATCTCATGCCTGACAGCTCTCCGCAGGAAGACAGGGGCTGCATCAGAGGGATAAGCCGCGCTGCTCTGGCCCAGGAAGCCTCTTTCTGGGAGTGAATTATAAGGAGAGGTCGCCGGACCCACCCTGCTCAGACACGTCTTCTTATTTATGAAGCTTTAATCTACAGCCCCTGCATTTCCAGCCACTGCCTCAGCTATCGGTTTCCCTTCTCGATTAGGGCTGTATTTATCATGGGAGGTGGTAAGCACAAGTGATGAATACACTTTGATAAGGAGCGTTGGCTAAGCCAAAATGTCTGGCTTTACTGTAGTGCATGAAGAGACCCACAGCACAACAAGCGCACATGCGTGTAGAGACAACCTGAACTCAGGTAACAGATAGGCATACATGCCCACAGAACATAAACTAGCCCAGAGGCACAGACAGCACATATACATTCACAACATTCATACAGGTGCCCGTGAACATCGATGCAAGCAGAAATGTATGCACCGTTACCAACTCCACCTGCCCTTTGACCCGGACAAACACATCCTTAACAGCAAATATCACACACATTCTAATGCTGACAGCAGTTATTCAGTCTAACACTGCTCAAACTCATGGGCACGTATTCATTCACGACTCTCACATTCACCTTCCGATTATTGGTCCTTATGCCTCACATCCCTCCCTTCCTCACATGTTTCCTTCTCATTCCCACTCCTCCCCGCACTATGGCTAAACTATTGTACCATGCTGTTATGCCCACTCCTGTAAGATTAACTCAAATACAGTAAAAGACGTGATGGCTTCTTAATGTAAAAGAAATAGTCAACAGTCAAAGTTGAAGATGGAGTGAACCTAAATTATGACCACCACAATACCCCAGCAATTTTGTGCACCATGCCAATATGATCAATTCCTTATGCATCGACCTATTCAGATAAAGGATGGCCACCACACCCCCACAAACCCAAACCACCCCACAGAAGTGAACTTATAGCAGTATAATGGCAGTAAACTAAAAACTACAGGATGTTAATTTTAAAGAAAAAATATATATCAAGGCAACAAGTATTACCTCCGGGATGACACAGCAGACATTGAGAAAATATCTGCAACCTTTCAGCCCTTTGAGACAGCAGCAGGGTTGAGAGTAAACTGGACAAAATAGTACGTCTTGTCCTTGTGATGAGCTACGCCTCCCCAGGCCATCCACCTAGGCAGCACACAATTTGCATGGTCTGCGGCTGCAGTCCACTATCTCGGCATTCGCCTGTACCACACACAACAGGATCTATTCAAGGGCAACTTTAATCAAGCCTATACAGCTATCAAATACCAAATCCTATTCTGACAGCGCTTACCCATTGCCCTAATGGGAAAAAACGCCCTCTCCAAAATGATTGTTCTCCCACTCCTGCTATCCTATTTTGTTAATATACTGGTGTATCCCTCCAGGTAATTAATCTGGGGCTTAGATTTAATGCTTGGAGATCTGCTATGGGACAGAAAGTGACAACAGGTATCTCTAAACAAACTACAGTTATTGGTGGGTCAGGGTGGCCTTAAGTTCATCCTTTGAGTCATACTACCTCAGCGTTCAACTTCAATGTGTGTCTCACTGGTTGGTGGGCAAGAATTTTTCATAACCAGCAACAGTAATTTTCCCCTTCCCTGGGCATTCTTCTCCAGCTAATGCAACTCTCAGTTAAAGTAAATCACTCCTGGTCTTTACATGTTGGGTGGCCCAGAAGTGACTCACCAGGATCTTCAAATTGACGCAACATGGTCAACACTACTCCCTCAAGGTCCCCTTCCAATTACTACCAAGATTCCTCAAGCTCCTATACATCCAACCACCGATCCACATGGCATGCTCAATCCATAAAGACTATGGGGGACCTTTTTCAGGGTGGCCAACTGCTCACATTTGACCAATTGGTCCAAGAAAATGACATCCCCCATGCCAGTGCCTGCTTTAAGGACAATTGCTGGCCACGTTCAGTGCTCTGTGGCACTCAGTAGATGAAGAGACGATCACACATGTAGTCATATACACACTAACTATCATCGGGCTCAGGACTCCATCAAGTTACATGGTTGTATAAAGCCACCAGGTAACATGTGGGGGCCTTCCTTACACACCTCCGTCAAGCATGGGAGGAAGATCATATGTGTCCCCTACATGATACTGAATGGCACATGGCCCTAAAGTTCCCCTAATGCATCTCTCATAATCTGCGCTTCAAGAACATGCAGTAATGATACCACACAGAGCATACCTTATACATCTACGCTTAATCCATATCTTCTCCACAGCACACTTAACATACATCAGATGCCAGTCCCAAATGGCGGCCTTCAACACATGCTATGGTAGTAGCTAAGTATAGCCCACTATTAGCACACCGTACACAACACCTTAACAACCACAACAGAGCTCACCACACTGAACACGTGACCATCTTTAAATGGGAAAGGAACCACAAAGTCTGAGCACGCTTTGCCAACCTTGCTCTACTACTGGCTAAGCGTACCTTCATCCACACTGGAGAGCCTCGCAGTCCCCAGTGGTTTCCCAGTAGTACTGAGTGCTCCTCTACTGGGGGGAAGCAGATAGCATTGCTTTACACTGGGAAGACCTAACATCTACATAAGCTGCCCAAAGCAGCAGCTTGGGACACCATGCTCACTCAATTCCGAGAACTGACCTGAGAAGACCTCCCTTTCACATGAGATCACTTAAGCAAGGCATACCTACCAAAACCCTGCGAACTGTTCACAGCCCCTTCTCATTGTCACTCTACATGCCTTGATACCCCCTCTCCCCTGATCCAGGAAAAAATGAGGCTGCCAGATTAGCCTCCCCTAATACTGCCAACCTCCGGGACCCCTCCATCCACACTCGTGTCCTTTCCTGAGCTCTACCTAAAATCCCCTGCTTGTGCTCTCCTTCCTGTGAACTCCTTCCCATTGCAACCCTCCTCATTCCTCCCTATCTCATCCACTGATCTTTAGAGGATTACACACTTTGCTACCCAGCAGGAAGCCACTGGAACAAGTTGAATTCAACCTTCTAAAACTAAAACATCCCTCCAGAGACTGGTTCCCCAAAGATAGCCATGCTACACAGCTGCGATGTATTTATCAGAATACTTACAGCATGGTAATGTTTGAACTGCAGTTGACGCCTCAAACTGTTCTACATGATGGCTAATTTAGCCTCTTCACCCTGCTATGCTAGCTTCTATTATTCTACTATGTTAAAACCCTCAATAAAAAAAAAAAAATTTTTTTTAAATGAAGGCACCAAGTATATCACATCGTAATCCAACTTGGGAGATGACAGTAAAGGGACGAAGAGAAAAATACGTACCTCATAAGGTAGACAGGCCCAAATGCTCAACCCAAAGCATCAATATTGGTTGCTGATGTGAAAAGCTAGTACAACGATATTATCCATCTAGCATATAAGGGCAAACAACCCATATGTAACAAGGGCTTGAGTAAGTGCTGGGAACCATTTGATATCACAAATCAAAGCCTTCTTAAGCACTCTCTTGAACTTGAGACATATTATATCAACTTAGAGACACCTACAATGTCCTTTACTTTTGATATATTGAGTGCGGTCATCTGGCTAATTTATTCTTCCATGCTTTAAGATATTGTGGCTTAAAAAATCACTGTCCTGCTATATTTGCAAAAGTATTATACATTTTACCCCGCCACCTCGGTAGAGGAAAGGGCTATATAATTATGAAGTGCTGATTCAGGAACAAGCTCTAGAAAGTTAAACACCTGCTTCTGGATATTCGAGATGCATGCATAATTGCATAATACACATAAGTGTATATATATATATATATATATATATATATATATATATATATATATATATATATATATATATATATATATTCACTTAAAAAACTATAGGTTTCACACAAGTTATAGTTAGCTGTACATTTCACTCGTAAAAAACCAATGAAATTCCAAGTTATAGTTAGATCAGGTAACTATAACTCGCGCGCCCGCAATGCACTGCTGATGACGTCACATATTACATCACTTATGACATGGTCAGTGACATCACTCATGACATCAATGATGACATCTGAAATGACACATTGTGCATTGCGGTCGCGCAAGTTATAGTTACCTGATTGCGCGACCGCAATGCACAATGTGTCATTCAGATGTCATCATTGATGTCATGAGTGATGTCACTGACCATGTCATAAGTGATGTAATATGTGACGTCATCAGCAGTGCATTGCGGTCGCGCAAGTTATAGTTACCTGATCTAACTATAACGTGGAATTTCATTGGTTTTTTACGAGTGAAATGTACAGCTATCTATAACTTGTGTGAAACCTATGGTTTTTTAAGTGAATTTGCAAGGTTTTGTAAATGCTAATTCCTAACTATAACGTGTGTGAAACCTATGGTTTTTTCAGTGAATATATATATAGTTATCGATACGTTATAGTAATGAGCTCTATAGCCAACAGTCGTTTGCACCCTGTCCAAGTAGGGACCCACACTCTCTTTAGTCAGGGTAAGTGTAGTACACACTAAGTTTACCTGTATTCAACCCCTGTGAGCCTGGCTCAGAGCAGGCAGGCTGAACTAAAGAGGTACTGTGTAAAGTATTTGTGTACACAAACATTTTGGCGGGCTCATAGCTTCCTTTTTCATACATGTAAGTCACATCTAGGGATCCCTAGAGTAGGCCCTGGATGGCACAGAAAGCAGGGTGCGATGTACCTAAAAAGTGGGACATGCACTTTTCAGTTTTACATGTTCTGATTACACAAAACACTTAAATTCATTTTTCACTGCTGAAAAGCTTACCTCTCCCTACTGATAACATTAGTTACCTTATTATAGCCTTATAGCCCGCCGTAGAGGGCTATACCGACTATTAAAGGCCCTCACCCACGTTAAAGGCCCGAGCCATAGGCGAGGGACTTTAACAAGGGTGAGGGACTTTAATAGCGGTATAGCACTGCTACGAATGGCTATTAGGCTACTAGAAAATTCTGCCACTAGAGGGCAGAATGTTCTAACAAATAAAACAAAGTCTTCTAGAAGTTCGAGGGGATTTAAATCCCCTCGAGCTTCGAGAAGCCTTTGTAAAACATTGGAATGTTGCTCTGCGGACCTTTACCGGCCCGTAGAAGCAGGGAGCACTCCATTGTCTTCAATGGAGCTCCTAACACTCCAATGTTCTAATACATTTCATAAGTGTAATTTCTAAATGAAAACAGGTAGCCAGTTCATGTTTGCTGTTTTTCAACTGGTAATGAAAAATCCTAACTTATGGGAATGTCACATTTTTAGGGTTACAATTTTGAAAATACAATTTTTAGAAAATGTGTATTCTCCTGCCTTAGCCATTGATGCTTGCAGCCTATCTCTGGGTCTCGTGGCTGGGTATCATCGACAATTGTGCTTTGTGAATCCCTCCTAGACAGCCACACACAATAGGGAGCTTAGGTGTGTCTGGGTGGGCCATCACTGGCAGGATGGGAGGATAGAGCTGGGCACTTCCCCACTTACATTTGAATAGGCTGAGTCCTGTCTCCACACAAAGGGCTGCATACCACTGTAGTTATTCTGGAGCCAGGACCAGGAAAGCAAGGCACTTCAAAGGCATGCCTATAGAAGCTTCTCCCCACTTCAAAGACACAACTTGGTGTGAATACTGGACCTCAGACACCAACACCTCAGTCCACTTCTGGGCCTGTGGATACTCTGCCAGGAGAAGGACTGCTGGACTTCTGCTCTGAAGGTCTGTTGCCCTGCTGTGATGACTTGCTGCCCTCTTGCCTGGATGAGAAGGACTGCACCCGCATCTCTTAAACTCTGGACCACCAGAGTGACTCTAAGAGCTAGTTAGCTGGCTTCCTGACTGACTTAAGCTTCAGGGAAAGAAAGCTCCAACAACCTTTGAACCCAACACCTGGACTCTACCATCTCTGAGTTTACCCTGCCAAGTGGTGCCACCCTAATCCTAAACCCTTGGAAGTGGGCCTAAGGTAGTTGGCCAGCACCTGTGGATCCAGCCAAAAAGACACATCTCCTCTGCTGTGGCGCGCAATCCCAAGCAGAACCAATGCAGCACAGTTGCTGTATGGATTGGACCCATCGCAAAGACCTGCATCTCCTCTGCAGCTCGCAGGCTCTATGGAACCACCACTGTACAACACATCCTTGTGGCAGGCCTGGGCATCCCTTGGTGACGGCAGCCTTGATGACGATGCAGTACTCTGCATAACAGCCTTGCAGTTTTGCCGTTACCGATGCATCATCCCGACTGCGCGATGTATCCTTGAATACTGGATTTCGCATCGCAAGCCCTCATGAACCGGATCCTCGAAGATGACAACTCGCATCACAACCTTCCTGCAGCTCGGAATGGACCCATTGCTTCGACTGCACAACGCATCCTCGGCGCAGATCCTTGTAACGCTCCACAAATATGAGGGATCAAATATGCTATTCTTAGGAGACTAGTAGAGGGACCATTGCTGTTATCGTCATCGGTCATCTTGTAATTGTATCTTGTAATTGTATCATTTTATTGTTGAGGAGAAGAAGTGCTGCATTGTAGCACTGTAATGTTTTCACATCCACATACCAATAAAAAAGTGTTACAAAAGAAATCTCCCCCTCCCCGACCATTTCTTGCAGTATATTGAGTGAATGGAGTCGACTACATTTTCACATAGTTTATCACTACACTGACAGAAATATTATATAAAAATAGTTACATAGGTATGAAATCTTAAAATTGTGCAACAGAGCAAACCTTGGTTAACAAAAATGATTCTTTTTATCCATATATGGACAACTGAATTACTTTTAATTGAAGGGGGGTTAAGTTGATCATTCCTTGATAATGACATTTCAACGTCGTTAATTGTGATTTAATCTCGGTATCATGTTATAAAGTTTGTGACCATCATACCTGCTGTTTTAAGAAACACCATTTGATTCAGCTACAAATATTAAATGAAAGTTAGAAATGTTGGATGTCTTTGTCAGTCACTTGAAGCTAGTCTTATCATTTTAAATAAACTTAACACAAGGAAGTAATAAAATGCCAGAACTGGGGGAACCCAAAGTTTGATTTAATATTAACATCACAGCGAAGTTACTTTCTTCATAAGAGCAGAAGAGAGAAATATTCAGTTTTGCGATGGATTTATTATTCCAAGAGATTGAAACTGCTGTTATTGAAAATTGAGCTACCCTAATGTTATCAATACGCAGTTTATGTTTCTTTCAAATAAAAATCTCTTACAAATATTATGAAAAATATCCGGATATTCTTTGACTCCAGGGAAGCTGGACCATAGAAAGACATAACAACTTTCACATTATTCCTGTTATATTTTTGAAGCTGTTTGAAAGGCGAAATATGAGCCTTCATTATTACCACGAGCTCAAAAAACTTGTTAGTGCAACGTTGGCTCTGCAAACATTGAGAGTAAAGGGCATTTTGGCCAAGGCACACATTCTGTGGGCAGTTTACGAAAACGAGTTGCTCAAATTTCCAGTCTGCAAAGGTTTGTAGATATAGAGAGAAATAATAGAAAAAAAGCTGAAATAACCTCTACTTCGTGAAGAAGTATTTGGATAATTCTAATCTCAGCACATATTTCAAGCAGCCTAATTCAATACTAACAATTTTCATGGAATTATGCTTTAACAAAATATAGATAATGTAAATCTTAATATGACTTGCCCTGCTTTGTTTTAAAATAAAATAGTGACACGTTCTGTTTGTTAAAAAAACATTAGATTTTTTTCTTCTGAACAATGCAATTTAGTAGACAAAATTTCCAGGCTCGTGGATAAGAGCCTAGATTTCAGGAAAACAACTAGGGCCAACGAAGGCCAGTGAGAAGGCTGGGTTTTGACAAGAAGGTATTGTGATAAATCATATACTTCTATGGTGCTCCCTCGTTTTTATAGGTTTTGGTCATCTTTATTTGTTACCTCTGTTGTTGAATGAGGCCTGCTGTGTGGGCCTCTGGTCCAGGTGCCCTGCAGAAATGGTGAGTCAGTCCCCTTTCAGGGCAGCTTTTGCACGTTGTGCCAGGACACCAATCTGACAATTATTGGTGTAAAATATTGGCTTATATACATGGTAAGATGTATATAATTGGTCTGTGCCACCCAGACAAGTTCTAGAGGTGCGGAATGATTTTTGTAAGAACATCCAAAAGTGTCCAAAAGTGTCTCACTTGGACTAGAGCACAATGAATTTGACCCATAACTACACAGCAGCCTCGCTCTCCTTCGAAGAAGGATATTCTGATCTATGGTCTGGTGGAAATTGACACTAAAATATGTATGTATGTAATTTATCATGGAATGATAACACTGGGTACCAAAATATATTTTCTTTTTAGCTTCTGAGTTATGTGGCATGTGTGATTTTCACAGCCAGAGTAAAATAATTAATTAGTTGTACCTCGTGGTCTTGAGACAAACAAGGTTAACACAAATGGATGAAGTAGACAAGCTGGTTTTTCTCAGGCTCAGCTACTGTACACAATAGCCAGTAAGTGAGCCGAGGAGTTTGGATATGAATAGGGATTCTTTGGGCTTTTGCCTGTGACATATCTTTTTATCAGTGATGCTAGAAGGTGCTGGAATTCTGATTTAATTTGAAAACGCAGCTTTGTTACCTTGAGAGATTATCCATAAAACACTGTTACCGAATACAATCCACATAACCCCCGTGGCTATATAGGAGTACACACTATAAACCTAAATGCTGTAAAACTTTTCAGGTATGTTTTTAGGGTACTTTAGCCACTGGATTTCCAAAATAGGCCTGAGAAGAATGAAAGATGTCTTTTGACTACTATTTCTGGGGAAAAGCTATGCTGCCAGCCAGATGAAAAATGTAAGAATTATTCTGTCTTCAAGACTTGTTCCAAAAACTGACACAGTTTGCTTGATGAATAATCTCTCCAAGTCATGTGGGTCTAGGTGCTTGCATGGTAGGGAATAAGCTGCCTCAGACTGCAATGAGATAACGTACTAAAACGTTCTGTATCGAGTTAAGGGTGTAATCGCATTTATAGAGATGAGTTATAGCTTGTTCAGCAATAAGTACACTTAACAAATCTGCACCACTTATGGTGACATATGTGCGCTTGACCAATGTGCTATCATTACTTTTAGTGATCTGAATTTAGCACTTGCCAATAGTCTGACTGCATATGCTCAATTGCAAGCCATTTGATCTTGTGATCATACTTTCATTTGATTCATTTAGGCACTGGAGCTAAGGGCGAAACTGCCACAAATAGGTATCCATCAGTCTTTGTCTCACATGCCTTCCCAATGTGGTTTCATGGTGTAATGGTTAGCACTGTAGACTCTGAATCTACATGCCTTCCCTACTGTAGAGGAAGGAGGCACACTTTGCAGGAGGTCCATCTGCCACAGGAATGCCTTCTGAAAGCAAACCCTATAGAGGGTGTTGGATGGGGTCCCATGCTGATATCTCATGTATGCCACAGGTGGCCAAAAAAGTGAAAAAACGTGAATTTCTTCATGTCGTGTGAGAAAACTCTCAGTGCACCAAGCACATTTATTTATGTTTTTCAGACTGGAAACCCTTATTTTGGACTGTATTTCAATGGGTGAGGCAGGCTCTATATTTACCAGATAGGCTGCTGCAGGGATGGTGGAGGAGTGATGCCCACCAATCGTATAGTTTGTCAGCCCATCCACCAAACTGTGCCATAGGCTTTTTGTTTAAACAATGCTATTTTTCATTTACTTTACTGCACTGATGTTCACATTTGTTTAATGGGTCACTTTCCTTGTTGTATAAATGTTAAACCTTCAGTGGATTTCATCATTTTTTTAAAGTTTTATCTAAACCTACTGTGGATCCTTAAATTGAATTATTGAACAAAACACATTTTCCAAGCCAGGGTTACCCTTAGAGAAAGCTGTTTGCCTTTCAACTCCCACTGTTTAGCCATGATGGGGGCCTAGTCAGCTTATATTAAGACTTTTTATTTCTCTCTCTTCAACAGACAAAGTTCATTCAGGCACCATTAAAGGGAGGAAAGTATGGGAGACATGAAAGATGGATGATGAATGTATAGGAATTCAATGCTGGAGTGTTAAGCCTTTAAATTGTTAATGAAAGATGACATTTTTGGCATTTCAGAGGTTTAAGAAATTACAGGCACAGATGGATATCAAAGATGTTATACGTTGTCAGTCAGGATCACAATACAATGGAACAAAAAAGGCACAATTTGTCATTTCTGAAAGATAAAAAAAGAATGCCGTTTTTAAATGTAGAGAAAAGGAGTAAATGGAGTGAGTGTTGGTCAGAAGGAATAAATATCACGACAACATTTAACAGTCACGCCAATTTCTTTTGTTCAGTATTTTCATCAGCAATGGAGTCAAGGTTCAAAACAACTTCACCTACCACTTTCACTTTCCAGCTTGTCCCCATGTATGCCTTCTAACACCCTCTGCCCACACAACACTACCATACACCATTTCTGAAACATCTTCCACAACATACATGCAGTGTATGCTTTTGTTAACCCCTGTTATTTGTACTCCTTGGTCCATGCTGTTGAAATATTTTTAAAAATATGAAATAATAAAAAATGTATATATCTACCAAATTGAGTGTAAATATGATATCTATTTACTTAACAGCATGTGACTAAGTTCCAGATGCACAAAGAATGTTTTCATTTGCAAATGGCCCGATTCACAGAATCATGCTATTTGTGACTGAAAAAAAGCATTTTTCAATGTACAAAGACCAAATTGGCATTTGGTAACCTATTACTGAATCACAAATTGGGTTAGTGATTTGGTATTAGGAAGGAGGTGTGCTTAGGGCATCCCTTCCTAATAGTACATTTCAGTGATATGTGTGAATGTTTTGCGACTGAAATGCGGTTGTAAAACATTTACATATTACCACCTATTCAAGTAGGTGGTAACCCATTCACAAATTCGTAGGGGTCGGGACCCCTCCCCTTAGCGAATGTTTGAAAACACATTTTTTAAGACCAGCCAATAGTTCCATGGACCACTGCCTACTCTTAAAAAAGTAAAAGAAAACTTTTCATTTTTATTTTTGAAAAGCATCCCGTTTTCCTTTAAGGCAACCAGGCTGCATGGTGGTCTGCAGACCCCAGCAGGCCACCATCCCCGTGATTTTTGTGATTCCCAATGGGTCACACACTGAGACCTACCTCATAAATATTAATGATGTAGGTCTATTTGTTACCCTCTGGGTATCACAAATTGTGTTAAACACACTTTTGAACATTGCTGTTTAAGATTAACAAATAGAGAATCACGAAAATGTGCTATTTGGTAACCACAAACACTTACCTTAGCACATCTGGCCCTACATTTTCTGAATGTTCAGTGTTAAAGTATCCTTCTTATTCTACAGGAACCATCAATTCCAGATAAAACAAGTAACTTCTGTACCATCCAGAATTCAGTCATGCAATAGGGAACTGACTTCTTTTCAACAGTTGATGAGGGGGCCCACCAACCAGGAAAATAATTCACTAACTAAAGTAGGGTATGGCCACCACAGAACAAGGATCAACCAAAATATGGATCTCTCTTAGTCAATTCACTCAGCACATAAGCATAGTTACATATTTGAAGGGATCCGCTGTGGGCAGCCTCTTCCAATCTCTCACCCTAAAATCCCATATTTTAATATATTTAATATCTATTTTCAAGTAAAATAAACTATTTTCCCCATTCTTTACCATGCTGAGATATCCACCACGACTGTAGAGGCTCCCTATAGAAAAGTAAAAGGTAAATTTAACCAAATATTTAACTCAAGAAAAAATATAAAACATATGTTAATGTTAAATATTAATGTATATATACATCTATATATATATATTTATTTTTAATGTTGAACAAAATTAAAATGCTACAGCACTATTAACTGAAATAAATATACAATTAATGGAAATAACAAATTAAATGAAGATAATTTTTCTTAATTTATATTAAAAAAATACAACTCCACCTAATGAAAAATAATAATTATTTATTATGAATTAATAATTATTAAAACGTGATGTATAGAATTATGTAAAAGTAAATTAGTAGTACTCTAAGAAAATGGTTGGTACATTATTTGTGAAATTAAAAAAGAGGGTATTAAAATATTTTATAATTAAATAGTAAATATGTAGATATTTTAGGTTTTTGAAAAATTAAGTTATATTTGGTTATTTTTGTAACTTTTACAAAAAATGTAATTTAATTTAACAATATTTCCTACAGGGTTTAATTTTAATTCCCTACCTCCATTATTTTCTATGGGGGGATTTCCAGTACTAGGGGCTGGCCATGTATGCGGCTGTACTTACTACTTTTTTCAGTACCACATTTTTTCAGTACGAACTCGGATTTTGTGAATAAGTGACAAGTCATAAACTTGCTCAAATGTCTAAATTATTCCAAAGAGTCATTTAACTCTGCGAATCAGGCACTCAGGGGCATATGTATCAACCGATTTTGTATTCGCAAATGCTGCGAATCGCAAAAAAACAGCGTTTGCGGATACAAAAGCGCAAAAGGAGATGTATGAGGCATTTCAGCCTCGCAATCTTAAGGAATCGCTAAATTTGCGATTTCTTAAGTTTGCGTAAGCATTTAAGAAATCGCAAATTGCGATTTCTTAAATGCAATGTAACACGCACCCAAGTTGTGCGATTTCTCCTTAAGAAATCGCAAATTACCACCAACTTCAAGTTGGTGGTAAATTGCGATTTCTTTGAAATATGCACTTTTTTGCATATTTCAAAGTGCCATGTGGTGCACATACATGCCCTTAGGGCATGTATGTGCGCCATATGTGCACAGATGCTGATTTCAGGGGTGCATCAGGGTGTCATCATGACACCCTTGCAACTTTGAAATTATTCTCAATTTGCAATTAGCAAATAGCGAATCGCAAATTGAGAAGGACTTCCCATTCATTGCTATGTGCCTCCTGGCCCATAGGAATGAATGGGAAGGTATTCCTTAATTGCGATTTCGCAATTTGCTAATAGCAATTAAGGAATTTTGAGAAATCGCAAAAGTTGTGCAATTTTTTAAATACATCCCGTTTTGCAATTCTCAAATAGCGATTCTCAAAAAATCGCTATTTGAGAATCGCAAATGGAGATGTTGATACATATGCCCCCAAGTCTTTAATATTTTACCAAATCCTAAATGTGACTCTCAAAATTGATCCCTTGTTGATTTTCTCAATTCACACATTCTTACCAGTCCAGTCTTGACTGGATTCACTGAACTTACTCAAAAGAAAACTTTCTTTTAGTGAATGCAGCAAATCTTTGGGCTTCATCTTTTTACTTTTTGCACACATTTTTTATTTTTAGGAAGCCAAATTAATTCTATATCCCTTTTCAAAGGGATAGGGGAGCATGCTACTTAGGATAATTGGACTAGAACTCCCAGAGGTATTGTGGTAGATGGAGTTCACTAGTGTAGTCATTTAAAATTACTCACAGTATAAGAGTGTGTTATGTTTTGCCACAACCAGTGTTTATGTCCTTCTACAGGTGTTTCTGGACTAATGGTCATCATCAGCAAACTGTGATAGTTTGGTTTTGGGGGGGCTTGAATTGCCTCCCATGCTAATTATCTCTACAGAAAGAAGGTGTATCCGCATGCAGATTGGTTCAAGGAGGAGCTCAACATTCAAAGCAGAAGAGGAAGCACACAGCTTACCATCACCAGTAGTTCTCCCCACTGCCTGCCATTTGAAACTTCACAGCTCAGTAGCTAGACACTCCATGCTATTTGCAGGGCATAAATGTATTTATATGCACTGGACAATTGCTGCAGAGTATCAATTTGATCATCTATCAGAAACCTTTAACAAATGAAATATGCCAAATTTTTTCTACGTATTTAAAATCAGCACAGTCCAATTAGGTTGCATCCGATTTGTGATACTGGTATCTGTCCTAAACTGTATATACTTATTTAGATTCAAATTAAAATTACTTTTAAAGAGTTGCAGGCTGCTGACCAACAGACAATGGGGCATATTAACAAGGAACAGGGAAAATTAACGCTAAGGGCGCTTAGCGTTAATTTTTTTAACACCCGCTATCGCTGGATAATATCGCCTGGTTATCGCGTTATTAACAACGCTAAGCGCCTAGGCGATAAAAAATCCAGCGATAGCGGCATTTTGGGAGCTTATCGCTGGTAATGCAGCGATAAAACTACAAGGATAGGGATATCCTGGTTGATAGCCCATGGTGGACTTAGCCATGTAATCAACCTCCCATTGGATTACATGGCTAAGTCTGAAAATTAGCAGACGTAAAAAAGCAGCGTTAACCGTGGTTAGCGCTGATTTTTTGTCTCTAACAGGGTTAGGGTGAAGCTTGATAATAGGAGAAATGTCACTTAGCGACATTTCTCCTTTTATTTTGCTCTGCAATGCCCACTTTGCATCTCATTAGAGCTGCAAAGGGAAGCGTAGTGAAAAAGGGTGCTAACATGCGATTTTGCATGTTAGCACCCTGTTGTTGTTAGGCGATATTTTTATCTCCGCTTCTTTGGCTTTTAAAGCCAAAAAAGCGGAGATAAAACCCTTGTTAATATGTCCCAATGTCTTTCTGGCCACTTCCACAGGAAACATTTCTATGGGTAGCGGGGCCTGCAATCCTGCTTAAACTAACAGTTAGCTAATGTGGTCTCTTTCCTCACTATCCATCTTGCAGCCTGATAGATGCTTGGTCAGACCTACTGTAGGTGGTGCTCTTCTGAGAGCGTGTAAACGATTTAGTAGATGGTCGTGCCCACATTGCAAAAGCAGAAGTCAAAGACCCAGAACCCCAAAAAATCAGGGGGAAGACATCAAGCAGATGGAATTCTGCATATTTAGTAAATGGATACATGATGGGAAAATTGGTTTGTATGGTATTAGTTTCATTTCATTTATTTGTCTACTGCACGGATTCACAGACCATGTAAAGTACTATAGGACAGGTCGAGAAGGATAAGGATGACTGGAGTCTATATTTAGTGTTCCTGTGTTGCTAAAATGCGAATATGTAGCCGATGTTGAACATACTGATAGTTAGCCTTGAGCATAAAGTGGAAAGAGGGAAGAATACATATGCACAGACTGTGTATGTCTTTTGAATTGTGGTGCTGCATAATCTTCTTTATTCTACATTTGTTATAATTCCTAAAGCTCCCTCTCTTGTGGTTTGGATCCATTCTTTATAATATAGTATGATTACTCTGCTAATTAAAACCAGGTCCTCTTTTGTTGTGAAGGGATGTATATGTCACATCATTTGCTTGAATCTCTTTGTGTCAAACATTCCTGAAAGGATGAGACTTATTTGGTGAAACTTGCAGGAAATCAGGTAATTGATTGGTGGGGGTGATGATCTTACTCAAGCAAAAACCACAGTCCGTGTCAGGGTAAACCACAAAAGTCACTAGATTAACCTGTGATTAAGCCTCTGGTAGCTTGACACAAAGGCATTCACGCTTAAGTTAGAGACAATATGTAAAATATTTACGCAGCACACAAACAGTAAAAAAGTGAAAAAAAAATACAAGAAAAAATCCCTATCCAATCTAGACAAATCGAGTAAATTCTAATGTATAAAATGCCAGCGAAATTATTTAAATCCAATCAGTAGGGCGGAGTTATGAATTTCTAACGTTTTTAGGAAAAAAGAGCACCCAAAAGAACCCAAAAGTTGAAAGTGCCAACCGTGGCAAGACCGGGTCACAGTCAAAAGTTAAGGCAGAATGCGATGAAGCGCAAGTCAGATGCACAAGGTGAATTGGGACCAGTCTGGGTGTACTTTCATACATAGAAGAAGTTTCAAAGAAAGGTTACTGAGAAAGTAGAAGTTTAGAGGGGCAAGGCAGCAGGCAGTGTCTCAGGAGGAAGTTTCATTATCAGGGAGCCATTGGATGGACTCATGGTGAAGATTATACCCTCTGACTTTCTCACTTTTTGGGAAGTCGAAGATTTCCAGTGGTACGAACCTGCAGGTTGTAGCCGAAGAGGGCTCCACGAGGCCAGATACCTTTGTGAGAGATCCTGTTGAACAGTATTTGCTGCTGTGAAGAAAAACGTGGGAGTTGCAGTCAAGTCAGGTCAACCACTAATGCACTTTGGGTTGTTCAGCTGGCAGGTGGGTTCTGGTCTTCTGTCGATTCTCAGGTTACTTCTTCGTGAAAAGTTTTTTAAGCCCCAGGTTCTTAGAGAAGTAGCACCAACACCACGATTGATGGTCCTGGAGCTGGGGGGGGCTACCACTCAATCCTACAGGTGCCAGGTGCAGGGTTCAAGGCCTCAGGAGCTTGGTATGCCCCTGAAACTCACACAGGAGGCCAGTGAACTAGCCCTTGGAGTCACTTTTGGTGGTCATGGGTTTAAGGAGATGGACCAGTTCTCCTCTAAGCAGTAAGGTAGACCTTCAAGCAGCAGGGCAGTCCTCTGGAAGCAACAGGGTAGTCTTTTGGGGGTCCAAGGCAGTCCTTCATTAGTCCTCCGCTGGTCAAGGTATGTACTGAATTGGTGTTCTGAGGGTGCAATATTTATATCTGGTGCCAGCTTTTCAATAGGAGGCAACCTCTAGACTACCTCCACATCTGGTTTTAGAAAGTTCTCCCCTTCACCTGTCAAAGCTCCAAAAAGTCTGTGTTCCTTTGTGTGTGTGTGCTGAGGCAGCCTGTGAAATGTTAAGTTGGGAGGTAACAGCTCCACCCCTACCAATACAGACAGGATGGCTCATCCTGCCAACACCTGGCCTCCTTTGTCGCACTGTCCGGGAGAAATACACAATGCCCAACAGCTAAGATATTCACATGTGACCCAGGACACTGGCAGAGGTACAAACATGGTTAGGGCAGGAAAATGCCCACTTTCTAAAAAAGGAATATTCAGAATTGTGACTTAAAATACAGTTTTGTCAATGAAGAGGATTTAAAATTACAATTCGTTTGAGTCCAAACATGACATTTCTACCTGCTCTTAATAAAAAAATAGCATAATGTAATAAGGTAACTCAATGTTATCCTGTGTGAAAGGTAGTCTTTAGAGTAGTGAAAAATTCATTTAGGAGTTTTTCACTACCAAACTTAAAAACACATGTCCTACTTCTAAAATACATTGCACGGTACCCAATGGGCTTTTTATGGTCCTACCTTTGTGGTGACTTATATGTATTAAAAAGGAAGGCTTAGGCCTGGCAAAAGGTTTATTTTGCATGGGCAAATTAGCAGTGCAAAGGCAGGCCTAGCATATGTTTTAAAGTGTTACTGGAGTGGGTGACTTAATGAGTGCTGCATTTACCTTACAAGCCCTGGATGCATGCAGTACAATATACTAGGGGCTTACAAGTAAATTAAATGCGCCAATCAGATGCAGGCCAATTTACCATGTTTTAGGGAGAGAGCACAACCATTTTAGCACTGGTTAGCGGTCCTAATGCCAATAAAACTAAATTCGGAAAACAGGAGGAGTGTAGGCTAAAGGTTTGGGGGAAGACCACACCAAGGATTTCACAACACTCAATTCTGGAAAATGGAGGATATGATTGTTTGGCAGCTCTCCCTTCTTCATACTGGGCATATTTACAAAGAAATGTCACAGAGGGGAGCTGCACCACATTTGGCAGCGCCACGCTCCAACATTTCCAAAAGGCAGGATGTGCCCTATTTACAACAATATGGTGCACCCCTGTGTTTCCCCTAGCGCTGGCACTAAAATTAGCTGCCTAGTGCCAGGGCAGGCACTCTCACACCATAGTGCAAGGGTGCCTGCATTGCAGGGAATTATTGTTTATGTGTAGGAAGGTTCCCCTTCCTGCACATAAACAATACATGATAGTGATTTGTTACTTCTATGTGTGCTGCAAAATACAGCACACACAGAAGTAGTAAATCATCATTATTTAATCATTCATGATGTTTTGCTCTTTCTGTGTGTGCTGCAGAATACAGCACGGAGGTAAAGAGCAAAAATGCGGAGAACTAAAAGTATTTCTCCTCGTTTCACCATTCTAACGCCTGCTCTTGCACGGCATTAGTTTTCGCCACTGCCTCAGATTTACACCTCCTTGTAAATCTGGGGCAGCGTCAAAAAGTAATGGGTAATGTGGTGGACTACCCAAAGCAATACCTATTACATGCCCCTTTCACACTAAGTGATGCATGTAAAGGGACCATATTTACAAGGCGGCGTTAAGCCACAAAAAGTGGCTTAATGCCACAATGTAAATATAGAGAATGGCATAGCACCACCAGAACATCTCTAAAAGTGACGTTCTGGTGGTGCTATGGAATATATGATGTTGCAACGCATGCGTTTACAATGCATGCTTTTACAACGCGGTCAGTACAACTACTGTGTTGTTACCACGCGTACCATTACAACGCAAGTCATTATAATGAGTTGCTGTAGGAAGGGCTCTGGAGTTTGAAATAGTATAATTTACTATTCCAACTCCAGTCTGTGCAACAGTAGGGAAGGTGGTGGAATGAAAATCCAACATCTAAAGCCCCTACTGCAAGTCGTTGTAATGACTTACGTTGTAATGGTATGCGTGGTAACAATGCGGTCGTTGTACTGACCGCATTGTAATGGCACTGCGTTGTACCGACAGCCATGTAAATGCTGTTTCCCGGTGCTATGCCCTTGTAAATATACCCCTGAGTTTCTTCTTATTGGGCTTTGTCTATAAGAGTCCCACTTGTGCCAGTTGAGTGTGTAAAAAAATCTTGGATTCAATTAGTTTCACAAAGTTGCTATTTTTTTTTTTTACATCACTCTATCTGACCAATAATAGACAGGTTGTAGGAGAGACCCCCCCCCCCCCCACTTCATCTCTCAGGGAGTCAATAAATGGTGGTTATTTTATTATGTCATCCATTTAGACGGTAGTACCTCATTTTGGATTAGGGAAAGAGATCATATGCACATCATCATTGCTTTATTCTCTAGTTCACAGTGCAGAAAATAATTTCCATGCAATTTGGCTTTTTTGCCTAGTGAGACCATTCAGTACCTTCTTTCAGACCCACAATATTTTATGAATCCAGTAGATCTCTTACATGAGTCAATCAATATGTGCAACACGTTAGCCAATTGTGGTTGTTTTCCACATAATACTGCATAATAATGCATAGTGGTTAAACTTGCCTCATGGTTTTACCTGAACTCTTGGCAGCTTTTGATACAATTGATCCCTCCAGATTGCTCCCATTCCTGGATCATAGGTTCATTTTTAAAGACAAGGTCTTTAAATATAAGTTTCTTTTTTCCTCTTCAAAAGCTCCCATAGTGTGGAAATTGCAAACAACATCTCTGCCCCAGCCCCAATTATTTGTGGGGTCCCGCAAGAATCCATTCTGTCCCCCACACTCTTTAACTTACATATTTAGCCTCTTGCTGAAATTTGCAAAGCAATTGTCTTTATTCGTTAATGGGCAGACAACATGTAAATGTACCTATTGATCACAACATCATCTGACATCCTCACTTTTTGAGTGGTCCTACTTAAAACTAAAATATGGAGGAAAGACACCTTCTTCACTCTTAACCTGAAACAACTGAATTCATACTTTTCTCCCCAAAGTCCAAAGAAATAATTCGATTCAGATCAGCTATGACATTTCAACAAACTTCACCCTCACCTTTCCCCGACCTTGCCTTCTCCTTTGGAAAAACACTAAACTGTTCACTAATCATGTGATCTCACATAAATAAAATTGCAAAAAATACAATTTACCATCTGCAGATATTAAAAAAGTTAAAGTCAATCTTACAGCCAAATTAAATAAAAACTGCTCTGCATACTCTAATTATTTATCCCCTGCACTTTGGGAATACTGTCCTCGCTGGAGTTTCTCAATAAGCCCATGTGCCTCTCAAAGCTGTTCTTCACACCATCACCAGACTGTTGGCCGCTTCACAAAAATGTGATCACATCTCCCCAATCCTTATTGATCTACTCTGTCATTCCTCTGAGGCCAGAATCAAGTGTGGTTATGTTGCCTAGCCTTCAAAGCAATCCACTCAATAGTTCCACGTACTTTAACCAATCTACTTAAGATCTAAGGGGGCAGTAGGAAACTCCATAACTACAAACCTCGCATTTGCTCCATCAATCATACTCAGGAGCTATGTCCATAATCTGGAAATACCTGCCTACTGAAATCAGAACAACAATGACTCTTCTATCGTCCTTTAACCACTCATCTATTTAGACTATATGTGGTCCACAATCCCTATTAAACCGTAGGGTTGCTCTGTTACCCACAGATTTCACTATTTGCATACGTTCCTGGACATACTTTATTTGCCTAATTTTCTCAAGCTTCAATTCCTACCCTCCTGCCCTTACCCGATTACACTCCATCCTAATTTCTGTTTCTTCTTCCTGTCAAATGCTGCATTCTCTACTCACCATCTCATTTCCCATGCTCCCCTAAACTTCCTCACAACTTTCTCTTCTGCCTACGGCCGATGCTCCCCCTCTTGTGCAACCAGCACCCTATTCTCCCTTCTACCAATACATCTGTTTCATGTCTTCCCCTCTACCTCGTATTTGACTGATACTAGTTCTGAGATTCTGACATTGAGTCGCAGTACTGTCACTCGTCAAGTACATCTATAGTTTTGGTGCCCATGCGTAATATAAATTTGAAATTACATATATAAAACACTCTGTTTGGCAGTTTCTGTTGAAAGTACGTGGACCTGAAATGAAGCACAAGAAAAAAGATTTCTCATCAAATCAGATTTTTTTACATTTTGAGTCTGTGGATGTTTCTCAAACGTAGGTTTGAGGACCATCTGAAAGCTAACATCTAGTTATCCCTATATTGCTTGACACATCTCAATTTGAGGACTGTAAAATAACTTTTCCAATACTCATTTCTCAGTGAGGTAGTAAGGTCAGTATATAGTGCTCTAAAATAATCTACAAACCCTTCCTTAAGGCCCACAGCAGTTAAGATGTCCCATAACTTAGACCTGTTGACATTGTCAAAGGCACAGGATATGTCCATGAATGCTAAATGTTGTGAACTTTGTAGAATATATGAAAAGCCTAAATCTGGTAACAAATTACTCCAAAACATTTATTATGGTCTGTGGCCCTAAAAGGGCGAAGACTCTCTGTATGAGTGTCAATTGAGAGAGTAAACGAGTTCCCTTATTTCAGGATGCTTGATCACACTTGCAATCGGGCCCCTTGTATTCTGAACATGATAAACCTTTTCTTGCAAGCTTTTGGTATCATGTTTTCCCTTATTTCTACTATTGGGGAAAAGCCTGTTTGTCCTTTGCTGGAAATCTAGAAGAGAAAATGTCTCTTTATTTTACCATATAGAGCGTGAATACAGGGATACATAGATGTGTGTTGCATCCAAGTTGAAGAGAACAGGGTGTGTCGATGCATCCTGGCAGCCCCGACGAATGGTTTGCATTTTGTGAATCATCAAAAGTGGGACTGTATTATGTTCAAGATCTCATGACACTAGCCCCTTTACAATTGTGGTGCTCGATCTACAGCAATGAACAGGACTCTTTATATAAGGTGCAGTGCTTGAAAAGTGAAGACTGCGCACGCACGCACCACTCCTGAGCTTGTTTTCCTGTAGGCAGTGCGGCAGCTTGCTCCTCATGGACGGCAATATGTCGCTGTGGTGCCCGTAGCGGCGGTTCTCACTCCCCTCCGCTCCCGCCTGGTTTTATTTAGCATGGTCTTTCACTTTCACATGTACAGGTGTGGTCCTCGAACGTGACATTCATTGTTGTGACACATCGGCATAGCCTGCACACCTCTAGCACACTAACATGACACTCCCCGCTGTGGTGAACAGGCCGACATGGACTGGGGTGGCACTCAGCTGTGACGCAGCATTACCTCAAGCAGAGAAGTGCTCACAAATATGTTGTTCATATTAGTGATGAACTAACTTGACAAGTGTAAGCAAGACGCACAGCTGTGACACCCTGACATGACACACTCAGCAGTGACGGCCAGGACGGACATTCATAGCTGTGACACACCAACATGACATGCATAGCACGGTGTACCTAGATGTGAGTCACCATCATGACAAGCATAGCTATAGTGCACACACGTGGTATGCTTGGCTGTGAAACAAGAACATGACATTCCTAACTGGGACACAACAACATGGTATGACAGCTGAGTTGCACTAAAATGACATGAATATCTGTGATACACCAATATGTCATGCACATCTCTGGCACACTAACATGACACGTATAACTGTGACATGCCAACATCACATGTACATCTCTGACACACTAACATGACATGCATAGCTGAAAACATGCAAATATGACATGCAAACTTGTAGTGCACTAGCATGTCAAGCATTGCTGCGCACACAGATATGGCGTGCATTGCGGCGGTGCACTAAGTGTTCATGGCAAGCATAACTGTACCACACTGCCATGGCATTCATAGTTGTGCGCGAGCTGTGTGGCTGTAACATGTTGTGCCTAGCTGTGGTACGGCGCACACCACATGCTGTGTGTGGCAATGATGCACCAACCACATAATCAGCTAATGTCCATTTATATGATCAGGACGGATTGTGACCTAAATACCTAGATAGGGCGAGCAGCACGTCAGCGGGTGTGCTCTGTGCATCTGTGTTGCCTGACCTGGTCTCTGTAGGGAAGGCTGGCGTCAGAACAATTTCTTTCACTTTAAATTTGGTCGTATTTCGGCATCTCAGAAAACTGGAGGCTTCAGTTCATACTTTCTGCAAAGAAGGGCACGTGGAGAGCGGTGTATTTCACTGGTGACCAGGCATGACGTTCTTTGTGAAATGGGGCAGTGTTGGACAAAAGCCCCTGATCAGGAATGCAGCATTCTGGCGCCTTGTCTTAAAAGTCCCCGCATCACGTGATACCTGACCCAGCCCCTCTGGTCAGGGTGCCTGTCTTGCTACGCGTTACCTAGATATTTTATTATCGACGCATACACCGGTCCCTCGCATTAGAAAGGTCAGTGTGGACACTTTCCTCGGAAGCTCTCAATTTTTTCCTTCTCACACTTAAACAAAGCGCCTCGGCCCGGGCCACGCTCCAATCAGATGTGCGCTTTGCTCCCGGTGTCTGAGCTGCAGGAGGACGTGGAACCAGGGCTCGAGTCGGGGTACCACGCGGGTGGACGGCGTCCCCCCACTTATTTTACCGGGTTTTTACCGGGTGGACGCCGTCCACCCTGCCCAAAAGATGGAGCTGGTACCTGAGCCTGCGCGCGCGCTCAGCACTCACCAAACCTAACCTTCTATTGTCGAGAGAGGGCGAATAGAGCTCTTTAAGTTGTTTCACGTTGATGGAGCCGTTCAGTATGACAGACGGGCGCTCGTGGCCCTATATTAGAAAAGGTCAGTATGTGTTTATGCATTTCAGACGGAGACCGGCAAATTTACTGTGGGCAATAAATACGCACCGAACAAGCGCATCTTTAATTTCCCCGCTCCTTTGAGTGTCAATACGGTGACTAATTGCAACGTAAACATTCTCCTTTGCCCTTTGAACCTGCCCCCATCGCCTTCTAACCTTTGTTAATTAGTGGGGACTCCATCTCGTGACGTCACTTCCGGCTGTGAGGTCACTTCCGGTGACACCACCTAACTTGGAGCGTCCCCCCACTTCTTTTTTTAGGACTTGTGCCCTGCGTGGAACCCAAGCAACTGGCTCTTGCAGGGGCCTGCACGCTTCATTTTTTGAAAATAACCTATTTTTTGTCTTAACTGAGGACAAGTTGCTTGTCTTGATTCTGCTGCATATTTTCAGCGATCGCTGACATTTGCATGTCCATGGCCTTCCGCTCCCGGACAAGATGGAGAGATAGCCTGGGTGGGTAATGATCCTCCTGCATAGATCTCTGTGTCACCTGGTTTGGAGTAACAGAGGGGCCACCTCATACTTTTTTTCTTGAATGTTTGATAACGTGAGCATCTTTGATTTGGGTAACAGAAACATCTGTTGTTAAAGTGCTTGAAAGCCGTTCAGTCGGTGGCGTGTGCTACATGAATGGCCAGTCCTGTATAAGCCGGCCTCTGCCCTGCAGTGATTGAAGCCCGGGCGCAATGTCAGCGCGGATATTGTATTTTTTAATAGATGCCTAATCCACATTATCAGCCCAGGGATTGGAGGGCTGGAGCTCGCGCTCTCCCTGCAGCTCAGCGATGGAGTTTAATGCCAGCGAGAGCAGGCTACCTGGCGCCTGCTGCCACCATGCTGGCATCCGGCGAGATAACTCGGCGGGTTGAGTGACCACTGCTGAGAAGTTCCCTGGACCGGTGAATCCGCCCTTCTACCTTCTGTGGACGATAACGTGATTACCATTGAGCAGGACAACAGTGACACCGGATGTTTACAGCGCTGCAAATCAGTGGTGGCAAATACTGTGGTAGGGCAGGCTGGGGTGGAAGCCTGTTACCGACTAGGCTCATAGGAATGATGGAGACATGTTCACCACGAGGCGATATATAAGGCCGCCTAAAGCGACAACATAGTAAGTGGATAAGGTGTCTGGAGCGTCCTGTGCTTTACAGGGGTCGATACTGTCCGGGTCTGAACACTGACACTTCCTGTATCACCAGCACTCAGGGCAAGGCAGCTTTTGGCATCAGCACTTCTCACGAGGCCTGTTACACTGTTAGTGGAAAGGATTTGCACTTCTCAGCAAAAGTGCTATACTTACGAGGGCACCTACCCCCAACTGGGCTGCCAGACGTTTAGTGGGACAGTACTGACGCTACTCATGAGTCTGCGGTACTTTTATTGCACAGCACCAGTACTTCTTATCAGGGCAGCTGTACATTCAGCTGGACATTGCCGAGGTTTCACTTCATGGCTGCTGTTCTATTATTAGGAAAGTGCAGGCGCTTTTTATGCAGGCTGCTATATCTGCAGTTGGTAGGAGAGAGATTTCACGGCAAGAGTGCTTCTACTTTCAATGGGATAGTACCGGCACTTCTCAGTGGAAGCCCTATACCTTTACACTGGATGCTACACGTTAATGGGATAGTACTGACCTCAGTACATCTTTCGTGGTGCAGTATCAGCACTTCTTAACAGGGCTGCTTCAGCTTTACTTTAACACTACTGACATTTCTCAGCAGAGCTGCACTGTAATGTGTGCACATGTCCATAAAACCTATGAGCAAAGATATACTACGCAGACCAACCTTTCTTGCACTCAAATCAGCTGTCATTGAGGGCAGCATGAACAGGTAGATGAGGTTCAACAAATGAATAGAAAGCTGCAGAGGCTAACAGCTGCTGATGATACTACACTTACTAAAGACTGAGCCGACGAGAACGCGTCCTGCCACGAGGGGGATAAAGAAGAGAGGGCTAATGGAAGGGCAGGTAGGGACAAGGAACCCCCCCTGGTGGAGGGTTAATTTGACAGGGGGAGGAGAGGTGGTTTTAAGCAGCAACGCTCAATCAGGTGGTGGGCGAGAGGTCATAACCCAGTGGTCAGAAACACAAGAGTCCAGACTTATTGAAACAGGCCGCGCTTCTCCCTACCCTGTGGACTGCCCTCCAGACCAGCCCCCCAGTCTTCTTCTGGGGTGTGGGGGATAAGGATTTCCACTCTTTCTAGCAAGCCTCTAGCCCGCACGTGTTCACTCCTGTGAAACCATATTTGCATGGCTTCCCTACTTATTCTTTTACTCTCACTAATGTAAATCTCTCCCATGTTGCTCTCTGTCCCCTGGCTCCCTTCCTGTTGTGCTCGTCCTTGTGCTTCGCTCCACTACCTACATACATTCTCCTCTATGTTGCTTTCAGGTTAATCTCCACGCCCTTCTTCTTTTTTTTATTTTTTTATATGTTTTTATTGAGCATGGCATACAATAAAATATATATTTCTTTTTACAATCAGATGTTAAAATACAATTAGATGTTTGAAGTACAATTAACAATACAGAAAAAACAATGAAGAAGAGGGACTCTCAGTAGTATTCAATAACCTCTATACTGCCATATTCAATTTTCCTTTTTGACAAAAGTGTACAGAAATTTCAACTAAAGTGCAATAGCCATTGAAAGTGCAAGATGCTTATTAACTCTTCATATCTAATGAATACTATTTCCACAAGTAAAGTGCAAATGCTTATAAATATGCTGACTGAGTCCATTTAAATAATCATATAAAACATTTTCGTTTTAATCCCCTTTATCCTTTTCTAAATTTTCAAAATATCTCCAATTCACTTCAAATTTTTTGAGAGCTCCTACTCTGCTAGCATATGCTTTTTCGAATTTGTAGATCCTTTTCATTTTATTATACCATTTCAATGGGGAGGGTACATCTATCCATACCCTTCTTCGTGTTGCTTTTAGGTTAAATATCACTCTTACTCCCCTCCACCATCAGCTGCCTCCACCCCCCGTTGATTCAGCAGCACAGCATTGCTGTTGGAAACAAATGTCGTAAATAGTAAAAGGAAATGTTGGTCTCAAGTAAACTTTTGACAGCAGGGCATTGCGTTATTTAATCCTTTAAATTAATTACTGCTGAATTATCTTTTTCATTCCCTAAAACATGTGACTGTCCTCCAAGAAGAGTCACTTACATGTATATTTTGACTTTATTTCTTGTTCAGTCCGAGATAGCCTCCTAGTACACTTCTGTGAACCCCAGCCGTAATACCGGTTGTGTTACATTCTGGCCTGCTTGTTTCTGCAGCTGTCTCTACCATTCTCTACTGCTGGTGGCTCCAGGGCATGTACCACAATAAAGAGTGAATTTACCACCACACATGTACCCAGCTTCTTACAATAAACATCAAAATAAGGACAACATGAAATGCAAATAAAAACTTGCTGATAACTAAAACATAACCTACTTTGTTCCACATCACAATAGGACACTTGCTCCCTGTTTTAATTAATTATAGATGCCTCATTTTAATTCCTTTTTCCATTTCTGTCATTTTTTCTTCTCTTCCTCCCCTCCCTTTCAACCTATTGCCCATTTTCTGGTTCCCCAGCACCCCAAAGCTATACAAATTGCAATAACACTATAAAAATATGATCACGCCACTGCAAACAAAGCAAGCATTGGCATTTCCAATAGGTCTCGCCTTTGGAACCTTTTAAGTGTTTAGTTATGCAGTACAATATCCTTGGTATAACAACATCAACTGTTGCATGTCCAAACACTTATAAGGTCCCAAAGGCGAGACCTATTGATTATGCCAATGCTTGTTTCTGTAGCACTGTCCAAAGCTTCCTATGAACATTAAAATGGGGAATGTAAAATTGTTTTAGTACCTTTTTTGCACCCCATTTGATGGAGCTGCATAAAACCGGGCATGCCAACCCAAAAACATATACATATGTATGTATATGTTTTCATACATGTTTAAGGTGATTGCTTTCACTCGTGAGTGTGTAATAGTGTCCAAGATCATAAAACTTAATTGTGGAATTTATATCGACGTTTTCAGCATAAATCTGGTTGGGTTGAAATATACTTTTCACACTCACCATTTTGTACTCTTTCCAGCCTCTTTGGAAATCCACACTGCCATCTTCTCTGTGTTGTATCACTGTCCAGCCTCCTCCCGCTGACTCCATATTACAATATACCTGTGTAAAAGAATAACATGTTGTCTCAATGACACAATCAGATGTGTACAATTGACTGCTTGCTACCCATAACTAGAAAAATATGCTTGTTTTATTGAGACATATGGTACACATTTAAGCCACTGCAAAACATGCACTAGTGGCTTGGTAACTTTACGTAGATACTATGACTATTGTAAATACACTGAAGTAAAATCCACCTTACAACCATGACTTTTATAACTTTTTTAATAGAGAGCTTAACGATGATAAAAAAAGTGCAAATTAAGCTATGTGATCAAACCATTACCAGTTACATCCATGAACGGTCAAACTAGGGGCCATATTATCAAGAAGGGTGATAACATTATCGCTGCTTTAGCGGCAGGAAACTGCCGCTACACGGCGATAAGGGGCTTGATAATATGCCCTTGAGAATTCCAATAGAAGCCCAGGTTTGTGGTCCTTCACACCAGAACATGGGCTTCTATTGGAATTCTCTAGGGCATATTATCAAGCCCATTATCGCCGCTTTAGGTGCAGTTTCCTGCCCCTAAAGCGGCGATAATGTTATGGCCCGTTCTCGATAATATGGTCCTAGGTTTGCTGAAATGCGGTCCTTGTGGTAATGTCGGATGTTGCAATCATGTAAAAAGCGAATACATTCTATGGCTATAAATATTTTTTTGCTTTTTCAAATTACATGTTTTACATTAGTTTACTGAGGTTTGCATTTCTTAACTCAAAGAATATATAATTACACCCTGTACAATTTAGTACGTTTCCCTTTATTATATTCCCTTCGTTTAGATTCCTTAGAATAATTAAGTATAGTTTATAGGAAACTTTATACGCCTGCTTTGAATGTTGGTCATTTGCTTTTGAGCAAAACTCCTGTCACACAGCAGGACTTTCAGTTAAAAACAATGTTAAATGCCTCTTTAAGCTGTAATGAAATTTCTATGAAAACCACATTTCCTATTCACTGAGGTTCCGATTTGATTGATGTGGTGAAGGAAAAAGGAATTGTTTAATTACGTTTCTGTGATAGGAGGGCTTAACACATAATGATTCACAGGCTGGCACGTGTGGTCTGGCTCTCTTTGTATTGCCGCAAGCAGACACCTGCTGAATTTATGACAGAGCCCAGTTGAGTGCATATGTTAACTGTGCAATGGGTTAGCCAGAAAGTGGCCTAGACTGGCTCATATCCCAGACGAGTTAACTATTTTAGTCATTAAACACCTTTTAACATTTATTCCAAAAACAGAAGGAATCCAGGCGAAGGCATTATTACGAGCTGGTCTGACTAAAATGTTGTGGAAAAGGTAGACTTTTACGAAATATCCACATTACTCAATGCCAAATGCAAACAGCCAACATGTGGCAGAGATCTCCACAAAGGGTTATGCCTGCCACACAGCCATCTTGTACCCCATACTCCTGGTTTATTGGTCTTTACTAATCTAGTTAAAGCATTGATGCCTTATTGTATCGCAAAGTAAAATATATTAAAGTACCATAGAGATTATTTAGAGCACGGTAATTATTTTACATACTGTTTAGGCGCTCACAATCACGAGGACTTTCATTTTTGGCATAGCTGTCTCAAGCACGATATGCTCTTAGCACTGGAAGCAAATTTGTTTGCACATATAGCTTTCACTATAATTATAACCTCATAAATTGATGACTGCTATCCAATTTCCCAACGAGCAATGGCTTCTTTTTAAGAGTCTCTCGCGACCCTACCTTGTTAAGTAACTATCACCAAATTAAAGGACTCCCACAGCTCAAAATTGTAGTTGAACATACTCAGAGCATCTTTGAAACTTTGAAGTATTGTTTGGAAAGAAAACAGTCTTTCTTCCCTCCATATCATGGAGCTTGGCAGGCCCGAAGGCTCTCCTTAATGATCTTTAAATAACAGCAAATGCAATGATTCTATCTTTGATCATCTGGCTTGATCATCTCTCCTGGTCAAACACTTCTAGTCCTTATCCTAAGTGCCTGGGCCTGTCCTGAACCGGATTAACTCCTTCTGACATGGAAGGATACAGTGAGTGAAGCTAGGCAATGTTTTTTTCTTCCCAAGCTGGGTTTGGAATTCTCTGAGCTCTCTGCTCTTGACATAAGTGACTTGAAAGCTCTATTGTACCAGTCTAAGACATTGCACATCTTTAGCATCAGTAGTCTCCAGAAGATTGCTAAAGGAGCTTAATGAATGAATAGATTAAACATACATTGATAAGGATATGACGTTATATTGTTGGGCAATGATCATCTGACTTAAGGAGTAAATAATGTGCAACCCCATTGTTGTTGCCTTCTACACTGGAATCAACAAATCCCTGCTACACAAACTCCAGATTATCCAGAACACCCTGGCAAGACTCGTCCTTGGCATCCCTCGACATGAGCACATCACCAAACACCTGCGAGACCTCCACTGGCTCCCCGTCGAGACGAGAGTAACCTTCAAGCTACTCACCCATGTCTACAAATCCCTTCACAAGACCGGATCCAAATACCTCAACAAAAGTGTCTCCTTCCACATTCCCAAGAGAAACCTCCACTCCGCCAACCCCGCCCTAGCAGAAACCCTGCGCATCCGCAGAACCAGAGCGGATGGAAGAGCCTTCTCCTACGTCGCGGCTAAGGCCTGGAATGAGCTCCCGGTCAACATCAGACGCTCCCCTACTCTGCACACCTTCAGGAAGAGCCTCAAGACTTGGCTTTTCAGCTGACTCAGAGCTGCACCTCCCCAACCCCAATGCCTTCAGACCCTCACGGGTGAGTAGCTTATAATCCCCCGATTAATTGATTGATTGTTGTAGAGAAAAACAACTCTCATGCTAGAGGAAGCTGATCTGCCTAATTTACATTTTGCCAATTAAGAAGCAGACAATTTTCCAATGAGGGAGATCCCATCAGCACAATGGTAACTTTCTCAGGGAAAGAATGTTCACTAGGATGGCAATATGGTGGAATGTCATTCCAAATGTGGGTACTAGAACTGTAATCCTTAAAGTTGGGGTACACTTCAAGTACACACAATACAAATGTCACTGACATGCTGGGAGTTATCAATTTGCATCTATTTTAAGGTATTTCTTTTCAAGATTGCTGTTATTGTCAAGGAAACCGTCCCAAAATTAGTGGAACACAGGCCTGTTGGAATTGAGCAACAAGTCTAGTACAATTTATGGAGGCATAACGGCTACTCAGTGGTGTTCTCTGCGGTGGAGCTAGTGATGCTTCCAGTTGGACCAGCCATTGAAGCATTCAAACGTAAGCGAGGGTGGGACATCTGTCGTCTTTTAGGAGGTGTACTGTTACCAATCACACACTAGTACGTGCATGACCCTGCTATTTTATTTGCACTCTCACCTTTCTATGCCAGCAAGTGTCATCATCTGGGAGTTATTTGGGATGCTCAGCTTTCCCCTAACACGCAGATCAATGCAATGATTAAACCCTACTTTTTCACCAAAGACAATTAAAGTGAATTATCAATGTCAATAAAGTAGATTGTGCCTTGCCTTTTTTACAAAGGGTTTGAAATGTGGTAACCTATATGGCTTTATGGATTACCAATAGCAAGGTTGATTCCAGCTCCTTTGTGTTGTTTTCAAATGTTTCCGTGGTTTGGCGTTGTTATGTGTGAATAGGAAACTACAAGGAAACTGCAAGAAATGTACAATCCTTAAAGAACATTCAGATCCAAATCTGAACGGGTGATTCTGATCATGAGGTATAAGTGTAACTAGAGAGAAGGCCAAAGATTGGCTGTTCAAGAATGTACATTGTGGAATGAGCTTGCTTTGCACATGAGATCCTCTTTGAAACTCAAGCTATTTAGGAATGTTCTACCTTTATTTTTTTTAATAACTCTTTTTTTATTGAGCAGTTGTTCAGAGTCAATGAAATATAATTCCAGAGCAGATATAAGCATATTAGGCCACTTGCAAGGGGCCTGGGCATATGTTATCGCCAACGTAAGTTCCAGCCACCCAGCCCAGTGTGCTGCATCGTGTGTTGTAAAGAGCGTTGTCCACAGCCCACGTTCGGGATGAAACTACCCTGTACCCTGACCAAACCACCCAGGACTCTCCAAAAAAGTATACGTACACAAAAACAGAACTCCAGGCACTGAACACAGGTGTCCACCTCACCTGCCTGCACTCTATGAGTACGAACAATCCCCTGACGTGTCCCATCTGTGGATTCACAGGCAAAACCAAGCCTCTACAGAGAAAGGTCACAGGAGAAAAGTTAGACCACACTAACCACTGGAAGATGGGACTGATCAACTGTAGATCCCTCCCAAAACAAACAATCGAGATTAAGCTCCTAATAGAGGAGGAAGGGCTTGAGGCCCTATTCTTGACAGAAACCTGGCTTCATGACAGTTCAAGCCCAGACATTGTAAATGCCCTCCCCCAGGGCTTTGAAATCCATCGCATCGACAGAGAAGGTGAGATAAGAGGTGGCATCGCTATTATTTGCAAATCACATCTTGCCTGTGCCATCACCCCCTAAACATAGCTAAGTGTGAGGCGCTCACTTTCAGACTATCCCTCACTCCTGAATGCTCCTTCTCAGGATGCCTTGTACACAGTTCCTGGAAGCCACCCCAGACATTTAGCTAGTCTGATGATAGAGAAAAGCGCCTTCACTGTACTAAGTGACTTTAACATCCACTTGGACACGCTAACCCCTCAACTATGAGATGCCTAGCCGACCTAGACTCACTACAGCTTACTCAGCTAGTACATCTGCCCACTCACGAAAAAGGCCACATTCTGGACCCTATCTTTTCAAACGACCCCAGACTGGATACACTCGACCCTATCTGGATGCCATGGACAGACCACTCCCTCGTCCCTATTCGGTTCCTAAAACCCAATATCACAGAACAAAAAAATATAAGTCCAGTCCTACGACACAAATGGCCAAGGCAGGCCCCCGCAGCATGGGCCACAGACCTTGAGTCATCAACTCCACCAGAATCCATAGAGCTAGTAGAAGCCCATAAAAATTGGTCATCTTGGATAAAAGGACCCATAGACCGTAACTTCAGGAAGCCAGGCCCAATAAAACCAAAAAACACTAACAGATCTTCTTGGTTTAGCCCGGAGCTGGTCACCCAAAAACAAACTTGAAAAAGCTTGAACGAAGTTGGAAAAAAACCTATGACCCCGAACTCAGAATAGCCTACAAATCAGCCATCCAGCAATACCACAAGAAAATCAGGAACGCTCAAGCGGCCTACTTTGAGAAAAAAATTGAGAACTCCTCCAACTCCTCAAAGGAGCTGTTTAAAATAGTAAAATCTCTCTCCACAATCGGCCTAGGTGCTAACATGCCCCAAGGCTCAAAAGAGAGATACAATGAGCTAGCCTCATTCTTCAAGCGTAAGGTGGAAAAAATCTACAACTCACTACACACCAACACAAGCCCGACTGCAACATCCACCGAAGCCCCCACATTCTCCATAGAACGTCACAAGACCATAGAACTGCCAACGTCCCCTCCCCTCCCGGAACTATATTCCTTCCCCAAACTGAGCGAGGATCAGGTTGGCCCTCTGTTATTAAACATAAAATCAGGATCACCTTTAGACCCAGCACCCCGCACATTCTTGCACAAGGGGGCAAAAGTATTCTTACTCAACTCTCCCACCTGATCTCCTTATTCCTCGAAAGTAGCACAGTACCCAAAGAGTGGAAACATGCCATTGTGAAACCCCTTCTTAAAAAAACCCAACTCGACCCCGCCTCACTGGCAAACTACCGTCCGATCTCACTGCCACCCATCCTGGTCAAAATCACGGAAAAAAATGTGAATAAGACAGTTTCACAATTCCTGGAGTACAATAGAATCATATACCAAACACGTATGGGATCCAGACCAAGACACAGCACAGAAGCAGCCCTGCTTGTTGTCACCGAAAAACTGAAAGCCACCCTAGATCAGGGAAGAGCCGCAGCACTCATGCTCCTGGATCTCAGCGCCGCCTTCGATACCATTGACCATGCGGTGCTGATAAACAGACTCACGGACATTGGAATCAAAGGCACAGCCAACAAATGGCTAGCCTCCTTCATGAACGGAAGAACGTTCCAATGCATGGAGGCTGGAATCTTCTCAGACGTCCTCTCAGCCCCATGGGGGGTTCCTCAAGGATCATCCCTGAGCCCAACCCTCTTTAATATTTATTTGAGCCCACTTGCCCATATAGTACAGGAGTTCGGCCTCTCCATCGTGTCATACGCCGATGACACACAACTAGTGGTATCAATCTCAGAATCCATCAACTCGGACCACATGCATCTTGCCCCTTACCTGGAAAAAATTGAGTCCTTGATTGCAGAGTGCAGCCTTAAACTAAATGGGGATAAAACAGAGCTCATGATCTTAGGCAGTAACTTCCGCCCACGCTCTGAGATCCCATGGCCAGCAAAATGGGGTTACCCCCCCACCCAAAACCTGTATAAAAAAACTTAGGAATGTGGCTGGACCAGAATCTAACGATGGAGACCCAAGCACAAAAACTGGTGAACATCTGCGTTGGGATGCTTCGAAGTGTGGAAATTTAGCTTGCAAACTGAACATTATCTGCGCCATCTTGCCTCTCCCCAGCGCCACGCATAGCAAATGCACGGTCGCCATTTTAGGCACCCCACTCTCTCTCCCCGCTCACTCTCGATTGCCAGCGCTTTCCCCCGGCGCTGCGAGCATCCCCCGCGCGCCGGCCACCCCCGCTCTCTCATACAGGCCATAAACCCTCTCCTTCTGCGCGACCCTGCTACGGAACCACTTCCGACCGACAACCCATACATGGTCATGCCTCTCCTTTGATAACCCCCTTCCTCTGCGCCCCATTGTCTGAACTGGTCCCAGGCCATCACCTAGCTCTGCGGATGCAGTTTATTGCCCCTACTGTAAGGGAAACACCCCACATCAAAGGGATTACAGTAGATCAAAGCCCCTACTCCCTGAGACCCGACCGGTCACACACCCCCCAGGAATTGGCGGAATACCCTGCTGCGCAATAGCCATCTCCTACTGTGGATGGGGTGGGAACTTCTACTGTATCTATGTGTGGGATCGGATCTAAACCGGGGCTTCAGGGGATATTTCCCCCGCACATCAAGGGAATCTCAAGAATGTACTATGTATAATAAAGCAATAAACCAGTGTATAAGAGACCAGGTCTCAGAGATGCAGTTAGAGCACCTCGTGACGATACCTTGCTGTCTGATCTGATGTGTTCTGCTCCGACGGAATAAAACTTTGTTTCCTGCCTTCCAGTCTCCGGCGCCTGCCTCTTTTATTGGTAAAATCATCGAGTGGTATGAGAGGCGATTACCGCCGGGCAAATACTTGAAAGGTTATCGACTGAAACTGCCGCTACCATTTAACAATTGGCGTCCCAAATGTGGGGCCCATCAGCGACACGTGGATCCAGTGGGAGAGGTCCCGACGACAGAGTGAACGACTGCAACGATCGGGAGAGCTCCTGCCCAATAGACCCTCGTCTGGCAGCCGATCATCCGAACTTCACTGGTTCCGAGCAGACCTCTCTCTCGAGTGATCTACGGTCCTGACTGGGAACCATCAGGAGTGCCGCGGCAAATACGGAGAGTAGAGGACGATCGGGCGCTGGAGGCGGAAGACGAGAAACTGTCCACGCGGTCCGGGTAAGGTCGTGATACACGACAAATTGAGAAATAATTGATTGATTGTTTGACGCTTTGGAAATACTAGTATTGCTCATTGATTGTTCTTTTTGAGATATTCGCTGTCTACAAAACGGGGAGGAGTAGAAATACTCTCTCTCTCTCTCCCTTTGCAGATAGTGAAGGGTAGGTAACGCAGACTTTTGTCCCCGTTGAAACCCGTTGTGCCTATCTTTATCTCCCCATTGATTGATTGTCCGAACATTGATTGTTTTGGAGAATAGTGCTTTTTGAGATATTCTCTGTTTGCAAATAACGTAGAATAGGAATATTCTGTCTAGTCTTTGCAAATAGTGAAGGGTAGGTAATGCTGACTTTTGTCCCCGTTGAAACCCGTCATGCCTATCTTTATCTCCCATTGATTGATTGATTGATTGATTGTCCGAACACTAGTTGTTCGATATTGGTTCTTTGGAGGTATTCTCTGCTTGCAAATAACGAAGAATAGAGATATTCTGTCTAGTCTTTGCAAGCAGTGAAAAGATAGGTAGTGCTGACTTTTGTCCCCGTTGAAACCCGTCATGCCTATCTTCTCCCCACTGATTGGTAGTTGGTTCTGCCCGGACCGCTTATTAGAGGTGAACCATCCGGCTCCACTGGAGGGCACCCCTAATAAGGAGATGTTCACTAAATATGGACTAGTCGCCGTAGCTTATACCAAGCTATGGCATAAATATACAAAGAAGGACCCCGAGAGTCAGTGGCCACTGATGGGATCCTTCGACGACCATAAGATAGAAGCGCTAGAAATAGCTCTGCGTAGCAATACGACGACGCCTACTATGCTTGACAGTATCGGCATGTGGCGCAAAGAAGCGACGCAACGGAAAAAGAGGGAAGAAGTAAAAGCAGAAAAGGAATTACGAAAGGCAGCTCACCTTGCCGCTAGAAAGTTAGAAGAAGACATAAAGGAGAGAAGGGAAACTAAACTAAGACAGGAGCCCGGAACCTCAGGCCAGTACGCTGTTAGGACCCCTTCTTTGCTCCACCCTGAGTTGTCCTCCAAGCAGCGAACGAATGACGAGTTACTGTTAGGTCCCCCGATCATTTACATGCCCCCTCCGTATGCACCCTCCCAATCAATAGTGCAACCCCCACAACCCCCGAACACGAGCGAAAGCAGTACAGGGGCCTCGGCCCTCACGGCCTCCGCGCCGGCTGAGCCTCTTGTGCCGAACCCAACGTCGACTACAACGCTAGATGACCATGAGATAGGAAAGAAAGAGTCCACCAGAATGAATCGATTAACTAAGGATGAACGAACAGGATTCGACAAGATAGTAAAGGCACTGGTAGGATCCTTTTTGACCTTACAAAAACTAAAATACCGCTAGGAGTTAGCCCTTTGTGGGACATATGAAACCAAGGGAAGGAGTCAAGCTCACGGTCGAGACGACCGCGAGGTAGCCCGACTCCATTACTCTCGCTACCTAAACATGTCTGCCCTACTGCCCACCCCGCCCAATAAGCATGACAAAATCCCGCACAAACGGAAGCCTGCTGACACCCACCATCGACGCCACCAAACTAGGGCTAGATCGCGCACAATTGGGCTATGTTATTTTTCCGATTGCACAGTAACCTCCTTGTGCTCATCATCAGACTGCAAATATGTACAAACACTCCAACGAAGTAATGTAGTTATAACATTTTAATAACTTATAGGATATAACAAACACACCAACAGGGTAAACAGGTTAAAACACGTTTTAAAACAACTATTTACATGACAGTCTGCTGCAACCTCCATCCCAAAGCCTTAACGTCCACGTGACACCGTCCTCGCCTCTCCTTCCTCGAAATTGCAACATTGGCCTGTTTTGGGCGGTCCCTCTTAGTTGACTTTGGGCTATAAAAGCCATGCAAAAATCCCTTGACATCAGTGGCGGGCGATTGTGCGAATAGGCCGGAGGCTATACGAAGCGCCGAAGTTCTGGCAACACCAAGGCGGAGCCCGCCACGCTGTGCGGGGCTTTCCGCCTTCTCTTCTTCTTTCTTTAATGAGGGCTGGTGCCCTGGCGGGGGGAGGCGACGCGGACGGGCCTCCCCCACCTCCCCAGGTGGAGGCTCGCCGGGCACCCCAACCGTCTTTGACTCACCGGCCAGCTAAGCTGCACCCAACCGTCTTTAACTCACCGGCCAGCTAAGCTGCACCCAACCGTCTTTAACTCACCGGCCAGCTAAGCTGCACCCAACCGTCTTTAATTCGCCGACCAGCTAAGCTGCACCCAACCGTCTTTAATTCGCCGGCCAGCTAAGCTGCACCCAGCCATCTTTTTCATCGGCCTGCTGAATTTCACCCTGGCACGCTGTGCGGATCTTCCCAGTCACTTCTTCCTTCAATAACGGAGGGTGCCCTGGCGGGGGGAGGCGACGCGGACGGGCCTCCCCCACCTCCCCAGGTGGAGGCTCGCCAGCAGATGAGGGCACCCCAACCGCATCTTTCACACGTCAGCCAGCTGAGTTGCGCCCTGCCACTTCATTCGCCGTTCGGCTGAGCCGGCACCCCTGCACGCGGCCGCCAGGCAACCACCCAAGCACCGGGTTCACCAGGACTGCCGCTAGCACCCGACATGAGGAGTGGGCCCCCGCAGCAAGGTAATCGGGGACCCACCCCGGTGGTGATACCATCCAAACTGCTGTCGTCACTGCTACTGGAATCACCCCGGTGGCGGTACCATCCGAACTGCCGCTGTTACTGCTGCTGGCTCCTCTCCGGTGACTGTACCAAAGAGCTGCTGCTACTGCTGCCCTTGAACTCCGGCGGTTGACCCCTCCGGTTCCAGGCCTGACCCACCGTGAGACTATTCTGGACTCGAAAGCTTGTTTGCTAGGGCATGGGCCCCACCCTTGACAGAACGCTCCCCTCAGCCTTGCAGAATTGGTTGGAGTCATTTGACATTCGACTCCTGCGGACTTCCGGTAAGGACAAAACCACCACCATTGCTCTTTTTGCCCCCGGGCGGCAGCCACCTTGCCTCCGCTTGGTGCAGTGAGACAGTAAAAGCGTCGGCGGAAGAACCCGCCTGCTGCCCCGCCCTAAGAACAAACCGTGGCATTGCTACAAGGTTGCAGTGACGCCATACTGACGCAAAGTTGACGCTAACGAAAGTTCTCGAACTGCCGAAAGGAATTCTGGTTCAACAGCTAATTCATGGAAAGACTTAGACTGTGCACTGGCCCGACCCCGCCCCAAGATGGCGCTGATGTAGGAGTGGCCTACAACTCCTTGTGGCGTTCCAGCCACGTGACATTTGTGTTAAAAAGAGATATATAAATATATGTATGCGATGCTTTCACACATGAGGGTGGGGGAGAGGGGGGGAACCGATTTTTATGTTAATCTAGTGTTGCTCATGTTGCTCGACGCCTCTCGCACCGTGGCCAGCCTATAGCGGCTGTAGGCCCGTATTTCTACACTGACATTGTTTTAAATAAAGGGCTTCTTAAAAAGGAATTACGGAATCAGTGTCATGACTAATCATCTGGGTTGTTGAAGGTTTCTCTTTTAAATAAAAGATTGTCACTCCTAAGCGAAAGCATACAGATAATACGGACTCAATTTGCCTAAAATATTTTTGTTTAACGGAATTTGTACCCATCACGCCTGCCCCCCCCCCCTTTTTCCAAGAATAGTCAAATCAATAATGAACTATAACTTAAGATATATGTCGCACGCAAGGTATGGTATCCTGCACCATAATACACGACCAATTGAGAAATACATGCACGACCAGGGAACCCGAATTTAGGAGATGAATGAACTAGAGCATCTTTGCCTTGAACTAAAGAATAATAGGTCCGTGGTATTACCCACCCCTGCGGCTAGCCTGGTACATGGTAGGTAGAACTTTTCGTGTCTGCGCGCGCTGGGGTATTTTGAATACTGCACCTCCCCTCCCCTCTTATTTTCCCCTCTATAGGTCACGACGAAGTTCCGACTGAAGAGTGGAGTGGACATGGACCGCACCAAGTTCAATATCAGGGAAAACATAGACAAACGATGTGACATAGTGCTTAAAATTACAGACCACCATTGGGAACATGAAAAACTGTATGATATGATTGTGCGTGTGTACTACGATTATACGATATGAATGTGCATGCATTTCATGTTCGGGTCACTTGAAGAGAGCGTCATTGTATGATTGAAGTGCTCGTCCACCGATCAAAGGGAGGAGAATAAAGGGTCAGACAACCCATAAGATAAACTACAAAATACTAAAGGTACGCAACATGCATTGGAATAGAGGACAGGAAAGGAGAGGTCCCCGTGCTCGACGCAGCCCTGAGTCTCCGTCTTGATGCATGTACTGTCACACCCTATCCGGCATTTGTGTGTACGTGATCACCGAATTTATGTCTTTTCCCCGCTTGTGTTTTCTTACATGGAACAGACCCATGCTACTCCATGTTGTGTGTGCACCAAGTGGCCTATTATCTTACCCATCTCTCTCTCTCTCTCTCTCTCTCTCTCTCTCTCTCTCTCTCTCTCTCTCTCTCTCTCTCTCTCTCTCACTCTCTCTCCCCCTCCCTCGCAAAAGGCTCTTTCTTGCCCTCTTTTCTTCTTGAATAAATTAACGACATACACCTCTTTGGTAAGTGTATAATTGGCCTGAACACAGTGGTGTTCGAACAAATTGACAGAAACAAAAACGACCATACTTTACCACGTTACTACCTCTCCTTTTTACAAACGTTAAGCCTAATCGGCTGAGAAGGAAAGGACAGGTAAGACGACTGATGTCTCCCAATCTGACCCTCAACACGGGGACTATATGTCAGTGGTTTTTTTGTTTTTAAAGGACACCATCTCCACCGCCCAGAATTACCCCTGACCAATTAGCCCGAAATAGAATGTCTAAAGCACCCTGTTCTCCCAAAGATAACTCCAGCCCTATACTAGCCGTCTCAGAGTATCCCGAACGAAACAGCTGATGGCCCTGTTTTAAACTGATAAAGGGTCACCTACTGTATGAAAAGGATACTCGTGAACGCATGACCGTAGCACCTCGCACTTACGGGTATTACCAAACCTTGTATTATAGGGCGCAGAAACTGACACCTAGAAGGCCAGACGATGGACAGGGACACCCACAGAACCCTGCACCACAGCAGTAATTAATAGATTAGTAACACGCACCTTAACATCAGAGTTAATAGACACCAATCATATAGTAACAGATAAGAGCATTTCCGCAACTACTCAGTGGTTGGGAGAGAGAATGAAGTATGTAAATATCTTCCCTGCCAAAATCCCTAAGACTTTTGTTTCTTATAACCTATTCAAGGATAACCTGCAGCCATCGGAAGAGAGGGGTCGGATGTGACGCACAGTCTGGCTGCGGATCATAAAGCATCTATGACATCGACCAAGGGGGAAGCGACGAAGCAAAAAGGGTGTGAGACGAGACACCATTATCAGAACGATAAGCGCGAAGGGCTACATCGAGGCCCCTGCTCACTGACCAGCGTGCCTGAAGTCTCAACCCGTCGGGCCCGATTGATGGGCCCAGTGCTGAAAGATTCTGCTCTCCTTGGTCCACATTTTTGATCCGATCCCACGCCACCCCATTCTCTCTTCCTCTTTCATTTGGACTATGACTTTGACCTACTACCGAGGAACAAAAGGCCGGCACCCTGTCCCAATGTACCTGTGGTGAACTGTGCTAAGGAACAGGACTGTGATCAAAGAACAGTGAGTGGTCACACCCTGCCACTCGAGAAATCGGATTTGAGCTGGACCTTAGCTCCACCGCCGGTGCTCAACAGTGCCAACGAAAGAAGAACAACAATGAGAGCTTACCAGTGATAGCTCTTTATAAAACAAGGACACTGGAAAGAAGGACCCATGTCAAAGTTGAAAATCCTCTCCCAACCACCTTATTATATTAACTATCTTCTTCATGATGTTGCATCAATCACTTCCGACTGTACACTGAGAAGTTAAGAAAATGTAACTTTGTATAGTAACATTCATACAACACCAGCCATGTACACGACTATACTGCAACTTTGAATGTACTTCCTCCTCGCCTACTTTATCAAACTGTATGAGACAATGTACAAATGTGTCAGATTACTCCTGCCTACCCTAAAGACTCTGTATCTTTAAATGTATGACGAACATTGACGATACTGTAACTGAAAGGCTAACAAAGGTGAATATTGGCCGGACAAGCTGGCGAGATATGTTAAAAGGGAGGACTGTGGAAATTTAGCTTGCAAACTGAACATTATCTGCGCCATCTTGCCTCTCCCCAGCGCCACGCATAGCAAATGCACGGTCGCCATTTTAGGCACCCCACTCTCTCTCCCCGCTCACTCTCGATTGCCAGCGCTTTCCCCCGGCGCTGCGAGCATCCCCCGCGCGCCGGCCACCCCCGCTCTCTCATACAGGCCATAAACCCTCTCCTTCTGCGCGACCCTGCTACGGAACCACTTCCGACCGACAACCCATACATGGTCATGCCTCTCCTTTGATAACCCCCTTCCTCTGCGCCCCATTGTCTGAACTGGTCCCAGGCCATCACCTAGCTCTGCGGATGCAGTTTATTGCCCCTACTGTAAGGGAAACACCCCACATCAAAGGGATTACAGTAGATCAAAGCCCCTACTCCCTGAGACCCGACCGGTCACACACCCCCCAGGAATTGGCGGAATACCCTGCTGCGCAATAGCCATCTCCTACTGTGGATGGGGTGGGAACTTCTACTGTATCTATGTGTGGGATCGGATCTAAACCGGGGCTTCAGGGGATATTTCCCCCGCACATCAAGGGAATCTCAAGAATGTACTATGTATAATAAAGCAATAAACCAGTGTATAAGAGACCAGGTCTCAGAGATGCAGTTAGAGCACCTCGTGACGATACCTTGCTGTCTGATCTGATGTGTTCTGCTCCGACGGAATAAAACTTTGTTTCCTGCCTTCCAGTCTCCGGCGCCTGCCTCTTTTATTGGTAAAATCATCGAGTGGTATGAGAGGCGATTACCGCCGGGCAAATACTTGAAAGGTTATCGACTGAAACTGCCGCTACCATTTAACAGAAGGATTAGAAAAATATTGTACCTGCTCCCAGAAAAATCAAGGAAGACAGTGGCTCAAGCCTTAGTGTTGTCAAGGCTTGACTACGGGAACTCATTATACCTTGGTTCCCCCAAATATGTCACAGACAGGCTGCAAACAGTTCACAACGCAGCAGCCCGACTACTCCTTAAAATACCCAAACACCAGTCAGTAAGGGCCTCCCTCAGGGAGCTACACTGGCTTCCGGACAGGGCCAGGATTAAATTCAAATCCCTCTGTCTGGCGCACAGAGCAATGCACGGGAAAGGCCCCGCGCTAGTATGAGAACTGATCTCCCAGTACGCTCCACCCCAGCATCTCAGGTCAGGATCAAAATTCCTGATGAACACCTCAAGAATCAAGAGATCCAGATGGGGTGGAAGGTCATTCAAACACCGTATGGAACCAGAGCTGCGGACGATCGAGAACGAATCAACCTTCAAAAAGAAACTAAAAACATGGCTGTTCCCCTGAAATATCTGCTGAAACCCTGTATCTTGCCCTGGGATGCCTAAGGGTAGCCATGTGCTCTATAAATCCCTAAACCTAAACCTACCCTCCCCTCTTCCCCACTCAGTCTCTATCTTATGTCCCCTTATATTGAGTCCATGGTTCCCAGATCTTTTCGTTTCTACCTTTATTTTTCATGACAATTCTATGCCATAGACATAAAATAAGTAAACGTTATTGTAAGCAACTGAAGCCAATAAAAGCTAATAATTATCAACCCAAAAATTATGGGTCTTACCTGCAGTCAAGGATGCATACAGAGAGACTGGGTACTTTACAGTCTTTATTGCATCTCAGGTAATGGGAATAAGGGTATTAACCTGTCTTTTACCATATAAAAGATGGAACAAAAATGCTTAGCCACAAGGGAGCCATTAAGGTAGCGATGGTTCCATTACTCACTCTTAATTTATTTTTATTTTTTTATAAATGTCTGAGTTACTCAACATTCTTTTCCATTGTAGTGACACAGGGGCCTGGCATGAATACAGTAGCTTCAAAGGGTGAGCACCAGTTTCCTTTTGGAAGTCCACCAGAAGTAAGATGAAAAAACAGTGAGCATCATAAAGAAGCTTGTTAACACTGGCTAATGGCACAGACACTGAATTTTCTTTAGATAAAGAAACAACAAGCATTGGCAAAGCCATTCGTTCTTTACTTTGGGGCCTATTGCCAATGTCTTTTCACGCTGCTGTAAAGCATCTTCAAAATGCTGTTCAGCAGGGCCAAAATTATGAAAAAAATAGGTGCGGCACAGCAACCGTGTTTTCTTTCTAGGCGCATGCATGCATCATTATAAATGAGCACACACAAAGTGACACAGGCCCCTTTTTAATTTCGTGATCCAAGAAGGATGAGTAAATAGAAAAATGAAAAAGATGTCGTGCAAAAATATTTTGGCAGCAAAATAGATTTTTAATAAAAGATAGTCGCCTTGGCGAGCAGATGGGGCAATATGGAGTAGGCAAAAGGAAGAGAAAATCAGGACACAAAAGTGAACAACAACCAGGGCAGGGGAGACACATGCAAGCGAGAAAAGCAACATGGAGTGCAAGGAACATGGCATTAATCAGGGGGGGAAGCACACAAGAGAGCTTACAACATTAGAGAGATGGCAACATGAAAGAAGAGGAGGGGGAGAAGCATACAAGGGTGAACACTGGAAAACACATGCAAGCAAAAAGAAAAAAATTAGTTCTCTAAAAGTGAGGCAGCCGTTCAGAGAGATGGCAAACAGGCTATGCCCAGGGGGAGTGATACACACAAGATAGACAAGCTGGGACAAGGGCACGGAATAGGGAAAATTAAATATATGAATAACTCCTATTCCATCATCTGTCAACTTCCCCCTACCTCACCCCACCGTCCTACCGCACTTACCTGCACGGACTGCTGGTGCATTGTAGACACGCCCCGGCTGCCCTTATTTTCCACCAGGCATTTCCCCAGAGGTGTGAGCCTTTGGAGGCTAGTTTGCAAAGCAGTTTACAAAGTTTCTCCACCTTCCCCAGGTTCTTATAGCAGGCGCGGGAAAGAGGATTCATGAGACATAAAGAAAAGAGGTTGAAGAGAGCGCGGAGGAAGGCAGCAGGGCGGGTTTCATCATTTTTGTCAGGCCTGCTTTTGGCTCCCAGTACTATCCTGGTCGTCGACACTGGCCACTTCACTCACATCTCAGTTATATTTTTAGATGTTTGCAAGTGACGTTTAAGGAAAAATAGCAATAAAAAGTACAAATAGTAGAGAAAGAAGAGATGAAAGGAGAGAAAACAGAGGAGTATGTGTTCTCTCTCACTCCGACCCTCCTCACACATAAAATGTCCTATGAGGGGGCAATAGCCCCCACCCTCGCTACAAAAGAAAGCAGTAAAAAAGGGAATCATGAAAAATCAGAAATCCCTTTCCACTCAAGCTATAACATAGCGACGGATGTTAGCACGTTCATGATCTGAATGTATGATAACACGTCGCAGAAGCATGTCTTCATACACCACTGAGTGCGTGTTGTTGTTTCTGTGGGCATTATCTGCCAGCTGGTTGTTCCCTCTACCCTACCTCTTCTCTGTTTCCTTTCTGTATAATATACCTATTATATCAATATTTGATTTCCAAATGGAAGTTGCAATTGTTCAATACTGGAAAATAAGAGCTCTTTAATAAACAATGAATCTAATAGGACAATGTCTAATTTCCAACCAGCAGGGCTTACATTTACCTTATTTCTGTGTACTAACTTTGAATTCTTAAAAAATTGTATCTCTTCCGTGTACTGGAAATCTTAGATTTTTTGTTTTTAAATTAATAAATACAATCAATATACACAATAGTAAGCAATCAAAGGTTGGCTCAGTGATGATGGAAGTCTCCTAACAATGTCTTCTTGTTGTGGCCACTCTTAGAAGCAGACTGTTCCTTCTGTTTGGGTGTGCCACATGCTGCTTGTTTATTTCTTCAAAGAAATACCAAAGTGCTGTGGACATAAACGGGAGAGAGAACCACACCCTGGGAGACGTGTCAGAGTTCCTTCTGTGCAAGAATGAAGTCTCTTACAGATTGACTGAACCACTGACACATAACCCGCTTCATAGAGTGCAGACTGAAAAACAGAAAGGAAATATCGAGTCTCTTAAACAACAATGATCACACCTCATCAATCAACGTTTTCGACAAGTGATGAATGCCAAACCAAAGAGTGTGGCAAATAGTGTTAACATGCTTAACTGCATCGGTATGGCCGGGTGTCAAGGAAAATAAATGTCAAAAGTTCTAAAACAATGAATGAATTAAATCTTTAAGATGGGTGTGAGCAAAGCAGAGTGTGAGAAAAAAATAATAAAAACAAGTAGAAACAGTGCCAAAAGAGATAAAAGTAGGGGAGTTACAGAGATGTGAAATTCCTCCCCCACCTCAATATACAATATCCCCAACCTCAACAAAAAAGAGCAATGAAAAAAGAATCAAGCAACATCATGGAGGGCTTCCCGCTGGAAGTATGGCATAGAAACGGATGTAACCAAGCGATTGCTATGAATGTATGAGAACATCATAGGCAGAAACATGAGTGGGTATTGTTTCTCCTCTATTAAAAGTATTATCCCCCAGCTTCTTGTTGTTCCCTCTATGTCGGCTCTCATTAGGAGTTGGCTGTTAGCTTCCAGTATGTGTTGTAACTCCTGTTAGGGCACATATTTATAATAAGAGTATTGAGATAAAAATCGCATCACCTAGATAGATTTCGGCAGATCAAACCTGGCGAAATGTATGGTAGTGTAAATTACCAGACAATATCGGTTTGGGGCCAGGACCTTTCTGCAGGATCATCCCCAAACTTTTTGCCTTCACCCTCCTGATTTCTGATCCTGTTTTTTGGGCTTTTAGTCCTCTGACTGCTTTACCACTGCTAACCAGTGCTAACATGCCTGTACTCACTACTTAGAACATGGTAAAATTGGCTTAGACCCAATTGACACATTTAATTTACTTGTAATTCCCTGGTAAAGTGGAACTACCTGTGCCCAGGGCTTGTAAATTAAATTCAACTAGTGGGTCTGTAGCACTGATTGTGCCACTAACTTAAGTAGTACTTTAACCATGTTTCAGGTCTGCCCTTGCAGCTTGTGTGTGCAGTTTTAAACTTCAGTTTCTACCTGGCAAAGTAAACCTTTTGCCAGCCCCAAACCGTCATTTTTAATTCATATATGTCACGCCTAGAGTAGGCGCTGGACAACATAGAAGGCAGAGTGCAGTGTATTAAACATGTGGGACATGTACTTTTTAGTTTTACATGTCCTCGTAGTGAAAAACTCTTACATTCATTTTTCACAACTGCAAGGCCTACATCTCTAATAGGCTAACATTTCAGTTAGCTTATTCTATCTAATAAGCGATAATTTCCAAATAGGAGCAGGTAAGAAGTTCATGTTTGGTGCTTTTGGAATTGTAATCCTATCTCATGGTGAAGTCAGATTTTAAATTACAATTTTGAAATTTTTGATTTTAGATATTTGGTATTTTCCTGCGTTAGCCATTTGGTGCCTGCAGCCTGTCTCTGGGTCACATGACTGGATTTAGTGGACATTTGTGCTTTGTGTTCTGCCTCCACACAAAGGCCGTATACCCCCTGTAGTTGGTCTGAAACCAGGACAAGGAAGGCATTGCACCTGTGCACTTCCAAGGTATGCCTCTAGTAGCTTCTTCCCACTTCAAAGGCACAACAGGGTATAAATCCTGGACCCCAGATACCAACTCTTCAGTATACTTCTGGACCTGTGCATACTCTGCCAGGAAGATGGACTGCTGTGCTGCTGAAAGGACTGCCACTCTGCTGGACTGCTGACCTGAAGGGACTGTGCCACTGCTTTGCTGACCTGCTGCCTACTGTCCTCTTGCCTGGGTGAGAAGGGCTGGACATGTATCTCTTGAACCTAGAACCCCAGAGTGACTCTAAGGGCTAGTTGGCTGGCCCCCTGATCTGAAGCCTCAGAGACATAATAGGCTTCCAGTAACCATGTACCTAGCCTCTACCACCTGTGAGTCTACATTGCCAAGTGGTGCCACCCCAGTCCTGGATCCTTGGAAGTAGACTTAATGTGCTCTGCCAGCTACTGTGGATCCAGTGGAACTGATGCATCCCCTCTGCTTGACAGCGCAACCCAAGCAGAAATGACGCATCACCGCTGTGGCGTGGTTTGGACTTGCTGCAAAGACCCGCATTACCTGTGCAGATCACAGCCTCATCGGAACCGCCGCTGCACATCCTCAATGACAGGAGACTTGTAATCAGAGCCTCATATCTCCTTGGAACCAATGCATCAGCCCAAATGTGCAATGTATCCTCGATGTCGGACTTTGCACCGTAAGCCCTTGTCAACGGGATCCATGATGATGATGCAGGACTTTGCATCGCAGCATCACCACACTTCGGAACCGCCGCTGCGCAATGCATCTTTGAGGCAGATCCTCACAACGCTCCTCAAACCAGGATTTCAAGGATATGTCAAGGATGTGGACTTCCAGGGACCTAGACTGTGAGCTGTCCCTAGGGGATGGGGTCTCTGGAGGCTTGGGGAGGGAGGCCACAAAGCCCCCCTCCCCACATAACCAATTATGGGGCATAAACATAGGAAATGCAGCCCGGTCACAATTTTTTGGGATCCTTCAGGATTGCACCTTTTTTTGCAGAATTATTTTTCCCTGGGTCCCCCCATGAGGCCTATGGGGGTAAGGGTATCCCTACCCTCCCCTTACATATATTTTTTAAACATTCTTTTCAACATATGCATGACACTGCTCACCAACATCATCCATCCGCAAGACATCACCGTCATCTCCTAGGCTGATGACATCCAACTCATCTTACCCCTGACGGATAAGAAAAATACCACCACAACCAACTTCACCAACTGCATGACCATGGTAGCAGACTGGATACGAACCAAGTTTCTGAAGCTCACCTCCCACAAGACGGAAGTACTGGTCTTCGGCAACAGGAAATCCCCATAGGATTCCACCTGGTGGCAGTTGGGGCTAGAAACAACACCCACACTGACTGACCAAGCAAAAAATCTAGGGATCATCCTAGATGACAGGTTCAACATGACGGCTCAAGTCAATGCAGTGTGCACATCCTGCTTACACATCCTACACATGCTATGAAAGATCTTCAAATGGTTTCCTCAGAGCACAAGAACACTCTCTATGTCAAAATCTCCAATCAACCCCTACACAGACTCCAGACCATCCAAAATGCAGCTGCAAGACTCATACTTGACCTCCCACTTCACACCCACATCACATCGCAACTCAGGAAACTTCAATGGCTCTCCATTCAAAAGTACAGCCAATTCAAACTTCTCACAAATGCACATACAAAGCACAGGACCAGAATACCTGAACAGTTGAAATTACTTTCACCAACCCACCAGACACCTACACTCTGCCTCACTCTCCCTCGCACACATTCCCCACATTGGCAAAAGCAACGCTGGAGGACACTCATTGTCCTATTTCGTACCCAGAACATGGAACAACCTCCCTCAACACATCAGAGCCTCCGCCTCACTTCTTGAGATCTGCAAGAAAATGAAGTTCTGGCTATTCATATAAGCACCTTGGGACCACACACTTACACACCATACCCCAGTGCCTGGATACTCTCTTAGGTGATTACTTAGTGCGCTATACAAACCAACATAACATAACAAAGCACCAACGCGATTTTAACAACTGTAAAAAATGATACCGATTTTGTTTAAAAATATGTCAATTAAGTTTACATGATCACACTGAAATAACTCTGTCTCAATTCCAGCAATACCCTGATCAACGTTCCAGACAACATGGCAGAGGACACAGATCAGAAGCAAAAGCAACAGCTCAAGGGGGCTTTTTCCAACTAATGTTATGAGGGACAGCTCTCCTTTACAGTGCAGCATAAATATTTTAAATATGTTAACCAACGTACAGACGGGAAACAACACTAAACTGACACTGACATTCTAGCTCACTATAATTGATCTGTTAGCGATCAGCTACATCTCAAGGAAATACACAAACAGGTTGTTGCAAACTTCTTAAGGAGCAAAGAAACTAAATGACACACCCATGAATATGATATGAGACATGCTACATGCTAAATTTGTACAACACTCATTATTGAACGCAATCTTATTATTTAAAAGGTTTTCACCAACACCACAAAGGGTATTAACAGTAGCAACTATACTCTTTTTCTATTTATTAAATAAATCACCACTTCCTTATCCCCAGCTGACTTGCACTATATCATTTGCACAAATCATCTCAAATTCCCTATAAATATGTTTTTCATAAGATTGACACAAAAAGAAAAGAAGAAGAGGTTGCCAGTCCTACGCCCAGACCGGGCAGCCTTGCCTGTCCAACCTGGTTACAGGAGGAAATGCCAGAGAATATCTCCTGACTTGGGACAGCAGGATCTCCTTTAGATTCATATCCAGCCTGCATATATCAACAACATATTAAAGTGTTTATCTACTGAGCTAGTTAATGTTGTTCTGAAAGGATTGACAACACCCATAACAATTAGCTTCTTACTAAGTCATGAAAATGACAAAATAAAAGAGTGCCTACAAACCTGGGAGGACAGTCTCACCAACAGACAGTAGCAGAGCATAGACCATTCAACTTTAAACGGATTGTCACAATTCAGTTAAAGAGCTGGGTACCCAACTCAAATACATTTTAGTGCCAGGACAAAGTTTCAGCAATGCATGTTTGGACAGATGGTTTAGCCATTTCTGTTTCTTCCTATTCCAGGACCCTGCTCAGACAGAACAGGCCAGAGATATTTTCCTTGTCCCTGGGTGACAATTCTTCCAGCATCTGATAGATCTCATGATAAACTAGCCACCCACTCAAGGAAATGATGCAATGGTATCTTCATGGACTTGCATATGCATTTTTCATATTCAATTAATCTGCAGGGATTTCCCCTTGCGAACTTTAGATCCCATTGTATATTTGTGTGCCAAAAGCGCAAATACAATCCTGTTCTCCACTTAGGAAAACCCAGCCTCCTGGCGAATAACTTGGATAGGACTGGGAAAGGCCAACATTCCAATAATAACTTCTTTCCTTCAGTCTGCAAGGTGCCAATCCTTACAAACCCCCATGTACCCACCCTTTGGCTTATGGCTAGGATACTCTTGGCATTACACATTTGTTTACAAATCGTAAATGAGCCCACGCAGCTTCTTGCAAAACTATAAAAAACAGCATTTGCTTTGGTCTCTGTTTTCTTCCTATTAGATAACATTGGAGCCCAGTTAAGTTTTGCATCTAAAATGATCCCTTTGTAAGCGAAAGCCTTGACTTTATCGAAGTCAATAAGATGTATTGGTCTAACAGCCTATTCTTATTTTGGTTCTTGGAACCCTTGAATATTATACTGTTTTTAGGCCAAGAATGGCCACAGAAATAATGTATTTGTCTACCAGAATCTCTGAACCAATTGGTGTCATTCACATGTAAGAGGAGTAGCGGGGTCCCAGTACCCACGTTTGGTGACTCATAGTCAACCCATGGTAGCTAATACTCTAGAGTCTAGGTGTAATCATACACATTTCCTAAGGAGCCAACAATTATATTCTGAGCTTTACGAAGGGCTCCAAAACACGTAAAAATAAAATTGCTTCTGTACGAAAAAAATCAGTTAAATTTAGGCTGAAAGCATAAATTCTTCTGACACATACTCAGAGCAAATTGATGTGGTTAAAAGGAATCATTTTCTTTAGGAGGATGATAATATGTTTCTTGGTCATATTTGCAGACTGTAGGTACCAGAACCCCTATACATTATGCAAAGCGAGAGGGTCCTCGGAGCAAATGTATACCTAAAACATTTTTTTTTAACAAATACTGGAAATGGCTCCACGGTAAGTAGCTCTCCCTGCATGAGGTACTCTGGACTGCAGTCGGGTGACATCTCACTCTCCCCAGACCTCCTGTGCGGGAGATGCTTTAAGAGCCCTGTTTAAGGGAGCTCCATGGCCCAGACTCCATGTGTAACACATTTGACGGGCTGGAATAAGTGACCTTTCCCAGTCTCTTGTGCACGGGTCCCTCCTCTTCTCCCAAGCCCCCCTCCCCACCCCGTGTGACATCAGTGCCTTGGTCATAGAAGATTTTGACTTGAAAACTGTAAACTGCTGATGGCAGACACCTTAGGGCAGAGGGAAACAAACTGCTGCTGGGAATCATTGCAAACCTCTACCAACTTGTGAAGTGAAAATGCAAAAGGAACTCCAGATTCCATCTCTCCAGGGACATGATCCGAAGCTTTATCTATCTGCAGGCCTGCTCACAGACGCAGCAACCGGTGAGTCTGTGTGTCCTTGAGCCCATGCACCCAGGAACTGCCTGCAGCATCCTCAACCACTACTATCACATCTAGAGCCAATGCACCATCCCTGCATATGCACCTGACAATGGAGAAGCAGTCTTTTTCCTAGTCTCATCACCTGGTCCCCAGGATTTGAACACACCCTACCCCGTGGTCTCAGCAAATCATGATCTGCAGCAGGAGTCATCTTAACACTCACCTTCCAATCAGCACCCACAGTTCCTGGAATCCATCATCCGTATCCAGTTCACCCAATCACAGCCAACTATCATAGCAACCAGAGCACTGCCATCTGACACCAGCAACCAGGTCTCTGTTATGAGTGTGCACCATCTGGCAAGCAGCATCCATGGTTCTTAAATGTGGCAGTGGCACACTAGACACTTATCTAAAGCATGAAACCTGAGCACCAGATACCGTGAAGAACTCATCCTCAGTTCACTGCTCCTAGGTGCAACGCTAGGCATCCAGTAAACCTCTACCCCTATACCGCTACATGGCACGCTACACTTACTGGTGGGCTAAGAAGTACATAGTCTTGATTTTAAGGAATCCTGTAAAGCTCCAGTTCGAAGCACACTTAGGCATTACTGCCAAGTGTTCCCATGTCATGCGCAGCACCTTCAGCCAGTGTTGATTTATTAAACATCTGTACTTTGCATGTGGGATTCAGCCAACTCTCAAAACATCTAAAGATGATACTACACCTGCCAGAAATCTAAAAATCTCACAGATTGGCTGAAGCTGTCACAAGAATTCGGGCCTGTTCTGTGCAAGGGACGTCTCAACTGCTGTTGACCATGTTGCACCTGCAGCGTGAGAGGTAACTACACACCTCTGCTTCCTATTTTGTACATGATATGTGTGAAAAGAGATTGTACAGCTTCCTTGACTGCTCTCCTGCCCACATGGCACTCACCTGGAAGGTAGGATGGGTAACATCTGTTGGATCTCCCCTCTTCCTTCTAGAAGGATGACTGTACCACTGATGGCCAAAAGGACTCTGTGCACAGCACCCATGGAACTCATTAAATGCATCCAAGGGGAGTGGGAGGGTTATAGAAATCTTTCTTCTCCCTATGTAGACAAGTCATTTAGGAGGCAGAATGATATTCCTGAGAGTGGCTAATTATGTATTTCTTTAAGGATCACCGCCTTGTGGGTACCAAGTAACCCCCATGTCATGTATGATCCATTCAGAAAAGGCCTGGCCTTTTTTTTTAAAGCACTCAGCCTGATGGGATATTTTTGAAATTATACTTACAATGTTAAAAGTATACCTGCATCCTCCAAACAGAATATGCCATTGATTGAAAATAGACTGCCCCATCAGATTACACATGACATCTAGGTCTAGACGGCTGTGTGGGCACATGAGAGAACATTGAAAAAGTCTCAATCGTGGATGTGGTTAAGTGGAAAGCTATTCAATGTATCTTCTTTTGTAAAAAGCGAAGGAAACAATCATAGCAAACCTTAGCTCTTATTCATTGTCCTCTATGACATTCCTGTCTAACTCCACTTGAACCTGAGCTCTTGGTTCATCTCAATGTCTCTTATTGCCCCTCTCCCCCTACCTTCATCATTTACTATCAGTAAATCGTTTTACAAAATGAGATTACATAAAGGAAAAGAGGAGCAAGGACAACAGTACATGGTAACATTTAAAGCAATTGCACATAAATGCAGGAATGCCATTTTTACGCGAGCAGGCAACAACTTCAGAAGCTCGTTTCCACTCAGGATTGTTTTTAATGATCCTGCACAAAGCCTGTAAACAGGACTCGGAAATTAAAGCAGCCGCCGTCTCTCAGTCCAGCTGACAACATGAGCAGCATGTGTGATTCTCAAAGTACAAGTGCACAAGGGTTCAAAACCCTGATCTGCCAGGCTGCGTACGAGTATCCTTGCTCTAGACCATTGTTATACATGGTGAACAGGAAAGGAGCTAACACACAGCCCTGATTGAATTCCTCTAGCTGAGCTACCGTGCATTCCTTCTTGCTGCCAAGCCTCACCATCATTTCAAAGGAGGCATGTAGATTTTGTTACAAAGCCACAAACCCATCTTCATCTGATCCTGAGCATTTCCAAGAGATTGGACCTGTAATCTGGTTAAATTCAGAAGACAGGTCCATGAAAGAGAAATGCATGAAAACCCTTTTTCAGTGTTACATATTTATTGAGAACTCATTGTAGATTGAGGCACTGTTCCCATGTGCCGCGGCACTCTCAAACGCTAGGCTGAACACCACAGAGGATATCACTAGATCTTGCACGGCATGTGGCCTTTCCAGTGGGATCCTCCCTATCAACTTGAGATAGGTACAGTACTTATATCATTCCTGATCAGAGCACTGATGCTGAAGCTAACTTGCCTTTATAAAAGAGACACTGTGGGCCTTGGCTTTAAAAGACTGCGGGGCATATTATCAAGACAGGCGATAAAATTATCGCCACTTTAGCGGCAGAAAACTGCCGCTAAAACGGCGATAATGCTCTATGGAATTCCAATTGAAGCTCAGGTTAGATGTCCTTCACATCTAACATGGGCTTCAATTGGAATTCCATTGCGCATATTATCAAGCCCATTATCGCCGTTTTAGCGGCGGTTTTCTGCCGCTAAAGCGGCGATAATTTTATCGCCTGTCTTGATAATATACCCCTGCATTCGTTCCATTGACCTACACATGTGTATAACAGTGACATCTCCTTAACTGTGTGTGTGTGTGTGCGTGCGTGTGTGCGTGTGTGTGTGTGTGTGTGTAGGCCAAATTCATTAAACCTGACTGGCATCATCCAGCCTAAATCGTGTGAAACTCAGCTGCAGTGCATGCACAAGAGCTTTAATATTTAACAAATAGGATTAATAGACATAATTTTGCAGTGCTCAGCTTTTGGTGGTGTGGGGTGACACAGGAGTGTATCACAGTGTTTCTGTCTCGGCTTTTGCAGTTGTATCTCAAGACTAAGTCAGTGATAAGAGGAATGCTCACTAATGTTATCTGTTATACTGGAAGGTGTTGCATTTTAACAAATGTATACTGTCTTTCTTGCTTGAGAACCCAACTGGTCAGTAATTTCCGATGATGAAAAAGTGTATATCTATCTGTGTTTAGGGATTATGCGCTAGACCCGCTGTAGCTACTTGGGTTGAGATGTCATTCAGCTGAATAAACCTTCTCGCTCAAAGGACAGTCCTGTTATAGAGTTTTATTTTAGAATTGCAAAATCATCCTACATTCTCCACTGACTGCTATGTTCTGCCTACCTTTGTCCCCTCCTGCCTTTGTCACAGGGGTGAACATTTTGTTGTGAAGTTCCCTTGCAGTTTCCTATTTCAGGGCAGTCTCTAACTTATTTTAAGTCCACACGCTCCTAAAATGCCAAGAATAGCTCAAGGCCAAAGTTTCAAATGAGAAACATTTTTCCCTACATCCATTCGGAGTCATGGGCAAGCATTGATTTCCAGCTGCTGTCTTGTCAGTTCTCTTCCCTGAAGATTCATCTGACTCCGTTATTTGTCTGTCCCGCAGTCCTCTTTCATAAAGGTCGATCCACAGCAGGCAAGCCTATTTTGGAGCAATCATAGACGTTCATCTCCGTATGGCCAAAAATAATCCAACTTCCCTGACCACAAAGGTAGCTTTTGAAGGTCATAGATTCATTGGGTCCGAAATACCATTCACAACCCTTCCTTGCAGACAGAAATCCTCCAACAATCTCTTAGATGCCTTGTCTATTCCAAGTAGCAGTCCTACTAGGGTGCCATGGTTTATAAGGTTGACCCTATTAGTAATTGTCTCTAAATTAATCATAACATAATTCCTATGTATCTTCTTCTCTATCTTTAGAGAAGGAAAACCCAATTCCTGTGATTAACTGTAAAATTACTTACACAATGGCCTAATTCCCTTCTCAACTTAGTGGCAAAATGGACGCCTGTCACAAGTTTTCTCTCCCTTTCACCTAGCTCTGCCTTAAGCCACCGTCCGTTCGGCTCCTTCATGATCAAAAATAACACACACCCCTTATTGAATTGTTACCAGAAAAGAAGACATTTACAGATTTTCATTTAAAGTCTTTCTTGAAAGCCATGTAAGATCAATTATTCTAGAGAGCAGGATGCACAGATTTCCACATTTTGCAGCACTAGCTCAAAAGTCAGAATTATAGTGCATTTCCGTTTGAACACAGGTGATTTCAGAATAAGAGTATTTGTTTAAGAGACCATATGCCACTTTGGATAATTAGTTTGTGAGTAAGATAATTAGGAGAAGCAGAGTGTGTAGCTCTGAGTACTATGCAAGCCATTTAGTAGATGTGCTAACCTTCCATCAGAAGCAGTTGAAGAGTATGAAAACAGCAGGAGTGGTATTTTCAAAGCATTTAGGGAGTCATTACTATGATGGTGAGGCCACCACCGACAGGCTGTAGGAGGCAGTCTCACCGCCATTGTATGGCCATTTTCCGCCCGCCAAATTACAATCACAGGTGGTTCCTTGGTGGTCGGAAACTCTGACCGCCACGCATCTGATGGGCCCCTTGAGCCCGCCGGTGCGTAGGAGGCCTTCCTATCCCTAAATTGGTGGCGGTGCCTACCAGGCACTGCTGTAGGGATTAGGATGGTCCCTCCCCACCAGCCTTTCCATGGTGGTTCACCTGCCATAGAAAGGCTGGCGGCGATGGACACTGGGGGCCCCCATAGCAGGCCCACCTTCATCTCGGGCCCTTGATTGTGGGTTTTGGGGGGCACCCATGGTGCCCCCCAACAAATCCCTGCACCAAGGGATAGGCATTGCATGGTGCCTGTTACGTATTACAGGGATATGTAAAACATCCTTTTTTAACATTGCGGCGGGTGCTGCAGCCAGCAGCACCCACGGCAATGTTAAAGGTGGGTGGCGGTCACATCCTAATTCCTATTGTGGGACTACCGCCTTGTTGGCAGGCAGTCCCAAATAGGAGACGATGGCGGACGGACTGAAGTCTGTCCGCCATCCTAATCAGGCCCTTTGTTTCTTTGACTAATTTATCTACAGCATGCGTGGCTGCATTTAGAGGGCAAACTGACCATGAAGAATACCCATAAACAGACAGTCTTCATAATCAAGTGTTGATAACACTAAGCACAGCACTACAACACTGAAGACATTTTCTAAAATAAAAATGTTATTCTGATCAAGCACAAAACAATGAGGTATGAGGCAATGATGACTGCACCTATTATTGAGTGGGGTCAAAGTCTATGTTACTTTCTTCAGGTGCTAAGGATCTGAGGTCCAATACCTCTAAACCTCCTGGAAGATCATGAACAAAGCACTATGATCCAGCACACCACGTAATCATTATACAATGTTGTATATTGAAGAATATCAGTTCAATCAAATTTCTTTCTTTATTATTCTTCTTTAAAATCTGCATAGCCAAAGCGTTTCATCCTTACGGACTTCTTCAGGGCTACAAATAAGTATATACAATAAACAATACAATTATAAACACGAACATAACCATATTTACAATTCTATTAGTATGTAAATAGAATTGTAAATATGGTTATGTTCGTGTTTATAATTGTATTGTTTATTGTATATACTTATTTGTAGCCCTGAAGAAGTCCGTAAGGACGAAACGCGTTGGCTAAGCAGATTCTAAAAATGTTATTCTGCCTATAAATCTTAATTGATGTTTCACATTTCTGGCCCAACTATTGATCTTAGTTTGAAATATGCATTATTCTGTGTAATCAAAACCTTCAATAATGACATATTGCTCACAAGAAATGAACACATTTAAGAAGAAATATAGTTACCTTTTTAGGCTCAGACACATTGTTTATATATATTGTGTAAACACCACTTTTGTTAAAACCAGCTTGGTACAAATCTGAGCAGTCTCTGAAAGGCTTTTCTTCTTCTCTTTTTGTATTCTTAAGCACAACTGTAAAAAAGACCATATAAAACACATTTTAATTGGGACAACATTTCTGTTAAATTAGTTTGAGAAACAATAGATTCTTGAAAAATCTGCATGCTAGGCTGCACACGGGTATTGATGAAACAAGTAGCACCAGTTCAAGTTCTACTCATATAACACAATTATATAATAGTTGCAATAACAATCTGAAAAGTAGTTATCTGAACTGAAATCACTATATCTCAAATGAGTAATTGATAGAGTAGGCCCATGGGATTAGATATTTAGGTCACAATGTACACCGAGGCAGAGAGGGACAATACACTCCCTCTGCCAAAGTACCATCGACCTGTTTTCCAGTCACAAATTGCAAGGTGGGGATACACCAATCAGAGGCCAGTAACACAAATTGGCATTTACTTGGTCTGGATGGCCATCAGGTAACAGTAAGGTCTGTGAGCTCAACGTTGGCAGCAGCCTTCTATCCTTTCTGGGTGTCATGAAATGCCCAAATATCCCTTGAAGTCCAGTAATGTGGCTGTTCTGCCTACCATCACTGCACCCAAAGACCCACTGATACTTATTTTGTAGTTTTCATACAAAATGTGGCCCAAGGGTAGGCTTTCTAGGCCCTCTGTTGAAAGTGCGGACTCAATATTTACTTGTCTATTTGAGACAGGAAACCTGGTGGACTGTGGCCCATGAACCACTTGTGCATTACATTAGGTTTGTTCGTTCTGGGCAAAGATAGTCCAGTGAGACTCAAAGGAGTTTTTGCTGTAGTGGGCTTCAGATTTCTTTTTACCATGAATAGACACACTCAAAAATATACACTGGAAATATATGCTATTATTTTATTACAATGAACGCTCAAATCCCAATATTGTGTATAGAATAAAAATAAACAAAATAGTGCCAATGACACTAATTAATAAACAAAACATTAAAGAGAGTGGAAGCATTGTAATGGTGGTTCAGAATGTCCTTGCATGGAAAGATGGGACCGGTCTCTGTTCTCCAACCCCTCACTTCTTGCGTCTAGATAAGCTGTTGCAGCACCAACACGGACTGTATGACTCTCCCATGTGCACTCTTACCTGCACACCTCAGCAGAACAGCAGATGTGTTGTTCTGAATTGGGAAATGTATGGCATCTCCAGAAAGTCACCAATGACAGGCTGACTTCAAGATGGCAATTTTTCCAACAGTGAGTTCCGCTGGATGACCCAAAATAATAGGGTCATTGGAATGGCGATGTCTACATTGCTGTGCAGGTGCCCGCCATCACTCTACAAGTTTCCTTTGTGAGGGTGGACAAAGTGGTAGCGGGAATTATCTCTTGGTGATGGTGATGCCTCCAACCAGGTATAAATCAAGGCCAAAATGACCACAATTTACACAAAGAAAGCATCTAATGAGAACCAATCTGGGCCACGTGTGACACATAGACTTGTGCGCCAGTTTCTAAATGCTCTTTCATTAATAAGCAGTGCTTGGTTGTCTGACTTAGGATTTTAACGCTTGGTTGGTCGGATAAACAGTCCCACCCGTAGATCTTTAAAATGTGAATGGTCAGGGCTTACACTGAATATAGTGGAAATATAAATTCATTGAATCTGATTCTCAAATGTTCACACACTTATGTCTAACTTATGTAGAGAAAAAGGAATTTACTGTTCAAAAGTAAACATCCTGACGCACATTAACATTTGTATTTTAAGATTTCAAAGCAAACCTTCAATAGTGAATATCTGGCTGTATGTTGACTTTTCTTCCTAGGTTAATTTACAGTTAGGGTCATAGGGTCAGACTGGGACACAAAATATTTCAGGGCCTCCAAATAAAAGTAGCCTTCATTAGGGAATTTAAAAGCTAAAAAAAGATCCCTTTTACTTTTATTTCCTAGTCACAAATATTCCCGGAAATATACTTGGAAAGCGGTGCCAGGACAGGTTCGGAGGTGTACTTCTGAAAATGTCATGCAGTATCTCCTGTGAGGTCTTATTCTGTCTGTGAGTAATTCTACATGGAGCAGAATTCTCTGTGTGTGTGTATCCACAGGGAAAACATTTTGCCCATAGAAAAACGGGGTCAGTCTTGAACGTTTAAAGACATGCTGTTCACGTGTTTTGCAAGATATATGGAATACTATATGTATTTGAGCTTTCTGCAGGCAATGTGTGCGGTAAAATCAGGGAAATCAACAGTAAAAAAGGCACACCAGGCCATAACTCAGGCCCACAAACAGCCACAAAATGGCCCACACACTGACCTGTCAAAGCAGCCCATTGGGCACTGTCTGTATGCCTGTCCGACCTTGTTTAGGGACAGGATGGCTGGGATGTCAAAAGGCAGCCTTGCAAACTGAGAACTTGTAAATTAGTGAGAACTCACAAACATGCTTGTTTGTGAAGTGTATGAAAATAGTTAGGAGCCACAAAATTTGAAATGCGAAGGAAATACCCCATAATTACATGGGAGGGCAAAAGTTATATAAGGTTGAGTATGCACTAACACTATTATTCCATGTAGTGTGCATTCTATTTAGTGAACATGTTTCCTCTATCTTTCTGTGCATTGCCAATTTACACCTCCCAAACTTAACGAGTACAGATAATACTAGTGTCCAGCTTCTGCAGAAGCTAAGCACAGTTTAAATGCTCTCGCCACTAAAATGGGCGATGATGTATATTTTTCCATATACAAATGCTCTGTTTTAGTAGTATATTTCTTATCATATTTTGCTCCATTTCCTGTCCTTTTCAAAGAATGCACATTAGGCTCTTCACAGTGCATTTTTTTCACCAGAGTATTGTAAACTACATCTGCTGCTGAATGAAATTGTATTTTACTCCTTCGCTGGTAGAATGTTTGCGGAGTGCAAGAGCATTTTACAGGAATTTGGTGTTAGGTTGTTAATACAGCTGGACCTCTCTTTGGCGGGCCTACAATTGAAGGGTCATATTCGTGAACAAACATGTAAGGATGGCAGTGGAGCTAGAACAATTTTCAGAGTTGAGTTGCTGTCATCAGTGTTACATCACTGAAGTCAGGGATTGTAAAGAATTCAAGAGTCGCACTAAGAACAACTGTAGCAAATAAGCCATGCCCATTCAGCACAAGGGTGGCAAAAGGTTCTATTGCAATAGCCAGTAAATTTGCACAGTCAGTTTTACGGATTAAACTATATAGTGCACAAAAAATAAAGTTGAAATTGGGTTTCACAATTGTTCATCGTTTCAGCATCAAGACGTAAAGTGCCTAGATTTGTTTCGACCATATTAAATTCTTTATTTCCATCATACTTCTGAATTACTAAACAGGTGTGTTTCATTTTGTTTTCCTAACCCCTGATAAATTTTGAATCATTTGTACAGTACATTTACAGGTATTTCAATTTTGTTGCGTGCTATTAAACAAAACGATTGTTGTATAGATAATGGGAAAACCCTGTGTCCCTCAGAACCTGGGTACGTCTACATGTCGGGGAAGGAACAATTACTTTGTACATGACCTTCAACCTTATAACCAACAGTTTATAAATAGTATCTTGTTACTCTCTGCTTAACCAATTAGTTGGAGAGTGAAATTGGGCTAAATCGCAGCGCGCAACCAAACAAATAACGGAACACAACAGTACAACAAGAAAATTCTAAATAGTTTTCACCAGTTATTATTATTCGTTATTTTCCAGTTTTTTCAAAGCATTTTGAAAATACATTTTTCAGGGGCTGTCAAAGTGAGGCATAAAAATAAAGTGACAAATATTGCAAAGTGACAGTGGGTGCCCAGTGCTAGTGGTGCAGTGCATATATACAAGAGTGAAGCTATTTACAAATATGCACAAGTTGTAGAATGGTCAGAACAACAACGGAGCCAATATCTCTGGTTATGGCAGGGCCACTCATTAGTGTACCCAGAGATTTGCTAAGACTGAGCCATGTGTTAGTCGTCGACGTTTCAACCTTGGTAATGCGTTAGTCTGGTGTCAAAGCGGGTCTTCTTCAGGATAAAACACAGCCCAACAGGTGGGACGTATCCCTAGGCGTCCCTCATGAAGACGAGGCTGCCACAATGATCTGCACTCGTCCGGAAGGCTCAGGTAGGTAAATTCTCTGAGAAGAGGTAAGGTGAGTAATTCGCCTTGGAAGACAGCGGGGTGGTGCCCTATGGCAGAATCACTATGTTGTACTGTTCATTTGAAGACAGATAGAAATGGCAGGAGAACATTAAATTATGTTGACGTAATTCACAAAATCTCAGGACTTTCATGTTACGCTTGTTACGCAAAAGTCTGGAAATTATGCCACATTGCGTAATTTTGCTACAGTTTTTGGCAAAATTATGGAGTTGGAACAAGAACGCAAATGGCTGTTACTTGCAGTAATTGTATTAGTCGTGCTATTTCTTTAGTGTGAAATACATCCTTGCATTACAAATTTATAGTAGGGCGAATTTCCAGCTAACATATAGCACTAAATAAGAGATTCACATTTTTGTAATTGCACATAATTATCATAATTTCCCTGAAATTTCACATAACTACACTAAAGCAGATTTCTCAAAACTCGCACACGCCTAACATCAAAACCAGGAATGTGGTGAAAGAATAAATACTGTATATTGCTTTACTTTTTACAATTGAAGGAATCTAATGGTACAATTGAAATCTCCCTCACTGACTATCCAGCAGACTGCACATGAGGTTTATCAAGTTTTTTCCCACAACATGATAATTCCCTTCAGCCTCACTCACTCAAGAACATATCCATGGCAAGGCATGATACACATCTGTCTTCCTATCAGTTTCCTGAGTGTGGATAGAGCAAACATCTGTATGTCTACCTGTGTGTGGTTGAAGAGTTCTGTCTGGGATTTCTGTCCTAGAATGGAACTTTTATATATATATAAGAGAGAGAGAGAAAGAGAGAGAGAGAGAGAGAGAGAATGTGTGCAATCATGTGTGTATAAATGTGTAAAAGCTTTACTGGCATATGTGTGTGTAAATAAAATCGGCGTACCTGGTGAAACATTGCAATTAAGCAGTGGCGGTCACCTCAAACAAAGGGTGGTGGAGCAGGTGGAGCAGGTGGAGGGAACGCTCGAGGGGTCACATGGGGTCACGCGGGGAGGGTTAGTAATAATATATGTATGTTTTAAATGAACCTACCTGAACCTGCCGGCTGCCTCCTCTTCCTTGCCCCAGTAGCCTCTGGGACAGACTCCCATCCAATCCCCGTGCTGCAAAGGAGTGCTGGGATTGGGCTGAGTGGATAGAGAGACGCTTCACTCAGGCCAGGGAGACTGTGGGAATATCTCAAGCCGGCTGTTCAATGCAGCCAGGCTGGAGAAACCTAAGTGCGCATGTGTGTTTTAGTCGGCCTGAGACGGCCGGCCAAACACATATGCGCACTTAGGGAGTGCACATAGCACTCCTCTTCCCCCTCCCATTCCTTGGCCCTGCCCCTCCCTACAGCGCTGACTCAGAGGCGGCATATCAAAACTTTAAATGATGCTAGAACAACATTTTAATTTTCATTTGCTGGCTCTGATCAAGGCAGTGGGGCAACACTCCTCCGCCATTGCGGAGGAGCAGCTGCTGCACTTCAGTAAATGGTTGAGCAAAATAAAAATAAAAATTCTATTTTTTTTACTTTCATCCTTTCTTTCTGTCCCTAAGTTTTACAGTATCCCTCTATGCCTGTCACTACAAACAATGCCCGTTCTGTAACACAAAAGGTCTCCAGCCCCACAGCTCCCTCAATCAGATGTTCACATCTCCTCGCAAACGTCGTCTGCCTGAGTGATCAGTTCTGGCAGTGAGATGGAATCATGATGCTCAGATCTTTGCCTGCTCTCTCACAGAGCTCTCTCCTACTGGAAAGCACTTTCCACACTGCCTGGCTCAAGCATCGAGATAGCGTCAGGCAGAATCAGGTCCAAGTGGTGAGGCTAAGCCAATGCTTCATCAGAGCAGGTTCCGCTTTACTTCTGATGACTTGTGTAGTATTTCCCCAGGCAGAAGAGTGGGTTAGGGACGAAGTATAATGTGTGACAGGTGGTACATCTTACAGGTACAAGATAAAGTGGAAATCCGATGCTATAGACCATCACGTTCCGCTTAATTGTTTTTTCCTAGCCCCACATGCTTTGTGTGCATGCAGGTAGTAGCATATACATGTGTGCGCGTGGCCAACAAGAGCAGCACAGGTACGTATGACATAAGGGCACCCTGCAGACACTCCTCATGAGACATACGGAAATCAAAAGAGAAGCTAAAATGATACATTGTTTTAGGGTTCAAACTGGACACAAGCTGGGTCCCCCTACTATTTTCAGAAGGGGTGCAATTCCCTTTCACAGTATAGGGTGAAATCACCTTTAAAGTGAGCTTGAGTCATACTGCAACCTTGTGCAAGGAGGCTTTACTATTGCCCCCCTGTAAAGACATAGGGCCCGATTCACAAAACTAACTTAAGACAAAATCCTAAACTTACTACCATTTTGGTATTCACAGAAGGCACTTACTCATTTTGGTATTCACAGAAGGCACTTACTCATTTCGGTATTCACAGAAGTTAGGAGTCCTAACTTTAGGACTCCTAAATGCCTTCTGTGAATACCGAAAGTCTTAAAATTAGGATTTTTCGCAGTTCAGTAGTAGTATAGTTAGGACTCCTAACTTTAGGACTCCTAAATGCCTTCTGTGAATACCGAAAGTCTTAAAATTAGGATTTTTCTCAATTTAGTAGTCCTAAATTTAGATTTAGGACTACTAAATTGAGAAAAATCCTAATTTTAAGACTTTCGGTATTCACAGAAGGCATTTAGGAGTCCTAAAGTTAGGAGTCCTAAACTTAGGACTACTAAATTGAGAAAAATCCTAATTTTAAGAATTTCGGTATTCACAGAAGGCATTTAGGAGTCCTAAAGTTAGGAGTCCTAACTATACTACTACTAAACTGAGAAAAATCCTAATTTTAAGACTTTCGGTATTCACAGAAGGCATTTGGGAGTCCTAAAGTTAGGACTCCTAACTTCTGTGAATACCGAAATGAGTAAGTGCCTTCTGTGAATACCAAAATGAGTAAGTGCCTTCTGTGAATACCAAAATGCTAGTAAGTTTAGGATTTTGTCTTAAGTTAGTTCTGTGAATCGGGCCCATAGCATGCTGTTGCACATCAAGACAAATTCTGCCTGAACGGAACCCTCATATACAGAACACAAGGAACCTGCACCAATTTTGCCAGTGACATCACTGACCTCCTTACACCCCTTATCATCAAAGCTAGCACCTTCATCCTCTTAAGAGACCTTAACATTCCTCTAGAAGACCTCATTGACCCAAAGTCTACGGTCCTTCTAGACAACCTTGGAAACCTTTGCCTTACCCAACAGGTTACTGAAACCACCCACACTACCAGGCACCTATTGGACCTGATTTTCTCCTCAATCAGCAACATCACAGTTGACAAACCAGCAAGTATGACCTGGAAGAGCACGCCTTTGTCAGTTTCACATACCCATCCCAAATATCACACTCCTACCACCACTGGAGTGACCAGCTGCTGCTGGAAAAGTATCTCAGAATAGGAGTGGGCTTCCACCCTCTCCAACACTAGCTGGAACATACCAGTGACTTGTTGAAAGCCATGCCAAAAACCTCAACAGCTAGATCAAGGCATATGTCAACACACTGGCTTCCCTCACAAACAACCTAAAAGAAAGAGTCAAACCACAGCTGGAGCATAGAGGAAATCAGGCTTACAAAAAGCCATTGGAAGCAACTGAAGCGCAAATGGCGAACAAGTCAAGATACTGCAGATAAAGACATCTTCACATCAGCCCCAAAATGCTACCACCAGCAGATGCGGAACACCAAGCACACAGCTCTTGCAGAGGGCATTGATGCCAGCAGTAACAGCAGCAAGGAAATATGCACCATAATCAAAGATTTCACTGTGCCTCCTTTTGCCACCAGCAACATCAAGCCCTCACAAGACCTTTGCAAGAAGCCCTCTGAATTCTTCTATACCAAAATCACCTCCATATACAGTAACTTTAATTGTCAACTGAACCCCATCACTATCATAACTCGGTTTCCTATCATGGCCGATGAATGAACCCTGACCTCGTAGTCTGCCATCACCACCTTCAAAATTGCTGCTACCATAAAGAACATCCTTCCAGGGCTCAATCTGACCCTTGTCTCCACCACGCCTTCAGCAAAGAACTCCTACTGATCGGTGAAGCACTAACTTCCATTCTCAGCGCCTCTATCGCAATATTCCCAGACATATAGAAACATACCACCATCGTGCCTTTGCTCAAAAAAACATCTGATGACCCAGCCACGTTTTCCAACTACCAACCTATCTTCCTCCTACCATACCCAGCAAAGGTCTTTGATAAACTAATCAACCAATGCCTCAGCAACCACCTCAGCAACCACCAGCTCCTCAATGTGACACAATCCAGATTCAAACTCAACCAATGTACAGAAACAGCTCTCAGCACTGCCACAGACAACATCTGCATGGTCCTTGACAGAGGAGACATGACCCATCATTCTCCTGGACCTCTCTACAGTACTTGACACAAACTCACACCCCATCCTCATCAGGCGGTTGCACTAGATTAGCATTCAAGGGCCACCATCATCTGCACACATGACATCAAGAACCTCTCCCATGCAGCGGACATACAACATCTACTCTCCCTCCCGGCCAAGACACCCAACACAAGAAACAAGTTTATCGCCTGCATGACTAAAGTCGCTAACTGGATGAAAACTGTCTCAAGTCCAACAACAGCAAGGCAGAAGTGATCTTCTGCAAGAACACCTCACCATGGGACTCCAACAGGTGGCCGGCCAACTCAGATTGACACCCAAAACCCACACCATGAACCTCAGTATAATCATCACCAGCAAACATGACACAACCACACGAGACAATACCATCACTGCATCCGGCCTCCACACCCTGAAAATGCTGATTAAGATTTCAAATGGCTCCTTAGCAACACTAGAAAAACTGTCACTGGCACCCTAGTCCCCAGCAAGTTGGATTATGGGAATACCCTCTATACCAGGATCACCAAGCAACTCACTAGCAGACAACAAACAATCCAAAACTCGGCAGCCAGACTTATCCTCAATCTCCCACACAGGACTCACATCACTTCCCAGGACACTACACTGTCTCCCGATACACAAATATGCTCAATTTAAACTCCTCTCACACATTCATGCACTTCTCAACTCAGGCCCCACCTACCTGAACAGTTACATCTCCTTCCACCAACCACCCAGACATTTATACTCCACAGAACTCCTGCTCACACACATCCCATGCATATACAGAACCAGATCAGGAGGATGAGTGTTCTCTTACATCGCTTCTAAAGCATGTAATGACCTCCCACTCCACATCAGAGCCTCCTCCTCTCTCCTTGAATTCCACAAGACGCTGAAGACCTGGATTTTCAATTAGCCAACCTGCCCATAAGCAGGCCTAGGCTCACACACCTGCTCAGCACTACCATACCCTCACACAGGTGACAGTGTGCTTTACAAATACACAGAACATAACAGGTTTGTATTTTTGCAAGGTAAAGTATGGTGGTTTCTGCCTCAGGTTTAACTGTGGCAGAGTAGATATTGTCAAATGGCAAAGTGTTATAGGAAGTTGTCGTTATGGATACATATGACATTTATGGGGTCAAGATTCAAATGTACCCATGGTACTTCACATGAGGATTGTGGCATTCAGATCTTTCTTCAACTCCACAGGATCACTGACAAAATATCTAGGGAAAACATATTGTGTGGACAGAATATCATGGCAAAAATATTGAGCATCTAAATATTGAGAATGTCAGTGTAAACAGGTAAGTATATACTAACTCCAACTTTCACGTACCTTGTAGATATATATATCATCAAGGTACATATATTAGGGCTGGGTAGAACTTGCAGAGTGTTACTTAGCGAGATTCAATGGATTCTGCCCACCCCTATTCAACACAGCCTTTCTGCACAAGATGCACTGATGCAGGGCTCATCCAGTCCCAGGAGCAGGAGCTGTGCCCCGGGTGCAGTGTACATAGGCTTCCAAATAGGGGCTCCGGAGATGAACGTGCTTACTCTCTGTGGCTGACATGGTGGGCCCTGAACTACGGGCCATAATGCTGGAGTGCCGACTGTGATGTGCGTTGCATCCTCATTCTCAACTGCTGTGATATCTTGTAACGGGACGGGCAGGAATCCACTGGTGGGGGTAAGTCCTTTACTTCCAATTGTGCTGCTTGCCGTCTGCTGTCAAGTATTCCTTCCCCAGTTCCCACATATGACAAATCCCCCTCCTATTGCCTCTCTCAGCCCTGCTACCTCCCTGTGCCTCGGACTTGTCGTATCTTCTCCCCAGGTCCTGGTGCCTGACACCACAGACAGCTTCTTGACTCCTGAACTCGTGGATACGTGTCTACAAAATCACAAAACCCATAGAATCGTGATAGCTGAGATGGGTTGTGGTTCTGTCAGCGCACTCAATGACCTGGACACGGTGTAATATGTTTCACATGTGGAGAAGAAGAGTGCTAAAAGCACGAAGGCCGTGCAATAAGAAAAACATGGGCTATGGTCATACTGCTTCAATAAAAATCTAGAAACTAAAAATATTATATTCAGTACAGGGAACGCAAACCATACCTGGCTTTTTGCGTGTATAAAATATAACGCTGCTGTCAGAGTCTCGTGCTTTCTGAAGTACAGTGGCTGAGATGTATTTCTCCAAGCCGAGGGTCAGTTTAGGAGTGGACTGCAATGTCTGCGCCTTAGTGAAAAGACCTCACAGGACCTATGGTGAGTGACCACCTATTGATATTTATCCGAAATGACTCAAACCAGCTTGCAAACTGGCCAAAATACACAATTATCCAACTCCAGTATAGCATGATTGAGACGTCACAACCCTGATGACTCTGCAAAACATCTTGGCATTGTGGTTGATAATGAACTGTCCTTTAATCTTCAAGTCAACAGGACAGTATCATCCTGTTTTTGGGTGATAAAGACTCTGAGGAAGGTGTTTCCGCTTCTTTCTTTTACGGTGCATAAACAAGCGGCTGTAGCACTGATTATGTCCAGGATGGATCATTGCAACGCGCTCTACCTGGACATTAACAAGACAGCCATCGACATGTTGCAGCTTGTCCAGAATGCTGCAGCAAGACTCTTTTTGGACCTTCCTAAATATCATTCAGTCTCTGCTGATGGTCGGAAATTGCATTGGCTCCCTGCCGCTAAACGAATTGCCTTCAATGCCTTATGCATTGTCCATAAGGCACTTCACAATTTAGGCCCAGAGGGAGTTAAGCATCTCCTTCAACTGTATGTTCCTTCTAGACAGTTGCGTTCTGCTGGAAAAAATCTATTGGTTATTCCTACGTTTCGGAGGGCAAGATGGGGAGGAAGAGCCTTTGCTGTGGCTGCATCTCCACTTTGGAATACTCTCCCTCAATCCATCTCCTGGCTAGAAGCTCATTTTCCTTTTTGCAAGGCCTTGAATACTTGGCTTTTTGCCTATTAATGTCACTTCAGCTTAGGGATGATGCTCTTGCCTTCCATCAGAATAACCGCATTAGCACCTTGACGCCTTCGGGTATTTGTTTGCGCTTTACAAATTGGCAAATCAATCAATCAACTTCCAAACAAGGGAGCATGTAGAAGCAGGGTCACTGCCAGGCTTGAGTGCTATATAAAACCCTGAACTTGTGCATCTTTGTTGATGCACCATAGAAGTCACAGTGCTCCTGTAATTCGGGTTCGCTTCTGGCGCTATAATAAGCCACCCATTTGGCGGACGTGTAGGAGCCAAGCCATCACATAATATTGATACTGCACTTGTGCAGAGCTGTATAAGACAAATGGCACACACCCAGCAGTTATATGGGTACAGTATGACCCCTTCTCTCACTGGGCAAAACACATATCTGGGTCAGGTAACTCCTGCCTCCCATATATGTCCGGGATGGCCATTCACTTCCTTAAACATGTTCACAAAGCTTCCTGCTAACATTTCAAGCAAGCATGTACATGTAAGCACACATGCAGCTCACATCACGACCTGTGTCTGGACTAACATTTCCTCGTTCCAGCAAGTAAACTCTGTGTTGTAGTCCAATAACCAAATGCACGGAGATGACACAGTGTTCAAGCAAAAGAATTGAGCTGTGTCGAATGCTCTAGCTGCAGAGGACACGATGCACACCAGAGCAAATCGCCATGGCACTCTGTGCCACTTTGTAATGCTTGCAGAGGTGATCAATGTGTAATCTGACAGGCATCTTCTTATCTGTTCATATAAAACACCTCAAACATTAATGTGCACTCCCACTAGCACTTCAGGTATTGCCTTTCACCACACGTGTGTTGTACCAACTCAGGCCCCTTTCCACAACTTTAGTGAAAGTTATCAAGACTGCAAGGGTCGCACGGATACTAGCGCAACATGTTCAACATCACGGGGACCAGGGGAAAGCCCATTCTGTGGAAGTGAACATAAAGGCAGTAAACACACATGTGAACCTTCCAGTTTGCAAAGAACTAGTGCTGAATGATTCATTCTGCTTGCGGAGCGGAGACGCAGAATTTATTGTAGTTCAGTGTTACAAGAGAAATGTGCAATTGCTAAATTCCTCCAATTCTGTAGCCGAAATTAAAATTTCCACCTAGCCCTAACATATGGGTGGGGTTAAGTATAGTAAAGGTTTGCATACCTATAGAAACTTATCTTCCCGATTCTTATCCTTGATATTCTTGACACAATATTTTCCACACACAATATTTTGTTCAAACACCATCTCCACACCCATACCCCTTAATCCTACAATATCAGCAGAAGAGACATTTAACATTGGTTTATACTGTGTCCTAGCATCCTGTCACTAGATATTTCCACGGGCGCCCTGTAACTCCATGTGCCAACCATTATGGCTTTACAGTATCGTGTAAAACCTGCACCAGGACCAGTCTGAAGCAAGGCCCTGGAAACATGCCCTGGTATTTAACATCTTTATAGCAGAGTTATCGATGGAACTAGATAAGGTGAACGCACACCCTCCTGAGCTTGGTGGCTGCTCAGCATCATGCCTCCTGTATGCAGAGGATGTCCTATGAATAAGTAAATCCAGGACTGGACTGCAGCATTTGCTCTACACACTACATGCCGAAATAAATGGGTTGAAAGTTAACTTTAATAAAAACAAAATTATGATTATGGGTAAAAGAATAAATAAGAAACAAGTCACGTGGCTCATGAATAGTGCACAATTCGTGAAACAAATAGAATACAAATGTTTTTAAGTTGTAGTAGATTTTTTTTTAACCACATACGCAATACAGGAAAGCAACATCCTCTGCTCTATCGTTTGCCTTTGTCAAGCTTTACAAAAGTATTTGGGGTCCAGCCATGCCAATGGGACCGAAGCTCTGTGTGGAAGGGAGGCAAAGCTCTTGGATAAAATATAACTAAGACACAGAGGCAGGATTTCCATCTACTGAAAAGGTGTTCACCAGCGCAGCTTCGCTTAGAATTCGGAATTTTCAAACAAGTCATGGCGAGACAAGGAGTATTTGTGAAAATGTGTTATAAACTTAGAGCTGCCAAGGAAAACACACTAGACGACTTGTTGTAGCCAGAAATTTAAAATCAGCAAGAAGGCACTTCCACGCTCTGTTTTAGAAGCCTCCTTACAGAACCTACAAATTAGATGAACTACAGATGGCAAAGTGCACATGCATGGACGTTTGTCAATAGTTATCATGCGTTTAGTAATCCAACCTTTTTCGGCAAATGCTTTTCAAAATTAATTCAAAACAAACGTTCCCATCCCGGCTTGGAGTGCCCACCTTAAATTGTATACCAATAGGGTCTAAATTGAGGTCGAACACCGTCTGTTACAAATCTGAGGAGTCCATTGTCCATATTGCATGCATTTGCCCAGAATTACTACATGGAAGGAGAGCTCTTTTAAAATTCTCTTTTCATTTAATGGGCATCTGTGCACGCAAACAATACCCACAAAGAAATTATTATGTTTAGCAATCCTGGATACTATACTGTACAAATCGGGGATATAGGGGCATATGTACAAGGGGATCGCGCCACCAGATGTCACTTTTTGGACTTTCCAGCTGCGCAATGCCCTGCTCCATATTTTCAAAGTGGGTTAAGCCACATCTTGTGACTTTACGCCGCTTTGTAAATATGGTACCCTGTCACGCAGTTATCTGCTTGAACGGGACGTGCAATGGGTGTTGCTGTGAGCGTTCCACCACAACAGCCATTGCTTTTTGATGCTGCCCCAGATTTACAATGCGGTGTAAATCTGAGGCAGCACCAAAAATGAACACCATGCAATAGCAGGCGTTGGAATGGCGCACTGAGGGGAAATACTTTCATTAATCATCTTTTTTGCTTTTTCTATGTGTGCTATATTCTGCAGCACACATAGAAAGAAAAAATGCCATTAATGGTTGTTTATGTGCAGGAAGGTGTCCCTTCCTTCCTCATAAACAATCATTTAATAACGTTGATTTACTACTTCTATGTGTGCTGTAGAAAAACGCCAATATTGAATATTTATGTGCAAGAAGTGGCACCTTCCTGTATATAAACACTCATTTCCAGCAACTCAGGCACCCTTGCACTATGCCGCAAGCGTGTCTGTGTTGGCACAAGGCTGCTATTTTTAGTGCTAGGGTAAACACAGGGGTGCACCGTATTGTTGTAAATACAGTGCATCCCTGTGTTTTGGAAATGGAGAAGTGAGGTGCTGTAAAATGTGCCACAGCTCCGTGCTCCATCATTTCCTTGTAAATCTGCCCCATAATCTTCCATTCCGAATTGTTACTTTGCATTATGTTAGAAACATTTAAGGTTTTCAACCCTCAGATTCCCCCATTTGTACAAGAGAATCAATACAAACAAAAGCAACGAAATACAATGCACCTGCTACATCCAGAGGAAGACAACAGTGCCACAGAGTACACACGCTCATTTTCTGGGACCAGGAAGGCACACTATTCTCCTGTGCTGGGCTGTAGAGGTAAGACTCTTGTAATGGCAACTAATATTAATGCCCTTATGGTAGATGCAGTCTGATCCCCAATAACTAATGCAAGCCCAAAGACCTCAGACACACCATACATCACTCAGGTATCTTTCGATCGAACTGGGGGCATGGCCACCTCATATAGTGGGGCCAGTTGACGAAAACAGATAATTATAAAAGGTGGTGAATAGAGTGAATGTGGTCACCATGAACAGTTGCCACTCAGATCAACTACACTTTTATTTGTAGGTGCCTTGATGCATCCCTCCTCCTGTCGTTGGCAAGAAGTGGAGAGGACTTGTAGACATTCTTTGTGTCTCTGGACTCCTTGGGCTGACTGGGTGCTTCCAAGAAAGGAACCCCACCAGCAGGACAAGCCAGCAGAATTTTAGCCAAGAGGAAAAGGGGCAGCATTGAAATCGGCACTATGCAATCACTGACAGCAACAGGATACTCACACGTCCTGCCAAATCTAATTCAATAAGCTCCCCTAAAGATCCGGCATATATTTCATATGGACAGGCAGTTGGGCAGCTGCCCATTGCTAGTAACAGCTGGTGCATTTTTGCTGATTAAAAATACTGAGAAATACGTTGGGGGAATAGAATACCTGATCAAAGAGAGTCTGAGAAGGTCCTCTCTCTCAGGACTTCACTGTAGGGGTCTATGGCTACATGCAGATGCCCAGGTACACCTCCATGGAGGCTGCCCTGCTGCACAATGACACTGATTCTCACCACACAGGCCATGACACATCTAACAGAGGAGAAAGAAACAATGGTGCTGGGGTTGTCCTTTAGGGAATGCATTTATCAACAATTAGTCAGTCATTATAAAACAAAGGAAAACATCCTTTTTTTTTTTTTGCTGAGTTTTATATGGCGCGAATCCAATCAGGTATCAGAGCGCTTTACATAGCACCAGTTATGTTAAATGAGGACACACATTCATTTTTTTTGTTTAGGCACGGGGAGATTAAGTGATTTGCCCAGAATCACAGGATGTTCAGCGTCATTACCGAGACTCAAACCCAGTTCCCCCGGTCCAAGGTCGAGCACCCTAGCCCTTAGGCCAACTCCTCTCCTCCTCTCCTTGAGCACAGATATCTGTGCTTAATAGAACACAAATGTAGGCAACATCAGATCATGGGATACTTATTTTATTTTCTTGCTTTCTTTGATCCCTTTTTTGGGAACATCTGCTGTTGCCTATTCCCAAGTCCCTGCACTTATTTTTCTCAGGGTTGTTTAGCACTGTTTTCAATTCCATCATATCGACTTATATGAAAACTCAAACTTGCCATCACATAAGCAAGTATCAAATGAGCAACATCTTCTTGATGACATATACACACAATCATCAGCATTCATGATCATGAAAATATAAATTGATTTTTAAATATAGTTAATTTATTTAAGGAAACTACCATGCAATATATGAAAAGGAAATTTGTCAAAACCAGTCGGTAAAGCTAGAGTAATCTACAAGAGGTTTATTCTTGGAATATTTGCAAGCAAGGTATATATTTACCTACTAGCAAATATGAAGATGCTGTTCTGATACCTTACTTCTGTTATGGAGTAAACAATTAAGTTAGTGAATAGAGGTTCTTATACTAGCAAGTAGACCAAGCGCAATTAGGGCCTGATTCCGATGCAGTTAGGATGGCCTCCTAACGGCTTTTGCTCCATCCAAATTGGATCAGGAACGTGTCTTTCCAACCAACTCGGAAAGATTTCCAACTGACCGAGTACAATGTGAGTTAGGCGTTAGGAATATCCCAATCCGAACCCGACGGCATTTGGAATGACCGAGCCGTATGGAGCAGAATCATACGTCTCTACGGGCTGCATTTCAGAACAACCGAGTACGATGCTGGATTTGGACAGCCTTTCCGAATCGTGCCGTCTGACTCAAATCAGCAGTCAGAATTAGACTTTGGGGGTCCATAGCAGGGCCCCCTGCACCTGGAGCCTTTGCAAACGGGCCCGTGGGGGTGCCCATGGGCCCCCCTTACCAGCCATGAACAGTGTGACAGAACCAATGGGTGTCCGCTACAGGGTGCCCAATTTCCCCCAGCCACCCCTGTCTTCAATGGGAGCCTATGAATTTGATCGGAAGATAGGCTCCCATTGAAGTCAATGGGAGTCCGACCGAATCGTTTCTGGCAGCATCTGGATGCATCGTACTCGGTCGGACTCTCCCGATCCGAGGTGTTTGGAAACCATTCCCAAACCCATTCGGTGGAGGAGCTTTCCATACTGCATCAGAATCGGGCCCTTGGTCTTTGATTAAATGCTGGCTTCACAATCCCAGTTAACACTGAGATTATGATACTTCATCTGAAGACGGTAATAAGTATTTTCAAACTAAACAGTAAAAATGAAGAATTTAGAACTGACAGTGTTGATGGCAGAATTTGACCTTTGCTATGAAGCACTTGCCAATGTTCTGCATCATTTGAGAGAAGCATGTTACTAATATATTTAACAAAACACAATATTCAGGTTCCAACCTCTTAATAGAACAAGATGTTTAGTTACAATCTCTCGTAAAGCAGGTGTTCTGCAGACAGCTGCAGCTTGCATCAGAGCCTGTGTTAACAGAAACCTCTCTCTCAGTCTTGATGAAGCAACCACATATGGATGGAAGAACACAGGGATCCTTCTGCCTGACATCTCAGACCTCATATATATGGACACAGCATGCCAAACGCATGCCCACTTAAGGCTCGTTCATTCAACCCAAACTGCTTTTACCGATTCCAAGCCAGACCGGGAGGACATGGAGGGAGGTGGTCTCTGGTACCCTGCAGGGAGGGGGATTTCGATATTGTGCACTGAATGCAGTGTATGAATGAAAGATAGTTTAAAAGCAATTTAACACAACCTTGTGTCTTTTATTCCACAAAATCATAAAAAGATCTAATATATTCCCAAAATGTATGTTAAATGTTGAATATAATTCCATATGCTATCCGAGCAAATTACAGAAATCTAAACATTGCAATGGCAAATCACTTTTTTTTTTAGATCTAATCATTAAGTATTCAAAGAGTTTTTCTCCAGAACAACAAATCATTGTAAAATTACCCCTCAATGTCAGACCATCAAGTATTTTGGGGGATTTTTACTGATTTTATGTTACAAATTGGAAGCAGTATATTGAAGTGGGAACTCTGTTTCAGCACCATTGTTTTCTCATAAAAGTCACACATGCGAATTAGCATTTGTTATAGGTAACCTTTACCTAATGTTATGTGTGCACCTTAGGACTTGAAATACAATGTGCATTGCATAATAGCTGCTGGTGGGTTCATCTGTTCTACATTACACACATTCCCCCAATATGCTCAGTGTGTTCATGTATGTCTGCCCATTTGTAGAAACTTCACAGAAAACGCAGACAACATTTTTTCAAAGTAATATGATTCACTGGATCCTATACAAAGTTAAAATCGATATCATTTCTGAAATTCTTTAATTTTAAAATTAACAATTTTGTGGCGTTTTTAGAACTTATTATTGCACTACGGAATATAAAAATGTAGGAATGGTATACTAAGCTTTATTTTCTAAAGATTTTCTGTCACGTCATATGGTCAACAATCTGACACCAATCACACCTGAAACATAAGTAGGGCCTTAGTACCACTGCTGACCTCTCAGGATTGACCCCACACTGCTTGTTTATACTGATTAATTCCCCAGATATTTAAACCAAAGGTTGGATTGTTATCTGTGCATTGGTGTAAAAGTTATAGTTTTAACAAATCTGAGAAAAAACATTTATTCAGAGACGCAATCGGTGATATAACTTTCACAGCTGAATGCTTTGTGTGCTTTTCATATTTTTGCAGGAATAGAACATTTTTTCTAAACTGTTTTTAACAACAGCATTTTATATAGTAAGCCGGAGTTGATGGGAATGATAGAGCATGTCAAACTGCAGGGCAAGGATTGGATCTCACAGGAGGCTCATGAACACAGGCGTACATCTGTCAGCCGAAATCTGATATTGATTTAAGTTGCTATTTGAACAAAGGAAACGTTTATTTTACACTTGGGTTTGTGTTTAACAATAATTCCATAAACATATCAAATAAACAAGGTACTCATCGCTGTGACATATGTGTTCAACAAAAAAAGGAAGGTGAACCCACAGGCTCGGGTGCACAGACGACAGCCGAATAAATATAAACACGGAACTAATACAGCATATCCAGGAAGCTGTATGAGAATACTTATGGGAAGAGGGCAAATGGCAAATACGGTATAAGCTAGGAAGAGAGAGAGAGGGGCAGATTTACAAGGACTGGCGCATCCCTGCATATCAGCAGGGATGCGCCAGGTGAGATGCGTCACGCAAGTTTACCCTTGCGCCACCACAGATGCGCCGCATTTACAATGCGGCGCATCGTGGCGCAAGGATAAACAGATGCGTGACGCATCTGATGATGTAAGGGCAACGCATTGCTGGAGTCGTGTCGCAAGAGCGACGCAACTCCAGCAATGCTCAGGGGCTGCCCATATCTAACATGCTACATCACGCCTTACGCAGTGGCGTCGGAAAAGTTACGCAGTGAAATCTTGTAAATTTCACTGCGTCACTCTTCCGAGGCTTTATCCGACGGAAGGCCCACCCTGGATACATTAAACCTGATGCAGGTTTAATGTGGCACAGGGCTTTACAATGTGACGCATCTCCCTAGATGAGTCACATTGTAAATAAGGCGCAACATGGCGCATGGTTTACGCCACCGCTGCCTCACAGAAGTGACGCAACGGCGGTGTAAATGTGTTGCAAGGGGCTTGTAAATCTTCCCCTAAGTGTTTGTATGTGGGGGCTAATATATACATCTTTCCACCTAATTGGAATCCGGCCATTATGCAGGTGTTTGACCTTACTGCTATGAATGAATCCTTGCGTGCCTTTGACTGCATGCATTTACCCCATTGGCACTACATGTTGAGCTTTACAACGCATTGAAATGCTACCCAAGGCTTTGCCGTGCATTGCCAGTCATATATATATATATATTCACTGAAAAAACCATAGGTTTCAGGGGCATTATAGTTAGCTGGACATTTCCCTCGTACAAAACCCTAGAAATTCCCCCGTTATAGTTAGTTCAGCTAACTATAACTCGCGCCCCCGCAATGCACTGCTGATGACGTCACATATTACATCACTCATGACATGGTCAGTGACATCACTGATGACATCTGAAATGACATCACTGATGACATCTGAAATGACATCACTGATGACATCACTGATGATGTCATCCATGTGATAAATTAGTGCATCTTCTCACACCCTGTGATATACTCAATCAAAATTTCTGACGTCCATTCTCAAAACCATAGATACTCCAATACCAATAACTACATACCCACTCATTTACTCCTAGATCTACACACACATCCACTCACTGGAATGTGTTTAAGTCATACAGACGATTTTTAAGGAATATTTTTAGTTTGTGAAAATAGACACTTCGAAAATTTTCTGGTGAAAACCACACAATGGATTCCTATGGAAGGAAATACAAGTTACTGGTAAGTACTCTTAGAATTACTTTTCAGGGTCAGTGCTGGGCTAAAAGATGCAGCCCTGGGTTCTCTCCTGTTAACAGGTGAGTAAATCGGAAGTCGTAGTTCGGCTGATTTTAGAGGAATATTTGTACAATGGTGAAGGAAGGGGGAGGGGCCTGAGGTGACGTGTGCACACACGCCCTGTGGCGCATTTTAAGTTGGGGAATTAATTCCTCTTCAATCCTGAGGTCCCCTGGGGTCCACCTAGCCCACCAGGTACCTCCAGCATGCGCCAGGGAGCTGCATTGCAGAGAGGTATTCAGAGGCCACGCCCCTTTTTACAACACTCTGCAACACAGCTCTGTGGCGCTTACTGGAGGTACCTGGTGGGCTAGTTGGTCCCCAGGGACCCTCAGGATTGAAGAGGAATTAATTCCCCAACTTAAAACGCGCCACAGTGCGTGTTTGCACAGATCTCACTTCAGGCCCCGCCCCCTACCTTCACCACTGTGCAAACGCACCCCGTGGGGTGTTTTAAGTTGGGGGAGTGCCAATTCCAGTTCTGGGCCCATTAGTGGTGGCTGTTGCTGCAAAGAATCCCAAACATTCATGCATCGACCTCCATGCCCTGTTTTTCCTGACATAGCACCGCAGTGCAGCTGAAAAACAAACACATTGCTGTGGTGCAGCAGTTGAAGCAACACAGCGCCTGCCTTGCGGCTGATAGATTGCCGCAGTCCGAGTCCTGAGCACTGTGTCTCAGACGTCCGAGGTGCCTGCCCCAACTCCGATGCATACCCTGCTGTGTAGCTGAGGAAATCAACACATCACCTACTTCACACATCACCTGTCTCGCTGCCACTGCATTGACCCAGCACGTCCAGGTTTTCGACGCATCTTTCCTGTGTGCCAAGTTCTTCATCGACGTTCCCTAGCAGTAAGGAACCGAGGCCACAAATCTGGAAATCGACTCATCACCTCCACTGTCAGTAAGGAATAAATGCATCACCTCACCTGGAAGTAAGCAATTGATACATCGCTTTGATTTTCCGGCACCTCACCTCCCCTGCACCCATTTTTGTCTTTGAGTTTAACGCATCTCAGGTACTTTGTGATAAAAGTGAGGCGTCCATAGTTTCCTGTGGAATTAACTATTTTGAACCTTTTAATACGTGATATCTTTACTTGTGTATGTTGGATTTTTGTTGTTCTGCTCTTGATTTATATGAGTAAATATTGGTTATTTTTTTAAACTGGTGTGGTGTTCTTTTGCAGTGTTTTCACTGTGTTACTGTGTGTGTATGCACAAAGGGGAGAGGATGTGGTCCGTCAGCTGCGCTGCCGCCTCTGGTGCAGGAAACCAGGGTTCGAACCTCGAGGTTGCGTCCACATCCTGTGATTCTGGGCAAATCACTTAATCTGCCTGTGCCTGAATGTGTAATGTAAATATGGTGCCATGTAAAGCGCTCCAATACCTTCGGGTCGAGTTCGCGCTATATAAATATGCAAAAAAAAAAAAAATTTACAAATGCTTTACACAGTGCCTCTGGGATAAGTCAGATGCTCGTGCCAAACTTCCAAGGGGGTGAGCAGGGGTTGTCTTATCTGTTTAATCCCCTTACCCTGAGTACATTAAGGGTGCCTACTTGGACAGGGTGCAAACTTCTCCCAACTAGAGACCCCCATTTCTAACAGCTGGGGTTCAAATAAATCAGAGATAGTTCCCTCTCCAGTCCTTTTCAGTGTCCCCTTTTCACATGGGTGATGGTGAGGTGTAGACAAAGCTGTGCAATGACCAGGTACGGAAAAACATTAAATCTTTTGTGCCTTTGTTCTTTAGCTACAAGACAGGGGTCACCTTGCTCCAGCCTGCTTTCTGCCAAGCGCCAAAATCAACAAGCATTTGCAATGCAATTGGTCTCGCCCTTGGGGCCTAATATGTATTTAGCCATGCAGCATATTGTGAGCGGTACCACCAGGAATTAAGTAATTAAGAAGTAAAAATTAAAAAAGTACATTGTTTTGCCTGTGTCTTTCAGGACAGGCAATGTAAAATTTAGAACTAACTGTATACTTGGTATGGTAAGCTAGCTCGAAACACGAAATCATGTGCTCTAATTGATAGTGCCTTAAAGTCATTCCAGCGACATAAATGAATCAGTTGGAGATGTCTTTTGCATATCTGCTTAAAATGTTTAGTACAGTCAGGTGGCGGTGGCGAGGGACGGAGCAAGGATGGTCACACATGGCACGGGGCAGAGCTACAAAGGGGCATCCAGTGAATGGAGCCATACCATGTACCAGGCAGACATCCCAGAGGCTCATTAGAGACACAGACTGCCTCAATAGAAATGACAGCAGTCTCTACCTTAAAAGGACAGGTCTTGTACTGCCTGGCACTCAGTCTCAGTACTGCTGCAATGCCTATAATGGGAGAGTACGGGCACTTCACAGGTTCTCTAAATAGTGAGTACCTGCACTTCAATATTTCCATTTAAAGCACAGTCTCTCTCCTGCCCGCTGACGGGTCAGAAGAAGAAAGTGATGGAGGATGAGGATGCTCACATTAATATCTGCCACCGGCGACCACTAGGGACAAGTCATGAGGGGCACTGTCTGCCAGCACAGGGCAGGTTCACATGACATGCTTTGTACAAGAGACAATCTGCCCCCACAGGCCCTCCCACCCCCGCAACCACCAGGTGACATGGCCGGGACTGAGAAGGGAGGCAGTCTGGCGCACCCCTGCAAAGGGTAAAGGGTATGGCGGGGAGAAGTGTGAAGGCAGGAGGGGGAAATAGGTCGGTAGGAAGGGGTGTGGTGCCAATATGCAACCCCCAATACATGCATCTGGAACTGTGGGAGTTACCCCGGTGATCAAAAAGGTGTCAAGAGGTCCTGCTGTCGTTGCTATTTGCTATGTGTAAAGCATTTCAGACAATATGTTAGTGTAGGGGCAGGAAATGGGGACAGGTAGACTGTCTGTGTTTATAAATATATATATTTTTTAAAAACACACGGCCCCCCACACACACACCCCACTTGTGCACGGATAAGAATGAAGGGAAAAAAGAAGCAAACCTAGGACACTGAAACATAACTACTACTAATACGAATAATAGATGCACACTCCCCCGCTGCCAAATAATTTTACTTTGTGATCCTAAAGGGGTACACTTTTTGGCGTTGGAGCGCGCATAACGAGACAGTTTTGTAAACAGAGGGTGCAATTTGTTAACATTGAGCCCCACCAAATATAATCTTTAGTTTGTTACATTTAAAGGCGCACATATTTTGTTAGAAAGCATCCATTGCAAGCAAACATTTTTAGCAATCAAAAAGGGCACACTTGTCATCATCATGCTCTCTAGTACTCCCTCAACGCTCACTAATCAAGCGCCAAGAGGCATAGTGACCACACCGTCATCCGCTTCAGTCAACACGCATACACAGACGTCACCCAAAGATTACACTGACACTTTATTTGTGGGTGAAGAACTGCTGCAGGTTTATTTCATACAACACAGTATGATAATAAATTTGGGTTATCTTACGGGCGATCCAGGGCAGGCAGCCCCTTGCTGCTCCGCCCGCCTGGTGAGCCAGCACACACGGTGAGTCGATGCCCGGCAGTGTGGCACATAATTATTTACAGATCATCCACTGGGTCACGTGATCTGTCTCCTACTCCCGCCCCTTCCGACAGGGGCGGAGCGTGTTGTGGCACACCCCCGGTTGGTCAGGCCCCCCAACCGCCCGAAGGACTAACGGGGCGCCGTCGCGGTCTTCCCCGAACCCCCTTCGGCTCCTGGACCTTGGCTCGGGCACCCTTACTGTGCCGGACAGGGGTACCCTTACTGTACCGCCTGTCGCAGACGTACCCTTACTGTACCCGTCTGCATCCAGATCGCCCTGTAACTCCGCCTGCAACGCAAAAAGAAAACATTAAAACATTCCAATGACGCGCTGCGCCTGACACGTGGGGTAAGCGGAAAGGGTGGGAAATCGCGTGTCCAGGCTGGAGCGCAGGAAACAGAGGAGGAACTGGGCGAGAGGGCCTCCTAAGTAGGGGGGCAAGCCGCGCCCCCCCCGCCCCCACTGGCCCGCCTCCAGCTCCAAACTATAGGGGGTCATACCTTAGTGGGCGTAGCCTCGCGCGCGAGGCAGCAAGGGGGAAGGCTCCGACGGGCGGCCACTAACATGCTGCCCTGCTGATGTCCCACTGCTTGGGACGCGGGCAGCGGCATAGTGACCACACCGTCATCCGCTTCAGTCAACACGCATACACAGACGTCACCCAAAGATTACACTGACACTTTATTTGTGGGTGAAGAACTGCTGCAGGTTTATTTCATACAACACAGTATGATAATAAATTTGGGTTATCTTACGGGCGATCCAGGGCAGGCAGCCCCTTGCTGCTCCGCCCGCCTGGTGAGCCAGCACACACGGTGGGTCGATGCCCGGCAGTGTGGCACATAATTATTTACAGATCATCCACTGGGTCACGTGATCTGTCTCCTACTCCCGCCCCTTCCGACAGGGGCGGAGCGTGTTGTGGCACACCCCCGGTTGGTCAGGCCCCCCAACCGCCCGAAGGACTAACGGGGCGCCGTCGCGGTCTTCCCAGAACCCCCTTCGGCTCCTGGACCTTGGCTCAGGCACCCTTACTGTGCCGGACAGGGGTACCCTTACTGTACCGCCTGTCGCAGAGGTACCCTTACTGTACCCGTCTGCATCCAGATCGCCCTGTAACTCCGCCACAGCTCTGGGGAGGCTACCGTCGCTGCCAGAGCCCCCCTTCCTCCCTTCGCTGTTATAGGTGCCCTGCCCCTGCGAGCCAGCTTTTAGTGGGCTAAATTATGGGTCCTGTTCTGCAACCCGTAAATGACGGCATTAATTTGCAACATTACTCAGGAGCCCAGGGCAGACTAACAAAGGATGCCTTTTTGCCCCACTGCCGTTCAGCTTCGACGTTAATGGTGTTCCTAACTTTCTTTGCGATGCCCCTGCAGATCTTCTTAACGTAATATGGGAAGATCTAGCACCTGCATATGGAGCCAGAACTGAACCATAGCTGAATTCGTCAAACCATCGATTCTCTTCATATCCTAGCACGAAGAAGGTTTTAATTTCCACTTTGTCTACAAAGGTGATGTATAGATAGCGTCATGGTTCCTGAATTGCTGCTGGCTGGAGCGCAGGAAACAGAGGAGGAACTGGGCGAGAGGGCCTCCTAAGTAGGGGGGCAAGCCGCGCCCCCCCCCGCCCCCACTGGCCCGCCTCCAGCTCCAAACTATAGGGGGTCATACCTTAGTGGGCGTAGCCTCGCGCGCGAGGCAGCAAGGGGGAAGGCTCCGACGGGCGGCCACTAACATGCTGCCCTGCTGATGTCCCACTGCTTGGGACGCGGGCAGCGGCATTCCCATCTGCTATACAAAAAGACATAGTAAACTAGCAACAAAGTAAATGTACAGTAGCATGTCGAAGTTAGCAAGGTATGTGGAAAGTGTGCCACATACATTTTTGTATCCAAAATTACCGATAAACACTTTTCTGGAGGTGCACGAGTGCGCTCAATAGGGAAGCAGAACAACTTTGCCAGACACTTAGAATGCGCCGTTAAGACATACCCACGTGATTGGGCGCAGCACCTCATATCCACTGAGTGGCTCAAGCGCTGCATCAAATGGTATTGCATCTTCACTACTCCCGGTCTCCTGACCCAACCACCCACCCACCCTCAAAGCGGTAAAAAGGTGTGGCAGGGTATGGAAAGAGCCCTCACACCACCGAGCCCTCCCCAGCTGCAGACCCTCACTCACCCACTCACTTCGGCCTACCTGCTGAACCCAGCACTGACGTCACTGCCCACTCCCCTCCGAACTCCTGGAGTAAATGCCATTTTCACGTTTTACATACAGTTCGTTACTGCTCACCTCAAACTCCAACTGTAGGAAACAACGAGGAGTGAGAGAAACTGCAATGGCTCATGCGTTCGACAGCATTCCACTCGACCTAAAACAAATGTAAATCTGCCACGCCCTCTCAAACCCACTGACCTATCCCAACAATATGTGCAGCGAGGACATGGCGTATCATCCGGAGCGGGTGACTTTTGCACTGGAGAACGGGGTTCGAGCCTCGGCGTTTGTTCTCCCCGTGCCCATTTAAAAAATATATCTTTATTAAAAAAATTAAACAGTGGTGAAAAGGATAAAATTGTGGCACAGTACCTAGGATGGGAGCCGTTGGTGAGCTGTGTACACAGAGCTTGTGGGGGTTTGGCTTCTGAAATGCAGAAGGTTAGCTGTGCCAGTGTCCTCGGCCTTGCACACGGGCCATGTTGAAAATATAAATGCAATTAGTCCCGCTGAGGTGCTCCGCATGGGTGAAGTGCATAATTAAAAAAAAAGTATAAAGGCATGCAGGTCGATCTCATATGTGAAGAGCTGTTCAAAATGTATAACTAGAATTGTGGGATGGGTGAGGGGGAGGTACAGGAAGGGCAGCGAGAGGAAGCCTGCGAGCAGTGTTGTGGGGCAGGTGGGGAAGGGGGGGGGGGCGACGGAAGGCATGGGGAGATTAAGGGAAGCAAGCTGATCTGGTGCAAAGTAAATAACACTTAATGAGCAGGGGTAGTCCAACTAAACACGCACTGACCAGCAGCAGCGTTAGCGGAAAGTAAACATTGAATTGGGTTATTGGTGTGTATCTGCAGAGCTTCCATGCCCAGAGGGGCGGAAGACCCATCGCAGGCTGTGGGAGGAGGATGGCCTACAAAAACAATCCCTCGGTGAAATCGCTTTAGCTGAAAGATACACCCAAAGGAGGGACAGTTCAGAGGAATGGACCAATAGAAGGCCAGCACTGCAGAGTGGCACAAGAAAAAAACAATAGCAGTTGGTGGGTTTTCCAAAGCCCATAGAAGAGGATACCACAGGTCGATCAAGGCTCGACCTAAAAATGTTATTGCTAAGCAGTTCCTCGGAAGGGATGTCAAAACCATAAGATGAGACAGACAGCAGAGTATAGCAGAGTTGTGCAATCCACATTTTAGCCTACTACTCAAGTATGCATATGAGACATGTTCCTGAAATCAGTTTTCCAGAGACATCTCTTTCAAGAGAATTCAGGATGCTGACTTCTGTGTCCTAGACACACTCCCTATGTTCCATGCCACCTCCCTCTGATCCATGAGCAGACCTAGAGTCCTGGGGTGATCCTCCTAGAAGTGCTTCTTGGGACTAGGCTTAAGGGAAGGAGCTAACACTGAGGAGAAAGCAGCATTGGAGGAATCCCTACTGGAGCTGCCTAGAAGAGAGACCCCCATCCCAGCTCTCCGGAGGAATAAAGAGCGGTGTGGATGGACAAAGTGACATAAACAAACTATTGAGAGTGACACCGGAGACAGAGTGGACTTCCTTGTGCTTGGTGAGCTGATAGCTGTCCCATTTCACTACTGGACTGCCCTGCTTCACTACATTAAGATTCAAGTGTTCAATGGGTAAACTTAGTAATCAAATACCACTTGAACAGTAGGGCAGGACCAAGGACAAGCAAATGACTCCTGTTAATAGAACTGGAGCCTAATAGCCCCTTAACACTGAATCATTAAAAAGAAATTAGCACTGGAATTCAAGACATGCCTCGTCTCTCTTCAGCTTCCTTATGCAACATCTCCAAATACTAAAACACAATTGTATTTCTCTTTCTCCTTTGCTTGGAAAATATTTTCCTTTGATATCCTTTCCTTTAGAACTGCTTCAATGCCATGGACAAACAATTCACTCCACAGTGTTACTTCTGTTGTGGAATGGACTTCAACACTTCATCTACCACACTAAACCAGAAAATCCTTCCAGTGCAAATACCAGAAGGCTTGTTTTTTGGGAAAAAGAAAGTCAGGATGTGAGAGCATCTGGAGTGTTGCATTTTTAGGTCAAACCTGGGCAGCGTATGCACTGCTCTGCAAGCCATGCTGAATTGGAGTATGAAATTGAAGCCCCGCCCACTCTCCACCTATATTTGTCATTGGCTTGTGTCATTGTCCTTCGTAAATGCTGGCTTCTGATTCATTAATAGGCTCGTTAGCCCTCCTTAGTACCGCCTTGTCTTCATTCGTAACTTCCCATGAGTACAGGCCCATTTACTTCGGTTGTTACACAGTGAGTCTTTTTTAGTCGGTAAGCACTATTTTCTTTAAATAGTTTCTCCTACTGCAGGCACGACATGCTTTCTTACAACATTCAGCGGGCCATGCGTGCTTTCACTTTCTGAGCAGCCCGGGACAATGGCAGCCGCTTCTTTGAATAGGTCTTGCATTTACAAGAGTTTGAACTATTGGCATTGTGCATGACAATGCCTTTTATTTATGTGTTTATTATCAGAACATACAAATAAAAGGCATTGTCATTTACTATGCCAAAAGCTTAAACTCTCGCAAATGCGAGACCTATTGCACTGCAAATGCTTGCTATGGTGTGACCTGGAGCGTGCAAAGCTTTCCTAGTGATGGTTATACATCACAAACTCTTTGCGGCACTTATAGCCAGGCTAGTCAATGTGCCTTAAACAGTGTCAAGCATTTCATTTTACTAGTTTGTCAAATGCGTAATATAAGGTTAGGCGTTGTGCGCTACCAAAGGCAGCAGATCTCTGTCCTTTACACACGTCACCCTTGCGAGGACGATACTGCAATCCATTGAAGGGCCGCCACGTACCATTGGTAGGTCTGAACAGGTAATCACTTCTGATCTGCATTGATTTGATTGTCATCTTTAAAATGATGGCATGTGAGACAAGGCATTTCATCCTTCTGATGTCTGTAATTTGTGAACTATTAAAATATGTAATAGTATTGTTTGAAATTGGCAATGTTTAGAAGGTAAGGAGGTTCAATATAAGACGGTAATGATGATATTGACTATTATTACAATAATAAATGCTCTGGATGTTGAGATTTAGGTGCATTATTGTTATTATCAGGAATTGGTATTATTATTATTATTAATTTAGTTTTGCTGTTATTTGTTGCTGTTACTATTATAACTATTGGAGCATAAGTGCAAAACATATGTTTTTGTCAAATTCTCAGTGACAAACAAAATAACAACGCGTACTTTGCCTGATGAAAATGTGATATGCACATTTATACTAATTTGTAAGACAGGGCATATGTGCAAACTGAGGCCTATAAATCATAGGTGCAAGGATGCACGTGTGCAAAAGGAGGGGCAAACATGTGCGCGCACCACTTCCTGCTGAGGGGCACTCAGTTTCTGATCTGCCCCTGGCCCCCCAGGAACCCACAGAGGTTTAACACCTAACAGTAGGGAACAGAGAAAAGGTTGAATTAGATATTTTGCCGAGTAGGTTTTTCGTTTGTCATAAACACTTTGGAATGCTTTCCATTCACCTAGAGACAAAGGCCTCTGAAGTAACGCTAATTAAAACACTAATCCTTGCCATGCAGAAATGGGCCCCAAAGCCGCTCTTTTCGCCGCAATGAATGGAGGGCGAAGAGTATTTTTTCAAACATTGCTCTCTTGACCGCAAAAACATAAATTACCCTATCATAATTGTGGACCAATTATTGGGATTATTTTTCAATAAATCTCTGTCGGTGACAGCTAAATGAGGCACAACAATGCTCCAGCTCACTGTGAACGCAGAAGATGTTGCTAAGTAATACCACAAAGTGCTTCCAATTAAAGAGTTTACTTGGAATTCCACATGGCCCATTTATCAAGTGATCGAGAGATGAAAGCACTCACTTCTTTGGCCGTATCACAACTCTACAACTTCTTTCCTGAGACAGTGTACAGTACCCTGGAACAATTATGTATCCAAACACGAAGCTGAAGGCCCTTTCACGCTCTGCTACACGATCAATTAACCACGGAGAGCACTTATTTTAAGATCCATTCATATTATTTTTAAGGAATGAAATTATACATTTCTACAGACAATATTTGTGCGTGCTAAATCAAATGTCCCGTGCCACTGGGGCACAAGGATGGCCCATTTCCAAGGACATAGGTTATATGGTCAATATTTTGACTTGTTTCATGTCTGACAATAATGCATGTAAATGTTCATGGCATAGAGGAGAATGTAACTTTCACATGAAAGACTTCTTACGAAGAAATGGAAAACACAGTTTTATTGATAACAGAACTGACCAAGAAAAATGAGTGTTTTATATTTGTTGCTGCAGCCTGGAAAAATGTATACCTTAAAAAAAACCCGAATGTAATTGGGGACGTTTCTAAAGCAATTCATCATATCCGTCCAAGCGCACAATACTGGGGCATGTACTCCTGAAAGGAGTCCACGTTTTAGGCTTATTGATATTCTCTTGTTATGTAAACAGTACACATATGTTAGTAATATCACAAGATCCGGGAATTCTAATAGATAATAAAAAAACAATCGGATAAAAGGTTTTATTGAATGAGTTGATTTACCTTCTTTTCAGAAGGCCACCTTCAATGGTAGCATACAATTTCCCTTTGTAGGGGCATTAAAGTTTTTTTATTCAGGGACTTTAAAGATACAGAATGGATTTTTAGGGATATCAATAAAGTGCAGCTGTAGCTCTATGAAGCAATGAAGCTCTACAAATAGCAGTGTCGTTCAATGATGCTAAAGGGAAGAGAATGAACAATTTACAAGCAAATGGGATTGCTTTGAATGTAGGGGTATGCAATTCTTAGGGGTTCAATTGGCGTAAGGATTTGTTTTTTTATAATTGGTGTATGCAGACTTCTTGTTCGAACTGAAAGGAAGCAGTGGAAGGAGAATTCTGAGTACAGGGGAGATAGGAAGGGCTTGGATCACGGACGCATAGTTGGGGAAATCTTGTCCCAGGGCTTTTCTTTCTGTGAGTTTTAGATCTCGAACCTTTTAATGGTTTGACATTTTCTGCTGTGGGAGTGTGGTGAGTTCATCAGCTTTGTTTCTGGGCAGCCCAGTCTCTTTATAGTGATTTCATATGATATGATTTCAAACGGATACACGCTTGTGGAGAGAATATATTGAATTGTCCCAAGGTTGGGTGATGTGATAAAATATCTTCTATTTCATAAGATGAGATGCTGTGTAGGTCACTGCTTTTAGGGTATTTGAGTGTGGAGTTTGGAACTGGTGAGTAGTGGTCCATTTCTATGAGGTAGGAAGTCAATATGAGCTCTGGATCAAATATGAAAGCTAAAGGCTTTCTATGGACGGCGAGAGAAGGTGTGATGCCTTCCAAGGTCATTTTGGAGGGTTAGGTTCAGCACTAGACTTTTTATGATGAAGTACTAATGTTGAGAACATCAGTTTTTGATTAGGCTGAAAATGTGAAGTGCTTCACTGACCTTGTGACTACCTCCGTGCTATACACATGCAATAAATAAATCTTTCTTTTGGTTGAGCTCAAATCTGGATAGCAATTCAACCGCTATGATTCATTGACTGCCCCAGGGCAAAACAACTCTAAGATACATTTGTATTTTATTAGCATGCCAATGGGTGGAGGTAAGCTCATTTGCTAAAAGACTCTAAGGGGGTCCACATGAAAATTACAATTAGTGACATAATGAATCCCTATGGAATAGCATTATCAGAGTTAGGGGTTTTCTTGAATAGCTTCACCTAGATGAACACATATTTCCTCGAAGAAAATGGAGTGAACCAGCCCAGCTCTCTGCCAGCGAATCCATAAGCGACACTAGATTGCAAAGATGGCCTAGTTGCCTATGGTTTTGAAGACAGAAAAAAAGTCAGAGATTTCAGGCAATCACTGGTCATCTCTGTCCATAATCAGAAGGGTATTGGCTGTTGCTCTCCTGTATAATCAGGGAGAAACTCTGAAGCCCTTTCATTAATAAGCGAAGCCGGTTAATGTGGGCCTGTTGCATCTTTGTTAATATGGACAACACTGATTGGAAATGTTGAAACCCGTTCATGATATTTGACATCAGGTTACCATTTAATCCTTAAACTACTTCAATACAGAAGGAGGCTATTTAGTTTTACACAGGTTTCACGAAGAAGCAGTTTCAAAAACAATAATTTCTATATATTGCAGTGGTTACAGAATTCAGCCCAACTGTTTGACTATATATACACAAGCAAGGCCACTGAAAAAGACTTCTCAAAGAGATGCTTTGGGTTCTAGAAGCAAAAGAAGCACAGATGATGTACGAAATGCAGAGCAAGTCAAACATTCACTGCCATTCAAGAGATCTGGGTTAAATCCATTGTTCTTTAGCTCACTTCCCCACCCCAGTTTAGACCCAGCCATATGCAAATCAGTCTTGACCCTGTGCCTCATGGGAACAGTCCAGCCCAAACTGCCAAGCCAGGTCCTCCCTTGACTGGAAACAAGCATCCTAAGACCGGTTTTGGGGCATCACCCCTCATCAGCCAGTGCAGTGAACCCGGGACCCACATTTGGGCATACCTTGCGCACTTGGGCGAGAAAGCAAAAGATACACAGATGATGGACAGTATGCAGAGCAAATCAAATATTCACCGCCAGGCAAGAGATATGGGTTAAATCCATCATTCATTTGCTCACCATGGCACCCCAGTTTAGACTCAGCCATATGCCAATCCGTCTTGACCCTCTGCCTCATGGTAACAGTCCAGCCTGAGCTGCCAAGTCAGGTCCTCCCTGGCCCAAAAAAAAGCATCCTGGGACCACTGTTGGGGTATCACCCCTCATCAGCCAGGCTAGCTTGAATCCAGTGGCACAGTGCGCCCCGAACCCACGACTGGGCATGCCGGGCGCACTTAGAGCGAGAAAGCAAAAGACACACAGATGATGGATGGAATTCAGAGCAAATCAAACATTCACCCCCCAGATAAGAGATCTAGGTTAAATCCATCATTCTTTTGCTCACCATGCCACCCCAGTTCTGGAATAGCAAAAGTTAACATAACATTTTTTACTGGTCCTTATTAAAGTCGGACTCAGAATTCCTGGAAAAAAGCTAATGCCGTGCCACCTGACACCCAGAAACACCCAAAAAATTTGAGTTGAAACTTGTGAACAACACATACAGAACAAAACATGAACAAGAATGCAATGGAATTATTTCAAACCAAATATCACTTGAAAATAAACTGTATTTCAAGAATTATTTTTAAAATGGAACTTCAATCAGGCATTTACCCAAAATAACAAACCTCAGCCCACTAGCTAAACCACTGGAGAAGCAATCAGCTCTTAAATCAATAGTGTGTATAAAATATCTATAACTCAATATATTGTAATCATGTCCTTACACATGTGCACCATTTTAAGCATTTATGGTTATATAAACCCCCAAAAATGTTCTGCAGAAGAATATCAGTTCAACAGAAAATTCAAACTACGCATATTGTTTTATTTAAAAGTGCCTCGAGACAGTTCAAATTATGAAGTCATATTTATCAATAATCCAATAAAACAGTTTTATTCATAAACTGCAGACATTATGTGAGCGAAATACTAAACTATAGCATAGAATGTCGCTGCATTGCCTTACTCTGCGCTAGGGAGGCATTCCTTTGGTGTAGGGTGGGTGTTCCCCGGCAAAACTATGAACTTTGATGCATCCCCAGATTTACAAGATAAGTCAAAACCATACTCCTCCCTAGGGGATGTGCAACGAGGAGAAATATCTTTATTTCTCTTTGCTTTTTCCTCTTTCTATGCGTGCTGCATTCTGCAGTGCACATAGAAAGAGGAAAACGCCATCCAGGATTGTATTTTTCTGCAGGAAGATGCCCCTTGCTGCATAAAAACAACCCTGCATGCAATTGAGGCACATTTGCACTATGTTGCAAGGCTGTCTGCGTTGGTGCTAGTCTACTGAAATGGCGCCAGCACAGGGGGAAGGACAGGAATGTGCCATGTGCCATTGATACAGCACAGTCTTCCTCATTCACATTGACGCAGGGCAGTGCAGCAAGGTGACTTGCTACGCTGCCCTGCGCCAAATTCCCATAAATATGCCCCTAGGTTGCTAACAAAGTGCCTCTGAACAGGTGCATTTGGCGTGCTGGATAAGCAAGCATGTAGTTGTTTGGCTCGGTCCACCGGTGAATGACAACGTGTTAGTATGCTAAGCAGGCTCCTGAAGATGGATGAGTCCTACATTAAGTAGCAGGCTTGCTTCTTAGGAAAGAATAATGATGCTCCAGAAAAATGGGTTTCATTTCCATGATTGAGAAAGGAGAGAGCAGTGTGATGGAATGTTTTAAGGCAGAGGTCTTCACACTGCGGGATGGCCCCAGAGGTGGGTGCTGGGCTTAAGTAATGGCAAGGCCAAGAGAAGCACTTATTATAATACCATGTTGAACACATTGCTGTGTGTGTGTTTTTTAATCACATAAAACAGAGCGGCAGTGAGTCACTCGGTAATGGGCCATCAGGAACATTGTTTGTTCAACACGTGCTGGCTGAGAGTGGGTGTGAAAGCGTGTGGGGGTGGGGGGGGGGGGGCTCCAAATAATCCCCAAATTACCCTCCCTGTATTTCTGATAAAGGATCACATTGGTGAGTCTTTGACAATTTTAGGGAGGCTTGGCTCGAGATAAAATGTTGGCAATCGTGTATTTAACTGCATTTTTAAAAGGGTAACAAGTCTGTAATGTTTGACTCGGTAAATATTTCCCGAGCTATCCATTTGATAGATTTGTGAGAAAATATATTAAGCATTCTGGGGGGAGGGGCATGGTTTTCTTTTATACAAGATTATTAAAACATTTCACGCCCACTGTTTAAGGTGTAGCTGGATGACTGAAAACATCATGTATAACGAAGCATTGCACCTGTCAATATAAGAGCAGACTGATGACAACTCAGTCATGTGAAACATATGGGGTGGGGAGGAAGGTTTACTTTTCTTTAAAAATGAAACTCTGAAGTGGAAGATCTCAACCCGGTGTACAAGAGGACAACAAAGGGAACAGAATTTAACTCAATTAATGTATAATTCATTTTACCATCAGTCGTTTAGTCACAATACGTGCATCTTCAGAAAGGCATGCATGAATGGCTGTCATCAAATGTTCCAAAAATATGCAAGAAGTTCATTGCCGTTATTTTAAAGGTCTTGATCAGATGCTTTTTTTATCTATAAGGTTGGTCATAAAAGTACTGGATTGGATTTAAACTACGTCAAAGGGACTTTACATCACTACACACGACCAGCTCATGTGTCCGCCAGTGCGGCATCGCCCCGGCTCCTGCAGTGCTCCAGAGTGGAGTCGCGCCCAATGCACACAAATCTGTTACGCGTCATGAGATTATCCTGTTCAAGGATATAGCTCATGTAGCATGTCATTTTTGGCAATCAGACAGTTGATTTGGCAAATGTGTGCTCGCCTCTCAACAGCAGAATTGATCTTTGTCATTTGATTTCATGAGACAGTTTAATTATGCTAAACTTCACTCTCCCAACATTTTGGGCAAACTGCCTTCCAACCCTTCTTGGTTTGCACAGGCTGCAGCTTGAAGCCGAACAAATGTCATAATATACATTTAACAACCTTAGTACCACCTTTCATTTGTGTAGTGCTGTCCCGTGCTCACTTCTATTGCCACAATGGGCGTGAACTTGCAGGCTTCTTGCACTGAGTTCAAGATATGTGTCCATGGGGTCTATGGGACCACCACGCGAAGCACCTGTATGGCCATTCAAAGAACACTCATCTATGATTCTCGCAGTGAATAAATAACTCTCTGGTGTAAGTTGTGGATTTTGTTGAAGCAGAAGTTTCTATTAGCATCTAAGCTAAGTATGTGTACATTATGCGTTGTATAAACATATGCAGGAAATGTTAGGAATTGAAAAAGACAAAACAATTGAAAATATATTCTGTACCTTACTTACGCAGAACGTACTCGTGTGTATGATTCAGCAATTCAAAAATAAATTTATCATATGTATGTTACTTTCTTCAATAAAAATAATACCCCTCATGTCTGCCACCACATATTAAACAAATCTTGTCAATTTCTAATTAATTTGTGGGTTTAAGTCCACAAATATACCTTACTTATTCCAGGTTTGTCGGGGTGTACTCTTAGGTATTTCCAAACCTGTTGCAAGTGCGTTTCTAAACTTTTTGAATGCCCCACGGCACATACTTTTTGGCCTTTTGTAAACTTACCTTGCACGCGCAGGATCACTCTACTAATGGATTCTTTTTTCATCATTTCTAATTCTCCCTTCCTTTCTCCCACCATGAGCAAGTTGAGCAATATTTAATAAAATATATACACAAGTAGCATATGTTTTGATTCTGCGTTTTCTCAGGCAGAAGCGCCTCATAAATACTATTAAGCACACACAAAAAAAACCACGTTTCCGGTGTTGTGGATCTTGTAAATCCTGCACTGCATTTGTTTGGCTGTGCACCAGTCCTCCTAAGTGGGACATCCAGTTATGATGAGCCCTTCCTGAGATTTAGATCCACCACTGCGGAGAGCCAGGCTGTGAGAAGAGGCTGCAAATGTATTTTAAGGCTTGAACCGTGAGGTCCTCCTTGAACCTTCACTCACTGTGGTCTTTTTAAAATAACCACTGAAATATACGCCTTGAATGCAAATCCCAAACATCTGTTTCTAGTTGGATCACATATTTTTCCTTATGAAGAAACTTCATAGTTGTTGCTTTTAGACGGGTGTGGGGGTAACATGTATCTTTATGTTCAGCTTGAAACCATAACCAGGTGTCTGCAGATCACAAACCAGTTAAGAGAACTAAAGGTTAGCAACAACAGCCTGCCTGATATACAGCATACCACCCTCACCATCTCCTCCTAAAGTGGCTATTTTATCTGCCATGGGGATCTTTTAAAGACACTCTTAGTGAAATATACATTTTTCTTCAAAGGAAAGAATTATATGCAACTTTAAAGCTTGCCATGACAGACAATTGTTTGTAGATCGTGGAACAAAAACAGTGATAGTTTGTCTTGTTGAATTTTTTAATGCAAGCATGCATATCAAAATATGACTCCTACTGGAACACTTTGTGCGGTATGTCATTTCTTAGATGTTTATAACACTTCGCAGCCTCTATAGTGAGACCATTACAAAATGATATGTTTGTTTACCCTTCAAAGCTTGCAATAACCTACTTAACCCATTGTGCATGAATGATACTCTGCGTAAAGTTGTAATTTAGAAAAGCAATGTAAATATCAGATTCAATAAATTCTGAAAAAACATATAAATTAGGCCTGAGTGAAATTTTAATCAGGTCAGCTTACTTAGCAGTTTTGTGTATCAAACTTTATGCGCATTAGCAGGGATTATGATATTACACCATATTGTGTAAAAAACTCCTGTTCGGGGGGAAATCGTAGAGTGAGGTGCATGGAAACGGCGCAATCGGCACAAATGCGAGTAATTCCTTTCCCAAAGTGAGCGGCAGTTCCTTAATGCGGACGGTCAACAAACATTTATTTTACGAGAGGACCATTTAGGCAATTTTCGAATGCACAACTGCAATTCTGAACACAAGCAGCAGTTCATTTAATTTAAGCAACTGGAAAAATCAACCTGAAATTACATTTTCAAGATTAATTTTTATCCAAATGTACCATTCAAGTTTTATTTTTGGACTGTTCGGGTTATTTTTTGAGTGCATAAGTCATTTATCTTTTTTTTCCTTTTTGGCATAGAGACTGGAAGGCTACTGTACATACCATAGCAACTTCCTTTTCTTGCCCTGAAGATTTCTCCCTCTTCTTTGTTTGGATTTGGTAATTTGGATTTAGACTTTAGAGGGAAAGAATCACTCTCTTTTTGTCTGCAGTCACTGCTGCATCCATACCCTTGAATTTTTAACTTTTGCCACAAAATCAAATACGTAATGGATACTTTGCAAAATGTTTGTTGCATGAGGGAGGGCAGACACCACTATTTTCAATCTTTTTTTTTTGATGGATGACCTGGAGTTTGTGGTAGGGGCCTTTGTGAAATTAATATGTAGTTTTATGTGATAATATTTGTATATTTGGGATGGTGGAGATTTGATCATTATTTTAATGTGTGGTTGTGTTACTGTTTGCGACCTAGTTTGCCAAGCAGTATGCTATTGCATTGTAATGTTTTTTTTGCATTTTCACTACTGTTGTGTAGCATGTTTTTTAAATCATTTTAAGGACTTGTAGATGGCATTTTATTAATTGTAGAATTTAGAATATTTTTGTCTGCATGAGACTGTTAGTGGCTAGGGTAAAGGTGTCTCCTGGATTCCAGACCCATGTAACTGAATACGTTTCATTGTTTATAGCTATCTGCTTCACCATTTACTTTCCCATCATTTTCTTATGAGTTTCTGTATGTCTGACATCGTTGAAAATGTGATTTACTTTTTTTCTGCAACTATTTGGTACATATGCAACAACAAAGCAAAACAACTCTAAAGTTAATAAATAAAGAACATGCTCCACATCGGGTTTTAGTAAAAAGATACAAAAATTAAGATAGTTGTATGTACGGAACAAAAGTTATAGTAAAACATATCTGGTTCTAATAAAAACAATGGAAAATCAAAAAGTACATTTTAGGCTACCCAATGTAGACTGTGGCACAGGCACCCTTTGAGGCTGACCTTTGAGCGGCAAAGTTTGGGTAAACGTTTCTGGTCTACTCATATCGAAGGATTTCTGGAGGTCAAAGCTGTTCAGTGGTGAGGTATGAATATGTAGGCAGAAAAATTAAATATGTCAGTAGTGTTATCCTGCTATGTGCTCAACCCCAGCATTAAAAATCTCCAAGCGGAAACAACTGCTAACTTAAAGCCACCAACAGGGTCTTACCGGGCATTGGGCATTTCCCCGGGAACCTGGAAGGGTGGGGGCTGGTTTTGCAGTGGTGGGGGCTGGTATTTGTTGGAAATAGCCTTTTTGCAGGGTTATCCCCACAATTTTTGCTTCTGCCTCCTACTTTTTCCTGACCTGTGGTTGTTGGCTTTAGGATACTGGGAACTTTACCACTGCTAAAGTGCATTTGCTCTCTGTGTAAATTGCTATTGTGATTGGTTATCCATGATTGGCACATTTGTTTTACCAGTAGGTTCCTAGTAAAGTGCACTGAGTGGGCCAGGGCTGGTAAATCAAATGATAATAGTGGGCTTGCAGTGCTGATTCGTTAACTGCAATGTCGAGCTGGCAAGTTGCCAGGCCCTACCCTTCCCTTTCCTTGCACATAGGACACCCTTATAATAGGCCCAAGGTACCCACCTGGGCAGGGTGCAGTATATGTGAAAGGTAGGACATGTACTGGTGTGTGTAACATGTCCTGATAGTGAAATACTGCGTATTTTGTGTGTTACTATTGAAAGGCTATCTTGCCCATAGGACAGAATGGGGAATGCTCTATAACATTTTACAAGCATATCTTCCCATAGGAGTAAGATGGAAAATTGGAGTCTGGTATCCCTGAACTCAGAATTTAATAACACATCTTTCAGTAAGGATGGTTTTTAAATTATGTGTTTGAAAATAGCACTTTTAGATTATTTTCTTGTTCAACCTTTCTGTGTGTCTCTGACTGTTTGTGGATTAACTGTCTGGCTTTGGAGTGACAGGGGCTGGGGAGTTGCAGTGGCTTCAGGAGTCTGGATGTGTCAGCACTAGGCTTAATAGGCCTGATCTGCATATGGAGTGGTGGGAGGAGTAGCACCTGTACCTGAATAGGGCTGTACCTGCCTTCCACAATGCTGGCTCCACCCCCCTGTGGTGCGTCTGAAACCAACGCTCACACTGACAAAGGATTTTGTTGTGCCCCCAGAACGGGTTTTGACTGGGCTCAGAGCCCCTTGCACAAAGGGATCAAAGACATTTTGGGGTATAAGTATCAGACTTAAACCCCCTGAACTTTAGTCTATTGCTGGAATCAAGAGGAACCTTTGCTGAGAAAGAAGAGCGGAAGTAACTGAGGAGAAGTACTGCCCTTGCTGTGTGTCTGGGGTAGGCCTGCAGTTGCTGTTTCTGCCAAAGAAAGGAGAAGGACTTTGCTGTGTGCTCTATCCCCTGCTTGAAGAAGGACTTTGCTGTGTGCTGTGTACCCTGCTTAAAGAAAGTCTCGAAGGGCCAGAAAAAGAGATGGCCTCCTGTTTTGAAGTCCCAGGAACAAAACACCTTCACCCCCAGCTCCCCTGAACTTCCTTGCTGGGAGTTCTGACCTGCCAGGAGGTGCCTATAACTGAGTTGGGCCCCTGGAGGTTGTTTCTTTTGTTTGGAGCTGGAAGAAACCCAAGAGAAGCAAGAAAATCTGTTTCCAATGCTGTAAACACCACCGCTGTGATGCCGCGACCTGCACCGTGGCATGGGGAGCCGCTCGTAAAGTGAACAACGCAGTGCCCAGCCTGCTCTGCAGTTCCGACGCCCTCGACACCCGCCGAAGCCGGCAGTGATCGGCCGTGACCGATGCCAGCGCTTGCATCGACTCCGTCTTCGCCAGCGCCTCCATCATATTATCGCGGCGCCGATAACCGCCAAGGGTGACTCGGGAAACTTCCCGACTTCGCATTATCACGGAGCTGACATCAGCCACCTTCGACGCCATGCATTGTCACCGACTTCATTTTCCAAGGTACTGTTGTTTAGGGCGGTCTGTGTGACTCCTCACCCGACGCCTTGATCCTCGCGGGCGGTGCCATACTTTGGATTTTGTGCTGTCCTGACGTCGTGATAGCTCCAGTTGGTGCTTTTTGATTTCTACAAACTTATTTTTGCAACATCCTTTTTAAAGACATTTTTACTGAGGTGCCAATTAGGATCCGGTAAAAAAAATTCCCGTACGACTCGTATCCGGTCTTTTTACCGTACGAATCGTACAAGTGCCGTACAAACTGGCAATCACGATTCGCATGGTAAAAAGTCCATACGAACCGCCTTGGGAATTATTCCCCACACGTCCTCGGGTCGGAAAATGTGTCCGACACGTCCTCGGACGATTTACCGTACAAACGTGAAAAGCGAAGTCCGACCGGGGAATCACGATCCGTCCGGGCGTCCGAATGTACAACCGTATGGTTAAAAGACCGTCCGCACCGAACTCCAATAGCAACCATGGAGACGTCCAAACAGGTGCCCGGTACGCGCCGTACCCCCCCCCAGCCCCCGCATGTACGCGCTGTACCCCCCCCAGCCCCCGCATGTACGCGCCGTACCCCCCCCAGCCCCCGCATGTACGTGCCGTACCCCCCATGTACGTGTCGAACCCCCCGTGTATGTACACCCGAGTACGTGTCAAACCGTACGTGTCGAACCCCCCCGTGTATGTACACCCGAGTACGTGTCGAACCGTACGTGTTGAACCCCCCCGTGTATGTACACCCGAGTACGTGTCGAACCCCCCCGTGTATGTACACCCGAGTACGTGTCGAACCCCCCCGTGTATCTACACCCGAGTACGCGTCGAACCGTACGTGTCGAACCCCCCGTGTACGTACACCCGAGTACGTTCGAGTCGTACCCCCACCCGTGTATGTACGGTGCGTACCCCCAGCGCGTACATACACGGGGGTTCGACACGTACTCGGGTGTACATACACGGGGGGTACGGCGCGTACATGTGGGGGCTGGGGGGGTACGGCGCGTACATGCGGGGGCTGGGGGGGGTACGGTGCGTACATGCGGGGGCTGGGGGGGTACAGCGCGTACATGCGGGGGCTGGTGCGGGGGCTGGGGGGGGTACGGCGCGTACATGCGGGGGCTGGGGGGGGTACGGCGCTTACCGGGCCACCTACTCTTGTCGTTTCGCGCCGTACTTCGCATTTCCGGCACTTTTTGGGTGCCGTAAAAATATTGCCGTCCGGACTGCTGTCGGTTCGAATCGTAATTCCTGGGTCGTGAAACGCTGCCTGAAAGCGTCCCGACGTCACGTCGCAGCATTCCCGGATCACATTCGTACGTATATTTTCGTCGGTCGGTGTTTTTTACGATTCGTACGGAAATGGTGTTTCCGTGCGAATCGTAATTGCATGTTTGTAAAGTTTTCCGACCGGGTACGAGTCGGACGGAGAAAACTCTCCGACCGACGGTTCGTACCCGGTTTTTACCGGATCGTAATCGGCACCTGAGTATCTGTATGTTGGATTTTTGTCGTTTTGGTCTTGTGTAGTTAAGATAAAGATATTTTATTTTGCTAAACTGGTGTGGTGTCCATTTGTGGTGTTTTCACTGTGTTACTCTGAGTGTTGGTACACATACTTTACACATTACCTTTGGGATAAGCCTGCCTGCTCATGCTAAGCTACCAAGGGGCTGAGCAGGGGTTATCTAAAGTGTGTATCCCCCTTACCCTGACTAGAAGCAAGGGTCCCTATTTGGACAAAGGTACCTACCTCTGCCAACTAGAGACCCCTATTTCTAAAAGTATTGTTACAGGGGTCCGGTTTTGCAGTGGTGCTGCAATATTGGCCCCCAGTAACAAAAGCAGCAAGCAAGCATTTCAAGCCTGCTGGGGTCTGACAGTACTTCCCCTGGGGCTGGTCCAAGAAAATTGCCAGGGTTGCTCTGGGTTCCCAGATCGGCCCTGGCCACCCAGGTGATTAAATACATCTTAACCCCCAAAACAGTTGTTTCAAGCCTACGTTTGTTGTTTCCAGTTGCAAGGAGCTCACCAATACTCCCATACACTTCTAAAGCAAAATGTCTAGTTCCAATTAGCCCTCTGTATTTTTCTGGAGCAGCCCACTGTCCACAGGACTCTGCATCCTCAACCATAGGAGGAACTTTGGCACAAGGGCCAGCAAGAGACATGACTAGTGGTACCTGGTACACTTGTTTTCCTATGGCAGGCAGCAACTTACGCTGCTGTGGACCCTTCTGCATCCCCAGTCAAACGAGGATAGATTCACAGTGGAAGGAAGACTTTGCTGGCAGAACCATAAACCGCTTTTGCTCTGCAGGATCAAACATAAGATAGTACCCCACTGGAGACAATATTTTATTCAGAAATTCAAGTCAAGAATGTTAGATACCTTACCCCAATGCTTAGGTGGTTTGGCAAGAATTCTTCAGAGAGGAAATGCAAGGAATTCACCATGTCTTAGTCTTCCACGGGCAGCTATTTCCTTGCAATTTTTCAACCATGGTATTTTAAAGGGTAAATCTAATCAGCTATTTAGGCTGACCCCTGGGAAAATACAGATTGCCAGACTTTTCCCTTGTAAATTGTACTAGAGTGTAATATATTGTTTTTGGTGAATTAATATACCACAGACCACTGCATTACAATATGATACTGTACATCAATTTTCCAATGTGCTTACCCTGACTTTTATCTCCACTCCTGGTGTTCACAGTCCAGTTGCAAATCTGCCAAATAAACTTTGCATCCCTGTGTCACCATTTTCTCCAGTCCTCTTGGACCTGACACCAATATTCTGTCTCCGGATTACAGCATTAAAAATGATTGATGCAAGAGCTTTTGAGAGGAAATTGTAATCAGGAAGCACTATTGCTACTCTCCCCTCTCCACCATGGTGGTTGAGTGGCTGGGTGAGCCAAAACTAAGGCCAAAGTGAAAGGCACTGGAGCGGAGGTGGCAGCTCCGTCAGTTGATTGCCCCTTTCCAGCTAAAAGGAGCACAGGTGTTTTTGCTGTTTCCCTCCAAACTTAAAGTAATTTTTCATGGCCAGACAAAATTTTTTGAGTCTGAAGTACAGGCTAAGGTTTACCTCGACACGTTATAATGATTGCTCTAGTATCCTGGAATTTTCTTGTATCAATACCGGGATCTGTTGTTTCTAGTTCCCTGGTGTCCTTTTTGCTTTGAATGATGATTCTCGGGGAGGCGGGGGGGGTTCTGTCTACACCGGCTTCTACATCATCGGGACGGTGTTCCCTGCCCTGTGTAGGGGGTGGTTAGGGCTTGGGTGGGGGGAGGGTCAGCAGGGGTGAGGGGTGGGAGGGAGGATGGGGGTAGCGCGTTAGGGGAGAAAAATAAGCTTGACGTTAAATTCTTGTTTCATGACAATCTTGGTTTAAACCAACAAAATAAAAGTATTTTTTCTTTCAGCATCTCTATGTTAAAAGATAATGGGTAAAATTTCTATTGCTACATGGAATATATGTGGTCTCAACAATGCGAGGAAGCGCGCCTTATTTACACAGGTTGTTCGTTCTTTTCAGGTTGAGGTACTCTGTCTGCAGGAAACCCATGTTCCCTGGAACAATAGAGGGTGTCTTAAAAATCCAGGGTTTGACCTGATAACATGCTCTCGGCAGACCTCTATGACAAGGGGGGTGGCTATATTAATGAAGTGTGGGATAGGATCATGCTTGAGGCATAGTCAGGATGTCGGGGGTCGCTGGGCAATTGCGCAGCTTTTGGTAAACAACTTAAACCTGACAGTATGTACCGTGTACAACTCAAATCTTGACGATCCTGACTTACTAGATTTTTTAAATGTTGAGCTGGCTATGTGGCCTCAACCTATTTGTCTCTGCGGGGACTTTAACATTAATATGCCAGAAAACTTTAATATATTAGGAGGGCAGATTTATTTTGGCCAAAAACCTAGAGTGTACAGAGCCCTACAAGCCCTCGTTCAAGAACATCTTATGACTGATCTATGGTTCCATTACTGCAAAGATAAGGAAGGCACTACCTATTTTTCTGCCCCCCATAACAAAACGGTTAGGTTAGATTACTTTTTTCTTTCTGATCAGTTAGTACCTTCTGCTTCAATCTTAATTCTTCCGAGAATATTGTCAGACCACAATCCCTTGATTATTAAATGCAATATATTAGCAGACAGGTGTACTTCAAGGTCTTGGACTTTTGAGCGGAAGCTACTTTTGGATCCTAATTACATGGATCACATGAGACCTTGGGCAACTGAGTTTTTGAATGTCAACAGAGGTTCGACCTCTAATAGTATACTCTGGGACTCGTTTAAAGCTGCCATTCGTGGCGAAACTAAAAGCTTTTCTTTTTTTCGTCATAAACAAATAAAAGATCAAATTCAGGATCGGATGGAAGAATTACGTAGAGTCGAAATCTTACTCACTACTACTATTAGGGAAGGAGGGGACATTACTACAGCTCAAACTCAGGTAGCACGGATTAAAGTTTCACTGCAGGAGTTTTTTGGGCAGGACTTGGCGGCTAAATACCTGCAGTTTCGCTCGACAATGTTTGAGCATGGGGAGAAGTCTGGACGGGTTCTCGCCAAGCGACTTCAACAGCGTGGTTTAGCCAACCGCATTACCAGGATTGAGGATCCCTTGGGAGTCATTCATGATACCCCTGAAGGGGTTTTATCAGTATTCTCCGACTTCTACCACTCTCTATATTCTGAGGATGTTATTTCACATACACTGGACCGAGAATTTGCTGATTTTAGTGAGGGTCTGGACACAGTTAAAATCTCAGATCATCAGAATACGGTTTTGGCGGCCCCAATTCAATGGGAGGAAGTGATTTCAGCAATGAATTCATTGGCCAGTGGGAAGGCTGCGGGACCTGACCTTATCCCTTTGGAATTTTATTTCACATTTCGATCAGAAATACAGGACGATTTCTTGCGGGTTCTGAGAGATGCCCAGCGAGGGATTATTCCTGACTCTTGGCGTTTCACTTCCATTATTTTGTTAAAGAAAAAGGATAAACCTGAGCTGAACCCTGCCTCCTTCCGTCCGATTTCATTAATAAATACGGACAGCAAAATTTATTCAAAGATCCTGGCGATTAGATTGGCTTTGGTCATAACCCCTCTGGTCTCCATTCGCCAGCATGGATTTATTCCTGGAAGGGACACGGCGGAGCATATCCGCCGTGTCATTGCTCTTTTGGATTGGGCACAGGTTACACATTCCCCTCTTGCAGCTATCCTGTTGGACGCCGAAAAGGCGTTCAACAGGGTAGCTTGGGAATTTCTATGGAGGGTTCTTCGGTGGAAGGGCTTCTCCCCGAACTTCATTCAGGCTCTCCAATCACTTTATATTGCTCCTCAAGCATGTCTGTCAATCTCAGGCAATCTTTCAAGACCATTTGCAATAAACAGAGGTACTAGACAGGGTTGTCCCTGTTCCCCTCTGTTATTTGCTCTATATATTGATCCCTTTTTGAGTACAATAGAGCTCTCCACTAGGATTTTACCTGTTGAGATCAATGCAGTTGATTTTAAGGCATTAGCTTATGCTGATGACATCATAATTATAACAAGGGATGTGTCCTTGGCATTCTCCGCTATTAAGAATCTAGCGCAGTCATTTGGACGGCTTTCAGGTTATAAACTTAACGTCCAGAAGACTCAGATCATTCAGTCATCATCTATGCCGCCTACGGAAGTCCCGGTGGTACAGACTGCAACATATCTGGGGGTTAAAATCTCGGCAGCAGTAGAACAAATACCAGATATGAATATTTCACCCATTACTGACGCTGCTAATCTTATTCTACGCAGGCTAGACAACCTCCATCTTTCTTTATTTGGCAGAAGGAATGTGCTGAAAATGTTGATCTTGCCAAAATTTCTATACATCTTTAGGACTATACCCCTGGAATTCTCGACGGCTAGTCTCAATAGCGCAGAAAGATGCTGCAATAGATTTTTGTGGAGCTATCATATGCCTCGAAGAGCAGCTAAATGGATGATCCTCACATTGGACAGAGGAGGGTGGTCAGTCCCTAGTCTTTCTTTATATTATTGGGCCGCTTTACTCCAACATCTGGCTCCCCCATTATTCGGTCTCCGCGGCTCACTTTCCCTATCCTGTAGTCCTTCAATTTTTGAGATCAGCTTAGGACAAGAGGCCAAGGGGTTACTCCTCAAGGTCCTCGAGCCAAGCTATTATAAAAAAAACACATTTAAGGTCATTATAGCTATGCATTCTGCATGGAGGAAGATCTCCCGAAAATGGGCAATACCTAAAATAAATTTTTACACTCCACTGACTGCTGTTAGGCTGTTACCATTAATTTTCCAAGATTCAGTTACAATTAGGTGGGGGACTCAAGGTATTCTTACGCTGGGGGATTTACTCTGTGAGGGTAAAATGGCCTCCTTTACATTTCTAAAAGATAAATATGCTCTGGCTTCTTGTGATTTTTTTTAAGTATTTACAGTTACGCAGCTACATAGACCGCCTAGTGATTAATTCCTCTAACGCACTAAGTAAGAATGCCCTCATGGAGTCAATTTTAAGGAGGGCCCGTCTGAGTATCCTTTATCAAACTCTCTTAAAAGGTCTCCCTGACGATCTTTTGTCCCAGACGGTTAAACTAGGAGGCAAATTTGGAAAGGCAAATATAGATATCACCTATGCACTGGACTTGTCTAATTCTGTATTAATTTCCGGCAGCTTACGCTCACAAAGTTATATGGCTATGTATGATTTATATTTTACCCCAGCTAAGATCTCTAAATGGGGAGGTGGTGGCGCTCACGGGTGTCCTAGATGCGGTTTGGAGGCAGCCAATGAAGTTCATATGTTCTTTTCATGTGCTAAACTGCATAGTTTTCTTTATGATATTCAAGTGTTTATTAATAATACACTTAATATTCAGGCAGAACTCTCCCCTGAATTAGTAATTATGGGGTGTGTGACGGATCCAAGCTTGGATAGATCATTTTTTGAATCTGCTTTTCTCTGCATTGCAATGTCTGTAGTTCGCTTATGTATAACCTCTGAATGGATCAACCACTCACCCCCGTCCTTCTTGAACTGGAGAGCGAGAATTCTTGCCCTCTATAATTTGGAATCAGCAGTTTTTTTAAAAAGTGGGAGAAGGAGGCGGGATAAGGGTTTAAGGATTTGGGCCCCTTTTTTGGCTTGGTACAACAAGTAATACCGTTTGGGCCTACTGTCTTTTTTTTTTTTTTTTTTGTTTGTTGAGACTGTTCTTCTTTGTGTTCTGGACTGTGATTTCTCTATTTTGTACTGAGAACCATGATTGTCTAAGTTATGTGTTTTTTTTTGCTTTCTGTCATGTCAAGCGGAAATTAAAAAAAAAAAAAAAAAAAAAAAAGAAAAGTGAAAGGCACTTCAGACATACATGTGAATGTCATTTGTTACTACAGATTTCATTACCTAACGGCTGCAAATCTAGTTTTGAAGCTGCAAGTTAGGTTTTGGTGGCAACTTCCCATCAAAGTTACAGAATTAGGGCATTAATAATGCTTTGGGAATATACACTGCTGCAGGGTTGCAAAATTACTCACTTTCAAAGTATTTCCTTCACACCCGAGCAACATATGTGCTATATGTACAACCATGCATGAGATCTAAGCACACACAGTAGTTTTGTTAGGACAGGCTTTGTAGTTTTGAAGAAAATAGTTGCCTGTTTAAATAGAGAATAGGTGGTTCAGGCTAGATGAGTCAAGTCATTTTGCGTCACATATGTGGTTGGTGTAAGGTCACACTACAGCCACATATGACATTTAACTTTCAATGCCACAGGTCTATTCTATGCACCATTTATAATGGAATCACAGAGAACATAGATAAGCAAAGTGAAATTCTAATGCACAGCAACTGCTTTATAGGAAAACACTTGTGCTTTACTATTGTTTAGCAATGGTATGACAGAGGTACAAGGCCAGAAAAAGCAGCCAGGTAAACCCCAAAATCTGCATGTTACTCCACAAAAACTGGTGATACTTTGTACTGTATAGCACTGAGGTGTCAGTAGGTTCAGACTGTATACTTTGACACTGCTCTGAGGGTGTCATGTGAATGTAAACTCTGAGGTTACAATCAATGGTTTCCATTTACACGATAGGGCAGCCTGGGGCTATCGGCTGTGAAGATTTTAGCTGAGTGCAATTCTGACCACCGTGATCCACATTCACCTTCATACCTCTAGAAGTGTATCACAATTGTGCATTGACGGGATTGTAAGCACCGGGGAAGGCTTGGCACCTTGGAAGGTAAATAGATGGAACAGCTCTTAGCACATTTTGATTGCGAGGCCACGTGACAGATTTCTCTTTGATTTGTGACCACTATGACTGATGTCTTCATTCTAACATACATCCTTCTGAACCCACATTGCATTCTTCAGCTATGTTGACATATTTCGAGAATATTTTTAGATTTCTGTATAAGAATTTGCATAAATATATTTTTTAAGTTTCATTGCGAGTTTGCCAAACAATTGGCATAGCAAAGGTCAATACTAAGAAGCAATAGATCAATTTCGAGTTTTATACTTGCATGGATACCAAGAAAGTAAGCGAAGACACAATTTCTAAATTATGTTGACAACATGTGCATTTGTTGATATCATTAGCTGATAAGAATTCAAATATGTTATATTTTCTGCACCAGTAGTTATTTAACAACAAACAACTGAGGAACTAAAGGGATCAATATAGCAACACGACATACTGTTTTTAATTGAAAAGTCAATTTTCTAACGAATGTTTCTTTTATCGAAACAGACTTGCTATTATGAATTTTTGGAAAAATAATTTGGCACTGCCATCTACTATAGTTTTGGAGAGGGGTCACAGAAGAACTGTATAGTTGTTCCTACATGTCTATAGTTATAGTTTTAACAACTCACAAGACAATAATCACCAGGTCAAGTGTGAGACAATATGTACTTTGCATATCAGATTCTTCCCGTGGTCAGCATGTTTCTCGTGCAGTCCTATTCTCGCTCCAATGATGACGTCATATACTTTTCTGTTGCAAGGTCAGCGCACTAGAGGTGGAACGACATTGTGCTGTGATGTATGTTATGTTTCAGGGTGAAGTAGGAAGCAGCACTTAAGGGGTTACTGTGTAACCTCGAGGAAATTGTGATGGACTATGCTAAATCCAGCTGTACATTAATCCGACAGTTTCGATTTACAGCGTGAAGAAGTGTGTTGATGAAGTTACGGCTATAAATCAGGCTGGACATATGACAGTGGAAGGCACCTCAGCACATGGCCTGTAATAGGCTGATAGAATGGGACCCTATTGAGGTCCCTGAAGCACTGTGCCAATGAGTAAGAGTAATTGTACTTACACTTAGGAGGAGCAGTGTACAGCGAGCCCTGTGCTAGGGGCCATCTGCAATGGAGGAACAGGCATGCACTTGTTTCAGGTTGTATGATTTTCTCTGATCACACTGTAAACAAAGCGGCTGTTGGCTTTTCCCCAGATGACAATGATAGTTGTGTGGGGTTTTAGTTCCACCACATCCACCTTAGCCGTGCTCAACACAGGCAGGGCTATTCACAAATCGCATTTTGTAGCATACTTAGTAACATACTACCAAATCCTGCTCACATACCTACATCTGGTGCTCTTATGCACCTCTCCTATCTTTTTAGTGTGGAGCTCTAGACTCTGACGGCAGATATCTCTGCAAATGTAGGTATGTGTATAGTAGTAAATGTGGGAGTGACAGAGAGGAGATGCTGGAAGATCGGGGAATCCTTACTACTAAAGACGTGAACCCACCTAGAAAAGGGTAAGCCCCTTTTTTGGGCCGTAATATACAAGTGCCCGGGACGCGATGGGTGTTTTATTGCCTGCTTTGCGCGCCCAGGGGCACTTTGGTATTACAGAATGGGCTGCCGACGCTTGTACAGCCCCTTCTGTAATACCAATAGTGCTGGTGCATATAAAGCACCAGTGCTATCTTCAGAGGGCATTCCCCATTTGCATGAGGATGTGACCCATGCAAATCCCCTGACCTCTGCGCCTGCACCATATTACAGACGTGGGCGCAAAGGCAAAGAAGCTCTCAGTAGGTGCACTGACAGTGCGCCACCTTAAAGGTGGTCACTGTCAGTGTGCCCTCTGATGGCAGCCCTCTGGAGGGGGAAAAGAGGGTCCCATGGACACCCCAGACATCCCTTTGCAGGTGGGTGCAGTCACTCACTACATCTATCTGCAAGGGGATCTCTATTCCCCCTCTAAAATGCAGGCGCGTTGCAGCCCTCACTGTGAAAACACAGAGCAGCTTCAAAGCAGCCGCTCCAATTTTCACATGAATGCGCTGACCCCAGGGCAGCACCAGTTTTCGGTGGCCCTGGGGGCAGTGCATTCATCATAATACGGTGCATTTCCTTTAATTATGCTGGGCGCACTTCTGAAATGGTGCGCCCAGCACAATGAAGGAAAATGCTCTGCATGTATAATACGGCCCATTTTCACAAACAGCCCTGTTAAAGTTAATACAGCCAAAAATGATATTAAACAGTCACAAATGTATTCTAGCTCAGAGCTGGAGCACATCCTGCACCACTTATGGCCACTCACAAGTTTTCCAAGACCCTCCCATAGAAAGTACTTTATGGACATAAAATAAAACCCCATAGCAACTAATGTTAAAATTAATTAATTTATTTAAATATATAAATACATGTTATTTAATATTTAAACAATAAAAAAATCAAACATTATTGATTTATTTTAAAATGTTGAATTAACCATATTAGATTTAAAATAAATGTAACATTATTATTTGGTAAAAATAAATAAATCACTGGAAATTAATTCAGTAAACCACTTTTAGTATTTTTTAATGCCTAATGAAAAAAATATATTTTTCACTTTGTGTTTTTTTATTAAACTTCAGAAACATAATTTTATTTTTAAATGAAGATATCCAAAATAATGACATTTTCAATTTAAAATTAACTTGGTGAGGCTGTTCCATATTATTATGCTATTCTACATTTAAAAATACATATATAAAATGTATTCATATAATATTTAATTTAAATGTTTTAGCTATTTTTCAAAGGGTTAGTAAATGTTTAAATCTTTGCCTATTCTTTTCTATGCGGAGATCTCTGCCCTATAGTGGAAGTCTCTGCCAAGTTTGCAGAATGTCAAATACAGTCATACAGTCACTACTAGCTGTAACCTTAACGCCATATTTGTTAATTTTACTGAGTCCGGCCCCTAATTTAGAGGATGGGAATATGTAAATCTCACTCTGGAGTAACTTTGCACCCGAAAAAGGTGAATAGCTCAAAGCAGTGTAGTTACTTAAAAGTGTAAGAGTAAACTTACACATATAGATAAATTCATGTGTAAGTTTATCATTGTGTCTAGGCCCCAAAGTGTTTGATCAGACTATAAATTTCATTTTAGATTGGAGTCACAGGGTGTAGGACTCTTCCCTTCCCAAGGGATGCAATGACATATTAATGTTCATGTAGTGCAAGGGAACAAAACTGCAAGAATATGAAAAATAGGCAAAGAAACAAATTGTGTGTTGGACTTGAAAAACAAACTGTTGTGTGTTATCAATTCAAAGAAATGTTTGCTTAACATAGTAGGTATTTTGATAATGCTAAACTACAATGCTGTCTAAACCTGTCAAAAGATGTGAATAGCAGCTAAACGAACATACCTAAGGGTGAACACCTGCACATTAAAAGGTATTGTAGTGAGTACAGAATATTTCAGCAGAAAAGTGTAGAATTACTCACTCGAGTTGAAAACCGGGGGTATAATCAAAAATATCTCCAAGATACAGTGAGAACGATTAGAGATATCAAACATTCTGATATCCTTCAAATGAAACCCAACAACCCAAATCAGGGTCAAGAACCAATGCATTTTTATAAAGGATTACCCCAATGGACATTTACTGACAAACAGCAGTTTCCTTTCCACTTCAATAATGGATGTTTCCAAAATAGGATTCTGTAAGACATGAAATCTAAAAAAATACTGTTGGAATCAGAATTTATTGACCAAAGATTCATCAAAACAACATTCTTGGACAGAATCGCAGTATTTTACATCTGTTACAATTGCAATATTTGTAAACTTGGACTTCACAATACAAAAGAGCTTGCATTAAAAATAGGTCCACCAATAAACAATCTGGATGGCTAGCAATAGCAAATTTGAAAGCTATGTTATCCTCTGTCTATGCAGCATGCCATACATTGGTAGTACCATCCAACCACTATGTATGTGAATACAGGAAAATTATCAAGATATCAATAAATTCACAACTGGCTATGCCCTTGCAGAACATTTTCATGAATACCATTAAGACAACAAAGTGCTCATGTTTTTAGGAATTTAAATGATTCCCAAACACATATGAGGAGGTAGTCATGATCTCACATTATGGAAAAGGGAAAGCAAATTGATCATCATACACCACACAGTAAATGATGAACTTAATAAGGAGTTTGAGATGCATTATTGGCTATGTGAGAATAAAGTTTCTAGCACTTTTCAGTTTGGTACAAAATCAGTATGCTACACTACTTAAGTATTATTTACTTATGCTGTGACCAAGCTGCATATCGATATTTCTTGATAATATGTTGTAAGTTCAATATGACTTTTCTAAGACCATATGTAGTCCTACATTATGTGCGTTTTTTTCAAACAGGTCAAAATGATGGCATCTCTTACACTGTATGTAAGTTTCAAGATGTCTAATACCACAGTAATGCCTAGCATCATTTAGTTATTTTGATTTTCTCATTTTGAAGTAGGAATACCTCACTGTTCATACCTCTTAATAATCTTAAAATTATCTGAAGATTATCATTATCTGAGAAAGATCTAGTATATCATTCTCTGTTCATCTTTTCTCCTTCGATCTGCGGGTTTATGATTATTACTTATCTTTTATTGTAACTTCCAATATTGCTGTGGTTTTCGCACACTGAAGCGAGACTTGCATTCTGAGTTCTAAACTTTTGGCCGCACTTAAATGGGAAGTCGACAGGGCTTCACGTTTAAATCTCTTCTAAATTTTCGAATTTTCCAAATAATTATATTATTCAAAGAAATAGACATGCTATATTCAATTTTAGTTCATTATCCCTATTCTGATTTTAGGGTTTATTATTATTATTGTTTATCTTTTAACCGCCACTCACAATATGGTGGTGTTTTTTGCACATTGAAGATGTTAGACTTACATTTTGAGCTCTGTGCTCTTGGTCGTTCCTGAACCTCACCTGATGTCGACTGCACTTTAATACCATGGCAGCCCTGCTTCAGAATTTTGACTCCATCGACCTTGACCTGAACAGGCTCTAGTTTCCAGACACTGCATTGGATATTCACATCCTCTACAAGGTATTATTTATGTTAGGAGCCACATGCAGGGTAAATTTGGCTTGCCTGTTCTTTTTTAGTTTTTGTCTTAGATGTCGACACGTTTTGTGGGGTTTCATTCTAATCTGGTTTCTCCATTTTCTCGATTTTTGTAGATATTGTTCATTTGAAACATGCCACAAAATAATTCCAAATAATACTTTGACACGGTTGGCTTTTTTGCCCCTTAAACATATACTGCGTGTGACTTCGACATCATATGAGTAGAATTGCTAACTAGGGCATATCCTGGACTAGACGGTAAGATTACTGAGTATTTGGTCTTGGACTTTTATTGATGTATCTCCTTAGACCTTTCTGATTTTTACTTTAAATATTTTCTTTTTCACCTTTGGGACAGATTTATACTCACCTTTTTTTCCTATATATGCACTTGATTATGAGGTTTGTGACAACTACACATTATACGACTAATATTTTAAATGTGTTCTGATGAGTGCTATCTTTACATTCCTTTTTTGCTTACTGATCCCTCCTATAAAATGCTCTAAATTACATTGGGTACTTTGATACAAACGTGATCCTGTACATACCTCGTTTGTAAAATTGATTCGTAATATGGTTTTTGCATGATTGACTGATGTTTCTCTTTGGGATCATAACCCAATGTCAATTATATAAATTGTGTTTTAATAAATACCTTTTTCTGGCGACTGCCACCCACTACACTACTTGTATTTATTCTATGCTAAGTGCCCATCGATGGGTGAACTATGGACAAATACTGATTATTGCTTAATGTACTTTAGGGACATACTTAATGTATTCTTTTGGTAGTTTTTACTTAGTGGGCTATGCACAATACATTTGTGTTAGAACCGGCGGTCTCTAGTTGGCAGAGGTATACACTTCTGACAAATAGGGACCAACCAACTCTAGTCAGGGAAAGGGGATTACACACTCAGATAACCCCTGCTACCCCCTTGGTAGCTTGGCAGAGCAGACAGGCTTATCTCAGAGGCAGTGTGTTAAGCATTTATGACCATATACAGTAATAAAGTGAATACACTACAGATGGACACGACACAGAAGTTATTATAAAAATAGTATTTTTATATAAGGCTTAGCACAAGACCAAATAACGACAAAAATATACCACAGTCTTAATAAATACTCTTTGGAAGGAAAAATAATAGTTCAAGTAAGGTTTCTTCTTGGCAAATAGTTCTTTAGAAAAGTATTCTTCTGAGCACAGTTCTTTGGCAACAATGTAACCCCCACAGGAGTCACACGACGTCGAGTCTACAAGATTCCCAAGGTTCGGCGTCGACCGCGAGGAGCGCTACGTCGAGCCTGGAGTTGCAACAGACCCCACAAGTACAGTACCTTGAGAAACGAAGAAAACGATGATCCACGGCGTCGAGATGTCGGCGTCGATCGTGCCTCGGAATCGGGTCAATCCGCAGCGGCGTCGAGGGATGTCGGGCCGGAGCAGCGCTCACGGCGTTGAGAAGGGCGTCGAGTCGATGCGATCAGCAGCGGCGTCGGGACGGGGTCGCTTGGAGGTGGAGCCGATACTCACTCCTCACTGGCGTCGATACCGGCGTCGAGACGGGGTCACTTGGAGCCGGGGCCGATACCCACTGCTCACTGGCGTTGCTGCTGGCGTCGATCGGGCCCGGTGACCGGCGTCGAAGGCTCGGGACACTGGAGCCGTTACTCACGATGTCGAGCTGGATTCGGCGGCGTCGGCGGCGTCGAGACTGCAGATTTTCCCTTGTGTACTGGAAACAACACTTTCCAGCAATTCAGCAATTCAGTAGATGGTGAAGTCCTTTGGCCCTGTGACTTCAACAGGAGACTGGCACTCTTCCAGTCCTTGGAGATTTCCTAGCAAGTGTTCAGAGAGTACACACCAAGTTCCTCTCTCCTTGTTCCTTTGGCAAAAATAAAGAAGCAGCTTTCAGGTTCCTCCACAGCAAAACAGTACTCTGGCAGAAAGGGGAGGCAAGTCCTTAGATCAGCAGGCTTCTTGTCCTTGGTACAGGTTTCCTTGTCAGAAGTGATCTGGGTTCTTGGTTCAGGGGTCCTTCTCTTATACCCCATTTCTCCTTTGTTCCCTTTGTCCAAGCAGGGAAATTCCCACCATCTCGGGTTTGTTGTGGGTGTTGCCAGGCAGAGGCACCTGGCTTATTCACTGAGCAGGGCAGGGTCCTCAGCCGCCCAGCAGGAGGCGGAGCCAGTATTGTCACTGGCAGGAGCAGGGCTATCAGTCGCCCAGCAGGAGGCGGAGCCAGTATTGTGTCAGGCAGGGCAGGCTACTCTTCCCTCACTCTATGTGTAAACGCCCCATTCACCCCACACTGACTCATTCAGACCTCTGGAGCCACCCAGCCCCTGACACACACACCAAACCAGCAGAGACCGGTAGATAGTTGGACAAGAAAATAGCCACTTTCTAAAAGTGCTATTTTCAAACATAGAATTTAAAAAACATCCATCCTAAAGGGTGTGTTATTAAATTCTGAGTTCAGGGATACTAAACTCGACTTGCTACCATGCTCCCTGAGTCAGATAGATTATAATGGAGTTAATAATCAGTCTGCCCAGTCTGGCCTATTGGAGGCAGGTAGCCCTTCAATAGTGAAAAACGAAAATGGCTGTAATTCACTATTAGGTCATGCCACACACATCAGGGCATGACCTACCTTTTACCAACAATGCACCCTGCCCTAGGGCCTACCATAGAGGTGTCTGAAATGTGGCAAAGTGAAGGTTTAGAGACTGGTAAGTAGGTTTCCTTACCAAGTCGACATGGCAGCCAGGGACTGCACGCAGGCGCTGCGGTGGCAGGCCTGAGACACATTTTACACGCTGCTTCTGTGGGTGGCACAACCAGTGCTGCAAGCCCACCAGCAGCAGTTGACTTACACGCCCTTGGCACACGCAGTGCACTAGACTAGGGTCTGAACAGTAAGTCAACCAAGCCAATCATGGTAACACCAATCAATGTAACAATTTAACATAGGGAGCACTTGCACTGTGGCACTGATCAGCAGTGGCACAGTGCCCAAAGCAATAATCCAGCAAAAACATCGTAAACAGAGGAGGCAAACAGAAAAAAAATGGAGGAGAGACTCATGCCAATGATGCCAGGTCTAACACGTGTCCCCTCCAGCTGAAATGTGGGGAGAACTACCCTTCACCCAGGGAGTCCTCATCACTAAGGCGGAAAAATCTGGACAGACCATCAGCATTGGCGTGATCTGTACCAGGGCGGTGTTCCACCGTAAAGTCCATCCCCTGTAGGGAAATGGACCACCTCAACAGCTTTGGGTTCTCACCCCTCATCTGCATTAACCATCTGAGGGGCCTGTGGTCTGTCTGAACCCGGAAGTGAGTCCCAAACAGGTAGGGTCTTAGCTTCTTCAGCGCCCAGACCACAGCAAATGCCTCACGCTCTATCGCACTCCACCTTTGTTCCCTGGGAAGTAACCTCCGGCTGATGAAGGCTACAGGTAAGTCTCGGCCCTCCTCATTCATCTGTGCTAGAACAGCCCCCACACCATGCTCTGAAGCGTCTGTCTGGACAATGAATTCTTTTGAAAAGTCGGGTGCCTGGAGGACCGGTGCTGTACACATTGCAGTTTTCAGGGTGTCAAAGGCGTTCTGACAGGCGTCAGTCCAGATCACAAGTCTCGGCTGCTTCCTGGAAGTCAGCGAGGTCAAGGGGTGCACAATGTTGCCATACCCCTTGACAAACCTCCTGTAGTAACCCGTGAGACCCAAGAAGGCTCTCACCTGAGTCTGGGTTTTGGGCGGTTCCCAAGCCAGGATGGTATCTATCTTGGGTTGCAGGGGGGCCACCTTGCCACTCCCTACTTGGTGCCCCAAGTACACCACTGAACCCTGACCAATCTGGCACTTACTAGCCTTGATTGTGAGGCCTGCTCGGCGCAGGGCCAACAACACTTCCTGGAGGTGGCGCAAGTGTTCCTCCCAGCTGGCGCTGAACACTGCTATATCGTCCAGGTAGGCGGCGCTGAAATCTTCCAGCCCGGCCAATACCTGGTTAACCAACCTCTGGAATGTGGCAGGGGCATTCTTCATCCCAAAGGGCATCACACGGAACTGGTAGTGCCCATCTGGTGTGGAGAATGCAGACCTCTCTTTTGCCCCATCAGTCAAGGCGATCTGCCAGTACCCAGACGTTAGATCAAACGTACTAAGGTACCGGGCAGCCCTCAACCGATCGATGAGCTCATCAGCTCTGGGGATGGGGTGCGCGTCAGTCTTGGTGACCGAATTGAGTCCTCGGTAATCCACACAGAACCGAAGTTCTGGTGAAGCACCAGGCGCCGCAGCCTTTGGGACCAAGACCACTGGGCTGGCCCAAGGGCTGCTAGAGGACTCAACCACCCCTAAGGCAAACATCTTGGAGACCTCCTCCTTGATATATGCTCTGACCTTTTCAGTCACCCTGTAGGCCTTGTGCCTCACAGGAGTGCTGTCCCCAGTGTCCACATCATGGACACACCATCGAGTGACACCAGGGATTAAGGAGAACAGATCAGGGAATTGTACCAACAGATGGCGACAATCTTGCTGCTGCTCAGGGGTCAGTGTGTCAGAGAGGACAACACCATCCACTGACCCATCTTTTTCTTTTGCACACAGGAGGTCAGGAAGAGGCTCACTCTCCTCCTCCATCCCAGCATCTGTGGCAAGGAGCATGCCCACTTCGGACTTGTCTAAGTGGGGCTTTAACCGGTTGACATGCAGGACCCTTAAGGGGTTCCTGGGAGACTTCAAGTCCACCAAGTAGGTGACATCGCTCTTTTTCTCCACAACCTCAAATGGTCCAGTCCACCTGTCCTTGAGCGCACAAGGTTCCACAGGGGCCATGACCCAAACTTTCTGACCAGGTTGAAGCTCAACCAGAGTGGCATTCTGATCGTACCACCGCTTCATCTCTTCCTGGCTGGCCTCCAGATTTGCCTGAGCAAGATCTCTGAAGCGCCGAGTCTGGTTCCTAAAGGCCAGCATGTAACTATATACATCCTGGGGAGGTTTCCTGGGAGATTGCTCCCAGCCTTCTTTGACCAGACTCAAAGGTCCTCTTACCGGGTGACCATACAAAAGCTCAAAGGGGCTGAACCCTAGAGACTTCTGTGGCACCTCACGGTAAGCAAATAGCAGGCATGGCAAGAGGACGTCCCATTTACGCCTCATTGGTTCTTCAAGACCCATGATCATGCCTTTTAGGGTCCGGTTGAATCTCTCAACCAGCCCGTTACCTTGAGGGTGGTAAGGAGTGGTAAACTTGTAGGTTACCCCACACTCCTTCCACAGAGACTTCATATAATTTGAAATGAAGTTGGTGCCCCGGTCTGACACCACCTCTCTGGGGAACCCCATGCGGGAGAAAACACCCATCAGTGCCCGTCCCACCACGGGGGCCGTCACTGTGCGGAGAGGGATGGCTTCCGGGTACCGGGTGGCATGGTCCACCAAGACCAGGATAAACCTGTTGCCCATGGCTGTCTTGGGGTCCAGTGGCCCCACAATGTCAATTCCCACTCGCTCAAAGGGGGTACTGACGACGGGAAAAGGTTGGAGGGGAGCCTTCTGCTTCCGCCCACTTTTCCCACTTGCCTGGCAAGTTTGACAGGTCCTACAATGGATATCTGAATCCCTTCTCATCTGGGGCCAATAAAAATGGGTGACAAGCCTGTCATAGGTCTTGTCCTGCCCCAGATGTCCAGCTAACGGAACGTCATGAGCCAACCCCAGTAGGAAGGCTCTGAAGCGCTGGGGTACCACCAGCACACGGGCTGACCCAGGTTCAGCACCCTTAGGCTCGCTATACAGGAGGTCGTTCTCCCAGTAGACCCAATGTGATCCTGACTGATCACCTGTCGTTTGGGCTGAGGCCTGCTGCCTCATACCCACAAGAGAAGGGCACACTTTCTGTTCAGCACAAAATTCCTCCCTGGAGGGACCACCATCCTGCTGCCAATGGGTCAGCTCGGGCAGGTCTCCCAGTTCGGCCACTTGTTCTCCTGTCGGTTCCAGGGCATCCCCCTCAGGGTCTGCTCCCTCCTGGACCGCGGGAACGATGGGGGACGGTTTCCCGCACCCCCTGCCTCTTCTCTTCACGGTTGGGACCTGGGCCATACTTTCAGGCTCCAGGGCCCCATCAACACCCTTACTGACTGACATGGACCGGGTGGTCGCACACACCCACTCAGGCAGACCCAACATTTCCAGATGCGATTTTCTCTCCACCTTAGCCCAAGGGGAGTCCTCCAAATCATTGCCCAGGAGACAATCAACAGGCATGGCGGGCCTCACAGCAACCTGAAGAGTACCTGAGACCCCCCCCCCACTCAAAGGGAACTTGAGCTACCTCACACTGACTCTGTGAGTTGTCAGCAGCTACAACGGGGTAGAATGCATGAGGGACCACCTGCTCTCTGGACACCAAGTGACACTTGACAGCTGTCACACTCGCTCCGGTGTCTCTGAGAGCTTCCACCCTATGGCCATTAATGGTCACCCACTGCCTATTTTTCTTAGTGTTACTAGGCAGAGGGGTTGGAGGGACCATTTCCACGTCTCCTAAAGAGACCAGGGACATTTCTGCGGGACCCCACCCACCGGGGGCACCCATCTCATCCCCTCCCAGGGCTACACTCGCTACCTGACAAGGGGGTGCATTCGAATCCTTCATGGGACACTGGGGATCATAATAACGGTGTCCCACCTGCTTACAGGCATAGCAGGTCATGGGGCCCCTGTGAACAGGTTTACCTGTCGGGGTCTCTGGCTTCTTTACAGGGGGAGGCTGGGAACCCTTCCCTTGGTTCCCTTGGGGACTACTTTGGGGCCCTTTCTGAAACTCCCTCTGTTTACCCCTGTCCCCCCACTCTTCTGCTGGGGACCCTGCCCACCTTTGGCTGAGTCTCCCACTGGACCCTTGTGGACCCTGGTACTGACCCAGCGGTCCGCCTCCTCAGCAAGTTTTCTAGGGTTAGATATCTTGCTATCAACAAGGTGCTGGCGTAGCTCTGGAAAACAGTTATTAGACAAGTGCTCCCAAGCAAACAAATCATAAAGAGCATCATAACTATCAACCTTGCTACCCTTTATCCAACCATCCATGGTTCTGCAGAAAAAAGACACATATTCAACCCACGTAGTACCAGGCAACTTCTTACATTCTCTAAAGGTTTGTCTGTACTTTTCTGGGGTTAGGCCATATCTCAGCATTAAAGCATCTTTCATATGAGTATAAGACATCCTATCCTCCGCAGGAAGGCTCAACAAGGTATCTCTCCCTTCATTTGTAAAGCGGCTCCACAACCCCGTTCCCCAATCTTTCTCAGGGACCCGGTGGGCCAATAACGCTAACTCATATGCTTTAAACCATTGGCTAATATCTTCATTCTTACTGTAATCTTTGATCACATCTTTAGGAAAATAAAACCTACTTTCTGCAGGCACAGATGGAGTGCTGCCACCAGAGGGATTCAACTCTAAACTCTTAGTTTTAAGCTCCATCTCCCTCACCATCTTCTCACGTTCAAACGCTAATTTCTCTCTCTCAAAATCTAATCTTTTGCTCTCCATTTCAGCTTCTCTCTTGCTTCTTGCATTCTCTAATTCCAACTGCCCTCCTAATTTAAGTTTTGCCATCTCTAACTTGTATTCCCTCTCCTTCTCCCTGTCTTCCAACTCTTCAGGAGAAAGGCTCTTAGAGGAAACACTGCTGCCTGGAGATGACACTGGCCCACCTGTGGGCTCTTCCTCTTCCTCTTCTTCTTCCTCTTCCGGTACCACCACCGGGTCAGAGGGATCTCTGGTCTCTAACCAGGCCTTCAGCGCTTTGAGGAAGTCGCCTCTCAAGTTGAGACCTGTGGTAGGAACTTTAAACTGCTTGCAAAATCCTCTTAGATCCTTTAGCTTGTAGGAATCTATCTTCTCCTTATCAAATTCCCCCACAACAATCTCCACAGGTGTAGCAGCTCTGGCATTCTCCATGGTCAAAACTGGCAGTGTTTAAGAAAATAAGCTCCAGGAAAGCGGAGAACAAAAATAGAATATCCTACCAAAAACAGATTGTGGCTGCGTTATGGTCTGCTTTCACTATGTAGCGTACACTAATCACTGCACATGAGTCATAAATGCAAAGTTCAATCCCACCGCTGCCACCAATGTTAGAACCGGCGGTCTCTAGTTGGCAGAGGTATACACTTCTGACAAATAGGGACCAACCAACTCTAGTCAGGGAAAGGGGATTACACACTCAGATAACCCCTGCTACCCCCTTGGTAGCTTGGCAGAGCAGACAGGCTTATCTCAGAGGCAGTGTGTTAAGCATTTATGACCACATACAGTAATAAAGTGAATACACTACAGATGGACACGACACAGAAGTTATTATAAAAATAGTATTTTTATATAAGGCTTAGCACAAGACCAAATAACGACAAAAATATACCACAGTCTTAATAAATACTCTTTGGAAGGAAAAATAATAGTTCAAGTAAGGTTTCTTCTTGGCAAATAGTTCTTTAGAAAAGTATTCTTCTGAGCACAGTTCTTTGGCAACAATGTAACCCCCACAGGAGTCACACGACGTCGAGTCTACAAGATTCCCAAGGTTCGGCGTCGACCGCGAGGAGCGCTACGTCGAGCCTGGAGTTGCAACAGACCCCACAAGTACAGTACCTTGAGAAACGAAGAAAACGATGATCCACGGCGTCGAGATGTCGGCGTCGAGGTCGGCGTCGATCGTGCCTCGGAATCGGGTCAATCCGCAGCGGCGTCGAGGGATGTCGGGCCGGAGCAGCGCTCACGGCGTCGAGAAGGGCGTCGAGTCGATGCGATCAGCAGCGGCGTCGGGACGGGGTCGCTTGGAGGTGGAGCCGATACTCACTCCTCACTGGCGTCGATACCGGCGTCGAGACGGGGTCACTTGGAGCCGGGGCTGATACCCACTGCTCACTGGCGTTGCTGCTGGCGTCGATCGGGCCCGGTGACCGGCGTCGAAGGCTCGGGACACTGGAGCCGTTACTCACGATGTCGAGCTGGATTCGGCGGCGTCGGCGGCGTCGAGACTGCAGATTTTCCCTTGTGTACTGGAAACAACACTTTCCAGCAATTCAGCAATTCAGTAGATGGTGAAGTCCTTTGGCCCTGTGACTTCAACAGGACACTGGCACTCTTCCAGTCCTTGGAGATTTCCTAGCAAGTGTTCAGAGAGTACACACCAAGTTCCTCTCTCCTTGTTCCTTTGGCAAAAATAAAGAAGCAGCTTTCAGGTTCCTCCACAGCAAAACAGCACTCTGGCAGAAAGGGGAGGCAAGTCCTTAGATCAGCAGGCTTCTTGTCCTTGGTACAGGTTTCCTTGTCAGAAGTGATCTGGGTTCTTGGTTCAGGGGTCCTTCTCTTATACCCCATTTCTCCTTTGTTCCCTTTGTCCAAGCAGGGAAATTCCCACCATCTCGGGTTTGTTGTGGGTGTTGCCAGGCAGAGGCACCTGGCCTATTCACTGAGCAGGGCAGGGTCCTCAGCCGCCCAGCAGGAGGCGGAGCCAGTATTGTCACTGGCAGGAGCAGGGCTATCAGTCGCCCAGCAGGAGGCGGAGCCAGTATTGTGTCAGGCAGGGCAGGCTACTCTTCCCTCACTCTATGTGTAAACGCCCCATTCACCCCACACTGACTCATTCAGACCTCTGGAGCCACCCAGCCCCTGACACACACACCAAACCAGCAGAGACCGGTAGATAGTTGGACAAGAAAATAGCCACTTTCTAAAAGTGCTATTTTCAAACATAGAATTTAAAAAACATCCATCCTAAAGGGTGTGTTATTAAATTCTGAGTTCAGGGATACTAAACTCGACTTGCTACCATGCTCCCTGAGTCAGATAGATTATAATGGAGTTAATAATCAGTCTGCCCAGTCTGGCCTATTGGAGGCAGGTAGCCCTTCAATAGTGAAAAACGAAAATGGCTGTAATTCACTATTAGGTCATGCCACACACATCAGGGCATGACCTACCTTTTACCAACAATGCACCCTGCCCTAGGGCCTACCATAGAGGTGTCTGAAATGTGGCAAAGTGAAGGTTTAGAGACTGGTAAGTAGGTTTCCTTACCAAGTCGACATGGCAGCCAGGGACTGCACGCAGGCGCTGCGGTGGCAGGCCTGAGACACATTTTACACGCTGCTTCTGTGGGTGGCACAACCAGTGCTGCAAGCCCACCAGCAGCAGTTAACTTACACGCCCTTGGCACACGCAGTGCACTAGACTAGGGTCTGAACAGTAAGTCAACCAAGCCAATCATGGTAACACCAATCAATGTAACAATTTAACATAGGGAGCACTTGCACTGTGGCACTGATCAGCAGTGGCACCGTGCCCAAAGCAATAATCCAGCAAAAACATCGTAAACAGAGGAGGCAAACAGAAAAAAAATGGAGGAGAGACTCATGCCAATGATGCCAGGTCTAACAATTTGCTTTCTAACTTTATTAGCCATGAGGAAGCCCCTGGCCTGCACTCTAGGAAGGGGTGAAATACGTGTTGGCTGTTAGCATCCAATGATATCTGGTTACATTTTCCAACCAGTATCTGTCTGATCAGAAACAAAAACAGTACTTTTCAGTTACTATTTGAATCTATGAATTTTCAAATGAAATATGATCAGGAAAATAAACAACTCGACTTTGACCTCTAACTATCTGTGAATGTTGGGCAATGTGACGTTAATTAAATATTATTTTTGTAAAACAATGATCAAGATTAATTCTAATAGCATTCTAACTCTAGGAAGAACTATGCTGTTTCTATCAAGTATGAAAGCTGCAAAATTCCATATATTTGGCCCCCATTGTTCCATACACCAGGTTAAAACATTCTTATAGCAGCATAAGTAGGTGTTACTTATTGATGATCTATGGAAATTTTTCCAGGTAGAATATTTTTCAACATTGTTCAGCCTAGACAAGATAACCAAGATATATCAAATCTAAATCAAAAGTAGTAACAAATAATATGGGATTCAGCTGCAGCATCAGGGCTTTGATTTATCAACTTTCTACTAATATTGCGCCTTTGGACAGCTCCAGTAGAAAGGGAACATGTTATCCATGAGATCACATGCAGTTCAGCATCTGTACAATATACTCAGACAACCATAGCAATTCTCAATTGGAAGCTCTTTCTGGTTTATGAAGGAGGATCTACCCTCTTTTGAAGCTACTTAGATTTAATTCCTTTCTGCTGGGCAAGCTTTTGGGGCAAATCACATGCCAGAGGATCCCTAAAATATCAGTCAATCAAACAACATTTGTAAAGCGCAACACTGTCAATCCTAGGGGTACCTGGGCACTGAGTCTACGTTGAAGAGCCAGGTCTTGAGTCTTTGTCTGACGTCTGCCAGCGAGGGGGCTGTACAGAGCTGGAGAGGATGATTGTTCCAGGTGGTGGAAGTGATGTAGGAGAAGTAGCGGCCACCGCTGCAGTTGTGATGGATATGTGGGGTGTATGAGGGCAAGTGAAGAGGATCGCAGGTGTCTAGAGGGTTTGTGGAAGTTCAGTCGATGGTTGATGTAGGTAGGTCCTAGGTCATGGAGGGCGTGTGTGAAGATCTTGAACTGACATCTGTTCTGGTTGGGCAGACAGTGGCATGTGATGTGGGTTAGTTTGGGGAGGGTCAGATGAGTATGGCAGCAGCGTTCCATATGGTCTGGAGTCTTTTTAGGAGCTGGGAGGAGATGCTGGCGTAGAGGGCGTTGTCATAGTCAAGGTGGCTGGTGATGGGGCCTGAGTGACAGTCTTTCTGGTGTTGGTTGGGATCCATCTGAAGATTCTGCAGAGCATGCAAAGTGTGTGGAAGCAGGAGGAGGTGGCTGCCTTGAATTGTCGTTTCATGGTCGGTTGGCTGTTTAGGAGGATGCTGAGGTTGCATGTATGATTGGTCGGTGAAGGTATAGGTCGAGTTCTGCAGGCCACCAGCTGTGGTCCTACGAGGAGGTGTTCTTCTCGAAGATCAGTATTTCAGTTTTGTCAGACTTGAGTTAGGGGCAGTTAGGGGCAGTTGTCACTTATCCATTTGGCTACGTTGGTTATGGTGTCGTGGAAGTTGGATTTGTCGTTGGAGGGGTCCTCGGTGAGTGAGAGGATCAAAATAAAATTATATTTTTGCTTTGCTTTCCTTTATAGTGTTTATTGATTAAAAGTACCTTCTTAAATGTTTTATTAGTTTTTAGAGTCATTGATGAGTATGGGGCCTTTTTACTTATGAGTCCTCTCCACTTTGTTCTTTCTATTTTACTGCATTGGGTGGTATAGGGCATATCTAAAACTGCGTCTTCTCTCTCTTCTTTGTCTCACCCAATGCTGTTCACTGTGTTCCATGCACTTACTCTTTCTTCTCTATATCTCCCTGATGTCCACACTTCCTCTTTGTACAGCCTTCTCTCTCCAATCAGTTCAACCAGTTCTTGTTTTCTGTCTATTCGAAGCACAGATTTATTGTATTCATTTATTTACTTTATTCTAGTGTGTTTGATTATGTCCTCGTGTTGGAATGCTATTGCCTATTTATTTGCTTGTTTTCATGTATTTTTACTTTATTTAGTTTAAACTGTTTGTATGATGTTGCTCTACTACTTAGTAATGGAAAGCTGTTTGAGTTATGGTTTCCATTATTCACTTGTTTATAAATGTCACGTTTCTTAACTATGAAGGGCCCATTGCTACTTTGAATAGAGCTAGCATGCGTCTTTTCGCAATTGCTTTTATGGACAGAAATGGCAATATGTTTTTCTTTTCATAGCGCAGACCAATTCCTCTGTTCGGTATGTCAAGTGTTTCATGGTTACGTGCACAGTGAAACAGAACTATTTTCTTCCCTTCAATTCCAGGCCAAAGAGGACTGACCGCAGCTCTTGTTAAACTCTCTGCCAATCTGTGACTCATCTAAAATGGTTCCTGCTTTTGCCTCATTTTTAAAAGTAAGGTCTACAGTGGATCACTGGGTGTTCCACACATTAGTGCCTAGTCCACATTGTCTCATTGTTGACTAATTACAATGCTCTCAAAGGTATGCCTTTTCATCTGTAAAAACACACAAAGGCTTTTGGCTGCCTAGCACAAAAACAGGCATTGTGGCGCAAGGGTGCCCGTGCTGTAGGCGGGATTGTTTTTGTGCATCAAGGAACACCTTCCTGCACAAAACCAAACCTTTGAGGCATTTTCCTCTTGCTACAAATGCAACACATGTAGAAAGAGGAAAGAACTAGGGGAAATAAAGATATTTTTCCTCATCACGCTTCCCCTGGGAAGGCTTAGAATTGTCATGCATTAAGTGATTCAAGCAAAGGTTGCCATAAATACGTCATAATACACCGACAATCTTCAGCAACCTACAATCTGCCAGCACCTGTATTCATATGTTTGGAGCTAGTGTTGTGAAAGCAGCTTATCATTGCTTTTTTCACCTGACTGAGGAACTCTTGTCAAAAGCCTCTGTGCTCTCTAAAGGCAGCGTGGCCATGGGCACCTGTAGTTCCACTTTATTGTGCATCTTTAAGGGAAGAGGCACAAAAGCAAAAACAAAACCAGCCACAAAGAAGAAGAATTCTACACTGTTATTAAAATTGGTGAAGCATTATTTATTCTCTGATCTCTCCTGCCCTTGATTTGCTACAACAACAGATTAGTATTGCAGCAACATCAATGAAAACAGGGGGGCCTGATGAGGGTAATAAGAGATATTTAAATGCAAATGCAATGAGAAAGGAGGGACAGCTGAGCCTACAGCTCTTACTTTGATCTCAGTGACTGTGCAGCTCACAATGCAAGTTTGCCAGCCCCACTGCTCAACAAGATAGTGAAAACCGCAAGGCTAGATGATATTCTCTCTGTAGTGATCAAAAAAGCATTGTCAATTGGACAGAGATTGAAGTAGCCCACCAAATGAGAACTTCTTCCTTTGTGATTTCACTTGACCACAAAAGCCTAATCTTTCTGGATGAGCTCATTACTAATACTAGTAACTTTATGAATGCATAAAGATCAGAAATTACCAGTATGACCCCATCGTCTGTGGGACCAACTATTTTACAACTCTCTAGGGAAAATGATGCCCTCTTCCTGTAATCAGTCCCTTCTGAAGCCCTTGCAGCAAAGAACATTATGTTGTTCCCGATAATACAAATCATTAAACCTCAGGTTTTCCTACCCGTGTTGGATATTATATATCCACTCTTGGCGAGCGCGGTAGACCCTTGTAACAGGCCGCTCGCACTTCATAGATGCTGAGGTCTGGCACCCGTTGCTCCACACATGCCACTGTTCTGTCCCACAATAAAAGAGTCTAGTTCTAACTTGCAAGCATGGCCAGTGAGCTCTTGTGTTGGAGAGGAGATTTCTTGGAGGCAACTAGTGGAAAAAAAGTATTTCTGTTATACGTAGAGTGGTGGAATTACACGCTTGATATCCAAATAATGATTCTGCAAAATTTAGAAAATTACACAAAAGCCACTGACCAAAAACAAATTAATTTCAATTCTCTAATATCACAGGCACAGCACTCATCCCTCAATAACGAAATCACATGCTTTTGTATCCAAAGTTTGGAAAAACTGTCTGATCTCCCAGAGATAAATGACTTAGTTATACATAAAAATCTGGGCACCCGCAGCAGAGTTTGTTAGCTCCTTGATGCCCACTGAGGCCAAATTTGTTAGAGTGACCCCCCACTTGTCCTAGAATATCTGCTGATAAATTACCATAGTAGTTAACAAGTGGCTCGTGGAACATCAGGCGCTATAATAATCTAACGTCCTCCACTGAACAACTAGATTATTTACAAACCTTTAACGTACTTTGCTTGCAAGGGACCTGGCAATAGACTCCAAACCTTGGCTGGATTATACAGAGTATTATTCTCCTGCATTAAGCTCCACTAAGGGTGGTCGAACATCTGGGGGTGTCTCAATATATGTACATAATCATATGGGTTTAACTATTGCCACCTTCGCCGAACTAAAAGTAACTGTCTTTACCATCAAGCTTGAATCCCCTGTTCCCCACATGAATCATCTAAGCTCTCTGGTGCTTGCAAGTATATATATATATATATATATATATATATATATATATATATATATATATATATATATATGTAGATCCTATTGTGGAGTAGAAAAAGGAACACTATACAATATCTTACCAACACTTTGACACAGATAAGGCCGAATCATTTAAATTCCGCATATCTTGTAGCCAGAGTCTTCAATGCCAATGTACTGATGAAACCGAATGATCAAGAGTGGCTAGACATTAAAGATACAATATGGAATATTCCTTCACTGACACCCAACCCCTCATTTTGAGGCACTGGCTACTTCAGACAATGCTCCTACTTTTGCCTTCCAGCACCTTTTCAAGAACCTTTCAGGCTCAGATTTGACAGTGATTTGTAAAATCATTGAATGAAAACTGATGCCCACACTTGCATACAGAGCATTTGTATATTTAAATCGTATAACAAGCTGGGATGTATGTCGTTACAACGCACACTTTTACAACGCATGCACTTACAACGCATTTTTTACAACGCAACATCCACTACAACGCATTCCATTACATAGCATGACACTACAACGCATTTTTAAAAACTACCTTTACAACGCATTCCATTACATCGTATACTACCTTTACAACGCATACCATTACAACGCATAATATTAAATTGCATTTAAGGTAAGTATTGGATAGTATAGGGGTAAAAATTAGTATTCTAACTCCAGGGGGTGCAACAGTAGGGTAAGTGTTGGATAGTATAGGGGTAAAAATTACTATTCTAACTCCAGGGGGTGCAACAGTAGGGTAAGTGTTGGATAGTAAAGGGGTAAAAATTACTATTCTAACTCCAGGGGGTGCAACAGTAGGGTAAGTGTTGGATAGTATAGGGGTAAAAATTAGTATTCTAACTCCAGGGGGTGCAACAGTAGGGTAAGTGTTGGATAGTATAGGGGTAAAAATTACTATTCTAACTCCAGGGGGTGCAACAGTAGGGTAAGTGTTGGATAGTAAAGGGGTAAAAATTACTATTCTAACTCCAGGGGGTGCAACAGTAGGGTAAGTGTTGGATAGTATAGGGGTAAAAATTACTATTCTAACTCCAGGGGGTGCAACAGTAGGGTAAGTGTTGGATAGTATAGGGGTAAAAATTACTATTCTAACTCCAGGGGGTGCAACAGTAGGGTAAGTGTTGGATAGTGTAGTGTAATATTATGCGTTGTAATGGTATGCGTTGTAAAGGTAGTATGCGATGTAATGGAATGCGTTGTAAAGGTAGTTTTTAAAAATGCGTTGTAGTGTCATGCTATGTAATGGAATGCGTTGTAGTGGATGTTGCGTTGTAAAAAATGCGTTGTAAGTGTAGTGCGTTGTAACAGTTGCGTTGTAAACGTTGTTCCCCCAAGCTGGCTTGATCAGGCCCAATGCCAATGCTATAGTCATCTCTTCAAACTTCCGGCCTGTACAGTACAGGCTCAGATTTGCTTGGAGTTTAATCTGTCTAGTCAAAGGTATGTCCTAAATGTCAGCTTTCTGTCATTATGCTCCAAGCTTGACATGGCTGAGCAGGGATCACAAGTAAGACTCTTGTGGGACATAGTGCAGGATCCAGAATCAGATCTGTACACACTCTTCGAGCAGCCACGGATCTACTTGCCACGAGAGATCTCATGCAGGCCGCATTACCATTGAAAAGACTTAAGAAGCTATGAGCCCAAGATGATGTAAAAATTATCCACTTGAAAAAGATTGCTGATTTAAAATCCCTCTATATCAGTCGTACGCATCCCTTCCAATTAATCCTATTGTCAAGGTTCAATTGTTGCACTTGTGCTTTGGCCTAATTCCACTTAAAGCATACAAGTATGGTCTTGTGACTGGTACCAAGGATGCGGCATGTAGGGGCTGTGTTTTCAGTCAGGAATCGCTGTCACACATTCTATGCCGGCCTCTTCACTTAGACATTATTGGCTTCTGCCACCTTTCAGGCAATTGAACATTAGGGCCTGTAACACTGCAACAAGCGAAGGTCTGAATGAAGACTCGTGCCAATTGACTGCAAGATGTATAAAGCTCCTGGTGACTGCTTAGTAATGTTTACAAATGTAACAGCCTTGCCTCAGACATCAAAGTTTATAACTCTGAGCAGTAGGATGTTGGCTCTGTTTGCCATCTCCTTCCCTAGACACATGTGTGGCCCTGTCATGCATTGATATAATCAATTACATTTTGCTCTTGGACAATGAAGGAGGATGGTTCGTTACTTACTTATTGTATGGAAGACACGAATTTGCACGTGCACTTTTTTTCATTCTTTAGGTGTATCGGCTTTATTTAAGCTCTATATGGCCTTTTGACTCCTGCTAGCATGAATGGGTGTTTTCCCTGCCACTATGCTCCACCCTTCTTTGAAGGAAACCATCCTAGCGATCAAGACTTTTCTTATGTGTATAGTGCCTATTCTTGTATCTTGCACTTTTATTTTTTCGTAATGTTTGCTTTGATTCGGTGATATTTAAGCTGCTTATGGCCTTTGTCTGTTGCTAGTATGGATGGTTGTTTTTACTGCTTTTTCTTTTTTACTACTAGGCTATGCTCTATTATTCTTGGATAGAAGCAGGCTTATTCATTTAGGATATCTGCCATTAGTGTGGTGTTTTTACTATCTCGTGTTTTTACTTATTGTAATGTTTGCAAGGATCTTAGGCAATCGTGCAACAGAATAAACTTTGAATTTGATGCATTCCCAAGTCTACCACTCACGATAAATCTGGGAATGCACCAAAATCCATGGGTGGATGCGCTGGAACACCCTCGCTCTTCCCATGGAACGCCTCCAAAGGGCAGAGTAACGCAAGGCAAAGGCTTGAGCTGCCTTGTTTTACTCCAGATTTACCAAGCACTGCATGGCCAAGCAATGTGTCCTGTGTGGCTCGGTAAATCTCATCTAGGTATCGTGTCGCCCTTGCGTTGCCATGCGTGGCAGAAGGGAGACGCAAAAACTTGATAAATATGCCCCTTCTGTTCACATGTATGCTTTTTAGAGTTATCTTGAGTTTCTCTCTTACACAAGACACTGCAACAAGGTGCACACATGGTGCCACTAGTTGTGAAGGTCTCATACACTTTCCTGCCACATAGATCAGCAGAACTGCTGCTGCCTCACGCTCTGTGAGAGTAGGCCATGGGTAGGGTGCAGGGCCGGACTGGCTACTGGGCGTTTTGGAATGCTGCTGAGGTGGGAGCTGATTTCGTTGATGGGGACCTGCGTGTACTGAACGAAATTCGTTTTGCTTTAATTATTTTGAAGTACACGCAGGTCTCCATGAACGAAATCAGCCCCCACCGCAGCGAAATCAGCTCCCTGCTCGGCAGAATTCCAAAACGCCCGGTAGTCAGTCCGGCCCTGGTAGGGTGATGCATCTAATCGTCTTTGTCAGTAGGGTATTTTTCTTGTTTGCAATATATAGGGGGTCTTCTGTTGACTCATTAAATCTCTCTAAGCATCTACCCCACCCTGTTGACCTTCCTTGTGTGCACCAATGCATCTTTTTTTGATAAATGTAAAGGCGTGTTTAAATTGGTGAATTTTGGATCTGTTGAAATGTGCAGCACCCAGATATCTTTAGTCTATCTAAAGGAGGTCTGTGGATCTGGCTATAAATGTTTCCTTGGATGATGAGTGTTTCTGTCTGGCTTGAACTATTCCTGGGTGAGTTAGTAATATGTGGAAAAACTGTCATATGTTGATGGATGATACCATAGCAAAAGCTAAATTGTTGCTGAAGTGAGTAGAGTCTGAAGTGTAGAGCACTTAAGGGAACATCATGACATCAGTCTTGCGACACCTAAGTTAATTTCAAGAACTTGATTTCTGCTATGATTACCATCACCTTAGTGAAATACTGAAAGCAAATGCAGCTTTTTATTTGCAAAGCTATGAAAACCCCATTAGAGTTAAACACTGAAGAAAGTATGTCACACTGAAGAGCTCGGTGGGTGGTGAGTTGAAGATCTGGATCAAATGAAGTCAACACTCGAAGCAGTATAGCCTTGTTAATAACTAATAATCTCTCTTGAAGCCATGCCATCTAGGTCAGCCTGCTTGTGTTTTCTTTACTTTCACACACAGACATATGCCTCATAGTTTAACTTTAAGATCATATTAAAAATTAGGGTTTTCTCTATAGGAGTTATTTGACTTTTGAAAAGAGAAATAAACACATCTCTGGAATAAATATGTGTGCTGGACATAGATGGCTTCCTTCCAATACAGTGTTTTGGTCAGATGCCATTAACATCGAAGGCTAGTGTGTCTGTTTGCTCAGTTACACAACACTCACTTTGGCTCATCGAATAAGCTATGCAACAGTTTTTAACAGATTTACAAGCAATAATGTAACAACATATCTCATAGTGCGAGGACAAATAAGGTATTAGTTTAAAAAATGTTGATTCTCAATTTATGATTTTCGATTTACAATACAAGTTACTTCATCCAGAAACCATGCAATATTATAAGAAAAATTGAAGCATCACAATATGCATGAACTATGGGCCTGATTCACAAATTTAATATGAGACAAAATCCTAATTTTATGACTTTCGGTATTCACAAAAGGCATTTAGGAGTAAAATTAGGAATCCTAAGTTTACTACTACTAAATTCCTCAAAACAAGTTATGGGCAGCTCGTCTCCCTCTTTGATTGGTGCCTGGATGTCTAGTAGCAGCCTCGGCCTGTGTAGGTAAGAGCGGTGGAGCCAAGTCAGGGGGGGATTCCGATGGATGATCATGAGGGAAAAATAAATAAATAGTTAATTTCCCCTCGTTTTGTCTATTGAAATCCCCCCACCAAGCCACACTGCTCTTACCTGCACCGGCTGAGGCTGTCTAGAAGAGAAGGACAATAGAGGGGGCAGACCCAGATGTGAGCTACATCTGCCTGTTTCAAGGCAAGCCCTTTTTAACATAATTAAGTTCCTGGGCATTCTTCAAACAGGAGTAGAGGAAGAGAACAGGACACCTCCCCACACCTATGCACTTTGTCTCAGCTCTGTGAGCCAATTAACACCTAATCAAAGAACTATGCAGCTCCTGGGTGACAGTTGGAAGCTCATAGAAATGTGCTTCTAGAGGCTTTAGGCAGGCTAACTTTAAAAAAACAACTTTTGTGAAATATTTGTTACAAATCCGACTTTACCAATTAACTGGAATGTAAAAGGAAAAATAAATTAAAGTCCAAGAATGAACATTTTATCTGGTTGATAAGCGGAGATAACTTTATCAACTTTAATGATATTTCCCAAAACTTTCATATGGAACAACTAACCCTGTTATGGTGTGTTGGACTTGGCCCTTTTTGCAGGGGTCATCCCAGAACTTTTTGCCTTCCTCCAGTATTTTGTCTGACCTGTCGTTGGTGGTTTTAGGACTCTCGGCACTTTATCACTGCTGTTCAGTGTTAAAGTGCATGTGCTCTATATGGTAAACTTGGTAAGATTGACCTACACCTGTTTGACATATTTAGTTTACCTGTCAGTCCCTTGTATAGTGGTATATCACATACCCAGGGTCAGTAAATTAAATGCTACTGGTGGGCTTGCAGTGCTGCTTGCACCACCCACCAAAGTAGCCTTTCAAACCTCTCTCAGGTCTCTGCCATTCAAGGTCCTGCGCGTTCAAGGTCCTGCTGCTGTGACGTGGAACATAAAGTGGTTGCCATGTCCGTGACTCCCCTTTTATTACATATCAGTCACCCCTAAGGTAAGCCCTAGCTAGCCCTATGGGCAGGGTGCAGTGTAGGTAAAAGGTAGGACATGTGCCTTAACTGTGCGTCATGTCCTGGTGGTAGTGACGAACAGCCTATTGCTGTGAGGCTGCCCTCTCATAGGAATGCATTGGGGATTCCCTGATATGTGCTTCAGTGGTAATTCCTGACATGAGAGAAGTAGCGTGATCAAGTTTGGTATGTTTGGAATAGTGGTGATAAATGCTGCGTACTGGTGTTCACAGGTTTATTATCACTATTTTAGAAATGCCACTTTTAGAAGTAGGCATTTCTGTGTGCTATGTGTCTTTGTGCTTGCCTGTTGTGGGTACGCGGAATTTTGGCTGTGGACCAAAACACAAAAGAGCACCCAAACCGCTGATCACCTATGCTATTTATAACAGTAAAATATGTCCTTGTGTGCAAATCTCACCATGCACCCCCTACCCGAGGATCCCTCCCTTCCCAAGGGAATATAGAGCAACAAAACACAATTGGAGCTGCACCACAAAAAGACAAACATATAAATTGAAACAATTTCAAAATAACACAATCCAATAAGACACTTTTTTGTGAGCAACAGTGTCTATACAGTCCATGAGTTACTGTTTCTTTCTTCATTATGTTCTATTCCATTCATAAAAAACCTTTAGCCAACGTATTTCGTCCAATTAAACATAGGACTTCTTCAGGGCAGCTAGGGTGTTGATCGCCTGTGCCAATCCAAAGCTGTGCACCAATAGTCGAGATGCGATTCTAAAACCAGTGCCAGTATATGGCATCTGTAAAGGACTAGGGTAAGTAGCTGTCCAAGAAATGAAGAACCAATAAAGGCAAATTTTCAAAATGGCAATAAGTTGCTGTTAAGCAAGAAGATGTTGTGTTCTGAATAAAATGGTCGACCTTTTGCCTTGGTGTCGTATGGCTTGGTGGATCATCTCCACTACAAAGTGCATCTCGTATTGTGTTTTGCATATTTATTCTGATCATTGCATTCTGAACACGTCTTCCTGCGCAACAGCAACTTATCGCCATTTTGAAAATTGGCCTGTATTCGTTCTTCATTGCTTGGACTGCTATTTATTTATTTTGGAGACCACGGCGGTGGTCTTGCAAAATTGCAGGTAAATTTCCTTAGTGAGAGGCCCCTAATAAGGATTGTTGGGCCTTTCCTGGCATTGTCGGAGCCGTGCAGTCTGATTGCGGGCGGCTGCCACGTTACTCGAAAGCATCAAGGGTATTTCTTTGGGAATGAAGACAGGGTGAGGTGCACCCCGGCCCCCCTTGCTTGTGGTGGTACAGGGTTTCAAATTTTTCTTTCGATCTTGTTGCAGCTATGCCGCATGGACGCGGGTAGCTGCACCCTTCCCGGATATTAGGGGCTAATTTGGAGGCCTTGCACAGGGAGAAGTGAAAGGGATCACCGCCACCCCTACGGGGGAGTACATGCCCAGCCAGGAGGGTTCGGGGCATTTTGGGACTACAGAACTGTTGTGTTTTCCATCCTTATATGAGGGATCAGGTCCAGTAATTATGATTATGCCTAATGCCTGATATTCACATGTTCTGTAAAGGTGATATGCTTATTTGACGGCATGAGATTTCCCCACACCGGTGCACATTACTAGTATTTAATCGATGCTCTGTTTCTGACGGGTGATGCATAAGGTGTTTGGACTAAGTGCACTCCTACCAGTAGTTACTGGTTGTCTTCACTAACTATGAGTTGTGGTGTTATGACAGTGGCCCGATTGGCCCTAAGGTGTATTTAATCCCTGCAAAGTCCTGCCACATGCCAGGTGGCACAGTGTATATATGTGATTATGTTCTAATGTGTTTTATGGATAATACAAAGGCTATTTTTACATAACCTTGTGTGGAGTTTCCTTTTGGTGTGCCTAGTGTGTCGCTGCTGTGTGAGTGTGTTGCGGAAACGCTTTACACATTGCCTCTGGGATAAGCCTGACTGCTCTGCCAAGCTACCAAGGGGGTGAGCAGGGGTTATCTTCGGTGTGTAATTCCCTTGGCCTGACTAGAGTGGTGGTTTCTGCCTGGCTAAGGAGCATGCCCTAGGCAACCTGAAGTCCCATTTCTAACATAGTGTAAATTGTTTTTAGGACATTGTCAAGTTAAGGACATGTTCAACATTAAAACTTTACATGTCCTACTTCTAGGTATCATGTACACTGCCTTATGAGCATTTAAGGCCTACTTGGGAATGACTCAAAAATGATTTAAAATGAGGGTTTAAACCTGTCAAAAGGGGTTGTGTTATTTTGACAGACTGAATATGTAGTTTAAATGTGCAGAAAAGTTACTGGAGGCAAGTCTGTAGTCATGTTTTGCATTGTCACTTTAGTGATGGCACAGTATATGCTGCAGTCCGCTAGCCACATTTAACTTACAGGCCCTGGGTACACTTTATACCGCATACTAGGGACTCATAGGTCACTTAAATATGCTGATTAGGAGCATTGTGAATTTCAACCTGTTTTAGGGGTCAGAGCAAACACACTTGGGCCTGTTAGCAGAGTCCCAGGACAGGGAGTCAAAAAATCAGCAGCATCAGTCCCCAAAATGGAGGTGATCATGCAAAAAAGAGGCTTTTTACACAACCACCATATAACATGTCAAAATTAAAAAGTATGTGTTTTTCAAATACTTGGAAAATGAGTGATGACATATGACATATGGAGCTCAAATAAATGTACAATTAGAGTCAATATATTGTGTGAACATTTATTGTGCCAAAACAAAAAAATAGCTTTTGGGGGACAAAGTAGGTATATCATAGCACAACCATGACGTTCTTTGAAAAAAACTTAAGGCCTGATTTAATATTTGGCGGATGGTCCAATCTCCACCAGGGTGAAGGAGTACATTACTCCATATCCCTGACAGCGGTGCTGCCCACCAAACTTTTAAATATCCTTTGGCCCAGCGAATATTTTAAGCATTGACAGGAAATACCGTCATGGCGGTTCCTGTCAATGCATTGTAAGTTTGACAGACGGCCCCATCAACATGACAGAGCTGTATGTCAAACTTGCAATTCTTTATTATTTTCAAAAAGAAACTCCCAAAGCAAGTTTCCTCCCATGGCAAGGGGGGCATTGAGCACTTGTCAGTACCATTTACTGCCAGGTTGTTCCTGGCAGTGACGGGCATTGAGAAAGGGATGTATGTCCTCCCATTTAAATTAAGTGGTCAGACATACAGGCAAACCTCCGATGGCCGTTATTGCATAGGGCCATTGGATTGTTTTGACCACGACAGAGAAGTCTTAGCTGTCATCAAACCATGGTCCTCCCACAATTAAATCAGGTGGGTGGACCAATATGTTGGCATGAGGAAACTCCACCGCCATAACAATGGAGTTCGCTCACAGCCAGTGTATAAATTGGACTCCAAGTTAAGTTGTAGTTGCAGTGATGTAGTGTCTACAACAAACAATTTACAACCACTCGAATTTCACCAGCTATTGTACTAACACAACCTTTATTACCCCTCACCATGGTCTGCTCCTAACTTTAAATGACACCACAGAAGACACAACTAATTATATATTCAATAACATCACGAATGGCATCAAATGACATCACAAATTAACTTCAAACACATTGCAGGTTTTGACACAACATGATAGGAATACATGATTTCAGCACACAAACGCAGTTGTATGACATTGAGAAATCAAGTGCAAAAAAGCATACAAAGCTCTCCACTGAAGCAGAATAGTCTAACAGATGAATCAGCACTTTCTTCAGAGATTGTGGGTTTTTATGTTACCATCAAATTCTGAAGTCTGATGGAGGGTGGTAACATAAAATCTGGAAAATAGAATTCACTGTACCACCTATAATTCCTCAAATAAAATGGACCTTAGATAATCAGGCCATTTGGTGAAAAAGCTGCAGGAGTAATTGTTAAAATACCTGGTCTTCTATTCAGTGCACAACAATGCAGTGCTAACTAGGTGGAGAAGGAGCTGCTCAGTGAAGACTGATTGATCCACCATCATGTGCAGTAGAATTACCTCTAGGACGGACTGCCACAGAAAGGGCTCCAGGAAAACGTAACTAGAGTGTCCCTAACATGTAGGGAAACACTCTAAAGCTTGTTCAGGAGACAAGATAATTGAGATATAGCAATGTATCTCCATGCAGACAGTTTACTTCAATTTCCCATACTTTGTGGTATAATTTTGATCATCCTGAAAGGGAAGGAGCAGATATTTTACTGAATGCACTAAACCAAAGAGGCTTCTCTCGTCCCAGATACAATGACTATTTGTTGGCTCATTTGCATGGTGAATTAGCACCATGGGATACAGGGCCAGAGTGGCCACAGCAGGCACCGGCCATTTTCCCAGTGGCATGGAAGTGTGGGGGTCTGTTTTGAATGGTGGGGGCCGTTTTTGTTACTTGGGGCCATTTTGCAGCAGTGCTGCAATATGGGCCCCCTGTAACAAAAGCAGCAACAGTGCTTTTCACTAGCAACCCACCTCCCCCGGGGCCTGGCCAACCGAATTGCCAGGGCTGGTTTGAGTTCCCAGTCTGGCCCTGATGGGATAAGGTTATGGAGTTACCTGTGAACCTGCTCAGTATAACATGGGATGACAAACAGAAAAATGTACGGTACCAGCTTGCTTCCCAGGAGGTAGTACTCACAACAAGCTCCCCAAGGAGCCTTTCAGAATGCAACAGATAGATCCACAGCTTCTTCCCGCTGACCTCCCCTTTCCACTGCCCATCCATCTGAGGACTCTGTAGGTCAGTTGGCACCCTCCATTTGACAATGTCAATATTTGCACAGGTACACCCTGCAGGGCCACCGGGGCCCAGGGAGGCCCACAATAACCCATCCAGTTGTTTTTTAGTAGCAAGCTAGGGAATGTGGCCCCACTTTCATTGCATTAGTACCTCAGGAGTCCATGTTGCCCCACTGATTGAGCTATCAGTCCTAGTTAGCTCATGTGCTGTGGATAGTGTTGTATTTTGTGGTAAATGAAGCAGCATGGACCGGTAGATGAGTTGAGGAAAGCTTTAATTCAAGTAAGTAAGGAGAGACAGAAGCGGACTCCCTTCCACGGAGGCAACATGCAAATGCCGTAGAACAGAATCCTAAATCAAGGGCAAGCATAGAACATACACAACAGAGTATTCTGTTGGAATACAGGTAAAGTTCTATAAAGATTAGAACAACGACTTATGTACTACATATTTTTAATGGGGTACTGTAATGACAAAGACACCACCTCCTCAGCTTTTCCAACAGTTGTTTATTTACAGTCAGAGACAAGGTCATCCATTCCATGCAGCCAGGCATAGCCAACAATAATAACTGTCAACTGATAGCGCACGCCACTGGAATGTTATACATGTCATTCAAAGAATGCAGTGATGTCACAGTAGTCCAAGCTTAGCTGAGACTACCTAAGTACAATATGACAGGTAAACACAAGTACGAACTCGGAATTACCTCAAGTGAGAGATTTAACCAGTCACCAGGCTCTCCAGCAGCTTGTTGTGATAAGATGCACATCACTGCTTAATTTTGCTGGTGGATGCCCGTGGACAACACCAGCTCGTCCTTCATTGTTTCAGGACTCTTTCTTTCCTCCCACCAGCAGAAGTCCTGATAATAAATAAATTAAAAGTACTAACTGCCTGTCCTCTCCTGTCATGCTAGAACTGCCACATCTTAGCATTGTTGCTGCGTATCACGTCATTGGCGTTATCTGAAAGGATGTCAAGTGGAATGATTGAGTCCTTATTATGTATGACGAATATCACTACTAGGCCTGGGCAAAAATTTCGTTCCGTTCGCGGAAATTGCGATAATTTGACATTTTTGCGTTCCGCGGAGAGCGCGAAAATGTCAAAAATTCCGGTTTCCGCAGCTTGGCGATAATTTGTTTCTTGCTCGCGCTGTAAAATGATACATTCTCTCGCGCGCGCGATCGCCTTACCTGAATCCCTGCGTTCGCCGACAAGTTTTCTTGATCCGGTCGCGTTCTCCATGAGATGTTGTATTGTTTTTAGCCATTTGCGCTGTCTCGCGACAGTTCGCGCCCGCAGTGACGTCATGCGTCGCGCGATCACGTCTTTCTTCTCGCGATCATGCACCGCGAGAACAACTGAAAACAAGATGGCCGCGCCCGCAAGCAACCACATGGGTAAGTTGGCGACCCGCAACCATGCAGAAAATCTCGCGAACATGCCGGAAAAAAACTTCCGCATCTTTGCGATATTTCTGCTTGTTTGCGATAATTTTAAACATTCTCGCGATAATTTGCGAAGGTTAATTCCGCAAATTCCGCCCACCCCTAATCACTACCCTTACTGTTCAATTGCTGTATGTAGTGTAAAGCTTAGCTAGTGGTGGGTCTCTCTTGGTTTATCTATTCACCTCTTATCCACTGGGATCCGATCATAGTTATAATATGTATGTTTGCTAGCACACTCATCTAAGGTTCTTTAACTGTATATTGTTCTACGTCCTACAGTATCATGGTCCTCTATGTTTGTTAATCATATATCTTCTATTCCTTTTGTACGAATTGACACTTTTGAATGTATGTATACTACCGCAACCAATTTTGTTCTTGTACTGTAAAGTGCTCTGATACCCTCATGGGTCACGTTCGTGCTATATAAAACTTTATAAATAAATACATGACCTGTGATATTATGCACCTCAGCCAAGGCAGACAAACTTGGTTAAACCAGCACACACAGTATATCCCAAATTGACTTCTGTGTTATACTTTTCAGACAGACTCAGCAGTTGAGGGGTGGATTGTGCGCATTATCTGGCTGCCTTCCTAGGTCCCGTAGTCGCCTGGTCCCCATCCATAGCTTTAATGAACTGAAGGGGGGCGAGCCAATGAAAGCTTGAGTCAGGTTCAGCTTGATGACCTCTTTGAACTTCGAGCCCGAACTTTAGCAGATGGCGATGTGATCTAGTGGCTACAGCTGCTGACCAAGTAACACTGGGAACCAGGTTTCAATGTTGTGTCTGTGAAAACGAGCAAATCTCCCTGTGCCAAAATAACACAAAGCCATGTAACTTGTATCATAGTCTTTGTCTGTTGTGGGGTTCTGTTATGTCCTTGGGCAAGGTTTGTGCTATGAAAACTGCAAAAAATAAAATGTGGATTCTACCTGCCACCCGTACTATAATCCTACCCTTCAAGATTTAAGAACAATGCATTAATATTTGATGTCAGAAAGAAATACCCACCTAGTAGCTGAATTGCACAATAGAAAACAATCTTGTTTTCCTCACGTAATAATAGACAAATATTTTATTTCACAGAGCCTCCTTTCTTCTTCATTATCAACCTCAAATACATGAGTTTAGGATGTGAGTTGTACAAAAGCCTCCTTTGTGTTTGTTTTAATAGCCTATAATGTTACTTCATCTACAATAATAATCTAGGTCACATATAATGTACAGATGACATACAGCTTTGCCTCTTAGTTCACTAAAAGCATTGTCATCAAGGAGGAGGCAGGAATGTTTTTCAGTTCATGTTTAAAAACTCTCACTTTTAATAATGCTTCTGAATGAAGAGATATCATCTCATGTACTAAGGTGAAACATTTCAGAGTGTTAAAGAAATATACTTTTGTGAATTTTGAAGACTTGTTATCATATTCTTGTTATCATATTCTATCATGATGTTTGTTGCATAATTTTATTGCCAAATAATGCCAAATATTTTCAAGGCAAGGCTCATACACTGGCTCTTCGAGTAAGAGCTATCTTTTGGCGCGTCTCTCCCTGTTAATTTGTTAATTTGGCCCTTGCTGCAGGGTCACTCCAGATTTTTACCTTCCTTTACTGAACTATTTTCTGTTGGCTTTAGGACTTTTTGCACTGTACTCCTGCTAACCAGTGGTAAAGTCCTGGTGCTCTCCCTTTTTAGCATTGTAGAATTGGAATACAACTTATTGGTACATTTAATGTACTTATTAGTCTCCAGTATATGGTACTGCATGGACCACAGGGCCTGTAAATTAAATGCTACCAGTGGACTGCAGCAGTTATTGTGGCACCTACTAAAGTAGCACTCTAAAACATATCTCAGCCCTACCACTGTTGTCTGTAGTGCAATTTTAAAACTGCCATTTCGACTTGGCACAATAAACTGCTTGCCAGCCCTAAACCTTCCTTATTAACTAATACAAGTCACCCTTAAGGCAGGTCCTAATGGCTCATACAGCAGGTTGCACGATATTTAAAAAGTAGGACATGGATACTTAAGTTTTACGTGCCTTTGAAGTGATAAACTCCCAAAGTCGTTTTTTACTGTGGCAAGGCTAGCCTCCAATAGATTAACACTGGGTTACCTTATAAAATGTAATAACTTCAGTTTGGGAAGAGCTAGTTAAATACTTCCACACAATGGAATTGTAATTTAAAATTATTTGTATTGGTAAAGTCAGATTTTCAAATGCTATTTTGGAAATGCCACTTTTAGACAGCTGCCTAAACCAAATGTGCCTTTCTGACAGTGTCCAGGGTCACATGACTGCAATGGCCCTTCTGGTTGTGATGTGTATTCCTTCCATACAGTGTACAAGGGGGCCTTAGGTGTGGGGATGGCACTCCTCTCCTGAGCAGGATGGCCTGCTAGGTTGTACCAAGCACCTTCCATGAGCTGCAAAGGGTAGCCTGAGGGCTGTACCTAGACTCTTCCTGACTTCAGAAGATACTTGCCCTATCCCTGGCAAATGCATTAGCCAGGCTTGAGCCAGACACAGGGGGAAATGAATAACTATCCAGAAACAGCTTAGTGTTAAACAAAGGGGGTATCCCCCAGCCACAGGCTGGCACTGGCAATAAAAGTAGCAACCTCAGAACATCTCATCAGAAAACTACTTGGCCAGTGGAGACTCAGAAGAGGTACTGCTCAGCTGTCTGAAGCCAAAAGGAAGACTGGACCTGCTTGTCTTGAAACCAAGAACCCAGAAGTGACTCCAATGGTCAGTTAACTTGACCTCTCGTTTGATCTAACCAACAAGCTCCAAAGGCCTTTTTTTCTACCACTGCCCAGCTACTAATACCAAGTGGACCTACTTGAACCCTGCTTCTAAAACAAAATGTTGATGGATGGAATTCTTGACTTAATCTTAACCACTGGCAGTCAATCGGCCCGCATCCCAATCTATTGTTTTTTGACCACAATGCCACTTCAGTTTGGTCCCAGTCATACGTAAATCAGTCTTGACCCTGTTCCTCATGGGAACAGTGCAGCTGGACCTGCCAGGTCTGGTCCTTCCTGAACCAGAACACAAACAACCTAGGACTGGTTTCGCCCTTATTAGGGCTCTTCAGCTAGGTATAGCTTGGCTCCAGTGCCACTGTGAGGCTGGTACCCACATTTGGGCATACCCAGTGCACCTAAGGCATCAACTGCAAAGACAACAAGGTGATGCTTGAATTAATCTCAGCCACTGGCAACCACTCGGGCCTGCATCCCAATCCATTGTTTTTCACCCACCATGCCACCTCTGTTTGAACCTAGCCATATGCACATCAGTCTTGACCCTGCTCCTCATGGGAACAGTCCAGTCGAATAGAAAGGCCAGGCCTCTCTGAACCAGATTACAAGCAATCCAGGACCAGTTTTGCCCTTATTAGGGCTCTTCAGCCAGGTATAGCTTGGTTCCAGTGACACAATGAGCCCAGAACCCTCATACCAGCACACTTAGGGCGTCAAATGCAAAAACAACAAAGTACACTTAGGATGTATGCCCAGACAGATGGAACTGGTTCAAGGTTACCTGTATTCTGGTTCAGGGAGGACTTGACTTGGCAGTTTGGACCGGACTGTTCCCATTGGAGAAGGGTCAACACTGATTTGCATATGGCTGGGTCTGAACTGAGGTGGAATGGTGGGCAAAAAAATATGGATTGGGATACATCTCTGGGTGATTGGCAGTGCCTGAGATTAATTCAAGCATCCCATCCATAACCCTGTTGCTTCTGCAATTGACACCCTGATGCTAGGCTCTATCGGAGTGGGTCCTAACCCCCAAGAGGTGACCCTTCAGGTTCAGGACCCGTGCCTGGTGCAGGAGCTGGACTCCAAGTAAATAATTAGAGGTTCTGGGGTCTTCACATTGGAAAGAACCTTCCCGTGTCTCCTCACAAATGCATCAAACTTCACCAAGGCCAACATGGGACCTGTAGCCAACTGCAGGTGTAAACTTCCAGGTTACACTTCAACCTCCAGAGCTCTTTGTGTTAACAGCAATTACACCACCAATGTGATGTTTTGATCAAGACCTGGGATTTCAGCAGCCCTTCTTTGGATCCAGCCTGCAGCCGACGACCTCATCTATGGTAATGTTCCTTTTGAAACAACCTGGTCCCCATATCCAGCCCATGCTCCATCGTAGTTCGTCATAACTTTTGAACTTTTGACTTTGACCCAGTCCAGTGCAACTAGATAAGTGTGATTGGCACTTTGTGCTTTTTAGAGCTATTTCTACTAAAAAAAGTTAAAGATTCTTATCACTGGTTCTATTTATTGGATTTTTTGACATTTCTGTGTCATTTTATTTATTAAAATATTCTCTATTTTTCTAAACTGGTTTGGAATATTTCTTGTATTGTGTTTCACTTAATTGCTGTTTGAATGCTGCATAAATACTTTACACATTGACTCTAAGTTATTCCTGAATGCTTTTGTGCCAGGCTACCAAAGGGTTAAGAACATGTTCATTTAGGGACTTTTGTGGTTCCCCCTGACAAGGACTGTATTTAGTATGTGAGTGGAGCTCTCACCCCCTCAACTAGTAAACCAATTTCTTACATCATCCTCTATCATAAACCGTCTGAACAGCAAGCAGCTGCTGGCTGTAGAGTGCACTCTGCTGTCACCACTTCGCAGACTTTCCCAGAAGTGTTGGTGTAACCCTAACCCAGCAGGGACCCACAGCCTGGTCGATAGTATGCTGGAGGCAGGTGCGGCTCCTCCATTATGGCGGAGGAGCGTTGCCCCCCGCAGAAAGCCAGCAGAGGCAACCAACAAAACTAAAATGATAAAACATTTTTTTTGTAATTTTATTTTTCATCCTGCAGTCTGCGAGCCGGGTAGGCGTAGGGCCATCCATACTGTCACTGCAGCACCAGGGAGGGAGGATGGAGTTTTGGGCACTGCTAAGTGCGTATGACAGTGGAGAGCCAACACAGGCTCCCAGCCCATGTCTGAGGGCTGAACCAGGGAGATCAGACCAATCCCAGCACTGCTCTCGTGCTGGAAATAGTATTCCCAGCATGAGAGCAGCGCTGGGATTGGCATCCGGGGGCCTGCGCAGTTTGCAGCAGTTCCTTGACGTGCGGGAGGGGAGGATCAGGAGCAAGGTGGCGACCTTCAGAGCAGGTAAGTGAGATTTTAATATTTATAATTCGTTTTTCTTTTGTATTCCCCCTCCCAGCCTCACCTCTTAGCAATACTAGCGACCACTACCGGCTGGAGGGCCCATATGTGGAGCTGTTGTGAAGGAAGACCCCGGTGAATGAGCGGTGGAATCGTTTGGCGACTGGGAGTGAGGCATCTCCTGTAGAGTGACTGCTTTTGAGGGCAACGTTAGGCAGCGTGAAATTCCTGGCAGTGGGTTTGTACAGCTAGATTTTCACACGAGGTCGGATTTGATTCACCTACAAAATACAATGTGACAGCTGATGGTTGCAAGTGCTAAGGTGCGGATGTAAGAGCGACTAGTCAGGGCTACAGTTGCAAACCTCAGGGTTATGCTGAAATATACTGTTACGGAAGGGGAAGCATTTCATTTTAATCCTAGTAACTTTATAGCAAGGCTTGTACCAGCCAACTTCTTAAAGAAGGGCCTTGTTTCATTATTAAAACCTCAGCTACATTTTTTTGGCTTTAAGCCCTATTATTGCTTTGATCAATCTGTTGGGTGGATGAATATTCAGTTTTAAGGTGAGAACAGAGCATCACAGGCAACATCATCTTCAGTAATAAGTGCAAGAGGCGCAGACACCTTGTTCCTGGTGTTATTTCCCGCCGTGGTCCTGCAGTTGGACTGTGCCCTGAGTTAGTTTGTTGTCGTTTCGAGCAATGCAGTCCAGTATAGAGACCTCAAAGTCAGAATCAGTACATAGTAGTTTGGCAGCCCTGAAATCGAGGCAGCTCCTTTCTTTCAAGTGATGCGCTGTTTCTTATCCTGTTTCAATGCATGCATTATCAGTGCACATGTGTCTGTGATCACACTCTGCAACAGCTGATGTGGAAGGATAGCAAAGCTGTCAAACCATGCTCCAGGCCTCATGCTCTCGAGTGAACCCCACCCACAGAGGCCTGTCGAGATCTAGAACCTCCTTTTCAATGGTGCTCTCAGGAAGGGCACTCAGCAACTGGGGTGCAAATGGCAGCGCTTTGAGATCCCACAAGAGCTATGATTTGCTGTATAAATTATACAGAACAATACAAAAGCATATATATGTAGCTTTGATTACAATTAATGGAATTTGCGCACCACTGGGGTAAATCTGTTTTACTTACTGTATCTGCAGCATATTAGAAAACGTTGCAGGCAATATGTGTGTGATAACGTTGATAATATATATGGCACATGCTACAATTTGAACTGTCTCATGGCAATTAGATAGCTGTTATGTTCACTATTTTCCATTGATATTTGCACTTATGTGCACAACCCATCCCAGTTTACAATTTTGACAAGAATTTGTAGCTTTACCCTAAATATGGTACTGCTAAAGAAGTGTGCAGAACTGCGTCTAGTTAACAAGTGCTTTTAGGAGACATTTCTAAAAGTTCTAACCCATCCACTTTGCAATAACCTGTGGTTTACACACCTCTCCAAAGCTAGAGTTCAGCCCACTGAGATATCTTCCTGGCATCAAGCATGCCCATGTCCGTTCAGTTCCTATGCAGTGACTTTGTACTATTTCTGCTTCTAGTCAGTGAGGTCTCATTTATCTTTCCCTCCTAAGTGTGTGTTGTTGCTTCAGTGACGGCTGGCAAGTGTTAAGAGTGGTGAGGCAGGTGGTACTAAAATAAAAAATAAATTACAAATTCGCACTCACCTTCTTGGTTTGCTGCACAATGTCCTCCTCATCTCTCCCCCAAGCTCTGGGACCCAGGAAACTGCACTGTCCAATCCTAGCGATGCTCTCAAGCATGAGAGAAGAGTCAGGATTGGGAGGGAGCAGCCTCTCTCAGCGCTCTTAAGGAGGCCTGTGCTTCCTCTAACACACCTGCCTAAGACAGCTAGGTTAGAGAAGTTTCAAATGTGCATGTCTGCCAGCCAAAGGCAAATGCGCACTTTAAACATATTTCCACAACTCTCTCCTGCCACGCAGCAGCAATTGCCCTGCCCCGTCCTGACACTCGGTTCAGGATGGGTTGTTGAAAAATAAAATGGTAATAAACGAACTATATTACCACTTTATTTGTCATCCCTGGGTGCATTTTTTGTAGCGGGGTGATGCTCCTCCACTCTCGTGGAGGAGCAGCTCCTGCTTCCTCCACTCTTCTCCCTCCTCAGTAAGTTAATACTGCCATCCCTCTAAACTGTTCGACATCCTTCGCCAATTTACAGTTCATGACATTGTTTCCAACTCCCTCCATTCAGTCTGAACTCCTCACCCCAATGGATTCCTCCAATGTGACTCATTTGTGCACTACTGAAAGCATGTGGCAGGGCTGGCTGTACACTACCCAACCCCATGGAGTTCTCCACCGCCACTAGATGGTGGCTCTTTTACTTTTAAAACAGTTTTCCTGCCACTGCTTTAAAAAGTATGTATGAACTTATGTAAATGCTTTGAAACTGGACCAAAGGTTGTAGAACACTGAATGGGGTCAAAGATAAATATAAAGTCAATGAGTGAAAGCAGAGGTAGCTGGTTTATGGACACTTAATGCATGTTGATGTAGTGTTGTTTGAAAAGGTGCGTCTTCAAAACTTTCCTAAATTGGACCCGCGTTGAGAGGATGGTCCAGATGCATATGGGGATGTTGTTTGAGATCCTGGGTGCATTTTTGTTTAGAGTTAATAGCCTGATGATGTCCTGGCTGTGGGTGTGCTGAGCACCACCCAAGATAGTGATCTTATCAATATGATAAGCACGGTGCAGGGTATTATGGTTTTGTAAATGATGCAGCTTGTTTTGAAGAAGGTGCAGGCCAGCAGGGAAAGTGAATGGAGATCCATCAGGATGGGGGTGCATCTTATAAACCTTGTCTGGTGCAAATGGTTTGTTTTTGTCGAGTTCTAGAGATTTAAGTGATTGGACCTGCTTTGACAGTTAACTGAATACCTCTTTTGAGCCACTTATCACCATTTAGAAGCTACTATCCTATGTTTTTGTGGGAAATAAGTGCATCTATTAAACACAAAATATTTAGTTTTCCTATGGTTTGCACCCTGAGGTGTAGTGTACGCTTTTTCATGTTTTTGTACTAGGGAAGATGTTAAAGCACATTGGTCAATCGTTCATTTATGTTGCCAAATAAACTGTATGGATAGGAGGAGGAATCCAGCCACTGCTGTCAAGCTGCCTTCAAGGCACGCAAGTAATCTCTACAGTTTATTTCTCAAACTCTTGCATTACTTCATGCCCGTTCACAGTGTATTGCATCAGTGGATGAAATGGGAGCCTGCAACCAAACCACCTGGAATCTGAATGTATTCTGTTGTTTTGTTGATATTAGCTCAGCGTTCGATCTGGTTGATTCTAGTATACTTTGGGCTAAATTAATACGTCAGGGTATTCCAAATTGCTTAATAGCGGGAACAGGGCCCAAGGGAGATTGATACAGCTGGGGGCCCTCTCAGGGAGAATCACATTGGGAAATGGGTTAAGGCAGGGCTATGTCTTTGCACCCACACTGTTTACTTTGTTTTTAGCCGACCTTCCAGGAGAGTTGGCAGCAACTCATTTGTTTTCCCCGAAAATGGGAGGTAGACATCTGTCATGCCTACACTGTGCAGATGATTCGGCAATTCTGGACATGTCTCAAGTAGGCCTGCAGAGAAAGTCGATTACATATAATCATTATTGTCAGGCTAATAAATGGAGGTAAACATGGAAAAAAATAAAATAATAACATTTGGGAAAAAAAGCAAATCGTATAAGTGGCAGTTAGGTAATAATAGGGTAGAGGTTGTGTCCTCTTATAAGTATCGGGGTATGACGTTCACTAGTCAGCTAAGTTGAACTTTGTATATAGAATTGGTGGAGACGAGGGCACTAGCTACGATAGGGGGACATGTTAGTTTTAAAAAGACTTATGGTGGTCCTTCTTGGACTCCCCTTTTAGCAGTCAATAATGCAATGGTCCCCACGCAATGCCTCTATGGGGCTGAGTTACTAGCCATAAGTATGGAGGGAATTCGGGAAAGGTGCGAAAGTAAATGTTTGAAAAAATTGTTGGCTCTCCCCAAAGGCGCAATGTCCCAGGTGATAAGATTAAAAGGAAATTTGCAGGGCTGGAACTTCTTAGCCTACAAAACAACTTTGCGATTTTGGGATGAACTTAGGGTCCCAAACACACAGAAGATATCAGCCCTCTATGCCATTGAAATAGGAAAGAGTGATTTACAATGGGCTGAGAAGGTAAAGAAAAGATTAGAGGCCATTGCGGGAATCCTAAAATTAGAATTAAAATTAGCTGAAGTCTCACAACTTTCTAAAGCAGAATTAAAAATTGCCTGTAAAAAAGAATCCAGATTGGCAGATTTGAAGAATGTAAGGAACAGACTCTAGACAAAGTATATGGTAGATTCATGAAAAAATATGAATGCATTTCCGTATTTATCTGCATTTCCAGACACCCCGCTTCATTTAGCACTATTAAAATTTTGGGTAGCATTAAATGTGCTTTATGTAAGAGGTGAGAAATTTGAAGTTTTTTTAGACCAGGAGAATAATTACACATGTGGATTTCCTTCTCAAAATTTTACTGATCATGTCTTAATTGATTGTCTTCATTTTTATAGACTTCATTGCTTGATTTTAATACCTGTTTTTAAAAGGTATAACATAAATTGCCACAATGACGCACTTGCACTTTTGGTAAAAATTGAATTTTTTGATGTAGCATGTGCACTGGCAAAATGTCATGATTAATATCTTAATGTGTTTAGATGTGGTATGGATATTTTAGCTTGAATTATGATGAATTGGTATTTATTTGGTTGTATATACATATTAAATGTTATCTCTTTTAAAATATATGTTTTAAAGACTGTGTCTAAACATTAAAAAAACTATTACTCCGTTAGTACCCGGAATCCGACCACGCTCATCCAGTCTCAAAAGGTAAATTGGGTTGGGCCTGGTTAGGACTTGAATGGGAGTCAGTGGGTTAAATTGATTGACCCAGCAGAAGAAGTGAGTGGTGTCCTTTTATGAAAAATGTTGCCTACTGACAGTTATTTTTCCTACATTAACCAAAATTATTGAAATATTTTATCAGTGCCCCTTCAGAACACCTGGGTTTCTAGTTCACCTTTGTATATATAACTCATGATTTGGTAATGATTTTTGAAAACTTTATCGGAGACAGTTCAAATAAATTGGGCTCACTAGGTTTGCTCTGTTTGAGCACTTATTTATTTAACAGCTGTCACACCTGCAGGCAGATGTGGTACTAGCATCTAAAATAGTATGTGGAGTCCACAGTGCAAAGTGACACACCAGTGAAGGAAGTGGGACGCTATAGCAATGCAGGTAGACAGCTCTCACTTAAGGTAAAATTTGGTTATTCGCACTTATTTCGTATTTATTTATTTTCTTATTTGCTTACTTATTTATTAATGTATCTATTTTTACAAATTAGACACTAGGGGCCATATGTAGGTAGCATACAAGTTACCACTTCTTAAATACCGAACTTTACCGATTCGGTATTTAAGTAGTGGTAACTCGTATGTAGGTAATCATTCGGTAAATATTACCGAATCGGAGAAATTCGGTAATTACCGAATCGGTATTTACTGATTCTGTAATGAGGCATACCTTCCCATTGATTGAATCAATGGGAAGGTATGCCTCATTACCGAATCGGTAAATACCGATTTGGTAATGGGGGGAGCACATTCAAGGGTGGCAGGGTGTCACATTGACACCCTGTTGCACCCCTGATTCCTGCATGTGTGCACATGTGGCGCACATACATGCCCTAAGGGCATGTATGTCTGCCACATGGCACTGTTAGTCCAGCAAAATATTGCTTTTTGCAATGAATTCGGTATTTAGTACCAACATATATTTGGTGCTAAATACCGAATTATTTTCCCTACACATCACTCATTTGAGTGTCACCTACATCTCATTTCAGGATTCGGTATTTACCGAATCGGTAAAATTACCGAATCGGTAATTTTACCGATTCGGTAAATTACCGAATCCTGAAATGTTCCCCCTACATAGCAAAAGCCTAAATACCGGTCGGTAACGGTATATTTACCGAAAATCGGCCGTTACCGACCGGTATTAGGCTACCTACATATGGCCCTAGATGTATATTTACTGACGCACTTTTTCTTGCCATGAGAGATGTCTTTAGATGAACTGGGAAAATAAGTGTGTTTTTGGTTAGGAGCTCTAAATGTTATTCAAATGACCCATTAGCTTGAGATCCCCCATTGTATTAAATGTCAATCTCTGTATTTTAGAAGGGGGGAGTCATTGGCTAAAATAAATGTCCTCGTTAGTTGGGTAACACAGCTTTGTGGGAATGATTGGTCTGTGGTTTCTGTGTGGATGGTCAGTCTGGGGCAAGATCACTCTATGCAAGCTTAAGGAGTTTAGGGGCAGATTTACCAATGTGTTGCATCACCCTTGCGCCACTAAATTAAGATTTATCAAGCTGTCAAAGGCCACCCTTTGGGGTCCTGCATGACTTGATATATCTGGAGTAATGTAAAGCAGCGCAAATCTCTGCGTTCCATTTCTGTGCCCCAGGGAGGCATTCCACAAATTGTTTTCGGCACATTCACAGATTTACCAACACTGGTAAACCTGGGAATGTGTCAAAATGCTACACCTTCCCAGGGGAGGCGCATTGAGGAGAAATATCTTTATTTCTAGTCACTGTTTCCTCTTCTAAGGGTGTTGCAGTCTGCAGCACACATAGAAAGAGGAGAATGCCTCTGAGGTTTGTTTTTAAGCGGGAAGGTGTTCCTTCCTGTACAAAAACAATCCTTCCTTGCCGCATGGCGCAAGTTGGCCTGCATTGGCACTAGTTGGCACTAGGCGGACAGAAGGGTGCCAGCACAAGGAAAGGACAGGAATGTGCTGTATAATGTTAAATACAGTGCATTCCTGCCCTTTCATGCAGCGCAGCAAGATTCATCAATCTGCCTTCTGGGTTTTACCAGCAGCACATGTCGTTTGTGATCTCAACAGATGGCTGATGTCTAGGCGTTGCTGTCAGGTAACTGACAATGTACAATCTGTTTCATTATCAGCTACTGACCATGAACTGCCAGATATAGGTCACAAGAAAGTGATCTAAGGAAGAGCTTCCCTATCACACAGATAAATTGCAGAGAGTACTCCTGATCTCATATAAATACTTTGAGCATGGAAAGGCTCTCACAGGAGGAATTCAGACATCACATTTAACTGTAATCATGCACCACAGACTATCTCTGACTTGGGAAGTCATCTGTGATAAGTTGTAAAATCACTTCTGACCTCAGTGTTGTCTTGAAAATAACTTACTGCAAAGAAATTGTAAATCTCTGAGAGTGTTATATATCCATTCAGAGGAATGCAAGTGCTATTGTGTGGTGGGTGTTCATGTTTCTGGTTGTGCAGATCTGAATTTTTTCCTCTTAACATGCATACTTTTTTCTTGACAACCCCATGCTTTCTGTCTGTTGATTTATGAACAACGAATGTTGAAATGTGCATAGTTTCGCATGCCTTTCTTTGGAATTGTATTTTATACATTGATTGATGATGTTGGATCACGAAATATGCTGTACTGGCACATTCAGGACGTGTAAGCCTTAAGAAATAGTTTATTTAAGCTCATGTGATCCCACCAGGTTATGTTATATGTGACCCAAAGCTTTAGCGAGAGGGCCAGATTAAGCAGCCAGCTGAAAAGGAAGATGGCCAAACTCCCAGATGGCCACTCCAAACAACAATAAAAAAGCCCCAATGCCGTGGTCTTTGGTAGCAGTAAGTGCACATGAATCAGTTGTTTTGGCCTCCTTCACAATGTTGGGATTTTGTACACACAGCAGGTTGTACTGTGATTTTTAAGTGCTGCCAAACTAAAGCTCAAAAGCAATCAATTAACCAAAAGATATTGTTGAATTCTCAGGGTGAATTGAGTTTAATGCAGTGGAAAATGTATTATTTGGCTGTTAGTTTCTGCTCTTTGGAGCTAATTTACCCCTACATTGAAATGAAACATCATAGGGGATTCATTTGGAAGGCCTCCACACAAATCGGATTTGTAACCATATTTCATAAAGCAAATGCGCTCCTCACATCACATCATTTGCTTTAGAACGCCTCAAATCTGGAAATCTTTATTGTTTTATTTTTGCCTCATTAAGTCACTTAATTAAATTTGTTTTACATCTGAGGCTAGCTCGCCGTCATGGAAAAGGCATCAATTAAAGACCTCTACCAACAGTCACAATAGCTGTATTTTTGATCTCTCATCCATGCAAAAGGCGTACATAAGATACCTTTGTGGGTCATAGTGAAATCTCCAGGATACCCTCGCGGGTAATAGTGCGCTCTACAAATACACAACATATATGTAGAAAAGGTATTCACTAGGCATGCAAATTTGTGATCCTAAGTCCATCAGGGTCTGTCACTGGTCTCTGGCAAGATGTCAGTTGCAACCAAAGAACTTCCTCCCCCTATGTGGAATGATCTGCAGTTGTAAGAAGGACAGTAGTCATTCTCTGGGAAGTGGTCCATGCAAATGTGTCCAACACTCAGTCAACTGGAGCCTTTGGGGGTATTCAGCAGCGTTTCCAATACTTTATTTCTAGAGTATAAAGGTGTAAGTGATACTAAAAGTGTAGGATAGCACTCTAAATCTTGATTCGATGCACTCAAAAGGCACTGTTAGTACCTCAATAGCCTTAGCAGTATTTCTTGGCAACCAGATGTCTAATAAAGGGCCATTACATTAATTAGCAGTGTTATTTTAGAAAGAATTGTTCCGATACTTCGCATTTTATTTTTTAACTACTATATTTCGCAATATCTAAATAGTATTGTTAATGTGTCATCTGACATTTTATTTCATATGAAGTTGACAATAATGAGCTAAATATCTGACAATTACTTTAACAAAGATCACTAACAAGAAGCACTAACAAGACACACTCACAAATGCTGCCATTTAGGAAATTGGGAAATTCATGGTGGTTAAATCAACCTTAATTATGCCATTTTGTAACTGCTAGAAACAATTACCTTACTTAATTTGAGCTGGAAAACCATTGCTGGGGAGGGGGACGAGGAGGAGGGTTGACTGACCTACTTTAAATGGCACAGAATCCAAAACAAATAAGGAGATGGCAATGACGCTTTAAGTAAAAAAACTATTATGGGGGTATGTTCCTCACCCAGTAAGATAACTTACTAACTATCCTTGATCAGGCCAAAGACTGACAAATTAAGCCAGAGATTGTGTTTGTATAACATTCAGAGCTGTGGCGTATGGTACCAATCTATGTCTAACGGGTAAGGCACAGCCACTATACCCTATAATGCCCATTGGACCTTTGCAATGAGGAATAGTCATAATATTTGTGAAGGGTTGAGATTTCGCAATAACCCCCTATAGGCAAAATCTATAGCAGACCCAATTTAATGGCCAGGAATGATTCTTACCTCTCTATCTCTGATCAGGTTGCTACCCCTGTAGACTATAGAGGGTTTTCGTTATTATATCTTTTGTATTTTATACATTTTCGACATTATACATTTTTTTTACGCTATTTTTTATGTTTCCTTTATTTTAAATTTAGGCCAAAAAATAGCTTTTTGAATACTTGTTAGTATGCCCTTGCATATCACTTTCTCTTCTTCGGTAGTCTCAGCTCTCCCTGTGCACTTCTCTCTGTTTTGTGTGAATCAACGATTCTTGAGCAAGACACCTGTATGCTGATTGCCTATTCTCTTCCCTCTGTCCCTCCCACCCTCCTCAATAGTAAAAGTTTCCATACTTTAATGCTACCTCATGACATTCGGTTGATGCTGGCAATAGTCCCAGTAGTTGTCTCCTTGAGGCACATTAGTCTTATGTTCTGTTAGGAAGTCGGTTTAGGACTTGATCAATCTCTCTCGTTCTTTTGACTTTGGATCACCAAGTTTTTGAATTTCTTCTGTGGGTAAGATAGGAAAATGGATCTCACCCATTGTAAGCTTCTACATAAAGCCATGAGCAGCCTGAGTGAGGACGTGTTTGTTTAAGGTGGAGGCTTGATGTGGAATCTCTAGATTGGACAGAGACTCCTACCTTCCAAAACTCTTCACCGTCATAATTATTACATATGTGCACAAGTTCTTACTTGAAAAGGGACCTACAGAAGAGAAATGAAGGACCTATCATATGGACAGACCCCTGCTTGGAGAGGACTTTAGGCTTGTTCCATCTGAGGACTCTGTCTCCTGTGCCATTGGGGCTGGCCTGCTCACTCTCTCTGGGGAACATTAGACAGTAGACTTGCTGTGGAGCCTGAAGTAGAAGATTCATTTAGAATTCTGTGGACCAGTTCTGACTAAAAGGTGCCCTAGAAAGGGGTATTCCAAACCCCTGCAAGACAGACAGGTGCCTGACAAGTAGCCATGAGGCAATGGTATCTCGGGAGAGCAGGCAGGTGTTGTAGTCTGCTAGAAGTCCTCAGGGTACTCCAGCTGGGAGACACCTGATCAAATTACCAAGATCTAGGGGGATGTTCACTAGGTTTCAGAGCGCTTCCTTATCTGAGCACTCTAGGAGAAAGCTCCTGCAGAGTCCAAGAGCTAAGAAATGCTTTTTAGATCCAGACAAGAAAACCTAAGAAGAAATTAAGAGGACAGAGTGTCCTAATTTGTTCCTCCTGGTGGTCCTAGAAATGCCAGTGACCTGAAGGCGATTAATTCTCCTCAGTTCATCCTCCTCTCACATTCCATGGGCCCCACATGGGGTCTAACTGCCATCCCAGGTGCCCAAGGGATTCCCAAGCACTGAGCGAGTCTGCATTTGTGGAAGGTGTTCTTCAAGCACTTCCTGTCATTCATCTTGTTTTCCATGCAGGAATGAGCTGAGAAGGAGAGGTGGGAGAAAGCGAGAGAGCAATCCAGCAGTCAGCTTCCACAGTGGCAGGGGAGAAAGTGCAAGGGGAGCGGTCTGACCACAAGAGTAGTGCTTGGATACGCTTCACTTATTGCAGGAATAATTGCTTCCAATAATAATAAAGCAAGCCTGAGGTCACATTGTCAAGAACAAGCAAGAAAAAAATGAAGGTTTCCTGCGCTGCTGTGTAGCAACAGCAAATACTTGGGAAACAGGCACCTGAGGGCATAGGGGCACCACATGAGCCCCAGTGGCAGCAGAATAAAATTTGCATATTATTTAGATGGTGTACCCAGAGGAGAAGGGCATCAAAAGTAGAACTGGTACAGTTTTTGTGGGCTGCCCAAAGACTGGTAGGACCGAGAAGCCGCCATCCTCCATTCAGGCGAAATTACTTGCTCTAAGACTCCTGGGCCCCAAAGAGTGTGACCTGAGCAGAGTTTTAATTGACAAACAGGTATCCCAGGCGCTGGGGCTTTTGCCCAGCGGCTCCATGGCTCATGGCCATTTACCGTTAGGTCCTCTAAATGGTAGGAAACCAGGAAAATGTAAAAAAAAAAGATTCTGACACTGAAATATTTAGCAATCATTGCTTTAGTCCCATGCACAAAGGTTACAACCACTGCACATTTTAGTGTCAAGGAAACTTAAACTTAAGGGATAATTTTTGGAACAATCTTGAAATGCTTACAACGTTTAAATGCATTATGGCTAAAGGGTTTATGCTCTTGATGTGATTACTGTGGGGACACCACGCAAAGCCTGCCACAAACCACTCCTCATGTTATAAAAAGAGAAGGGAACTCACTGCCTGGCATACCAGCACACAATTAGCCCAGATGCATTGCGGTAAATGATGTGCACTTAAAATGAACCTAGTGTTTTCTAGAGGTTAGGGATCATGATGCCCAGACTATTAGAGGTGCTGCCTGCATAGTTGGAAGAGAATACCAATAGACAGTTACTTGACCTTAGTGAGTTTTTTTTCTGTGTGCCCTTGTATATTCTGAGTCCTTTGCACCAGTTGTATTTTCGGCTGCCATTCTGTACAGATTTGTTGGTTTGTGTGCACTATTTAGTTTTGTGTGTAATAAAGTACTTTGCCTTTTTCTAATTATAAGCCTGACGGAACATTGATTTTTTAAGTGTTGTTTGTTGTGCTGCTGAGGACAGTGCCTCCTCTGAGTAAGTCTTGGACTGCTCTGACTCGCTATGCAACCCTGACAGTCAAGTACTAATGAGGGATACTTTGTTCCTAGTTAGAAGGTCCACAATACGTGGGGCTCAGATGCAATCCCTTCTGGCTGTCCTGGAATCATCCAACACAGATTTCTGAGATGAACAAAATACCATTTAGGGGTGCAAAGACCGTGAATCACAAAAACAGATGCTTTGAAGCCTCAAAAAAGTGTTTTGCTATGTACAAAACCCAATTTCTGGGTCAAAAAGAATTCTGCGACCCATTACAAATTACAAATTGGAGCAAACATACGCAGAATTAATCACAATGGCATGAGGCACTGCTTTGCAACTGCAAACCATTCATGAAACAGTAACACTTGCCTTGGGGTTGTAACTGATTTGCAGAGTGAAATCGCCCCCATGGGGCAGCATTTGGGAATGATTGCTACCATTCTTGGGTAAGCACACAGGGGCATATGTACAAGGGAATGGAGGAGCATGACATTAAGCAGAAAACACTAACGTCATTCTCCACCATCCCGAAAAACGCAGGGATGAACCATATTTACAAAGGGATGGCACAACACCCATTGCGTTTTCCGTAGCACTGGTGCTAAAGTAAGCTGCCTAGCACCAAAGCAGGCACCCTTGCACCATAGTGCATGGATGCCTGCGTTGAGGGAATGATTGTTTATGTGCAGGAAGGTGTCTCTTCTTGCACTCAAACAATCACCAATAGCGATTTGTAAATTCTATGTGTGCTGCATTGTGCAGCACAAATAGAAGTTGCAAATCGTCATTTTTAGGTCTCGCCTGACCCAGCGCATGCGCTGGTCTTGCGAGACTTATTGAGAGGGCTCCAAAAAGTGGTACCATGCCAGCCTAGAGCTACAGTGCATGTGTGCGGGCGCGCGGTGCTTTGCCGCGATTACTTTCACTTTCTCGGCCGCTTTGATGTTTGATCGTGATCGCGATTACTTTTGAGGCCACGCGGCCGCTTGGCATAGCTAATAGGTCTCGCTTTTGGGACCTTATCAGTATTTAGTTATGCAACTGTTGCATGGCTAAACACTTATAAGGTCCCAAAGGCGAGACCTATTGGCTATGCCAATGCTTGTTATACTGATTGTTTATATGCAGGAAGGAACACCTTCCTGCACATAAACAATCATTTATGCCTTTTTGCTGTTTCTTGAGCAGCACACATAGAAACAGCAAAAATGAGGAGAAATAAAGCATTTCTCCTCGTTTTTCATGTTAAGACCAGATTTTCCTTGGTCTTAATCTTGGCGCTCACTCCTATTTACATCTCCTTGTGATTAGGGGCAGCATCAAAATCAATGGGTGTTGCGATGGGCTGGAGTAAGCGTTTAACGTGCGCCACTCCTCTATTCGACTCAGACCGCTTGGGAAGCCTCTGGACAACGAAAGGCTTCGAGCGCTGGGATACGATGGGCATCAGCAGAGTGGGGGACCTGTGGGTTAAAGGTGCGGTTAAATCCTTCGCGGCGCTTCAGCGCGAGTATGAGCTTAGTGACAGAGAGTTCTTCCGTTATGCACAGGTTCGGCATGCCCTGCTTTCGGTCTTTGGGGAGGGGACCACGGTCCCTTCTTCCTCGCCTCTCGAGGACCGCATACTCGATGGTCACGTCCCCGACAGTACTATCTCCCTGATTTACAAAAAACTGATAAACAATCGGGCTGACCTCTTGGTGCGTCTTCGGGAGGCATGGACGGGAGATGGGGTGGAGCTGGACGATGAGGACTGGCAGACTGCACTGTCATCCCCTAAGGAGGTGGCCATCCCGTCCCGTCTCCGCCTGGTCCAGCTTAAGATTCTCCATCGTGTATACGTGACGGGCCCCCGCCTGGTCTCGATGGGGTTTTCAGACGACGGACTCTGTAAGCGTGGCTGCGGGCTCAGTGCTACCTTTCTCCATATCCTATGGGAATGCCGCGAGGTGGCGGAATACTGGCGCCGGGTGCATGATATTATGAGACGAGTCACCGGGGTCGCTCTGCTGCCGGAGGTGCGTCGTTGTGTGCTGAATGTATGGGAGCCCAATGACTGCAATGCGGCTCAGGCTCGGTGGGCGGCCTTGGGGAACATGATTGCAAAGAGAGATATTGCACAGCTTTGGGGTTCCCAGCGGCCTCCCACCGTATCCGTCTGGAAGGAGAACATGGACTGGTGCATGTTCAGGGAGAAAACGGTGTATGTGGCTCGTGGTAAACCGGGGGCTTGGGGTAGAATTTGGGGGCAGTGGAACGCGTATCGTGGGTCTATCTGTGCTCCCCCTTTGGTGGATACGTCCGGGGTTGCCTCGTCCCCCTGATCCTTGAGGGTTCCTTGTGTATCTCGTACTTTGGAGTACAGATTTGGTTCTCTCGTGGCCCCCCCCTCCCTCTCAGGTCTTCTTTTATTGACTGCCCTCGGGTGGTTGGGTGTTGACTCCCCCGGCTGGTGTTCGCCGCCCTTCATAAGTCGTTTCGCCTTGTTTGTTGTATTTTTGTATTTTTCTTTTTTGTTGTTATTTATACTAAAAGCGTGTATTCTGATTTCCCTTATGTGCAGTCTGATCTACTGTGATAGTGCGGAGCCCCTGTGGGCCAGTCATTGTTTTCTGATATGCTGGAACACTTCGACTACTAGCGGCCGGCCCTGGTGGTTGTAGGCCCGTGTTTGTAACCCTTTTTGTGCACAATAAAATCTTTTCAAAAAAAAAAAAAATCAATGGGTGTTGCGGCAGAACGCCCACCGCAACACCCGTTGCCCACCCCTTTCATGCTAAGTCTAGCGTGAAATGGAACCTTATTACAAGGCAGCTTTAAGTGGCTTAACGCAGACTTGTAAATAAGGCGAAGCCCCTATCGCCACATGACATTCCTGTGGCGATAGGGGCTTGTAAATATGCCCCACAGTGTTGAAGGGAACTATTGCATGCTCCCAAATGTCATTCCTCACAGGATTTTTGTTTTTAAAAACAATATCTTTCCTTGTATAGGACACTGTCTAGTTTAAAAAGAAAACCTTTTCCTGTCATGATTGCGAATGCAAGAATTGAGGTCTGTTGTTCTTTGCAGGCCTCTGTTTCTGCGACAGCCATTCATAGGGTAGTCAAAATCATGTCCTGCTTAATTAATACTCATTAATCAGGAGGTATTGTGACTCCCTATGGGTCCACATTTTGTGATACGGCTGATTAATACATGTCACCTTGGAAAATGCTGCACAGGTCGCGCACAATTGGTTAACATTTTGCACCCACTATTTGCAATCTGCCCAATGATACACTATTCCCCTTGTTCCTTAATTTGCTCCTAATATTTAGCTGGTTTATGCTGTGTATTTAGCAGGGACGCTGTGATTGTTATAATTGAAATACAAATATGTCTCCATCCGTTATGCTAAGGCTTCCAGAGGCAGGAAGCGTTGCATACTATGGACCGGTGCCATTTGTCATTAAACTGCATTATGTTTTTGCACTGCAATAACTATGAAAATAGTATTTTGTACCGCAAAATGAATTGCTGCAAAATAGTAGGTGCCACTTCTAGTTGTAAAATCCTAAGCATGTTTTGATGTTTTGATGTGGCAACCACTACTGTAGAATTCGATTTTTTCGGAAAATAATATCAAACTCCAGAATAGGCCTTATAGAGAGCAAAGCTCACATTGTGTTCAAATCAATCCGAAGTTGTGCAAGCAGTTTTAATAAATATGTTAAACTTACAATGTTGCCACAACAAGACTGAATAAATTAGAAAGAAGATAGGTAGGCTAAGAATGCAAATTGCCCTAAATATGATAACTTGTCTTTACAAAGTAGCAGAGAAATAGCCACAATACAGACAGGACACATTATTGAAAGTGATTGATTCGAGCAACGAAAGACGAGTGGCTTGCTACAATCCCTTTTGCACACCTAACTATGGTATGCAAAATCTGAATAAGTGAGCATAATACACACATACTGATTCATAACATCATTAATTTCTTGAATTCTAGGCACACAAATTGCAAAAACATGCACCAAAAATTACATCATTATGATGACATTTTCCGCAGTGCACGGTATGGGGTAAGGGTAGGAGCATGTGTGTTTGCAGGCGAGGGGTTACAGGTCGTACTTGAGAAGGTAGTGAACACCCAAAACGTTTATAATTTGTGGGAATTAATACATTTTCCTAACAACGTTTTTATTTATTTTACAGATATAGACTCAGCAAAGGCAATCACAATAAGCAAATTGGTTTAAAGGGCGCATCTACACTACATCTGTTGGAATTTCAGGAGAATGGTTCTTGCTACCTGATGACAACCCCTGTTAAAGAGAAAAGTTCAAGTGCATTTGTAACTTCAAAGTGAATGTGAGCCAGCACTTTCCAGTAGTCGAGCATCTGCCAGTTTAGTGATCGACAAATGCACCAAAATGTATGCGTGTTGTACATTTACGTATTTCGTGATATGGATTCCTGTGAATACAATTCACATTGTTGCTCATTTCTTTGTGAGCCAGTCTCTATGAAGTTGAAAAAAAATGTCATCTAAAAGTACATCTACCACAAAGAGTTGTGGTATGCCAACCGCTTCAGGCTGAGAGGAAAACATCTACATTGTTCGCAATACCGCATGCTTCCCAAGTGGGGGTGAATGGTGCTCACAAATCTAAAGGTAGGAGTATTTTGTTGCATTGATCCACCCAGAAAACTCTGGTGTGTCAGACCATTTATAGTAGGGTTCAAGATCTTTGCTAGAATAGTCCCCTACTGACCACACAACCCTTTCTATCCCTGATCAGCTTCAGAACGACAGTGAGCCCCTTCTTTTCACCGATTAATGAAATCCATGGTACATAACAATAGCCTTCCGACTGCAAGATAACACAACACAGCAAAATACAGTATTAATGTACTGGTAATGGTCACCATATCTCAATATGCATCCAGTCACTTCCACAATTAGACATGGCCAAGTCTCCTGAATATACGCCTATCTGTATGGTAGGGTCATATTAGCCCATCTGTATTGTACGATAAATCAACCAATGCATAGCCCATGCACAAGAGCATGCATAACATGTTTTACTTTGCTATGTGACAGATACAAACAACGTCAAATGAAATGAACAATAAAATACCTTTAGTAAGCAAAACTATATGTTAACATATACAGGGAAGTTAGCAGAGAAATACCAGAAATGTTGCATGCAAATTGTTATAAATTGGGTTTCTGGTTGGCAGAGGTATGCACCCTGTCTACGTAGGAACCACAATCCTAGTCAGGTTGAGATACACATTATAAATTAACCTGTGCTCACCCTCTGGTAGCTTGGCACAGAGCAGTCATGCTTGACTTAAAAGGCAATGTGTAAATTATTTGTGCAAAACTTCAAACAGCAACACAGTGAAAACACCACAAAAATACTCCACACTAGTTTAGAAAAATAGACTATAATTTTATAAATGAAACAAGACGAAAATGAGAAAAATCAAATAAGTATAAATTGAAATCTGAATTTTAAAAATGTTAAGGGACAATTGCACTAAGAAGCAATACGTGCCTGTGGAGTTATCTGATCATGCTGGATTGTTGCAAAGTTAAGAGTTCAGGCTGATTGCTATGGAGTTTAGGCTGGATGCAGGAGCCATGAAAGGCAACTGAACAAAAGTAACTTTATTTTGGTCACAACAGTGAGATGTGGGGCGCAGCCGAGTGATACACCGGCGTTGATCCCGTAGTCAAGGTGATGCAACAGTTCTGAAGATGAAGCGCTGGGTCCAAGATGTGTTGATTCTGGAGCTAATGCACCAGGTTTCTACACGCAATCGAGGGGATGCGTCTTTCTTCGCTCTGCATCAGTGGCAATGTGGTAATTCTGATGCAGTGTTCCAATGGTGATGTGCTGGTTCCAAATGCAATGCTCCAGTTCTGTTTCTGAAACAGCGTTGATGCATCAATTCTGATCATGCAGCAGAGGATGCATCGGTTCCACTGGAGCAAGCACCTAGATCCACTTCCAATGGACCAGGCACAGGAGCAGGGGAAAAGACTTTGATATCTTTGAGTCTTAAAATAGGAGGCAAGCCAACATTCCCTCGGAGATCACTCTGGGTTCAAGCAAGTTAGTCCAGTTATTCCTCACAGAGACCAGGGTAGCAGGCAGCAGGGCAGCACATCATAACACACAGTTGTTCCAGAGCAGCAGCAGTCCTTCCTCCTGGCAGAGTGTCTTCACAGATCCAGTAGTTTCTGATTTGGTAGGGTCAGAGACCCAGTACTTATCCCCAGTTGCGCCTTTGAAGTGGAGGTGACTTCAAAGATGGGCTTTGAAGTGCATAGAGGGCCTCTCTCCCAGTTCTAGCTCCAGGCTCAATACAAGGGGATACGCAGCCCTTTGTGTGGGGATAGAAATTAGCCTATTCAGGTGTAAATGTCAGTTCCTACCTCCCATTCTGCCCAGGATGGCCCATAAGGATTTGGATGGCCACTAAGTCACACCTAAGCTTCCTTTGCATGTGGCTGTCTAGAGAGAATGCACAAAGTTCAACTGTCACCCACCCCAGATGTGTATTGGAGACAGGCTGCAAGCACACAGGGCTAAGAGCAGAAAAATACAGTCTTTCTAAAAGTGTCATTTTTAAAAGGGTAGTGATAGATTCAACTTTACAATTAAAGAGGATGTATCACTACCATTCCAATGATATGAACCATGACTGACACACTCCTTCTCAATTAGAAATTGTAACTTATAAGTGAAGAGGGAATCCACAATGTTAAACTATGAGAGGGGTTGGCCTCAAAGTCATGAAAAAGGGATTTGGGTGTTTTTACTACCAGGATATATAAAACCTAAAAGTTCATGTCCTACCTTTTAATTATACAGCACTAAGCCCTATGGGCTACCTAGGGCCTACCTTAGGGCTGATGTGATAGTAATAAATAGGTATTTAAGGCTTGGCAAAAGGTTCTACATGCCTAGTCGCCTTTGCTGTGTAAACTGCTCACACAGGCTTTGCAGTGGCAGGCCTGAGACATGGTTAAGGGGCTACTTAAGCGGGTGGCACATTTAGTGCTGCAAATCCACTAGAAGCGTTTAATGTACAGGTCCTGGACACAGCAAGTGCACTTTACTAGGGACTGATAAGTAATATACATCTGCCAGTTGGGTAAGAGCCAATGTTACCATGTTTAGAGGCGCGAGCACATGCACTTTACCACTGGTTAGCAGGGTCAAGTGCTCAGAGCCCTGAAGCCAACAGAAAGTGGTCAGGAAAAGAGGAGGATGCAGGAGAAAGGTTTGGGTGACACTTCAGAGATGACCATTTTCCAACTCAAATTGATAAATGAATTGGAGTCAAACACTGTCAGATGTAACAAGTCATCGATGCATAGTCACGTAAGAGAATAAAATCTATACATGTATGAAGAAAGTGAGCCAGCATACAAAAAGAAAGAAATTCAGATGCAAGAAAAGACTGAGACAAAAAATATGTGCCAATACTCTGTCAGGAATCCCTTCTAAGTGCCAAAATATAGGTAAGTAAACATGCTCACAGAAAACATGCAAACAATTCGATTTCAGTGTACAAATCTAGATAGAATGAAACAAAAGTAACTTGGAACCTGATTTAGTATTTGGCAGGGAGGTTTCTCTGTCACAAACCTGGCACATAATCTGTCTTCCGTATTACAAATGAATTATATCCTATGGCACTTGTAATACGGTGGATGGGATATCTCCCAAGTTTGTGACGAACAAACTCATCCATCAAACTGTAATTCCTTCTAAGTCATTCAGGCCAAGTGTGAGAAGATCATTCTGAAGAGAGAAAGATCCTGAGCTCTGGGAAAACAATTACATTGTCTGCAAAAAGCTGAGGGTCTGTTGCAAAGGCTGAGATTACTGGAGAGCGATGATGAAGTAAGACTCAGAGCAATACCCTATATTGAAATAGTTTATGTAAGTCAAGCTATTACTCCACCCATTACCACTAATTAAGCCATTACAAATAATGATAAGGTAGCGATTTGGTTATTATTTTTCTAGAGGTGCAGAAGTAGGATGTAGGAGGACAGAACAGCAAAAATATAGAGGAAGTCCCTAAAGGCCCTAGGCCAAAATTTTGGTAATCCATGAACCTTGCCCAGACAGGAGAACCCAAGCACATTTGCTCCATGAAACTCCTGGAAATTGATATTTCCATGCTGGTTTACAACTGCAATTGATTTCACAAGGTTGGAGATTGAGAAATCATGAAACAGGGCTATGCTTTGCATCATGTTTGACTCTTATAAGCACAATAATTACAGTGCTTTTTCTCAATGTTTAAAGCATAATTGATAAGATTTGTTGGCATTTTCACTGATTTCACAACTCTTTGCCAGCTATCAGACAGGCCTACAACCTAAGGGATGACACTCAGTGCACAACAGTGTTGCCTTGTGGGCTGAATATAATATACATATTATATTAATTCAATGAACTGTAGTTTTTTCCGTTCTCGATATTTATTTGAAGCACTTAATTCCCACAACTCATTAAGAACATCCCTATATTTGGACTGTCCCTTATGCTATATAGGACTCTACAAGCTCCCTTTTTCAAACGGCTTTGTTAAACAAGCAGTTTAATCCACATCTGTGGAGAGCTTCCTCCATCTCGAAAGCTGCCCACAATTCCACCCCTGCGGAAGAATTTCAACATTGGATTCTTTGTTTCCCAGCATTTATAGAGCAATTTGTGGTCTAACAGTGAGTACAAATTATTGGAGACCGTGATTACTAATCTGCTGTGATCCATTTGGACACCTCTCAAATGGCTGTCATTCAACAATTGGATTTCTCCAGGTGCACGCACAGACGCTGTGTTGATGCACTTGGCAGATAATCTTCTGCTTACCACTTACAAGGGTGAAATAGGGATCCTTTTTATTTGGATCCATTGGTTGATTTTGATGTGGTAGATCATTAATTGCATGATTATTGATGCTCTATAATAAAGGGAATTAAAAGAGTTTCACACCAAAGATTTGTGTTGCTTTTAAACTAAAACAACATAACAGGTTAAATTGAGAGCTTACCAGTTCCAAGCTTCTCTTCTCAACGGTGCTATAGCAGCGGGCCTGCCTGGGTTTTCTATATTTAACGCAGCTCCTTGAGTCTCAGGTCCCTGAATACCTAATATGTGCTAATGACACCTTACATTTTATCAAAGACAACAGAAATACACTCATTTCTGATATCTCCTCTGTTTCTATAGGAACGAGTTCAGAGATTGCCAAGAGCTGGCTGCACTTGGATGGTAAACAAAATTAGTGCTTTGTTTAACATGAGGGAATACATTAATAGGGATCAATTATTATGTATTCCAGTAGCTATTAAGGGACTCATTTGGGTAATTAAATGGAAAGTAACTCATGGCTATATTATTGAAACTGGCTCTCACCTCTCATTTATAAGATGACTGACTGCTATGGGTTGATGCCACTTGGAACTGTGGGCTTGTGGGCTGCCACACCTTGAAATCCCATGAGAGGCCATATTCAGCTAAAATCAGCTAGCCTCTCATATGTTTCTGTTAAATTCCCATCCGTCCAAAATTATTTCATAATGGACAATGTTGTCTGCATCAGACCAGCACAAGAAGCAGTTAACTGAGAAAGTGGGCTATATAAACATTTTTAACCTCAAACATGATCTACTTGAACTTGGCAATACAAGTACATTACTTTTAAAAGTTATTTAAAATGCACTGCTAACTGCAAAGGGTTTTGTGGTGCTCAGCCAAAAAAAATCCTTGGAGTCCAGCTTTATTATGCAATGATCTAGAGACGGACTCCACATTATAATATGATCAGGTTATAAATGTACTCCTGAAATTGAGGTAGATCATCATACATGGTAGGACTTGGGAATCAGTCATCATACTCGTATTTTTTGGAAGCATAGCCTAACTTTATCAGTGGTTTAGTAAGAGCACTTTCACAACACTGTGCTTTTCATTTCAGTATTGGGCCACTATTCACAATTATATCGCAAACAACATATAAGGTGCATAGCCAATGGCCCTGCATTTACTATTAAGTTTTGATACTTTCACGATTCACAATTTATTCTGTAATGTTGTGTGTACTTTCTACCATTTTAATGATCACCTGTATTATAGATATATTGATATATTTTTGGCTTATATGTAAAGTGATGTGCACTTATTACCACTCTAGCTGAATGCTGACAGCTTTATTGCAAGTGATGGAAATATGCTGCACTGTAGCTTGGCTCATCCTAAACCACATTCCTTGAGCCAGGTCTTAACTTCTCTCCCGCATCTATTTATTCTGTCTTTTTGAGTGCTTTTTGGTTCCTAACACTATTTGCTCCATGAGAAAAGTCTGACTCAGGACTTACACATCCCTGGAACACTTGAAGGCATGAGTCTGCAGTAGCAGTGTTAGACATGGCTTTTACAGCGGGTTTATCCCAAGATGTTTTGCTTTGTGGCCTTCTGTTTCTGACCTGTTTTTGTTGGTTTTATGACTCTGGGCACTTTACCACTGCTGATCAGTGCTAAGGTGCATATGCTCTCCCTGTAAATTGTATGTATGGATTGGTGTTTCTATAATTGACTGATTTGATTTACTAGCTAGTCCCTAGTACAGTGCACTGTGTGTGCCCAGGGTCTGTAAATCAAATGCTGCTAGTGGTCCTGCAGCACTGATTGTGCCACCTACATAAGCAGCCTGTAAATGTAGTTCAAACCTGCCAGTGCAGAGCCTGTGTGCAGTCTAGAATTGCTATGTCGACTTGGCAAGTGCACCCACTTGCCAGGCCTTAACCTTCCCTTTTTTTAACATGTTAGTCACCCTAAAGGTAGGCAAAAGGTACCCCTGTGGGCATGGTGCAGTGTACGTGAAAGGTAGGACCTGCCCTGATGTGTGTGGCATGTCCTCATAGTGAAATACTGCCAATTTCGTTTTTCACTATTGGAAGGCTATCTTATAAGCATAACTGCCCCTGGTAACCAGATAGGAAAATAAACTATAGTATGCCTGAACTCAGAATGTTAAAATGCATCTTTTAGTGAGGTTGATTTTTTCATTCTGTGTTTGAAAATGCCACTTTTGGAAAGTAGGTATTTTCTTGCCTAGCCATCCAGTGCACCTCTGCTAGGATGTGTATTGACTGTCTGGCTTTGCGGTGATAGGGGCTGGAGATGGGCAGTGGCTCCAGAGAGTCTCGATTAGTCAGCGCTAGGCTGAATAGGCCTGGTCTGCATTTGGAGTGGTAGGAGGAGTAGCATTTGCACCTGAATAGGGCTGTGCCTACCTTCCACAATGATGGCTCTGCCCCCTCTGTTTTGTGTCTGAAGGCAGGGCTCACACTGACAATGGAGGTTGTTGTGCACTTGCAAAGTGCCCCCCAGAACTAGTTTGGATTGGACTCAGAGCCCTGGTCCAGGAGAGAGCAAAAAGATTTACTATAAAAAAAAGAGGGGCCCAGACCCCAGACTTTTAGATCTCTTCTGGGAAATCAAGAGGAACATTTGCCAAGGAGAGGAGCTGGAGAAACTGAGGAGGAATACTGCCCCTGTGCTGTTTGCTCTCTGGGATTGGCTTGCAGTGGCTACTTTCTACCAAGGAAAGGGAACAGGACTTTGCTGTTTGCTGTATCCCCTGCACGAGGAAGATCCCTAAGGGCTTGAAGAAGAGCTTGCCTCTTGTTCTAAAGTCATAGGGACACAAATACTTCACCCCAGCTCCCCTGAACTTTCTTGCTGGGAGTTCAGTCCTGCCAAGTGGTGCCTGTGGCTGTTCTGGGCCTCTGGAGGTTTTTCTGGCTGTTAGGAGCTGGAAAAGCAACGCAACAATGAGAAGCATGACGCATCCGCACCTGTTTCTGATGCATCGCAGAAGAAATCACTGCAGCGCCTGCCCCCAGCTCAAGAAATCGCCGCATGCCAGATCGAGTACACCGGTCTCCAAAGTCTGAGACCACCACACCTATTCCTACGCAAGCCCGCCTGTGCGGCTGTACGAACCCACGCATCGTCCCGGATCATCACATCACATCGAGGTGCCAAGTCTATCGCATCATTTGGGGGACGCAGTAAGAAACCAACGCATCATCTCCCCACGCATTAAGAAACCGACGCATCACCTCCTCTCCGGTAAGGAACTGACACATCACCTCCCCACGAGCAAGGAACCGATGCATCACCTTCTCTGAGTGTAAAGAACGACGAATCACCTTCCCTGCTGCCCTTTTTGTTTGTGTGCGCAACGCATCCAAGGTACTTTGTGTGAAAAGTGTTGCATCTGCAATTTGCTTTGAACTGAACTATTTCTACCATTTGAAAGTCATATTTTTATTACTGTATTGTGGATTTTTGTCATTTGGTCTTGTTGGGTTGAGATAAAGATTACTTATTTTTCTAAACTGGTGTGGTGTGGTGTCCATTTGTTTTAACTGTATTACTGTATGTGTTCACAAATGCTTTACACACTGCCTCTGAAATAAGCCTGTCTGCTCATGCCCAGCTACCAAGGGGTGAGCAATGGTTGTTTTAGAAGTGTATCCCCCTTTACCTGACTAGAAGCAAGGGTCCCTGTTTGGAAAAAGGTACCTACCTCTGCCAACTAGAGACCCCCATTTCTAACAGACAGCTACTACAGCACTAACATGGAAGTACAATCTGTGATTAAAGTTAACTGATCTTTGAAGTCATTACAGTACCCTTGAATAATTTAGTGAGGGGCTCTATGGTAATATAAAATTAAAGCAGTGTTCTTTCTTCTCAATTGGAGCATCCTCAGACATATGCCTGTGTTCCCTACACGTCCCCAGGCGCATACTTCATTGCCACCTCACTCCCTGTCCACGACATTCTCAAGTAAACTTCTAACTATTTAGTTAGGCCTCAACCTGTCCAATCCAAGACACCTGGAGAAGCAAAATGTTCTGCAGAATGGAAACAGAGCTGCTTTAAAAATAGCCTGGCTGTCCTGATCTGCATTCCCAGTAAAGACACCATTGCTGTTTGAGTGGTGGTCTGACAAGGTGCGGGTAGTTCACTTAGAGCTAAGGGAGCCTTACCACAGTACTACAATGTTGCTCATATCAATGGTTGCCATTCCAGGCAAGGCAGCAGATGAGTGAGGAGAGGTGTGCATATCTCATGATGTTGCTATTAAGCAGCTGCACTTCAACAAAAAGGACCTGCAGCCTTTCCAGTCAGCACGTAAAAGTTTCCACCTGCCATTCAGAGGAAGCATCAGTCCATATTTAAGGGGAAGCAACAGCTCACCTATGACACAAGTTTTAGCCCATCCATGCAGAGGCATAGCATCTGCATGTGACCAGTATTAGCAGCCCAACTTTGATTCAGGAGCGTCACCCTCTCATGGGTATGACAGTCAACCCACCTATTAGCAGGACAGTCAGCCCACTAATGATATCGAGTGTAAACGTACATGTAGACAAGAGTGTCTGACCTTCCATGAGCTGGGGTGTCTTGACGTCTTATGTGCACAGAGCCGCTGGCCCCGATGCCAGAGCCGCTGGCCCCGATGCCCGAGCTGCTGGCCCCGATAACATCCCAGCAGTCATAATTAAAACAAATAGTGTCTGGTGGGCTCCGATGTATTCCTCCTTGTTTAGTTGGATTGCTATGTCTGGCCTTTATCCTTTTACTGAAAAGGGTCCATAGTGAAACCGATTTTAAAAAAAGGGAGTGGTACAGAACCTATGCACTACAGGCGAATAAGCCTCTTGAATATCTTGTTGAAGATATTTTATAAGATCATTCTAGCTAAACTCGAAGATTGTGTTACTAAGAGAATTCCACTAGAATAAGGGGGCTTTTGTGAGGGTCATTCCACCATAGACCACTGTTTTGCTCTGTGGGCCATTATTCGAAAGGCTCAGGAGGAAAATCAAAGGCTGTGCTGTTGCTTTGTGGATTTCTGGACAGCCTTTGATTCTGTGGATAGGGATACTCTGTGGGGAAAACTTGCCTCCTGGAACCAACCACCAAATCTTCTTGGGGCACTCCAATCTTTGCACTCTGGCAATTGGGCTCAGGTGGAGTTAGATAAGTCGGGTCGGTTATCACAAAGAATTTCTATTGACAATGGCCTGGGCCAAGGGTGCGTTTTAGCACCCTTGCTTTTTAGCTTCTTTCTGGCCGACCTTCCAATCTTTATTTCCCAATCAGAGTCCTTTTCACCAAAAATTGGGAACCAGCATATTGCTTGCCTGCTTTATGCAGACGACTTGGTATTATTGGATTATACCCCAATTGGTTTGCAGAGGAAACTCAATGCCCTGGCAACTTATAGCAAGCAGAACCAGCTCCGTATCAATCTGGAAAAGACCAAGATCATGATCTTTGGGAAAAAAGTACAGTTTTTCTTGGCAGTTAGGTACACAGGTGGTGGAGCAAGCTGATCAATATAAATATCTGGGTTTAAATTTTAGGAGAAATCTAAATTGGGGTGCGCATTGGGATGCCACTAAGCAGAAGGCCCTATTGCATGCCAGTTGTTTGTCAAGATTCAATGGTAGGTTTGGGGAGCTATCTCATATCCCATTACTAAAGGCTTATGAAGGAAAGATACCTCCGCTAGGCCTGTATGGGGGCGAGGTTTTTTTCCCTTGACCCAACCAATGAATGGGATAGATTGGAAGGGGTGGTGCTTAAAAGACTTTTATCACTTCCCCAAGGTACCATGGTCCAGGCCATAAGGAGAGAGTGCAATCTGGTCTCTTGGAACATGGCGGCCTCTACTCAGGCACTAAGATATTTTAACACTTTGTTGGAGGATGATGAGGTGGTCAACGTCTCCAAATTGTGTTGGGAAGAGATCCAAAGCAGTGAGAGGATGTGGGCAAAGGCCGTAAGAAACCAGAATAATTGCACTCATAAGGGTGGGCGTAGTTCGCGAAGTAGCACTTCGCGAAGCTACGCAAAGTGAAGTTCGCACTACGCGAGCTACGCGTAGCACTTCGCGAACTGCGTAGTAACATGTTCGCACAGTGCAAGATGTTGTTTTCAATGATTGCACAGTGCGGACAAGCAACCGGCACTGTGCAATCATTGAAAATGGCATCTTGCACAGTGCGAGCTGTAGTTTTCTGCTGCTCGAGTAGATTTTTACTCGAGCGGCAGCTTTCTCAACGCGAACTGGTAGTTTCTCATCGCGAGCGGTCGCGAGCATACGCGACCCCTCGCAATGAGAAACCTGACCTCCTCGCGATGGGAATCTCGCCGGGAGGTTTATTTTCCATGCTCGCGATCGCGAACAAGGAAAAAGTCTCGCCGGGATGTCATTTTGCTTGCTCGCGGTCGCCAACTTGACGTTGAGGACTGCGAGCAAGCAAAAAATGACCGCAGCACTACGCAACACTATGCTACGCGTGTTCGCACTGTGCTACGTGCAGTTCGCGTAGTGCGAAGTAGCGCGAACTTCGCAAACTACGCGAGCGTAGCGTAGTGCTTCGCCCAGGCCTACTCAGGAACCTCCATTTAAATAGTGGTACAGTTACATCTTAGCTCCCCTTTCCAGGCAAATGAGCACATAGAGAATCTATTTCTACGGGGTCTGAATCGATCGACCTGCTGTATCTAAAGAAGAGATCATCCATTAGCCTCTCGATTGCTACATTGGGCCAGGATAGTGTTTTCTCCAATCTATCACGGTTACCAGATCCAGGATTGAGGAATGAAATATTAAGGGCTAGGGTGGGATGCAATCCAATCTACTCATCCCACCCACACAGGATTAGGGTGCAGAATAATAGTGGTCTCTGTCCCTGCCCCTTGAAAGTTAAATGTACCCTTACGCATATTCTTATGGACTGCATCTTTTATTTTGCAAATCGAATCAAGTTTTTAAGACCTCTGGTTTTTAAATATGATGCTCTCCATATGAATAAAGTTGTGGAATTATTGTCAGAAATACGTTATCTTGATGTGGCAATTGCTCGGTTTTTACAATCTGTTAAACAAAACTTTAATTATGAAATGTAGTGAGTTGGGGGGGGGGGTAGGGTAGCCAGGAGGGGGGTCCTTTTAAATGTTTAAATTGTTTTAAATGTTTTAATTGTTAAGTGTGCTTTTTTTCAGAATGTTTTATGGACAAATGTCTAAATAATCTTGTTTCAGAACCTTTGAACCTTATGTGCACAGAGGAATGTCAGTCACCACCCACGGTGGCTCACAGGGAAGCTCACAAAAGAGGCCTTGATGATAGATGTTTTGGATGTAGCTGACTGCCATCTCAATATTTCTCTGACCAGCCAACAGAGTGAGAGCACTTCAGAAGTCTCTATTTTCATAGAGTACTTCCCACAGATGATTATGTCATTAAATACAGTGTCAGTGATGACACTTCATGCAGCATAAGGTACGCAGTGTAGGTGAGGAGCCCTTACTAGGCTAAGAAAGGATAGCAAGACATTTATTGCCTATAACCCTGCTCGCATCATATTCTACCACATACCTTCTGCTTCAGAGTACTGCAGTTACTACTTCTGAGGGTTGTGTACCTGCATGTACCATCTATTCATGCTTTGTCTCTCATCCCCATCTGTGACATAAACTGACTTTCGCTCTAATGCCATCTAGTCTAACGGGTGCTTCTAAGCAATCAAGCGGCAACGGCAGAAGCTGAAGAAGCTTACATACAGCCATTTTTAGGTCTCGCCTGACCCAGCTCATGCGCTGGTCTGGCGAGACTTTTTGTGAGGGCTCAAAAAAGTGTTACCACTGTAGACTAGAGCTACAGTGCAGGTGCGCAGGCGCACGTGCCTCACTTTCGCTTTGATGTTCTCCGTGAGCCAGGTTTTTTTTCTCCTGTTTATTACTTCTATGTAGTAATCGTGGCACCCGTGCGCCGCCATTACTACAGAGCAGTAATAAACAGAAACAAGCATTGGCATAGCCAATAGGTCTCGCTTTTGGGACCTTATAAGTATTTAGTTATGCAACTGTTGCATGGCTAAACACTTAAAAGGTCCCAAAAGCGAGACCTATTGGCTATGCCAATGCTTTTTTACAAAAGTCAGAGATGTAGTATCAACTTCAGCAAATGTTTTTTATGTTTTATTTTTGATAAATGCATTCACAGTCAGCTGTATAATATACTGAGTGCAGAAGTTAGCATATACATTTACAAAAAATAGTATTTTTCATTGAATTATTTTACATTAGACGTGCTGAACGTACCTTGTTGTAGGTAACACAATATGCTTTTTACTACATATGTGTCAACAGTTCTCACCAGCTAATGGTTGTAAACAATCTATTGCTTTCGTTTCAGATGTTTGAAAATGGATTCCCGAATACCAGAGTTGTACATCTAGGTGTCTAGGCACCAAAACATTTTGGAGCGTGTACATTAGTGCTCCTTTAGCAATCATTTATTTACACTTCCATGTGTTTGTGAATTGGCTCCAAACATATTAACTTGGAATGCAAAGGGAATTCAAGAAATAAATCATATTCAATCAGTACAAATAGCATGGACTGAACCACCCTTTCTAATGAGGGGTAGACGTTTTGGTGCCAGTTCACAATGGCATGTAAGAATACATAAACAGTGCTCCTGTAGTACTACTTCCTGTACTCATGAATACTTCTGTAGGTGGACAACTCAAATACAACTAAGAAGAGGAAAAGGAATGTATGAGGATGCCCAGGAAGTCTTATTCTCAGACCGTTTTTAAAATTTAGGAATATAAATATTTGAAACATCTATGTGGATCACCCTCCAGAAAAGTGATTTGCATCCTACAGATACCGGAAGGGAGGTGAATTCCAAACATGTGTGAAATGTTTTCACTGACATCTTCCCAGATCTGACAGAAAGCTCCAGCAGTGATTGTTTTCTCTCTATGGGGCACTGTCACATTATCTTTATTTTAAATGTGTTCGCTGCTCGCTATTAAGTGTGGGTTTATCAAACCAACATGCAGTAAAAATCACCCTGGCTTTCTGGGTTGATGAAAAATGCAAATATAATCTCTCCTGAAGTGCACTTCTGTACTTTTCTTTAAACATAACCATTATTCAGATCTTGATATCGTTACTGTATTTTAGTTTTTGGCGGGTTGTAGACGCCGGTCCTACAATAAAAGCCTTAACAATTATAAATCCAAATATTTGTAGCTAACCAGATAACCACAATGTTCAGTCATAATGATACCAACATCCTTCTCCCCTTGTCTTAAATTGTAATCACGAGGCAGTGAGTAATTAAGGATTTCATTGGTCAGAGGTCAATTATGCGGCTTGATGGATGTGAGAAAGTTTTATTAGGAGAACCCTTCAGCTTGTCGGGACTCCACATGTTTCTTCACCGCTTTTTCTTGGGGTTCAAAACGTATGGGTCCTGAGCTTGGATATTGCTATTCAGTGCTTAATTCTTAAAAAACGTAGTGCCGGGGCCCTAGACAAGAGGACACTAGAGCTTGCACCATCCGTTGCCCCTGGCAGCACTGCCATTGACAGCACCAACACACTACTAATCATCGCACTCTTAAGAGTATGGCAGCTCATACTGTTGCAGGCCTCCAAAGCTATAATAATGGCTTTGGAGGCAAATACTAATAATTGGAAATTGAAATAATAAGAGACGTTGTTGTGCTCGAACCTAAATTGGCAGACACCACTACCATGTGGCAGACAGTCATAAGCCCCGGTGCTGGCAATTAAGTGCCGGTGCTGAGCACCGGAAAGCACCGGCACAAAAGTCTTGCAATTTTGAGGGACCTTTTCCCTTTCTATAACTTAGCATCGCTGTTGAGCATCGGTGAACAGCAAACACCATTGAAGGGGAATGGTGAAGGCAGGATGTTGGAGTCGACCAGAGTATGGTAGTCCTTGTGACCTTAGGAGAATTGTAGCAAACATGCATAGGGCATGAAAAACAGTATAGCGGGGAAATAACCAATTTTTTAAAATTTGAGCAATTACACACAACGTCCAATGTACACAAGTGTAAATAACATACGCAAATATTCACATTTAGTAGTGCAAATTCAACAGAACGGGAATTTCCCAGTCAAATGAATATATTCGAACCAAACATTACACCAGGATGCTATTGTTTTAGATGTGTGAGTCAAATTCTTTGAAGGGGAGGGTTGTGGGGCTTCCAGGTTGGAGCACACTCACAAACGTCCAAGTTCGTGGGTAATCAACTTTTCAGGTAGCTTTCCCTCCCGAATATATTTAGAAAAATACTCATGTTAAAGGCAGGAGTACATCTGTTTTTTTCAAGCACGGTACTCCTAGAATTCTTTGCGAGTTCCGAGAGAAAGAACGATCCATTAAGAGCACATTTCAGTCTAGGTATACAAGATCGACGGGGGCCTTAAAAACATGCGAGAGGAAGTTTTAGTGCAAATAAGCTCAATTTTAGAACATTTACAGAACCGTGTTGTAAATATATGTTTCGAATTACATTTTGTCCTACTTTTGTAAAATTTCGTGAAGTTACAGAAGGTTACAATTCATCGATTAATTACTGCCAGCCCGGTCTGACCTAACTTGGATTAACTTTTATCACAAGGCGCATTATCGGTAAGGAAAAGCCACAATGAAGCATGTCACTGAAAGCATGTTGCATAAATATATCTGGCAGTATTCTCACATACGGATACTAGCAGTAATATTTGAGTTTTATGATCAGTGCAGGTAACATTACCATACGCCAGTGACATACATCTTTATTAACAGTTTAAAATCACAGCGAAAACAGCTTTAAAACAGCAAAGCAATAATAGCTAGGTAAAAAATGTATCCATTATCAAGTGTGTTTTTCTTGTGGCCATGCCAGTCTCCCTCTTAGACTGTGTTATTATGGGTTAAATAAACCGGTTCTTTATGTCGAGCGTTTATATGTCCATGTGATTGAAACAAAACATGAATATTTGTTATTTCTTTGCAGCCTAATATCGAACCGAAAGTAACTCTATTTTAAACATTTTGCAGAAGTTATGGTTTTAGAATTAAAGTACCGTATTTTTGATAAAACACTATTTTCAATATATTCTGTTGTCGTAGTTGGCAGTTTTCTAACTACAAGATTTTTCAAACAAGTTCCTTACCTCCTTCTTTGGAGCAAAGGTTGATCAGACTGTGAACTGTGTCCATTAACTCGAGCTGTTGCTTCTGTAAGACACTGTTGTTATTAGTTGCCTTACTTAATTGCTTCTCCAGCTCTTGTATAATTGAGGTTTGTCGGTAGACTAATTCTTGAAGGTTTTCTTTCTCCTCCTTTAAAGCGCCCAGTTCCTCCTTGTGTCTTTCTTCCATTTCTAGTATTTTATGTTCCAATAAGCTACAAAAAAATAGAGAGAGAACTCATGCAATGTATTTAATATACCAGATGATGGTGGGATTGGGAGTCATGCAAAATATCGTGATGAGAGAATGTACACATTATATTATTCCTAAACCTGTGGTGTGCTCCACCCTCATGCTCTGACATGTTAGACTGGGTTATGGAGGAGGAGCAGTAGATGAACTAACACACATTATACATGTTTTGCAGTGGCATTTCAGTCAGATTTAGGGACTTCACATTTAGGTTTTGCTACAGAGTATTTAGAGTTTGTCGTCAACACAAACAACTACATGGAGAGTGGGTTTTGGGTCGACAACCCTAAGCCTTTGCTTTGTTTCTTCATAGACCCTCGATCTCATAACAAATGGAAAATGCATTGGGAAAGTGAATAGGTACTACTTTTACAACTGGGTGCAGACCAATCAGGTTTGCCAATGCTTTTTCCCTTTACAACGATCACGGTGAATGCATGTGAGTGCATCATGGCCATCTGACAATGGAGTTTAAAAAAACGTAAAAAAAGATGTCCACCCTGTATGCCTGTGCATGTATACGCATGTATAGAAGACACCCTGGAATGGAGTTTCTAGTGTTAATCTGAAACTTCATAACAAGATAATCACTCTATTTGGGTGTGCATGCAATTCACCCATTTAGAATGGCTTGGATTTGCCAAAATATGATCAACCAAGCACCAGAAAGCGTGTGCAGGTGGGATGGATGGGGGCACTCGGGGCCACCTTCCGCATTGGGGGGCTGAGCCTGGCACACAGAGACAGTGAGAGGAAAGCAACACAATGAAAATGAAATGCAATGGCTTCAAGTGCAAGCTTCCCAGCGAGCGGCAATTTAAAAAACATGAATTGCCAAAGCCAACTGCTCTGGCTTAGCGAGCAAACACATGTACACAGCAGTTATTCATGCCTGTAATTGCACGTTATCTCATAAAATCCACACATCTCGGCAGATGTGCTTGTGGTAATAGTGGTGCAGGTAACAAGAAAGGGGGCAGTGGTAATGGTGGTAATAATTATGGTAGTGGTAACGGTGATAGCATTGATACTATTAATAATGCTGGTAATGTTATTGGTGATAGTGGCAATGGTAATGATAGTGGTAACGATGGTGGGGTAATGGTAGTAGTGGTAAGAGTGGTACTGGTAATGATTGTGCTAAGAGTACTGGTGATAACATAACTAATCGTTGTGGTGGTGGGAATTTTAGTGGTGCTTGTGTTGGTGCTGGTAATAGGGATGATAGTGGTGATGATATTAACTGGTGGTGGTAACAGTGGCGGTAATAATAATGATGAAGTAGTAACAGTTTAATGGTGGTTGCAATGGTGGCCTAGTCGTGTTATTTGTAATATTCATGGTGTTAATAGTAATACTGGTGGCAGTAATGGTGATAGTGGGAACAGTGGTGGCACTACAGGGCTGGTAATGGCAGTAGTGGTAATGGAGGTAATAGTGGTAGTGGTGACAGTAGTGGTAATGGTATTGATGCTAATTGTGATAGTAATAATGGTAGCAGTGGTAGTAACGGTGATGGTTGTAACAGTGATGGTAATGGTGGTGGTGATGGTGGTGGTGGTGATAGCGATGGTACTGGTTGTAATATTCGGTGGCCATGGTAATTATGGTAGTGGTGGTAATGATGGTGATCGTAGTAATGATGGCACTGATGTTTGTAAATGTGTTGGTGGCAATAATTGTAGTGGTAATGCTGTAAATGGTGTTAATGGTAATGACTGTGGTGACGTAATGATAGTGGTGGTAGTGTGGGTTGTGTTCGTAGTAATGGCAATAGCAATTATGTGGTTGCTATGATTATGGCAAGGGCTTTGCTGGTATAGGTAACTGTGGTAACACTGGTGCTAACAAAGGTGGTGTTTGTAATAGTGCTGATTATATACTGTTAGCGCTAAAGGTGTTGGTGTTGTAATGGTGGTGGAAATCGTGGTAGCAACAATGGAAATAACAGTGATAGCGACTCTGGTGGTAATAATGATGGCAGTGGCAATGGTATTGTTAGTGATGAGGGCAGTGGATGTAATGGTAATGGTGGTGGGTGTCATGGTGTTGGTAAAGGTGCTTTTAGTAATGGTTGTAATAATGGCAGTGGTAGTAATGGTAATAAAAGTAAAAAATAGAGGTGATCATTTTTGATTTTAGTGATGCTGGTAAGGACAGAGGTTGTAATGATGATGGTAAAAATGGTGGCGGTAGTGGTGGTAATGGTCTTGGTGACAAAAGTGGTAGTGGGAATGGTAATGTGGAGGTAATGATTATGGAATTGTTAGAAAAGGCAATTGTGGTATTGGTAGTAATGCTGGTGGTAATATAACAGTGGTGGTAATGTAATGGTGATAATGGCTGAAGTGGTGACGTAACAGTTGTACAACATTGGCCATGGGGTTGGTGGTAGTAATGGGGGTGGTGGTGATAGAGGTGATGCCTTAGTAATGATGGTAGTAGCGAAGTGATAGTTGAATTGGTGATGATGGTGGTGATATTGGTAGTGGCAGCATTGCCATTATGGTAGCAATGGTGGTGGTGGTGGCAATGGCAGCCGTGGTAATGGTGGCAAATTTGATCATAGTAGCCCCTATACGGTGCAGTGAGCAAATAGCCAGGTCAATGCAAGGACGGCTCTTGGGAAGTAGGTTTTCCTCACAATAAATATTTGATAGACACATTCCAACACACATTACAAGGTTAAGGCATGAGAAACAACATACCAATGCACACTATTTCCAAACATGTATGGAGATGTCATTTTAATTTATTGTACAATTTCACACTATTATCACATATATTAGGTCCACAACTTTATACACAGTGTAAATACATTTTCACAGTTGTTATTAAATAAAATTCATTTCAAATAATGTTAACATGAAATTTAGCCAGTCACAGGCAAAAGCCGTCATGTTTCTATTTTCACGGCTGAATTGAGAGAAAAGAAGAGGCAAAATAAAATAAAGAATTAAGAACAATAAAGAACACATCATACAGATCATCAATTGCATTATAAAACCAATTGCAAAATTAACCTATTTCATCAGGAATACATGCCAATATCTCACAATGATTTTCTCTGTTGCATACATTGCCACTATTCTTGAACAGACAAAGGTAAATTGTGCAACAACTGCTTCATTGAATTGTTGTACTCTTTTAAAGAGAGAGGAGTCTAGTCATCAATTACCTTCTGCATTCATCAGTCCTCATGTTAAATTATGCTGAATGTCATTTATTACACATACTGTCACCAGTGGTTCCCTAATCCAATATCTATGCAGAGGAGCCAAATGAAAGTCCTAAGATTAGAAACCTCAGATTTTAGAATGGCAGGAAGTGCATTTATATAGTCTTGCAGCCGAATATGTAAAAAATTGACCCCCACTCTTAATTTCTTGATTCTCCAAAGATTAAGGTAGCCCAAGAAAAAAGATCAGGGTTCTTCTGGCAATGCTCCTTTGAAGAAAATTGATGTTGAAGTCAAGGGAATAATTATGCAAGACATTGTGAATGATACAGCAGATTTCAATATGCACTCATTGTTTGAATAGTGAACCGATGTAATATTTGAAGCAAAGGCTTGGAATGAGCTCCTGTTGGGAATTTCAAGAAGCAGACAAGCCACTGTGTTTTGGGTGGATTGGAGCTTATGCCGGTGGTATTTGGAGGCTCCAAATACAAGGGAATGCCAGCAAGAGTCCTATTCAATACTTTCTGTTTATGTGATTAGCAGTGAATGCTGCTCATGCAGCAGAAACACATATTCAGCTTCATATGACCCACAAGACATTTTCTGCTCAAACCAGTTTCTCGTGAACAAACATTGCACAAACAGGTTCAGGGGGAAAAAAAACGAAAATGATGTGTAATATGCAAAATCAAATCATTTGATTTTTACAAAATTACGCTTGTGTTAAAAAAAATATTCAGGGCAATTACATTAAGCAAGGATGTACTTTAATATTTCTTTAATGATTCTGTGGCTTTTGGATGCATAAACCTGAAGTATTTCTTCTGTTTTCGTTAGTTAGGAAGCTGGTTTTCAAGAATACGTTATTTTTGTCACTTTTATTTTCGTTTTGTTTTTCTTCAACAGAGAAGCTTAAAAAAAACTGCACATACACTTTGCATCATTAATCAATTTTTTTCAATAAACTATTAAATATCAGAATGTGCCATTTTCCAAAATAGGTTTAGTTTTGTAAATTGTTTTGCCAGCTCCCAACTGGTCACCAATTTCTCTATTTAGCAAAAAGTATTCGCATAAATGTTCTCAAACTTTCTTCACTTTCTGAATGAGGAGTCTGTTTGTAGCGTGCTTTCATGCATTTGCTCTCATCATGCACACTCTTTTTCTGTGCCTGAAAACAGATTTTTTCTGTGTCTATACTAAGGGACTATGCTTTCTAAGATTTGATTCTAGCGACTAGCAATGACATTAAACAATACTCTCCCTTAGCTTACACGCCAGTGAGGAGGTGAGTGCAAATCAATGGCACTATAGTACTTCTGCAGGTTTCAGAGTGTGTGAGATCATGTAAGACTGGAAAGCAACCCTAGTGTATTCCCCAATAAGATGAACTATTTAGTTCAAAGAATCCCCAATTCAAATTACTGTGCACATCTAACCATTAAATCTAGTCCAGACCCTTACAGATGAGGAACACATTGTGCTGAACTTTCAGCAATGCCATGGTGAGTGAGTTAATATGTGTCAGAGTGCAGATACTGTTGAGCGGTCTCAGAACATACTTTTTTAATTCAGCATTTACAAAGCCCACACAAGAAGAAGTTTTATGATGAGGACATGGATGAATGGAAGTTGTATACAGGTGATGTAATCCCCTCAAGTACAAATTATCTGTCATCAAGTAGTGCAATTGTAAAAAGATAATGAAACCAAAAGCATATCATGCTCGTTCATATTGTGTGAATTACTTCTCTAAATTGTATTTCTTTCCTGTTTGTTATCATATGTACATTCTATGCAAATTAAACTGCCATGGTCACTAACTGCATTAAAAGTGTGCATATTCATTGGAGAGAGCATCGCATCATAACGCAAAAAAGGCTAGCTGAACATTCTTAAGTGGTTGCTTGTAGCATCACACAGGAGCACAGTGCAATCTGGCTAATGGGAACGCAATCTAATGGCAAAAAAAGAACAAGTATGCAACAAATATGATTAGGAAACGTATATTGCCGAACAAAAATAAAGAAAAGTAAATGATATATGTGTATGCTAGATAATTATGACAATGGAATTTTTTTGTTGGTCATAACCTTTCTCTCAAATTGGCACAGGTTTCAGTGGGGGGAGGATCATGGTAAAAATTAAGATTAGACTAAAAGTAATAGCGTGAGTGTCAAGGATAAAGTTGGAGTTAAAAAGCCGTACTTTCTAGATCTTTAATCAAAGTCCCTTCCACAAGAAGGTCAGACTCCTAATTGGGCAATATCAGAAATTAACTGTTTGTCACACTAAGCAAAAGTGACAAAACGTTTCTATTTTTTGTAATATTCTGGTACCCGCCCTGATCCAAATATTGGTTTGGGATATCCCAATTTGCACTAATTTAGATTAGCAACTTGCTCTGTGACTCCACCCAACAAATACAAGTGAGACCTACATAATGTAGCTCTTGCATGTCACTTTGTGGTATTCCTAATGTATCAACACACTACCTGCTCTTGCCTATTTGATATGTGGCACCTCTCGACTACTAGATCAGTATAGTGTGTTTTTCAGACATACGCTGATTATAGCCACATCAATTCCCAGTTGGAAAATTACTTAGAGAGCCAATTAAACGTCAACCGGTGTGCAGGCAACATATAACTTTGGATGACATAAAGCTTCCTTTTTTAATTAGAGCAAAACTGAAATCCTTACCTTTGAAGGGTAGGAGGCTTTCTTTCCTTCATGGACCTGGCCTCCTAGTCTATGGCTTGTGTTATCCACTGTCTTGTAATTTGAATCTCTGGAAATACTCTTCAAATAAAACCTCCAATTTGCCATTCAAATAAATGGCATGGTAAATGTTGTCAAGTTGCAACTCCCCAGGCTTAAAAAGTACGTATAACTGAATCAGTTGCCCATTTCGCATCGACTATATTTTAATCAATGTTAGAATGTGGAGAAGTATAATTGATATGGAAGTTGTCCCCACTATCGACAGTGACCATAATGCTCTCTGCATGGTTACAAAATCTTTTTGGTCGTCTTTTGGCTCTACCCTCGAGGTATATAATAACTTGATGACCAAGGGAGTGGTTCCCTCAAATCGCAGAAGACACCTTAAGTGGTCTAAAGTAGCCGGTAACAAATTAAAAATGGCTGAAATTAACCAAGTACTGACTAAGAACCTAACAGACTTACAAGAAGTATCCCTCAATCCTGTTGCCACAGAGAAAGCTCTGGATATCTATACAAGAACTGTAGAAGAGTTGGGATCCTTGTTTGTGACCACTGCTGTCCATAGAACTGCAAAAGCATGCCCAAAAGGTAGCCAGGCCTGATGCTCTAAAATCTGCAGGCAAAAAAGGAAAGCCTTGGCTATCAAAAGTAAAAATGACAATCGCGTCCAATGTGCCAGGAAGGAGTACAAAATGACGTTGCGACACGCAAAACTAAACTGGGAAGAATCACATTGGCAGAACTTAATGGATGCCAGTCTGGCAAATAATGCCTATTTATTCTGGAATCTTCTTAGGGGAGCTGACGGGAATGACCCAGACTTAATTCCTAATCATATATCCAGCCAGGATTGGTTCGACCACTTTAGGAATTTATATGCTGGGACAGATACAATAATTCAGGGAGGATCTTGTGTCCAGCCCATCCTTTGTTTAACTCCTAACACAGTTGATTACATTAGCTTAAATGAAGTAGAATGAGCTATTAAGAGGATAGTACCTTCAAAAGCCCCTGGACCGGATGGTCTTCCGGGGGACTTACTACGTGCAAGTCCCAGAGATTGGGCAAAATACATCATGCTCCTAATCAATTCTATTGTCAAAGGATGCCCCATACCAGAGTCATGGAAGGGAGCCGAAGTGGTGCCTATTTTTAAGAAGGGGGCCAGGGAGGACCCTGCCAACTACCGACCGATTAGCTTGATTGATGCTATTCAAAAAGTAGTTGGCAGGGTATTGCTACAGAGAATCCACTCTTGGGTTGAGGATGAGACCATTCTTTCCCAATATCATGCGGGTTTTAGGACCAAAACCGGAACAATGGATCAGGTGTTTAGGCTGCTCCTCATCTATTGGAAAGTGGTCGTGATCGGTGGAGGCAGTCTCTACCTTGCCTTCATCGATCTAAAGACTGCCTTCGACCTGGTCCCTCGGGACCATTTATGGAAAGTTCTGGGTGAGATGGGCATGCCTCCCTTTATTTTGAATCTGCTTGTCCGACTGCACGAGGGCAATTATGCCCAAGTGAGATGGGGGTCACAAGGACAAAAAACTGACAGAATCCCAATGAATGGAGGAGTACGCCAGGGCTGTATTATGGCGCCCACCCTGTTATTTTTGTATGTAAACGGGGTGGTTAGCTTTCTTCAGGAAATTCCATCTGACGCCCCGGCCCTGGCAGGGGATAGGGTACCCACACACCTCTTCGCTGACGACACTTTGTTGATTTCTAAGACCCCGGTTGGGTTGCAGAAGCTATTAGATAGGTTCCATCATTTTTGCTCTTCAAGGGGGTTGATCATTAACACCATGAAGACCAAATTAATGACATTCAACCCCTATAAGCACATTAGGCACATATTCTCCCTGGGCGGCACACCTCTAGAAAGAGTTAGCACTTTTGATTATTTGGGTGTCCGTCTTTCTGACACAATGCAGTGGAATCCCCACATTAACAAGCTGCTCTTAAACCATTGGCACGTGGCTGGGGCAATAGGTAGGGAACATCGTCGCTCATGTAGCGGACCCGTTGCCCCAGCGCTCACGATCTATGCAGCAAAGGTAGTAAGTTCTGCCCTTTATGGTGTGGAACTGTGGGGGTTTAACAACGTCCAAGAGATTTGCAGTTCGGAACATAAGTTCTTGAGAGAGCTGGTGAGCCTTCCCCGTAACGTCCCACTTAAGCCTTTGATGAGTGACATGGGAAGACACTCTTTTAAAGATATTGCTAGATCAAGGCCATTGCTCTACTGGGCGCGGCTGCTACGAACTGCTGAACTTGCCAATTATGCCACCGCACTAAAGGAAGTAATTGGTCTGGACTGCAATCATAGGGTTAGCTGGCTTAATAATCTCAAGAAACTTGTGTTTGCATTGGGACTCAGAAGTTGCTGGGAAGGCCAGAATCCGCCCAGTAAGGACGAACTCAAAAAAGCGTACTGGCTAAGGGTTGATATGCAGGAACTCACTAACCCAAACCTAGGGAGGATGGCAGACGAATTTGGCCAGTTCAAACAACATATATTCTTAGAGCCGTACCTAGATCTTATTCAAATCCCAAGAGACAGGGCACTCTACATTCAGTTTAGAGTTGGTTCCCTTTTGGTACGTGAGCTTACTGCAAAATGGAGCCCTCCGTGCCAGACAATCGCGGATTGCCCTTGTTGTGAGGCGTCAAAGGAGAGCGTGGCCCACCTCATGTTTGTATGTCCAGTATACTCAAGGGCTAGATCCAAGTGGCTTAAACCAATTTGCAGACAACTGGGCACCACAGCTCACATTACTGCTTTGCGGATTTTGTAATCAGATTCTAGATCTCTCCTTGTATGTGGTGTAGCAAAGTATCTTGGTTGTGTCTGGCTTATCAGATCCAAATTTCTGCGTAAGGAGGTGTAAAAAAAAAAAAGAAGATGTGAATGTACCACCCTATGTTGGCTTCCATCATTTTTTTTTTATTTTTTTTTACATTTATTTATCAACTAGTGCTCATAAACCATTAAGTATACATATGAAATTCCTTGGATCGGACACTAGCATAGTTTTGTTAACTTATTAACAAGATGATCAACTTTTCGAAAATTGTCCTTGGATCTAATGTATATACTTGATTTTATAACTGTTTTTATGATAACTTTTATCTTTTTATTTGGTTTGTATGAATTGCTTTTATGATATTTGATTATCGAAATAAAGCTATTTGACATTTGACATTTAAAAAGTACTCACTCTTCCCCCAAAACATAGCAGCCTTACCCAACAGGAAGAATTCTCATGGTGTGAGTAGGCTTCTGTTTTATCATTTAAACTTACATTTCTAAGAACTGTAATAACCGGCTTTAAACTCCGAAATGAAACAACAAGAGTGTAACTGAAGCTATAATGGAATGACCATGTTAGACCAGAATTGAAATCACTCCAATCAACTCCTAGCAGAGCTCCAATCACTTCTAATAGAATACAGGGTAAAATTTAAGATAGCATTTTTTTTAGATTACGGCCTATTCGGACAAAGATCTGTATAGAAAACATTGTTGACTCCAAAATGATATCCCTGCCAGAAACGTTTGATGAGCATCCTTACGGGTGATCCCTCAAGTCCCCTTCAATTTACAGAAACATGGCAACCTTTAATTTGGAGTGTGGGTGCCCTTCAATTGAGAATGCTCTTTAACCACACCTCTAAGATTACAACCTAATCATTTAGGAAATGATTTGAATGAAAAACTGACTCCAGGTGCGTGTGAATGGAGTATGTCAGTCTCACCTCAGCCTGCTGGACACTATACTAAAAGGGTGTAATTTGTTTGCTCTTATTAGTGTGACCCATTAATGTTATATTCAGTGCTTGAAAGCTGATGATTAGAGCCTTACATAACAACGAAAGACATAAATGTACAGCTAGCTTTAAGATAAGGTTTAGGTATAGGATAGGTGTTAGGCTTAGTATCAAATTAAACGTTAGGTAGTTTTTTCAATGTGGCATTCATCCCCAGTGTTTCTAATTTATAGTTAATGCACTGTTAAATTGAGTTTTCATCATAAAGGATTCATCATTAAGGATTTTTCATTATATTATTCTTCATTTTTGCATTTTTCGTTTTCACATAATCATAATTTCAGATTTGCTGTTATCAACACAACCCGTGTAATCATGCCATGTTCTTCAGTATCTAGTCTCATGTCTCTGCACACATCTTAATGGGATGTGCAGTCAATAATACCATCACTCTGATGCATGTTGAATTCGAGGTCATGTTCTATGATAAACATCACTGGGACAGCTTGTGAAACTTGTAGTTCCTTTCGATTATCTAGATTACAAATTGTGTTTGAGTTTTCTAAAAACACATGCTGTGTTAAAATGCAGTTAATAATCTATTTCATGAGTGTCCAACAAAGACCCAGTAGAGCCTTATTCTAGCTGGATTTCAGGATATTTATATGATACAAATGTGCATACAGCTCATGTAAATAACATGTGTCTACATAGTGAGTGGCAATTCTGAGAATCTGACATTGATCAGACCCTTCTGGACCAAAGCTGGGCATTGCTGATCTGAAGTGTTTAATGATGGGATAAGATTTTTCAGATTCTAGTGTGTAAATAATCTTCATGACAAAGTTAGGTGGAAGAAGAGGAGGCACAGGGCTATTCATTACAATTTACAACTGTCATGCTTAGTGCGTCTGCCAAAACCATAGACTGATTGCAAGCGGAGTCATTCTTCTGTTTGAGAGACTCCCCCATGCCAAGACTTCTGTCTCTAATGAATGTCTTGATCAGTGATTCTATAGCTTCAGTTGACTTAATGTACATCCCAAACGCAATCTATTCCATGACAACTTAAAATTAGTTGAATTTACCTGGACAATGTTTCAGACAAATCAATGTCACATCCCATCAAATATTAGTTCTGTATTATATACCAGATACATTTATTTGGGGAGTTTCCAGCTGCAAAGGCCATCTTCAATTTGTGTTGTCATTAAAGTAAAAAGGATAACAAAAACCTGAATAAACAACCTCTGTTCGGACTGTTTTAAAGGGGTGCTCAACATTCAGCCATTGAAAGCACCAAAACATGACCTGTATTGACCTAGCTTTATTCAGCCTTAGAGGTCACTTTGGAAGCTGCTTGTGCATCCCAGTGAGTGCTCACTGTTTTGCTGCAATGTGTGCCCACTGACAAAACTAAATTATATCACGACATACATAGTCTTAAATAGTTTCTCAGCTGGCGTTTGCTTTCTATACATTGTAAGACTAAGAACAAACAAACTGAAGACACAATTAAACGACATTGTTGTGTCTACTTCTAGGGTCACCTGGCTCCAATGTGCACATCATTGGTCAAGTTCAGCAGTTTTATCCCCCTGATGTTTAAAATATTTAAATGGTTTTTACATTCAAAAGCACTACTTTAATAAGCAAATGGACAGCTGGGTTGTTGTTGAAGTACATGCCATGCTCTAGTTCTGTTGAGACTAGAGACCCTAAAACCTGAGAATTATTTAGCATGAAGTGACGTTTTGACACAAAATGTACATTCTGGTTTCCCCCTACTTCGGAAAGAGAATACAATGCAAACCAACCTAACCTTGACATCTTTCAATTACGAATTCAGAAAATACATAAAAATCTAAAAACCCTTATCAAATTCTCACTACAGGATGACTCAGGGTCAGTAAATAAAACACTCTCCTTCCCACGCTTGGGTGCCCGCTCCTACTGTCCCCAACCAGTATGAGCTCCAACTATTTTTTAGGTCTCGCCTAGACAGCACATGTACTGTCGCAAGACCTATAGTAAACACAAATATGGAGGGTAATTTCTCCTGTCGCTTGCCATTAGTTGATTCTGGCATTGGTCTTCTTATCTGGCTTATGGTTGGGTTTTGATCCCATACGTCACTTCCGTTTTGACTCTGTTTTGCAGGAAGCAGCACGACCAACTACAGTTTAGCTCCACTGCTGGCTGTTATCTATTAATTTAGGGACTACTTGTTTTCTTTGCTGCTCCCGATTTTGTACACTGCCACCGCTGGCACATCTGTGGGGAGGCACGCATGACTCCGGCTCAGGCAAATGTTTTGCTTCTTAGCAATGCAGACTGCTTCCTGTTGTTGTGAGTTTAGATTCCACGTGCTCGGTGCGCCAGTAAATTCTGCAGGGGCTGCCATTAGTACTGACTTCACCTGCCTCTGCCCCGCGTCTTCCATTAAGTCTGATGGCAATCCCTGCCGTCGAACACAGTCACAAATGGGGCTAATTAAGCTGCAGCCCGCGAGCCGGGTCAGACCTTCGGGAAACGTTGAAACTAATGATTGATGGGAGATTTAGAGGCGAGGAGTCGTCACTTCGGTCTTTAACTGCAAAATAGAATTGCATTTTAACAAACCTTCCAATTCTGAAATACTACATTTATAACCCAATTATCCGTGAAAAGAGGACTTGTCATAAAATAACCGTCTTCCTTGATTCTTCACACTCATGGGACAGAGCCGCTGTAACCGCGCAATGGCCGCAGTGAAAGGGTGAATAACTGCAACCGTACCCATTTACAAACACAACAGATAGACTGTATTATCAATGAAAGCAAGTGAGGGGGACATTCTTCTTTCAATCTACTTCTTGGGTTCGGAGTAGCGTGCTACTCGCCGAAAAAGCGATTTGACTCCTCGTCAGGGGTAGTAAGCGCTATATAAATTCAATTACAATACAATACTGTCAAAAGAGAAGCAAAGATTTGTATGTGTGGGCTATTTCAGCTCACCAGTCAGATTTCTTTTAAGCATATCACAATTAAACTTTAAATATGAGATGTTCTTTGTGAAATGACTGTATTTCGAATTAGTCACACGCAAAGTGTCTGGACTAGCTTGTCCATTCACATTTAATGGGGTTGGCTGAGCTTTGGGAGAAGTTGAAACCTGCCATAATAGTGGTAAAGAACATTTTGAGAAATATCCCTAAACAAAGGGAGAATGGTGAGAGATGTAAACCTAAACAAGCATTTGCAATGCAATAGGTCTCACATTTACGCGAGTTTACGCTATTGGCATTGTAAATGACAATGCCTTTTATTTATGTTTTAAAAACGAAAACAAAAATAAAAGGCATTGTTATTTGCAATGTCAATAGCTCAAACTCGCGTAAATGCGAGACCTATCGCATTGCAAATGCTTGTTTCAAATTCGACAGCGATCTGCAAAACATTATGAAACTCTCTTCCCCGTTCTGCAGAGTGCTCTACTTCTCCTCAAAGCTAGATCCAAAGGTTCTCATTACAGGACGGGACGAATATGGGGGTATTGCCATTACCCAGGGAGAGGTATTTACCTTGTGTGGTAAATACCTCCCTTACTCGTTATTCAACTTCAAAATGAGGTATGCCACACAGAAACGTATTTTACCACCCAGAATTCTGCATGCTTTGTCTTTTTTGTGGGCCTTGCCCACCGATAAATTTGGACAGGTTTAACTTGCCAGAATCTTTCATGGAAAAACTGTGAAGGTGTTATAATTAATTAACGCACAGCTGATAATTTTGATCCCAACACACACCTTTGCTTGCAGAGGGATCTAAATATAGCCTTTAACTTGTAATGAGGGCCACTGTCTATTTTATTTCCTAAATTAAATCTATAATAAAATATGATTTCATAATTTTAAAATATTAAAATATTTTGAAACATGAACGGTTAAAACTAAGTTTTTTCACTCAAACTTCCTTTCATAGGTAATACAATTGCTTCAGTAATTTCCTAAAATTATGTAAGAGCGTGCTTCTTGATTTAGTGTATAAGAGAGAGCAACAGAGGAGCTGAAACAGCAGCCAGTGATAGTACTTTGTCACGCAAAGTAAAGTGATAACAGCCACATCTCTAAAAGCAAACGTGCCACATATGCTGCTTGGCACACACCTCAGTAGGCGTCTAGTATTACTTTGTCATAAGACTCGCTCTAACTGAAACCGTTTGAGTGCACACATTTTGAAATACTTCTTTACCTGTTTTTGTCGTGGATTTTAAGGATTTCATGCGTTTGTTGAATCAGCTGTTTTTCCAGCTTGTAGGTAGACAGCGAGTTCTCCAGCAACTGGATTTCAAGCCGTGATGTTTGATTAAGCACCTAAAATATAATCACAATTTTAACATTTTTCAATAGGAAGAAAGAAGGCACACATCATTTCTTCTTAATAATCTTAAATCATCCATATATTCTGGAAGAACATTGCTAATATAACAGACACCAGTGGGTTCATATATACTTGTGAGTTAGTGCCAACATAGATATCAATGAACTGGTGCAAATTCCATTTAAACGCAGTTTAGCACTAACACATATTTATGGGGTCATTTAGACCCATAAGTTTGCATTTGTGCAGTTACCATCAAGCTTTACATGGTTGTAATTTCCCCCTAAAAACTGTGCCTAATGGGTAATATCAAATGGTAAACAGAAGGAAATGCAGTTGCACAGGTTCATAGGTTGTTTATTTGATCATGTTTCATGATATGCACATGAGTGGGTGTCATGTGGAGGCAGAGCCTGGGAGGGGGAGCTATGGCGGAAGGAAGGCACACTCACTTTCCCTGGGGCTTTGGACTGGTCCTGGCTGTGGATTTCTACACTGGATGAGTGCCATTAGAGTCTGTGACATCAAGCCAGCATTGGATGCTGTCATGCATTCAGCGCAGTGCACCTGAGTGCGGATATCACACACACTGGCACACAAACTGTTAGTGATCATTGGAAGAAGCCCTCCTACCAACAAGATAGTTGATAGTTACAAGTACCGCACAAGTAAGAAGGGCAATCAGTGACCATTGTGGAGGGAGATTAAGCCCAAAGCTCAAGCCGACTCTGGCAGGTAATGCCGCTCTGTGCTCTTGGAGTCAGATTCACCAAATGCTTTCTGTAGCCCAAACCATATGTGCAGCTCCTCTGAAGTCAGGTGCCTCGCATGGCCAGTGTTATACCATGATTAAGATGTGGGGTGAATGAGTATAACACCCAGGAATAATCTCTTGCCTTGTTCTTTCTGGGTGAGATACGTTTGCATTGTGGATGCCAGTGTAGTACAAGTTCTGTGTATTGGTGTGAGTGGGGGTCGGGGAGTAGGAAAGCATGCACTAATACTTACCGTGCTGCGTGAGGGCAGATTTCAATTTTTGATGGCTATATGTTATCTGTTGTCGTTGTGTGTGAGGGAAAACATACACTGCTGTTTTATTTGGTGTGTATGGTCTAAGGGCAAAATGGACGCTTGCACCCTTTCCACTGGCACCCAGCACTGCCCTACGCTTCACCATGCATGGTCTCCCAGAACCCAGCTCTACCTTCCCTTGTCACTCTTCAATTTTCTCACCTGCACCCTACATGGCACCATTCACACTGCTAATTCTTTACCACAAATGTTGCACCAGTTTATGAGTCCTCACTCACATAACAGGCACAACACTCACAGCAGTAGTTTTCATTTATATACCACAAAGAAAAGTTACAGGGCAAATAACATAAATGTATGATATCTCAGACACAAAAAAGGCATAACATGCAGCAGTAGTGCTTGTGAGAAATAAGCATCCGGTACCGATGCCTTATCTGCAGTGTATGTATTATTTAAGATTACTGACATCTTCTGAGTATACAAAATCAAAACCAATTGTCATTCCCAAGGATTGTTAAGGGATATTAGAAGAAACATTCAAATGAAGAAATGGGTAAAAAGCTTCCCAGTGGTGTACCACAAAATTATGGGCCTCCTGAAGAATGAGGGGCCCTTGCGTCTCCCATATCTCACAGAAATTCAATGAAGTGGTCCTGGATGGGGGCCCTCCGAAGGAATTGGGGGCCCTTGAAGGGGTGGAAGCCCCCTGCACTGCAGGGGCTGAAGGGCCTTGTGTTATGCCTCTGGAGATGGCAGGGGAAAAGAACGAGATCCTGACGAAGAACAAGTAAATTGGGACAGAGAACAGTCCACAAACCAATAGAGTTAGAACACCAATGCTCAAAGTTTAATGGTACGTTAGAAGGCCCAGTAAGTAGGAGGAAGAAAATGAATGCATTTCATTATTTTGAAGATACATAAAAACATTAAATTGAAAGCAGTGCAAAATAGGATTTTAACTAAAATAGAGCTGATAAGGCAAGATAAAACCACTATGGACCTAACACATGTGGACTACAGGAAGAATTTACGAAATGGATTAAAAGTACTGACCAGATTCACAATACAATGAACTTGAAATTAATAGTGCAGTGAAGTAACCAGCACCACAGAGTTACAAGCGAGCACCAGATGAAAAGAGATGGTCCCTATGCTCAAAGCGGGAGTGCAGAGAAGGGGTAGAATAGACAAAAAGTTGAATGTTGCTCCTGAGCAAATTGGCATGCAGGAAAAGAGAGCAGAATCATAAATATGCAAAAATTGCATGGGGGTCACCAAACTTGCAATTTTGTCAAGATATCTGTGCTTTCCAGGATCCTGCAGGAAATTACCACCAGGAACCCCTCACATTTATCCTCGTTCCCTGCTATCTTTGCAGAAATATATTTTAATTATATTACTGGAGCCTCTATATTTACATGGCCAGGAATGGTTGAGGGATGTGGTGTAGGGCCCTCCTAAGGTAACGCCAGTGCATGATTGTCTTCCTCTTGTGGAGGAGGTCACTGTGTCTGCAAGACCCAGGACCTGTGTGATAGCTATAGTTCTCATAGAAGAGTTTGTTGTCATCGTGAATCCCCAATACGAGATTGGGTGACCTTGGACATCAACGGGCATAGGTACTTACATTTCACACAATGCAGGGCATATCAGATAAGATAAGGCACATTTCTGCTGACTCCTAGTGCTGGTGCACTGTGTGCTGCCTAGCGCCAACCGAGGCAAGGGTTTCTGCATTACAGGCAGAATTGTTTTTGTGCAGGAAGGGATATCTCCTCATCATGCCTGCTTCAGGGAGGCATAGCTTTTTGGTGCAACCCCAGGTTTACTCTTCTTAATAAATCTGGGACTGTGTCATAATCCATAGGTGGATGCATAGGAATGCCCATGCTCCATACAAGGAACACATCCCCAAAGAAAAGTAACATTAGGCAGTGCTATGTGCTGCTTTGCCTTACTTTGTATTTATGAAACCACGAAAACTGGCATTGCATGGCTTATTAAATATCAAAAATGTATTTTCTGTCAGACAGCACCATAAAAGTTTGCAACCTGAATGCAAAACCTTAGTAAATCTGGCCCCAATGTCCGAGAGCACAAAACAAAATTAAAAGGAATTCAGTGGACGTATAAGCAGACACAACCAGCATGTACAAAAGATTAACATTTCTAATATACACACTGATTAAGACAAAAAAGGGAAAAAGTGTTGGTAGAGGCACAGTTTTCTTCACTGAAAAGCTAACACTACATTGCACAGCCTATGATGCTTTAATGCTCAGAAAGCTCAGATGATATAGTCAAAAGATGAAAATATTTGAAAATGACAAAGATTTGAAACCATAAACAACATGCATAGAGCAGCTGAAAAAAAGAGTTAACAAATTTACATTTACAATTGTCCAGAAACACATTTTTTAAAGCTAAAAGTATTTGCACCAAACTGCACCATTTTCTATTGTTATTCCAATGGTCACGCATAATTAATGATTTAAGTGTCTCGATTGATATTGATCAGGTGTCTGCACTTTCTAATAGTAGAATATTAGGTGTAGGATAATAACTTAAGCTATGGGGCAAGAGAAGCAATGGGCCACATGTGTGAAACCATTTTGCATTCGAAAATGGTGAGAATCACTACATTTGACGATTTGCAAATGCAAAATAGCCTTTCAAGATGTATGAAAGGCTAGTAGTTGACATTTTTGTGATTACCTAGAATTGCGAATACAAATGGGGAATTGCAATATGTGATTCTGTAAGCACATGTACCAAGCATTTTTACATGCAAACTGTGCATTTAGAAAATATTATTAGCATTTACTCCAAGTCAATGGTAACCATGTGCATTTTTTTTTAAAAAGGGCATTTGTGCACTTTGCACATGCACATTTTTTGGGGGGGGAGTGCTTCATGGGGGCCTAATTTGCGATTATCAATTAGATAATCGCAAATTAGCTGATGCAAAACCATTCGCACCTATGAGCCTAAAGCCCATAGGAACGAATGGAGTAGTATTTCCTATTAGCGATTACTTAATTGTGAATGTTTAGGAATCGCTATTCGGTAATCACTATTTTCTTACATACCATTTTGCATTCCTTAAATAGCGATTACCTAACATTTGCTATTTAAGGAATGCAAAATGGATTTTTGATACATGTGGCCCTATGAAACCTGATCCCCCTCAAGTTACATTTGCAGGTGTGTATGTCCTCTTCTATGTCTTGGATAAAAGTGGGAGCAGGTCCAACCTTATGGTTCTCTATACAGGTCTAAATAGCAGGTGCAGCCTTTCTTCTGTCTTTCACCTGTCCAATAGTGTTTCAAAAAGGTCCACATTTATGCCTTGCACTAGTCTGTGGGTGGGGGTAACTCCAGCCTCCACTGACCAATAAGGAAAAAGATAAAAGGTTAACCTTACCCTCATCTGCAGGAGTTCTTGTCTGCTCAACTGCATATAATCTCACAGTTCCCTTCTCTAATTAAAACCAAGATGGCAAAATCTTTCCTCCCTTGTGAAGAGCTCCTGTGCCCACCATAGAGGTGTGGCCAGGTAAATGAGCAAACCTTCCCCTATAGTCACTCAAAATCAATTCTGGGAAAAGCTCCTCTCCCACTGGACTTGGTACCTGGCTGACTTGAAAAACAATAGAGTGGGCAGGTCCAGATGTAAGCTACATCTTCCTATGACAGACAGGCCCCTTTGAAGATAATTAAATTCGCAGTTCGGAGGACAAAGGCACCTCTCCACACCCAAGCCATTTGCCTCAGCTCCGAGAGCCACTTCATACCTAATCGAGAATCCCTTCAGCTCCCGTGTAATAGTTAGAAGCTCAGGCAAATGGGTTTCTAGAGGCTTTAGGTAAGCTGATAGTAATTTTTGTAAAGTACCTTTGAAACAATATTTTGTTACAAATTTGACTTTACCAATGAATTAGATTTGTAATAATTATTTTAAAAGCCCAAGAAGTAACTTTTTATCTGGTTTCTAGGCTATAACATTATTTATTTTTAACAGTGACTCCAAATGCTTTCTTAAAGAACAGCTAACCCTGCTACAATTAAAATAGCTTATTAGACCTTTTCACTTTTAAGACATGTTTTAATTTCAGCTTTTACACTTTCTGCTTTTAAATACCATGCACCCTGGCTTATTAGCACTTACGACTTATTAATATTTAAAAAGAGGGTTTAGGCCTGTCAAAAGAGGTTCTTTTAGCAGGTTGAATTTGAAATTTAAACCTGCACAGCCTGGCTACTGGTGACAGACCTGCAGTCATGTGTTGCATTGTCACTTTAGTGGTGGCACAATATGCTGCAGTCCACTAGTAACATTTAACTTACAGTTCCTGGGGTCACCTGGTACCTGGTACCTGGTACCATATACTAGGGACCTAGAGGTAAGTTAAATATGTCCATTAAGTGCAGACCAAATTCAACACATTTTAGGGGTCAGAGAACATACACTGGACACTAGACAGCAGTGTCCCAGTGTGCAGAGTTCAAATACGAGCATGGGGCAATAGGTCAACCAACCACTTGCTCTCTTTTCCTGCTTGTGAAGGCATTTGTTTGGTCACATGCGCACATCTGTCTGAAAAGAAGTTTGCTCCCATTGCAGGGCAAGTAGGTCAGTCCATTAGTTTTCCTATTTTCCTTAATTAGAGGTCCTGTTCATTCCTTTCCTTTTCTTTTTATTTCCATTTTTAGAGCATACTACAACTCCCCATTCAGTGCTAAAGGGCCACTTGCTTGCCCCTCATTTCCTCTGTAGTGCACTGCATGCTACATGGACACTGCCTCTAAACCAGGCAACCATAATGGATTAATGGAGGAGTGTTGTCCATAGTGTACCATTGTTATACCATTTCAAAATGGCCCATACATTGGTTCTAAATCTGGCATTCAAGCTGTACATGTTAAAACAATGATACTCTATATACAATACCATTACAAGATGATTATTTCAAACATATGCCCACCATGTTTAATCAACAGCATGTTTTCCTTTTTCCACTTTTATTCTATCAATTTATCTTGCATATGCTGTTTAGTTTGTGTGTGTGTGTTTTATTGTTTTGTAAGTAGGTGAATGCAAGAATGAGTAAGTTGCTCGATTAATGTATGGATGAGTGTAAAAATGAGAAATAGAATCCATGTAAAATTACTTATTGAGTGCCTAAGCCTACATTCAATGTTAAGCCAGATGTATTGGCATTGCCTAGGCTTGCTCCAGTTATAGACTGGAAAGCAAAGGCCTTTAACAGTGCACTCATTTCTAACATACCTACTTTTCCCATACGTTTCACAATATTTGTAGATTGAGCTACATTTCCTATCAATGTCAACAGTACACCACCTGCACAATGCATGCTGGGGGCATAATTACATTTCCAATCTAACAGAATCACAGGCATCCAGGATCATGATACAGGTCAGTAAATTATTATAACAAATAACTCAAAATAAACACAAAGTAAGGGGTTATTTTATTTCCCAATTGGTGGAGCTAGAATGGTGCTGTTACAATGAGTCTAGCTCCCCAAATGTAACATGTTTAGTACACTCTTAACTACTTGCATTTGTCAGAACATTGTCAAAGTGATATATTTAATTACTCCTCACAAGAGGAAGCATTATATGATGCCTTGTCTGCAGTTCAAAGTCAACTACCCACCCACAAAGTCTGACATTTACATTATGAAACATGTTTCTTTTACCCACACCAATGTTAGTTTATGGGTCACAAATGCAGGTGGCCTGTAGTTTGAGAAGGTGGCCTACACTCACATTTGGAGAAATTACTAGCCATTATAGAAGAAAACATTAACATCTACCAGTACTTTTTGAAGGACTAGAAATATATCCTTCTTCCAACTCAGCAGCAAGTGTGTAGCATAAATACAAACAACTTCTGCAAATCAAGCTGCCCACACTCAATTAAACAGATATTTACTTAGAGGCAAACAATGGCCAACTGATATGAACTCAACCCATGCCATAAAAGATACCCCACCCACCTGGATGAGTTGAATTCCTTTCTGCCGCACAATATGAGGGTTTATATAAAATACTATGGATAGTGAGGCAGGCCAATAGGTAAGTATAAATTCCGTGCAGTCAGTTTTTTCCTGCACTTCCTAGAGAAACATGCATAAATGATACAACTTAGTAGAAAGAGGCTATGTGGTATCACACTTACCCTTATTTGGAGATAAGGCTCTAGCTCAATCCTCAGAAGTACATGGAGTTTCTTGCCCTTTTACCCCATACTCATAATTAAATCAAGACCAGGAAAATCCTAAGAGCTATATTATCAAGGAACGGCGATAAGATTATCGCCACTTTAGCAGCAGCAAAATGCCGCTTAAGCGCCGATAATGGGCTTGATAATATACCCTTGTGCATTCCCATAGAAGCACAGGTTCTGGTGTGAATTCATTTTGGTCAATGACTGTGATGTTTCTAATAGACCTCAATATCAATAACTGGTACAATACCAATTGGGACTGTTCAAATGGGAATGTCCCCCGTGTGGTAAACAGGTGTGTACTGCTGCCCTAAGTGACCATTGTGTGTGATATCTGGCAATTTGGATTTCGGGGCTAAGCACCTGCACTAAGTAGCATATGCACTGAGGAAGTGTGAGAGGATGGAGACAGGGCTGACTTTAGAAATGCTTTGGTGACCTTTTCACAGGGGATTGCTAATTAGTCCTTCCTGGGCTCTGCCTTTTTGGTTCACGGTGTGGGAATGTGTTTGAATCAGCAGATTTTGAAGTAAGAGGGGTGGAAGCCTGTAGGCAGGGGCTGCTCATTGTGTCTTTCCCTGAGTGCTTCTTTAGGAAGGCTTATGACAGTTCTGTGCAGAGGTTTGACACACCATTCTGCAATGTTTTGGATACTCATGCTTAGAGTAGTACCTGCTGTGAGAGACATCACTTTTAACAAAAACAGCATATGTTCTATAGAAAGAACTATAAATATGGAAAAAAAACATCCAAACTGATTCCTGGGCATTGACAGTGGGATCTGGGAAGCGTGTTTAAATGTGGGAACAAACTATCCCACTTGGTTCTAATTCCAGATTCTTCAAGAACAGTGCCCTTGATGAACTGCTGAGATCCAGGGCTGGTGTTTGTCACAGCCAGTCTCCCAGAGATGTGAGGACATAATCTGAATTCTGCACATCTTGCTGAAAGGGTCTGTCTGTGACATGGGAGCCTGCAGGGAAAACCATGCCTGGCCTCACAGGAGCTGACTTCAAGTGGAAGAAAAAGTACCCAGGATGAACCTGGAAGGAGGTAGCCCAAAAGAGAGGACTCTTCTTGTGAGAGTAGCTGGATTTTACCTGAGTGTGCCCAAAGGTCCCTTGATCCAAGAGCACCAAGTGTTTCTATGTTCAAGCAACGTGAGCCAGAGCAGCTCACTGCTCTCCAGTATACCCGCTCCACTACCCACCACCAATAAAGGACAATAGACTTGTGCTGAATCTCCCATCTGCTCACTGAGACTGGGGATCCCCTCCATGGATCAGAGGGTGGAAGTCAACCACCAGCATTGTCCGGATTGCAGCCAACTTTACCAAAGCCACTGTTGTTGTACCTGTACCTGTGACTGTGTAAATAAAAGGAGGTGTGACACCTTCACCTGCAAGCATGTCTTCTTGTATTTGTGGCTGTGGCACACATACTCACTGTTAAGCCTAACTAGCACCCAAGTTCCCGAGTAAGACCATCGCCTGAACTGAAATTTGACTGTAAACCTTACTACATGCTTTAACAATACCCTTGTAAAAGGGAACTGCTTTATAAAGGAAATATGGACCTATAGGTCACATACCATGGACACTGCTTATCTGCACCCATAGTGACTTCACACATCACTTTCATCTATTTTACTGTTTCTGTGTAGATAAATCCTGTAGCACCCTAAATATGCAACCTTGTGATGCTACACATTTCCTGTGTGTGGTAAATTATTTTGTTGTGAGTAAAGTACTTCTCTTTTCAATAAAGGAAATGTTATGGGCTGGACAATGGATTATTAGTACCTGTGGCTTGACTGTTTCAGCTCTGAATCTCTACCTCTTAGTCTACCTCCTTCAGGAACCTTTTACTGCTCGGGCACGCTAACTTGAGTCAAGTGTGGTAAGGCTGCATTTGACATAATTGCTGTGTAATAATAGGATTGACCCTAGAGGAAAATAACCTTAATAGCTCTGTTTGTGGCTCCACAAACAGGGTCTGTCTGAGACTCTGGATGGACCTCATTTGCATAGTCCAATGCAAATAATGCCTTCTCAGGGGCAAAAAACAAGCCGTTATCTCCATTAAAATATTTTCTTTGTTGGCAGATTACATAGCTGAGTACTGCTGGCCACTGTCCCTCATGTTTACCACATAGCGATAAAAAATTGTTTAATGTTTAACATAGTTTCATATTCCAAAGAACACTCATTCATGAAACCACTGTTAGAAATGGGGGTCTCTAGTTGGCAGAGGTAGGTACCTTTGTCCAAATAGGGAACCTTGCTTCTAGTCAGGGTAAGGGGGATACACACTTTAGATAACCCCTGCTCACCCCCAGGATAGCTTGGAACGAGCAGACAGACTTATCCCAAAGGCAATGTGTAAAAACGTTGTACTCAAAACACACAGTAATACAGTGATAACACCATGATTGAACACCACAACAAGACCAAAACGATAAAAATCCAACATACATGTAATAAGAATATAACTTTAAAAAGGTTTCAAACAACTTAGTCCATAGAAAACTATGGATGTGTGATTTCTCACAAAGTACCTAAAGATGCGACAAGATTCACAAGGCCAAAGTAGCCGCAGAGAAAGGAAGCGTTGGAAAACACAGCGATGTGTCAGTTCCTGAGTCCTTGGGGAGGCAAAATGAGGTGACAGTTCTGCTGCATACAGGGGAAGTGATGGTCGAATCCGGACTGTAGGGGGTAAGTGAAGTGTTGAAATCCAAGACGATTCTGGTCTACTGGTGATGCATGGAAAAACTTGGTGCACAGGTACGTGCTGGGTGGCTATGCAGCGAAGCTTCACGTCACCCGGCGGGACTCGGTGAGGCTTGTCATCGTCCGGCATCAGTTGGGAGAGACTTTGCACTGCTTTGCAATACTTTGTGCAGGATCTTGCAGAGATTAACTGCAAAACCCACCTCTGAGGCCCTGTAACTGGAAGGAGGCATCTCAGGCAAGGGTAGGACTCACAGATGGCAGTTGAGCAACACCAGCACATTTGCAGGAAGTCTTTTGTGCCCCTGAGACCTCTTAACAGGACGCAAGCTCTACTCAAGCCCTTGGAGATCTTCTTAAAGCAGGGGGCACAGCACACAGAAAGTCCTACTCCTTTCCTTGGCAGAAACAACTACTGCAGGCCAACCCCAGGCACACAGCAAAGGGGCAGTACCTCTCCTCAGTTTCTCCAGCTCTTCTCCTTGGCAAAGGTTCCTCTTGATTCCAGAAGTAGTCTAAAGTTCAGGGGTTTTAGGTCTAATACTTATACCCCAAAGTGTTCTGTCCTCGCTGGTGCAGCATAACATAACACGTGTATTTGGGAAGCACACTAATCAGCCATGGGTCTCAAAGCTCTGAATAACAGATCTTTACTCATTTTATCGACCTCAGATGGATGAAAGGCTGAGTGGACCCACCGGGATTTGAACCTGTGTCCTTGAGGTCGAACACAGGCCCCGGAAGTATTAGTCCACTAAGCCACCAGACCCAGCTCAAGCTCAGCATGACCACAGGGGGTGGAGACAACATTGTGAAAGGGAGACAGGCCCTATTCAGGTGCAAGGAAATCTTCTCCCACAACTCTGAATTCAGCTAGGGTCTATTCAGCCCAGCTCTGAGTCATCTAGGAAGTGCCAGGCACACCTCAACCCACGCAGTGGCTGTCTACAGTGAATGCACACAGGCAAAGGCACACAGAATGGTTAAACAAGAAAATGCCTACTTTCTCAAAGTGGCATTTTCAAACAGACAATTAAAAGACCATCTTTACTAAAAGATGTGTTATTGATTTCTGAGTTCAGAGAGTCTAAACTTTATTTCACTATCTTGTTCCAATAGGAAATTATATTTATAAGATGTTATAAATAAACTCCCAGTCTACCCTATGGGGCAAAATAGCCTTTCAATAGTGAAAAACGAAATTGGCAGTATTTCACTATCAGGACATGTCACACACAGTACATGTCCTACCTTTCACACACACTGCACCCTGACAAGGGGGGTACCTTGGCCTACCATAGGGGTGTCTTACATGTAAGAAAAGGGAAGGTTAGGGCCTGGCAAGTGGGTATACTTGCCAAGTCGACATGGCAGTTAACAACTGCGCACAGGCACTGCAGTGGCAGGCCTGAGTTACCTTTTCAGGGCTACACCTGTGGGTGGCACAATTAGTGCTGCAGGCCCACTAGTAGCATTTGATTTACAGGCCCTGACACACACAGTCCACTTTACTAGGGGATTATCAGTAAATCAAATATGCCAATAATGGATAAGCAATCATGTTCACAATTTACACAGAGAGCATATGCACTTTAGCACTGATCAGAAGTGGTAAAGTGTCCAGAGTCCTAAAACCAAAAACAACAGGTCAGGAAAGAAAATAGGAGGAAGAAGTAAAAAGTTGGGGATAACCCTTCAAAAAGGGCCAAGTCCAACAGCCATTACTTAACACCCCAACAGCTAATATAAAATATGGGTTAACATTTTCTTGGTACACTATAAGTATGGTGTTTGAAGGCTTAGGCACTTGGGGCTATGTTTACTAATGTTCTGTGCGTGTTTGCATCATACTTGCTTCGAATTCCAGGATCTTCAAGAACAGAATATTGAGGAACTGCTGAGATGCAGGGCTGGTGTCTGTCAGATGCATACTAAATTACATTTACATTCCTATGCACCAAAGCACAGGCTTCTAGATATCATAGTTCTTAAAATATTTTATTAACATTTTCACAATTACACAACCAGTACAAAACAATGGTAACAACAGAATAAAAATAATACCTTAAATGTCATGAAGTGCTACATGGAAGGGGGCGTGGCCAGGCAGCACATCAGAACTGCTCTGCTGTATGCCCTGATTATCCTGCTCAATCCCCCTAACAGAGGCAGCATCCACCAACAGCAAGTAGGCAACTCCATTCACACTGCCCAGGGACACATCCAAGTCGTTGCTATGCAGCGAAGGAGCCACAGAGAGATGGAACCGCGCTGCGAGTCCATGAATAGGAGCGTGGCGGCCTCCCCTCGCTGCCCGCCCCGTGCAGTAAAATTATGCTGTGGCAGACGGCCGGAGGAGCAGAGCCAAAATGCCGAGGCAAGAACCGCCAAGAGTGCTGTACCTGGCATGAGGCATCGTGGCATGGACCTAGAGCATCGTGCCGGGATGGCCTGGTGATGGCGACGGAAGGGCCTTGTGTGAGTGGCGTGCCTTTCTCCAGTGGCCACGGACATCCACCCCAACCTAGCCGCAAACTCAGGGTAGTCGAGTGGGGACCCAGAGGCTGGAGGTGAGGAGCAGGAGGGCGGAGCATCACGCTGGTGGTACCCAGGGTCGGGTCAGGGCCTAGACCTGCCAGCGCCCGAACATCAGCCTGAACCTCACTCTGTCCCCCTCGCTCCTTCACTTTGTAATGCCTGCCTGGTGGCGCCAGCACGGTCGGGCCCCAGTGGACACTGCCCACATCACTGAGACAACACACGCCCTGCCTTCGCTGGGAGCCATGGAGCCAGAGTGACCCTAGGGGCCGCACCTATAGGCTACAAGGTGCGGGGGCCCCCCTGCAGCAGACCGCGATATTGTGACTGGGTAGGCATGAGGAACGTACGGATCCGGACCTGGGGGTCATATCGGGTCCAGGTCTAGAGCGCAGGGAAGGGCTGTGTGGCAACGCCTGTGCCACAGGGCTTAAGGGCTAGGCCCCTGCTCACCCATTCGGCCTGGACCTGAAGCAGTAGAGGCACGAACCAAAGGCCAATGCAAATCATACTCCTGTGGCGCACCCCTCAGCATGCATATGCCGACAGCCCAGCAGCTGGTCATGGGCTGACTGCGATTCACCTCTCTCCAGTTGCCTGTGTGCTCGGAGGGGCCGCAACAGCCGCAAGCAGAGCATACTACCGTGACCCAACACCAATCACTGTCGGAGAAGATGGACATGGCCCTGAGCGCTGTGGGGAAATTGGGCACAACAATGGAAACAACCCGCTCTGCCCTAGAGGCGTAAATTGATAAAGTGGCCATAGATTTCCCATAGATTTCACACTGCTGCTCGAGGACCATAAGAAGCTGGCTGACAAGGTGCAGACTCAAGAGACAGCCATCATGGAGCTGCGCCCAACCACTAGCTCAAACACGTCTAAAGTGCTTGATCCCACGGACCGGTTTCAGACACTTAAGGAACGGCAGGACGATGCGGAGGGCCAGTCATGGTGCAATAACGTGCGAGTAGTGGGCTTGCCGGAGGATTCAGAGGGTCAAGACCCTGTGTCCTACGCAGAGCAGTGGATAAGAACTATTATGCTGGAAGGGGACACTGACCCGCCCCCCAGTTGTTTGTTGAGTGGGCACATCGTGTTCCAGCCCAGAGGCCCCCCCCTGGAGCACGACCTAGGCCTTTCCTGATCCAACTCGTCAACTTCAGGGACCGGGACGCTATACTACGGGAGACCCGGAAGACCTCAGACACAACAGTAGACAATGACCATGTTATGTTCTTCCAGGACTACACAGCACAGGTCCAATGACGCAGAAGATCTTTCCAATCGGAAAAGAAACGTCTTCAGGAACTAAATATGCGCTACTCCCTCCTTTTCCCAGCCCACCGCCTCAAGGAGGCAGAAGGTACCACACATTTCTTCGAATCCCCCGCGGACACCTGGTCATGGTTGGAAGAACTAGGGCTATCCTCCGGCCGTCCGGAGCCTGGAGCCACGGCGTAGGCATGACAAAATACCACCAAACGTACCAAACACCAGACAGCAGCGTCACCGGCCACGCAAATCATACCTCCCAACTTGGAGAAAATTATCACGGATCGTCAGTGGGTCCTATAGGTCGCGGTGACACTGGGCGACCCATCCCACAGTTCAGACCTGGACACTGAATCCAAACAATCCATGGCTAAGGATGAGCAGCTCCAGTCGTGGTCGGAAGGACCTGACTCTCCCCATCCCCCGGAGGTGACTCCACAAACTGCTGCCGATAGCATTTAATGCCTGACGCTTCAGCAGATACCATATCATCGTCCCATCTCCCCAGCCGCTATGGAGTAAAGATTAGTCGACCCTCAAAAACCCTTTCCCAGCAGGCTGAGTGCAGACCAGGCGGAACTGGGCATCAGACAGTACCCCACCGCGCTACACCGCCGTGCTGTACCATTTCGGCAAGCTGCAAACTTCCTTGACATCTGCTGACCTCTGGCAGGGGTCACACCAGCGGCAATTCATGAGGTCACTGTGATGAAGCCACCACTGCACTCCGTAGCCCCATCTTGTACTGACACTGTTTGACACAGAATGTGTTTGCAATATGGTTTGGGAGGGCTCCTGTTGGGTTTTCACTCTGCTGAAGTTTTTCAATTTTACTGTTTTCCCTCCCCCATCTCCTCTCTTGCACCATATACTACATTATATTCCAAATGGGGTCAGAGTATTCACATACTCTCCATGCCAATAGGCTGTCATGCCAGAGGAGGGTGGGGTGCTGCATTCGGAAATCATGCACCCAGTTATGGCACACATATCATCACATGGAATGTAAGGGGCATCCAGACTCCATCTAAGCGCTATGCCATATATTCGCATTTACAACATAGAGCCGCTAACATAACGCTGCTGCAAGAAACCCATGTCACGCAGTTGGAGATCACTAGACTTCATAGGTGATGGCGCAGACAGGTGTTTAGCATGGATTTTCCCACTCATGCACGGGGGTCATTAGTTTGGGTCCGAGCCGGAACACTATTTATAGCAGAGGAGGTGATCACTGACCTGGAGGGGAGATACGTTCTAGGCTAAACGGGCAGTCCATTCTCATAGGATCCATTTATGCTCCAAACATAGAGCAGTCAGCCTACCTGCAAGAACTCACCCGCGTGCTTGCGCCTTGGGCTGAGATCCTGTGGTTGCTGGGTGGGGACTTTAACTCAGTGCTTGACACCTTCTTAGATCACTCTTTCCCCCCACTGACGTGTACCCCTGACTCCTCTATCGCTCAGGCCCTGTGCGACTGTCTTATGCATTGGTCTTTAACAAACATTTGGTGCGCTCTGCATCCAGACACCCACATATAATCATTCGATACCCACCTGCATGGCCTATATGTGCGACTGGATTGGATTGTTGGCTCCTCCTCGCTACTGCCGCTCAGTTAAACCATTGACTATCTCGACCGCACACACTCCGATCATAACCCCCAGACACTGGAGCTGAGTTGACAGGCTGGCTTCCCACCAGTCCCCACCTGGCATCTTCAGACGACAGCACTGGAGGACCCTGCGTTTCCTGCCTTGATAGAAGTCGCCGCCACACAATACTTTAAGGACAATGATGGTTTTACAGATAGCACCCCCTTGGAGTGGGAGGCATTTAAAGTAGTCGTCAGAGGGCACAGTATGGGACTGGTCTGAAACATGTGCAAGCAACTCACCCAAGATAGGGAAGCTAGAGTAGGACCTACTACTGTGCGAGGCCCATGTGGCATTAGGGGACTCACAACAACTATGCGAGAAGCAGCGCAAACATATTAGCCCTCTTGAAAGGCTACATTGCCTCAACTACAAAGCACACTTGGCGCGTACCCGCGCACTGTCGGATAGGCCCGGCCGAATGATGGCTTGGCCGCTGCGCCAGGAGCAACCCAGGCACCCTATACATGCCATATGCCCCGCAAGCGGCCCCACAGTATACACCCAACATGAGATACATGAGGTGATGTCCAAACATTACGCACCCACCAAACCACGCTAGATCAAGAGCGTTCCTCTCGGCGATCCGACTACCGATTATCACACAGGAGAAGCGCGAGGCATTGGGCGACCCAATTGAGCAAGAAGAAATCAGGGATGGCATATCGGAATTAGCAACGGGTAAAAACCCCTGGCCCAGAATGGACTACCGTTTGAATTCTATAAGGCATACGCAACAATACTGAGACCACGTCTCCAAGCGGTCTATGCTACCGCAATAGACGACTCCTCCTTCCCGCTCTCACTAAATGAAGCGCGGTTAGTTTTGCTGCTTAAACTGGACCGAGACCCTATGGACCTAGGCTCCTATAGATCACTAGCTTTGTTAAACACTGATTATAAAATACTGGCGAAACTGTTAGCAGACCGGCTAGCACCCCTAGTTCGATCACTCATGCATGACGACCAAAACGGGTTCGTAACGACACGCAGTACCTCGCTAAACTTTTGCTGATTCTTTAGTGTTGCCGAATATGCACCGCGGCAATGTCCTCATGCGGGATGCCTGATCTTAGATCTGGAAAAGGCATTCAACACCCTAGAATGGGACTTCCTATTCGCAGTACTGCCACTTCATGAACTTGGGGAGGCCTTCATCAAGATGGTCCGGTTCCTGTACGACAACCCGATAGTGAGGGTGAAAACAGGTCCATATATGTCAGCCCCCACAAAAGTATGGAAGGGTACCAGATAGGGATGCCCTTTATCTCCATTGCTGTTCTCACTCACAGTGGAGCCACTGGCGGCTATGCTTCAGGTGAGGGGCACGGACTGAGGAATTCCTCACGGTGATAGTATACACATCATGTTGTTTTACGCGGATGACATCCTTCTATATCTGAGGGATACGCACTCTATCCCAGGAGAGGTAGAACACATATTAAGAGAATTTGCCGCAGTGTCGGGCTGGTGGCTAATGCATCTAAATCCTGCCTCTACCCATTTGACGCAGACTCCCCCGACCAGCAATATGTTCTTGATGGCAAATGCATTAAATGAAGGGCCCAAACCTTCCGATAGCTGGGAATCCAGGTATACCTTCGCCCAGCGGACCCGCTTGAAGGCAACCTGGGCAGGGCAATGGCCTCCATCCGGTCGCAAATAGCAATCTGGGGAATACACCCCTAACCACCATGGGCCGCATGGCATTAACAAAGATGATAATCCTGCCATGGTTACTATATTATTTTGCCAATTTGCCTGTATATCTTCCACCGGCCCTTTTCAAAACACTGGAATAATTGGTGAGAGGCCATATCTGGGGGGCCTCCCGTTACAGAGTAGCAATCCGGAAGCTATACCTGCTGAGAGATCAAGGAGGGCTTTCCTTACCCAACTTGGAGCACTACTATTTGGCAGCCCAGCTACAATGGGTGGCCATATGGCTCTCGGAACAGCACCTGGCGGACACTATGTCGGACCTCCCAGTCCTGACCCATAAGACCCTTCTCGCCATCGTCCACCCGTGCAGTAAGCTGAAGTCACCACTGTAGCTCCTGTTAACTGTGGCACATAGATGCTACCGCAGAAGCCTGCACCTGTCGCAAAACACCAAATCGTATGCCCCTGCACTCCCAATATTAGGCACACCAAGCAAGCATGGTGCCATCACAACCCGAGAGGTGCGCCACCTTATTGACAGTGGTATACAGGACCTGGGAGATCTATATTATGACGGAAATCTGTTGTCTTATGCCTCACTCACTGATACTTATGGGGTAGCACCGGGGCAATGCCTTAAACACCGAGCGATCATAGTCGCCCTGCATGAACATTGGAGAGACATGTGCATAGAGTCACCTACGCATTTAACCATTCAATACCTACATGAGATGGGGAGGGGCAGACACCTCATAAAGTGGTTTATGGCCTCCCTTTGGTCTCACACAGCAACACCGTTACTCTCCCTACACGCACACTGGGAGGAAGATCTCCAATGCCCTTTCACAGATACCGAGTGGGACAGGGTACTGGAGGGTCGGATAGGCATCCCGCGCAACATGCGTTTTCGTCTATTACAATACTTCATTACGCGGAGGGCACACCTCACGCCAGCGCAAATTAACAATTTCTATATCGGATTGACCATTGTCAGGCCGCTAATGCAGACTTATTGCATATGCTGAGGAACTGCCTGAGGCTGGGGGAGTACTGGGAGTCGATAGTGTCAGCACTAGGACGCTACACGGGCCGAGCCATACCCCTAAACTGGGAGACTGCGTTCTGCACTTGTATGCAAGCAATAAAGGTTTGTGAGTTACTTCCCGGTTTATGGCGCTAAAGTTGATTACTGCAAAGAGACTGATCATGAAACATTGGCGCTCGACGGAACCCCCAGTGGTGAGGCATGGTAGCCCAATCGCAGACAACTGGGATGCAATATTGCAGGAACTCTTGAGCAGTGATGAGGTCCCAGAGCCCAAAGCAGGCCCAATGGCACGCGAATAGCAGTGGAGCCCCTGATATGTAACCTGACACATCTAATGACACGCATGATAGCTATGCGCTGCACCTGTACATGAATATCCCAACCCAGCTAGAATGCAGCACCTCCATGCCCTCCCAAACGTGCAATCCACCCCCCAAGTGTTGTTGTAGCGTTATAACCTGCACTCCAGTTGTTCAGAGGTGTTCTGCCCACCCATGCCCCCACCCAGTTGTTCGTAGTCACCTCCGATACCCCTGCCACTTAACATCCCCCCAGCAGCGCTGACACAAGAAAACAGAGAGAACTCATTCCACAGGTAAGTGACCCCTCCTCCTGAACTCAGCTGCAAGGCACAGGGCACACATTCCTGAACATCTACCTGTGCCTTGCCTATAACACGCAATTATTATGTATCTGGGACAGCCACTCAATTCCCTCTGCTAGGCAACAGCTTCAACCGCCATCTATGCATCCTTCGTTTGAGCTGTGCCCGTCAGAATGATAAACACAGTGACTGAATATTAAAACGCGCTGGGGGGGACATGCCCCAAAAGCCTGATCGTTTATTATCATCAATGTTGTTCTCACAGTTCGTTTTAGGCATAGACTGTCTAATTCTGACATTGCAGGCTGGTCTTCCATATGATTTGTGACTCCCCAGCAGCCGACCTGTGTCCCGTATATGTACCACCGCATTTTTTCCTAATGACAAAATATTGTATTCTCCATCAAAATTTAATGTGTATGTCGGGATCGTAGCATCACGAAACATTGATGATTGTGCCAATAAATTGTTTAAAGGAAAATTACAATAAACAGATTTAAACAAAAAATTAAGCACTACATGGAAAGCAATCAGTTGCCCTCAGCAAGTTTTTGGTGTAAGAAGACATGCCGTTCTTTCGGTTTGTAAGTTAAGAGACCCCAAAACATTGTATGAATGACCCCCAAATAGTCTAGAGCTTCCAGAGGCACACTAAGGCCTGGTATATTGGTGTTGTCGCTACTCTACAATGATCCACAAGCAGTGTTTCGTGAGGACTCCGTTTTACCAGAATACAATCATTTTTTGATCTTCTGTGCAATTCATATCACAGTTGACATGTTGCTAGAATAAACCAACCCCTTCATCAATTGCCTTGACCGCCCTTGAAATTCTAGGGTGGCCTCTCCTCCTCCACAGTCCTGATGAAGACCCGCTTGTGACATTCCACCAAGTGCCCATAGGGTTGAAACGTCGACGATCTATTTTGGCACATATTGCAGGACATAGTCGCTATCAACTATATAATTTGTTTAACGTACTTGTCACTGCTTCTTGAATTTGGCCCTCCAAAACAAACCGCATCTCCCCACTACCACCTCACTGCACTGTGTATCTATATCACCACTGAGCACTACTATCTCACCATTGTTTATCACTGTATGAATTTTGAAGTGCAAAAATTCTGCAATGTATTTTTGTTGTATGTAATTTGGTTCGCATAACGAATGCTATCAATTATGATACATAAATTAATGAAAACCCCTTTTTCTGTGTTCTTGTTCCTTCCCCCATTTGCTTAAGAAATGTTCTAGCTTTCAGAAATGTATCATATGTTATGCTGAAGTAACTACGGCTAACCGCAATACGCATTGTTTCTACCCAAGGGAACCATTGTTCTTTATATACTACAATGATCCACGGCTGCTCACTATTTCTTAAGACTCTGTGACTCTCCAATGCTGAGAAATATCTCTTTTAGCGATTAATAAACCAAGTGCCTTGATGCATCTAGAGATTTCTAGTCCATCCAGGATGTTCTATCTGGCTCTGTGAGGGCGTAAGACAATCGTGTTCCTAGCGCCTTTGACAATGTCCCAGCCTAGCCACTCCCAAATATTAAAGCTACACTACAGCCCCAAACTATTTTGAATAGAATCTCCTTCAGCTGTTTGACACTGCAGGCATGTGGAGAAGGAGTCTCACTGCATGTACTTCAAATCATGATCATGTGCCGATAAACATACCTTGTGGGTGTCATTGATGTGCATCAGTTGGCAGTGAGAGGGAATTGTGATCCCCTGAGGAGACTGTTGTCCTCTCCAAGGGGACTCAGGACTTTGCCCCAGGCAGCTGTCAGCACTGCAAAAGTATCAGGTATATTCAAACCTACCATTTTATACACCCTCAATTTTTTGTCACAAAAGCTGGTTATTAGCAATTTGGCCGCTATGGAGTTGAATTCTATAACTCGGTAACACGGTATAAATGGTCATCTGAGTTGCAGGTATCCAACAAATTATATAGATAGGAGCTCAAATTCCTCCTTCATTTCAGTATACAACTTGATCCTAAGACACAAAAGGATCATCTCTGTCAGTCTGTCTTGCCAGCTCATTGCCTGCAGAGTCTCTTCACTTCAAACCTAAACACCCATCCTTGTCATTGGTGCAAGTACTTAGACACCGCCCGTTGTGTAGTGGCATCTGCTTTCCCTTTGTCCACAGTGCAGTCCAATGGACATGATCTGCATGTGGGAAGAATAACTGATCTCAGATCAAATAGGATATTGTGGACTCCCCTAAACGTGCACACAGCTGAAATTCCATCTGTTTCACAAACTCTATCTTGCCTTTATAGATCTTAAAACAGCCTTTGATCTAGTCCCCCGTTCGACTCTGTGGAATGTCCTTGCCAGTATGAAGATTCCATCTTACTTACTGGCTCTCCTAATCAAATTACATGAGGGAAACTTCGCGCAGGTACGCTGGGGTTCCCAGGGCCAAAAAACAGAGAGAATCCCAGTGAACAGGGGTGTCCGCCAGGGATGTGTTCTTGCCCCTACTCTTTTTTCACTTTATGTGAATGGTGTAGTGGAGCACTTGTTGCAAGTCCCTTCCGACGCACCATCCCTGGCGGGCGAACGCATTCCAACTCTCCTGTTTGCTGACGATACTCTCCTACTGTCTAAAACACCCATGGGTCTCCAAACTCTACTTGACAGTTTTCAAACTTTTTGTAATAATAGAGGGCTCATTATAAATTCTGCTAAAACCAAATACCTAATTTTGAATCCCCCAAAAAAGTTAGGTCGGCCCCCTGTATTGAACACAGTTAATCTTGACAGGGTAAAAGAATTGGATTACCTGGGCATCCGTATTTCAGACACAATGCACTGGTCAACACATATACAAAAGATGCTCCTAAATCATAAGCGGGTCACTGGTGCCCTTCTTAGAGAGCATCGAACTTCTTCATCTAGGCCAATAGCACCCGCTCTCGAGATATACAAAGCTAGAGGTGTAAGCTCAGCACTTTATGGTGCTGAATTATGGGGTATGAATAATATCGACGAGCTCGTTAAATCTGACTCGAGTTTCTTTAAGGAACTGATGGCCCTACCTCAGAGTACACCTGTTGTACCCCTACTATTGGATTTAGGGTGTCAGGCTCTGAAAGATATGGCAAGAGTCCGCCCCCTTCTCTTATGGGCCCGGCTCTGGGGCACCCCGGAGTTAGTGAAGTATGCCGAGGGCTTGTCTGAAATTCTTTCTATGCCTTGCTGGTATAAAATTAAATGGTTAAAGGATGTTAAGACCTTACTGTATGATCTTGGTCTAAAAGATGCTTGGGTGAATAGAACCTCTCCACCTAAATCTGAACTTAAGCTAATATATTGGAGATGGGTTACTGCGAAGAGGAACTCAAGTTCTCATGGTGCTAGATGCACCATTAAGTTTTTAAGGCTCAAGGATGAAGTGCGTTATGAGCCTTATCTTGATATTATCCAAAACCCTTTTGATCGCGCACTTTATCTTAAATTTAGGGTTGGCACACTCCCAGTGCGCGAATTAACCGCACGCTGGAAACCCCCACTACAAACACCACCATTCTGTCCTTTCTGTGAGACCAGGCCTGAATCAATTGCCCATATTCTATTTGCATGTCCAGAGTAAAAAATCCCAAGGACATACTGGCTCAAACCTTTGTGTAGAGAACTTGGGACAAGAGACTATACCATAGCCTTGCGCATCTTTAAATCCGATACAAGAACTTTGTATGTTTGCGCTCTTTCCAAGTTCCTTAGGTGGGCCTGGCTTTTAAGATCTAAAGCCCTCGCAGTCTAAATATAATGCGGATTAATTACTTTGATACATTGATCCTTTGTTATCTTTTTTAATGAAATTGTCCTATTTATTATGTCTATATGTATTTTTTATATCTCATCTGCTTAGGAACCTTGGTGTTGTTATTATTTTACCCTCAAACCCTGTGATTTTACAACTGTTTTTCTTTATTATAATTGTATGTGCTTTCAAGATATATTTATATCGAAATAAAGCTTTCAATTCATTCACAAACTTTGCAACATATTTCCGCTAGCTTGTTCCTCATTCAGATGTTTTTAAGTTAAAGTGTTCTCTCAAGATGTGATTGAAAGAGATATGCAATATAATCTAGCATTATTTCCATCGTAGATACTATTCTGCATGTGATTGTAGTAAAAAGGTTCCTCTGCCATCACCACAAACATTGCAATGAAGCAACCATCAAACTCTGTGCCTTAAATACAAATGATATCACCCTTTCAAACTGTGAAAATAAATATGCCTGTTCCTTCTAGAAGTTGCCTGAACCTCGCAAACAGTGCTTACATCATCAAAGAGGCTTCTACGTCTCTGCCATTGGTAGATATACCAATGGGTTTTTACATCATTGAACACTACTACACTAATCTCACAGCAGTCAAACTGTGATATGGAAATGCATGAATGGTCCTTCTTTAATGAGCATTGTAATGCTGGGAACAAATCTGGATATTTGCAAGTGTTTGCATACATTTCAAAATGCCAAAAAGACCCAGAAAATGGGGAAAAGTTTCACGTGACCAGAATATGTAAGTGCAAATTGAAATTCGGGACCGAGAATGGCCGAAGCAAAGGGATGAGTAAATTTTAATGCAAAGAAGAGCTACAGAACTTCCAGTTAAAATTGGAAATCAATTTATAGCATATAATGAAACAGCTCTAAGGAAAATCATCCAAACATTTGGATGGTAATCAAAATTCATTTCTACCCCTTTGTGTGGATCTTTAGTCCTGCCTGTACAGATGCCTAGGAATGCCCCGCCTCCTTCTGGCCTCTGTGCACAGCCTGTTTAAGGCAGTGCTATCCTTGGGATCTGATTGAGTAAAGCTGCCTTGATACTGCTCTCTGTTGGCTGATTGACCTCCAGGATCTGCATTGTCTGTCACTTTTCCCCAGGAAAGTACTCTGAGGGCACCATTTGGTTATTTGTAGCACTTTACAAAAACTCCTAACAAATTCCATACATGAAATCAAGCACTTCATAACTGTGATAGATCAAGAAAGAGTATGTTTGGATCAGTTTGATGGAAGATGTATAATTTCCGAATGTGTCAGAAGTGCCTTGGTATTTGTACTCTGAACATAAATGTTAGATAATTGATGCAGTGCTGATGCAGCACTAATCTGAGATGTTTGATGTAGGTTGAATATTGCTCCTATCAGCAGCATAGCACTTCACAGCGTGTGTGTCTGTTGTGTAGTAGAGTCTCTTGAACAGCAAGTGCTCTAGCAGCATTGCACTTTACAGGGAGCACAGCTTTGGAGTAGCCAGAGTACCTTGAACAGGAAGTGCTGTCACATAGAAGGCCAGGTCGTGTGACCAATACCTCCTGTGCATAACTGAAGGTCATGTGTAGAGGTATGTCCACCGGAGGACAACGGGCAAAGTGGGCATATTTGTCTCTCAAGCTGGTTCAACATCTAAACAAGCTTTTCCATTGATCCACAGCGAACACTACAACCCTGAGAAGAAGGACATTTAATCGGGTTAGTGGATGATGTTGCTATGATATGTATACAATATCAACTGATAAACATGTTGTTGTCATAATGTTTTATTTACGGAAGGGATTTCAGGGTGTTGAAAAGGGAAATTAAATGAAGATGCTTGTTACATTTTATGTCAAATGTGATGTAAAGATAAAATATTTACCTCTAGTAAGGCTTCGCTTAGAGGAGAGAATAATGAGTATGTAGTGGACTTGTACATATAGGAATATTAGGAGGTAGCAAAATGACTGGTAAAGATATTCGAAGAGTTTTTGTGCTTCCAATGATGTATAGATTGACTAATCTATTTATATTTATGATTGTAGGGAACATATGGTCCTCCTATAGGTCACTGTATTGTAACTTCAAATCACCCATCCAGTAGATGATTCTGGGAACCGTATTCTCCCTTTGAAACCTGTTTTTTCAATATGAAGAGGTTAGTTTCAGACTCAAATGCCAGACCCTGAAAAGCTTCAGAAAGATGGTTTTTGTCCTGTTCTTTTTCGAGAGACACTGGTTGGCCAATGTTCTTTGTTTACTTATTGTCAATTTCGAGGACATTTCTTTGCAAGGTTTCTTTTCTCCATGTTTGTTCCATATGGTTTTGAGCTGGTAAACGGACAAGAAGAGCGAATTTACCATTTGATCTTTTCTGTATTTGGAGAAATGCTTCACCAAAAACAAAGTGTATTCTTGTGAGAAGAACTAGTGGGCGGTAGTATGTTGACTCCCTTGCAATACCAAAACAAGAGATTTAGGAGACACCTCGTTTTACTAGCCCTGACAATTTGTGGAGACATTGCAATTACCTTGAAAATGGCATACACAGAAGTTGAGAGAGAGAGAGAGAGAGAGAGAGAGAGATAAATGAAGGGAGCAAGCTGGATGTCTGCTACCATGTAGGAACAAAAACGGTGAATGGTTCCCATCCCTGTTCGCAGTAAAATACAGGAAACATTTAAAAGCATTAGGGTGTCCCCAAATTCTTCAATTAGATACTTGAGTGTTTTAGTGGTAGATAAACTGCTACTGATGGATCTCTGAGCTGACATGTAGGGTAATGTAGCGTTTAGAATTGAGAAGTCACGAAGCTCCAGTATGCCTTGTTTACATTATATTTGTAATCCAGCTGGATGTTAGATTATTTAATTTTAAAACTAATTTGTACACAGGAATTGGGCTTCTATTCAAAAGAGAGAAAGTGTTTGTGTGAGTGTGTCTGTGTGTGAGACAGAGAGATTGATATTAACGCGTGCCAAAGGCCGCAGCAAGATATTGAATAACAGAGGTGACATTAGGGTCCCTTGGATAACTAAATTCACATAATAATCATTTATGTATTTCCCGAGGGATCAGAATTCATAGCCCATGTGATTTCTACACATGGGATAATTACAGATTTGATCAATAATGCAACCTCGCAACTTTTGAGAGGGCTATTCCTATAGGTCAAACCTGCTGATGAAATTTACAGGGTTAAAATACCCAATAATTACCACGACGTGCGGAATTCAATGGGGTTGGCACAATATTCTGCTTGTTACATACATCCAACTTCTTAGTGCAAATTAAGAATGGGAGGTATTTATTTGCCCTGGTAACTGCCTCACCCTCGGTGCCAGTATTTGCTGGATCTGCTAAATACTGAGGGGCAGATTTATCAAAATGTCATACAATGCAGCGTTAGCAAAACACCTTGTTGTGCTGTGTGACAGAGAGAGGGAAGGAATGTTACATATTTAACATATTTTGTGCATTCCTGTCCTCTCCTTGCGCCGGCACACAATATGTGCTGCCTAATGATAACGCTGGCACCCTTGCACCATGGTGCGTGCCTGTGTTCTAGGCAGGAATATTTTTGCGCATGAAGGGACATCTTCCTGCACAAAAACAATCCTTTGAGGCTTTTTCCTCCTTCTACATGTGCTGCAGAATGCAGAATGCAGCACACATAGAAAGAGGAAAAAACGAGGAGAACTAAAAAACTTTCTCCTCCTTACCCCTCCCCTGGGAAGGCATAGCATTGTTATGCATTCCCAGGTCTACCACTTATGGTAAATCTGGGAATGTGTCAAAATCCATAGGTGGGTGCGTGGAAGCACCTACACTCCACCTATGGAACGTCTTCCCCGGCAAGGGAGTGACTTGCTGTGCCTTGCGCTACTCCAGATTTACCAAGTTACGCAGGGCCACACAAGGTGGCCTTATGTGGCTTGGTAAATCTAATCTAGGTTTTGCATCATCCTGCGTCCCATTCCGTGGTGGAAGTGTGACACAAAACCTTTAATAGATATAACTGTTGATCTCATGTGGGGCACTCATAATCAGGACTGTAGTTATTCAAGGCCCCATTTACAATATTTTCACGCAGGGCAGCGCCTCAAGGCTTCTTGCTGCACTTCCCTGCGTCAAAAGAAAAGTCAGGAATGCACCATATCTATGAGATGCGGTGCGTTCCTGTCCTCTTTCACAGCGCTGGCCTGTGGTGGCCGCTCCCTTAGAGCAGAGGAGTGCCGCCCCCACTGCCAGCAAATAAAACGATAATAAAATTGGCTTTAAACACGTTTTATTGTGGTTTCATTTTAATCCCCTGGACCCACCCCCAGGATTCTGACGAGTCTTGGGGGCGGGTCCAGAGGATGACAGTGCTGGTGGGGGAGTGGTGGGCACTCCCTTCACTGAGCATGAGGTGTTTGGCCGGTCGTCTCAGGCCGGCGAAACCCCTCATGCGCAGTGAAGCTCTCTCCAGCCCCAGCTGCGTTGCTGGGGCTGAAGAGAGCGGGTACAGGCTCCCAGTCTGCTTGGGAGCACAATTTGCCGGCGCTCAGGGTAATCCTTAAGCTGCTGTCATGTGAGAGCAGCTTCAGGATTGGCCGCAGGGTAGGCTGGGAAGCTGTGCCCAGGGCCAGAAGCAGGAAGAGCGCATGCAGCGGGAGACGGCTTTGTTAAGGTAAGTTTTTTTAACATTTATTCTTTTGGCCCTGAACCCTCCTACCTCCTCCAGCCGGTCTGCCCCCCCACTTTGCCAGGGGACGGGTCGCAACTGGAGCTGGCTCATGAATGGCTGAAATGTACCAACGTAGGCACCCTTGCACACTGATGCAAGGGTGCCTGCGTTGAAATCGGGTTTGGTTTGTGCAGGAAGGGACACCTTCCTTCACAAAAACGCATCCCCAGATTTACGCTATGTTGTAAATCTGTGAATGTGTCAGAAACATGCGCGTTGAGTGGGAACACCCACTTCAGTGCACATGGCACGCCTCCCCATGCAGTGTGAGGCAACACAGCGACTTGAGCTGCGTTGCCTTACACCAAATCTAGGAGATCCTGAAAAGCCAGGCAGGGTAACTTGCCATGGCCTCGTAGATGTGGGTAAGTCCAGTGCGCCGCTGTAATGTCAAGAAAAGTGATATTCCAGCAGCTCACAGGGCTTGTAAATAAGCCCCTTAGTGTTGATCATTTAGACAGATGCTTGCAGTCCAAGCAATGAAAGCACAGACTGACTGATAACCACGGAAAGTGTTCAGAACAGAATGAAGAATGAAAACCTAAGTAGGATCCAGCTATTCAGGAATCTATTCATGTGTAAGGGTGCAGCCATGTTTTTTTGCCACAAAGGATTTCAGCACAGTGATGTGTGTTTTTTTTTTTTTACTTTACATAGCGGAGGCACATAAAGCAGCTTCTGAGAAGTACTTCATGCTAGTACTAATAAATTAATGCGCACTATATTTCTCCTTTTTGATAGGCATCCCTACAAATCTGAGGGTGACGCCGTCCGTCTTGCATACTTGGAATTTCCTTGCGGAAACAGAGGCAAGCGGAGTAGTCGAGCAGCGGCTTTAAAAAGGCAGACTAAGTTGTGGTTTTCACCTCGGACTATTTATTTGCCTTGACACGTCCATCACTCACAGCCAGTAACGGTGCTGTTTATTTGAAGTCACAAGCTGTGTCAGCCTCGCGCCACAAACACGCTCAGAGTCCAGTTTCCCTCTTCTCGTTAAGTCTGAGGGAACACGCAGGAAAAGAATCAGTCACCGTGGTTGTTGCTGCCAATAAACAGCCAGGAGATGTATATGTTTCTTGAAGCCCACTGTTGAAATGTGCAGTTTCTTGTCATAAAATAGATCGATGGAGTTAACAACTTGCTGAGCGGAGCCCCGGGGACATACCTGGGTTTCGACATCTGTGAGCTTTCTCGTCTGCTCGGCCGTCTGGCTCAGCAGACTCGTGCCGATCTCCAGCATGGTGGCCGTGTGGTTCTGAACGGCGTTTTGCTGCATCTGCGCCATCTCGGACTTCATGTTGTCCACAATGTAACTCTCAAGCTAGGAGGCAAACAACAGAAGAGGACACTGTTAGAATAAGCCTTTAACAAAACAGAAGTATTGGCAATATTGCAGAAACTCATTTCTAAAAATTGTGAACAGCAGCAGGCTTTTTAAAATTAAAATGCTTTCATTAAGAAGGTTTTACTAAGAAAGGAACTCACTGGAAAATGTAACACATATTCTACGCTGCCCAGATTTACCATATTGCTCAATATATTGGTATACAACAGCACTATCTATCAAGAAAAGGCCTTATGAACAGCATGATTCACTGGCGTATAGCCATGTCAATCAAATTGGAAAATGTGAAGCCAATAAGCAAAGTTTTTCCTTCAAAAACATTGAATATTGAATTTCAAGGAAATGCTGTTAAATGGATTGCTTCCTTCCTCACCGAGAGAACTCAGCCTTACACCTCGGGCCCAAAGAACACCTACGGCGTTCCCTAAGGGCCCTCACTGAGTCCAACCCTGTTCAACACATACATGCCCCTCCTGGCCATGCTGGTCAAATCCTATGGTATGAACATCATATCCTAAGCTGACAATGCTCAGCTCATACTCTTCCTATCCTCAAACCCCACTAACCCCAAACCAATTTCCAAAGGTGCATGAGCAGTGTACCCAGCTGGATTCAAAACAAATGCCTCAAACTCAACACCGACAAAACAGAAGTACTCATCTTTGGGAGCAACACCTCCCCATGGGAGGACTCCTAGGGACCAGTGAAACTGGGCCCCTCACCCACTCACACAAACCATGCCAGAAACTTCGACATCAGACTCGAAAACAAGCTTACCATGAAGAAGCAGATAAACGCTGTCTCCTCAGCCTGCTTCCTCACCCTGTGCATGCTCTGGAAAATATTCAAATGGCTACCCATCAACACCAGATGCATAGTCACCCAAGCCCTCATCACCAGCTGCCTGGACTACAGAAACTCCCTCTACGTGGTCATCACCTAACAACTGCAAACCATCCAAAACACTACAGCCAGTCTCATCCTCGACCTCCCGAGAAGAGCCAACCTCAGAGCGCTCCACTAGCTCTGTGTCCAAAAAAGGTGCCAGTTCAAACGGATTATCCATGCCTATAAGGCCCTGCACAACAAAGGACCAGTCTACCTCAACCACCGACTGAACTTCCGCCAACCTGGCAGACAACTAGGCTCCAGGCTCCCTCTCCCATGCCCACATGCTCCACTTCCACAAAAGCAGAAGCGGTGTCCTCACCTTCTCCTACCTGGCCGCCAAGACTTGGAAGAGCCTCCTACTTCACTTTCGGACTGCACCCACCCTTCATAAGTTCAGATATGGCCTAAAAACCTGGATGTTCAACTGACAACTCCCAGCACCAATCCCCCTTATTTGCCTGGATACCGTCATGGGTGATAAGCAGCGCTATACAAATCGTTGATTGATTGAAGCATGCAGCTATGACTAACACATAAGTCTCAATCTAGAGTTTGACAGACAGGGATACACTTTCACAAATTTGGTTGGAATACTCTGTCGGCCAAACCAACGATCCACCCACCCTAATTAAAGTCAGACGGACACTCATCATTCCAAAGCTGGAGCTCCAACTGGAACCACCATCAGAAAGCATACTATGATATGATGGGCCATAGGATTACGGACATTAGACTTTCCGCCCTATTAATAATCTTTAGAGTAAAATATCTTATTGTTTTTTTTCTGTCCATCACTGCCAGGAAAAACGTGGGGGGCTCCAACAGAAGAATACAAAAATGCCCAACATGCCATGGAAGAAAACTCCAAGGGTGTGGTGATCATTCGTGATAACTAGCAAGTCGCTTCAGAGGAACTGCTATGACGGTGGATCCTTTGAAGGCACAAAGATCATTGCTGGGCCAGCTGTAACTTCTAAATGTAGCAGCCTTTATTCTATCAAGATGGCAAACGTATTGTCCTCTGCCACCCTGAAAGACAGTGTAAAGACTCCCAAGGTCTAAATTATGCCATATCCACCAAATTGAGAATACATCCACACCACAATAACTGCAACACACCATCTCCAGCTGAATCAGGCCACAGTCTCCCACTGTAACCCTGGAATTATGTGGATGATTCGGGGTATTCTGAAAGTACTGGAAAGCCATACTAACGATACCATGAGTACTATACAAATTCGGAAAGCGTCATTACCCATGTGTGCGGTTACAATGCAAGTGGAACAACCCTTGCCTTAACCATGCATATGCCTTAACAATGCATACGCCTTAACCACGTGTGTGCGTGGTTAAGGCAGTCAGGGCTCTAGTTGCAGAGAGCATGGGCGGGAAGAGAAACAGGAAAGATAGGGGCAGAAGGACCAGGATGCAGTTTGTTGAGTAGGGCTGGTGGCGGTTTTAGGACTCATGGCAGGGTACTTGTCTGGGGTAGTTTTTAGGGCTGGGGCTGGGTTTTAGAGCTCAGGGCGGGGGGAAGAGGCAGTATTCAGGGCTAGGAGACAGTTTTAGGGCTCAGGGTGGGGGGTCTGGTGTTGGGGTAGTTTTTCAGGCTGGGGACTGGGTTTTAGGGCTCAGGGTGGAGGGCAGGGTAGGTTTTAAAGCTGATGCGGGGTGTATTGCAGGGCTGGGGCCTGGGTTTTAGGTCTCAAGGTGGGGGGACTGAGGAGTGATCTTTACCACACCAATGCATTTGCCAATCATTCCTTTCCAACGAGATTCATTGTAAAGACACGCATTGTTAAGGCATGCCTTGTTCTGTCATACAATCTACAAATTCCACTAACACAAAAACAACACTTCCAAGAGTAAATTCTCACCAATCCTGAATCCGTGGTTCAGGATAATCCACTTGGTGCAAAATCAGTTTATAGTTTGTCCGCAACATGTTTTGGTGTGTCTGTGTGCACATAGATGGATGGCGAAATAGCTAAAAACACCCTCTGTGTTGTTCTGTCACTTCCCATTACCATTACATGCTAAGATTATACTTCCAAACTGGATTGTTACATGTGTAAAGTTTGGCTTGATTGACAACAAGCTAATTGTGCACTTCAATCTACATAATCACCAGACACTGGAACATAGTTTTCTTTCTTGCATAGGACTACATTTATTTCCCCTTCTAGCACACTACTACATACCTGCTGCATTCTTTTATTTGAAAACCCAAAGCATACTCCCATCTCTGTTATTACCATTTGCTCATGTATTTAATTTTGTGTAGTGTTATATTGCATGAATATAACCGAAACAGCACTTTACAGTAAATCCGTAACATAGCAAGCGCATAATTGCAGGTAAGGAGTTACTGTTATGATGTTGGGATAAAGAAAATCAATGTATTAAAACAGAAGAAATGTTACGGAAATTCAGACCTAACTCGAAACAAGGAAGAGGAAAGGAAGATTATGGGGATAAGGGACATGATAGAGGGAAGGGGAGCAAAAGAGCAGAGGAGAGGCTAGGACATTCTAGTCCAGAAGAAGAAGTCCTCAAGATAGAGGAGATGATGAAGATGGCAGTGGCTGAAGGTCAGTGAGAAGGGTCCAGTTCGGAAAAGCTTTAGTAAAAAAAGCTGCTTAGGATCCTTCCAGAGTTGGTGGTGGAGTGAAGAACAGTGCCAGATTCCAGTAGCAAAGTCAGTATAATGTTGAGCCAGAGTGCTCAGCCCATTTGAATACTGAGGGTTTCAATAGAAAGGATTTAATTCTAAGCAGGGATTGTTGGTCTTTATTGGTTTTCAACATTTAGTGAGATAAAGCAGAGGGCCTGTGTGAAACCTTACGAATAATACAGACGTCTTGTAGATGGGATAAGGCAAGCGATTGGAGAGCTTGTAATGCAGGGGTCATGTGATTGCCACCAATTTTAAAGCAAATCTGCTTCTGGAGTTAAGGTGCACTTTTGATTACCTGTTATCTTTACATTGTCTGCCTTTAGAATTGTATCTGTCACTTAAGAGTGCATCGATAGATGGAGGAATTTTCAAAATAGAAAAAAATTGCCTTGCACATCATCAACTCATTGCTACCGAACCAATCCCATAGAGCAAGTAAAACAGATTTTCAAATCCTATGTGGTACACTCACAAATAATGTCCACTGTGTTTCATAGACCCTAGAGTGGCTGGGGCGAGTCTTCCCTGGGATCTCCTGGCACATACACTCAGAAAGTGAGAGAAGCCTGTCATACAAAATCCAAGACATTGATTTCAGAATAGGCCCATCATTTTTACTTACTCATGATAGGTAAGTCCAAGCACACAGAATCAGAGTTGTCCTTGAAGTCAGGAGCATGCCAAGTTCTTCACACAATAGGACATATTTACCTGCCCAAAGGTGACCTATGTTTATATTTAATTCCAATAGTGCAAACATGTAGATACAAAGGCAGGAGCCAATAGCTGCATTTATGGAGATGACAAAAATAAACACCATTCTAAAAACATGCTCATGAAATAAATTCACTTTCATACCACCCTGATAACCTGCAAGTCCGTGTCAATACTAGATTCATACATACACCCTTCATCTTGTTCCTCTCATGTGTGTAAAGATGTAATCCCACTAATTATTGGAAGTTCTGCTAGCCCCGTGATGCCTCTACAAGCCATTAATAGTTTCATATTCTATGTCAAGACAAGCATTAGCATTCAGCCATCTTACTACTTTCAGATGATTTGTAATTGTAATCTGTTTGTTGGAGCATTTTGAAAGTCAACTAATCACTCTTAAATAGCAATTAATCCTACAATGGAAATGTGCAGAAAATAGGGTTTCTTCTGAAAATAGAAAAGATCAAATATACTAATTATTTTCCACCATCTTTATGTTTCCTTATGAAAGTCAAACTGAGTAACTGCAAAACATATCCTTAAACAACAGCAGAACATCAGGTTTCAAAGTCTAATTTTATTAAACAAATCCATATAATCATAATGGATGACAAAGGCTAATACAGAACAATAGGGAAGCTCAATTATTTAGATAATGACAAGAGAAAATGTGGAACTTAAAATTATTCCCTGAAATGTGATCCTCTATTTGGGCATTTGCAATTATATGTATAAAAGCTGTGTCAACCAAGGAAATTAAACTCTTCAACGGTTCCTGAGAAAATTCCAATAAACAAATATAATACCCAAAAGTGGAGTGCATCTATATCAGCAATGTATTTGCTCAGTGATTTCACAATGCAGAAACTAACATATTTAATTCTGCGTTGCCCACTTGATGGTGATGTGCCAACAATGCAACTCCCTTATCATTGCATGGAAGAAAGTTCTAACCATGGCAAACTCTACCAAGTGGTTTCTCTTGTTTGACCTGTCTTAATATATTTTAAGGTACAAGATAAAATATCTTTAGGAGGTTCTCAAAAAATGCACCAAATTCCTAAAGGTTACTCTGAAGGCACAATTGGGAACAAACTTGTTTTCCAGTTAACACATGTTGGATGAAATTAATAGGTGTTGGTGAATGTCCATCCTTGTACAATTAAATGCTTTTTTACAAATATTGTGTTAACCACTTTGAAGATCTCACAGAAAGACCAAGTCTCCTTGGCAATTCGTCTAATATCATAACAAAAGAGCAAGCCTCCAAAAAGGGCATGCAAAAAACTTTAACAAGCTACCCCAAAAATTAGGCTGTTGCCACATATCCACATATTTCTCCATATTTTCCCATTTCTGTTGCTAACAATCTCTGTTTGATCAGTTTGGTTTTATTGCATTTATTCTTTCGAAAATATTTTTATCTACATGATTTCTTTCCATTTTGTTATGTTTAAAAAATGTATTACATTTGTTGGTCTTCTACATTTGCATGACAAATACACCAAGACTATGACCATAAAAAGTTATTTTAAGGTACCAAACTAAAATAAAAATTGAAATTCTACTCTGAACAGGAAGCTGCCTCGGTGACAGTCTAGATTTACAGCTTGAAAATTGCAGATGACGAATAATGGCAGAGTTCATGCTCCTTGAGGTATGGGCAACCTATCACACTTGTACTCTGTTGGAGTTGGCCCTTTTTGCAGGGTCATCCATAAACTTTTTGCCTTTCTCCAAGTTTTTTGTCTGACATGGTGTTGGTAGTTTTAGGACTCTGGGTACTTTAGCACTGCTGTCCAGTGTAAAGTGCGTGTGCTCTGTGTGTTAAATATGGTAAGATTGGTCAACACCTGTTTGGCCTATTTAATTTACCTATCCGTCTCTTGTAAAGTGGTATCCCATACACCCAGGGCTGGTAAATTAAATGTTACTGGTGGGCTTGCGGCGCTGATTGCGCCACCCACCAAAGTAGCCTTTCAAACCTATCTCAGGTCTCTGCCATTGCAGGGCCTGTGCGTGCAGTGTTACTGCCGCTGTGACGTGGCACCTAAAGTGCGTACTATGTCTGTGACCCCCCTTTTACTACATGTCAGTCACCCCTAAGGGAGGCACTAGCTAGCCCTATGAGCAGGGTGCATTGTAGGTAAAAGATAGGACATGTACCTTAAGTGTGTGACATGTCCTGGTAGTGACAAACAGCTATTTTGGTTTCTCACTACTGTGGGGCTGCCCTCCCATAGGAATGCATTGGAGATTCCCTGATAAGTGTTTCAGTGGTAATTCCTGATATGGGAGGCGCGGCGTGGTCAAGTTTGGAATAGTGATAATAAATGTTACGCAATGGTGTGCACAGATTTATTATAACTATTTTAGAAATGCCACTTTTAGTAGTTTGCATTTCTGTGTGCTATGTGTCTGCCTGCCTGATGGGAATTGCATGTCTGGCTTGTGAGTGACAGGGGCTGGGAGGTGTGTGTGGCTCCAGGAGAGGCAGGGTGAGTCAGCACTAGGCACCTAACAATAGAGAAGAGGAGCCCTGTCAACAGAGTGCTCCAATTCCCCCCATTACCAGTTTCTGCTGGTTCCCCAAGCCCTGTGCTGGTGCAGACAAAGGGAAAAGGTGTATAAATACTGGGCCTGTGACCCAATGAAAGTGCTGTTCCTAAACATGCTGGGGCTTGCTGCTGCTGGGGCCCAGGAGGAACCGCCATGGGGGCTTGCCTCCCTGCTGGAGGGCCCTGTGTGCTGGCCTCCCTGGGCCCAGCCTTTGTCCCCCTGGACTTTGGACTAAGTGCCTTGGGCGCGCTATATCTTTATTGCTGAAGAGCGCTTTATTTTTATCCTGGTGAGCGCTGAAGTTTTGGTCCCTGGAGAAGAGAGCTGGAGCTTCGCAGCGCGGAGCTGAGACTTGTTTAGAGGGAATCCCGACATCGGGATTCCCCCGCATTGGTGCTTATTCAGCGAGAGCCCACCCACTGATTTATGATGGGTTTAGCGAGCGGGTGCCCACCCCGCATTTGTGCTCTTTAGCGGGAGCCCACCCCGCAACCGTGTTGCATTGGTGCATCATTGGCGGGTGCCCACCCCGCACTGCCGCTGCCGAGATCTGAAAGGAAGTCCCCACCACGGCCCGAGAAGAAGGAGCACCGAAGACGCAAGGCAGAAACCAGGAAACCTTGCCTGGCGGTGGGAGGGGCCTGCAGAGCCAGCCAAAAGTCAGCAAATGCCAAGCGGGGCTCCCATGAGCTGAGGGAAGCCCCGCGTATGCTGAGGAGAATTGAGGGAGCTGCCGGAGACTCGCTCCGTGCCCTGCCCATCGGGTGAAGGTGAGGCGGCAGTGGCTGTGTTGCACGACTGCAGCCTGTGATGACCAGAGACTCGCAGGCTCCACGTTGAAGTCCCGGGTCCCAGAGGAGGACCCGGGTGAAGTACTGAGAAGTCCTCAATAGAGCACTGATGAGCGGGGGCTCAAGTAGGGCATTGTTGGTGCTGATCAAGGCACATTGCCGGTGTAAATTTCCACAGCTGCCCCGCCTGACTGTGCGCAGCTGCAATGTTTGTGCCAAATCCTGCAGAGCAGTGGCCCCGCCAGTTCACGGGCCGCTGCCACGTTGTTGGGGGCAATATTAATAATAGAGTCCCTAGTGGGACTTTCAAAGCACAGTCAGTGCAAGTTTCTCTTTGGGGGCAATTTTGGCTCCACTGAGGCACATTGTCAGTGCCTGGAGTCGCGTCAGTGTTCCCTGGGGCCTCGTAGTGCCAGTGCTTTTCTTCACTCACAGCTGCGCCGCAGTTGTGGGCAGCTGCAACATTTTGGGGCCATTCTCTGTTATTAAGGAAAGGGTGCGTTGCACCCCACACCCCTGCACAATTGCGCACCGTGGTTCTTGCTGCATTGCCAGCCAGATGGATAACTGGAAGGCCCCTCTAGAAGCCCTGAAATTTGTAACAAAAGGGCATTTGAGCCCCATTGAAAGGCCAGTTGGACCGGGGGTCATTGTGGATACCTGTGTGTAGGTAGGGTGCAAGGCCCTAAGGTAATGCCCGCAGAGGTGGCATCATGTGGTTAGGCTTATATGGGTGTTTCTTAATGTGTTTACGCCTAATATGATGGGTGCATAAGGCGTATATGCTAATGTGATGCCTAATGCAAATGTTTATGCCCCATGTGATGCCTATGACATAATGTGTTTATGTTTAGGGTGTTTATGCATAATGTGTTTATGCTGGTGAGGCCCAATGCGTAATATGTTCATGCTAATGAGGTTTGGGCCTAATGTGATAATGCTTAGGTCATTATGGTACCAGTAGTTACTGGTTGTGTTTTGCATTTACTTACCTGTTCTGATGGTTCTGACTGTGGCCCGATTGGCCTGGTCCTGTATATAATCTCCTGTGAATATTGCCTAGTGCCAGTTGTCACAGGGTAAATGTGTGATTTTGTTTCTAATGTATTTATGATAATACAAAAGCTATTTTTTACATAACCTTGTGTGGAGTTTCTTTTGTAGTGTGCCTAGTGTGTTTCTTTTGTGTGTGTGTGTTGCGCAAACGCTTTACACATTGGCTCTGGGATAAGCCTGACTGCTCTGCCAAGCTACCAAGGGGTTGAGCAGGGGTTATCTTCAACGCATAACTCCCTTGCCCTGACTAGAGTGGTGGTTTCTGCCTGGCTTTGGCGCAATCCTTAGCCAACCAGATATCCCATTTCTAACATACTCAGTATAGCTATGTAACATACATTGCAGTGCTTCTGAAGCTATTGAATCCACCCTTCAGTGTTTAAGGTCATATTTTTAGACAGATGCCAGCCAAACATCACCAAATTAACTATGAGCACTTTTGGATGTTCCACAGGTAGATGACTCTTTCTCTTCTCTTTGACATCTACATGCTTCAATCATGTGGTGACTCATGCCCAAGCATTCTCCTTCTGGTCACATAAAGACCACATTTGTATCTAACTACATGTCAGCCATCCACCTGAAGACATTGTGACTCTGACTGGAACACTGGCTGACTCCTTTAAGAACGCATGGTCATTAGTAGGATTAAATTGTCCAAAGTCGGTATAGCAGCCATCCTGGTCGATATCCTTGCTACAGCCTGGACTCACCATACTATTTGCAATAATTCCCTTCTTTCTTAGGACACAAACATTCATTTTCCAAATCTTCACAAAAAAGCTTGAATTAACAGAGACCTCAATTAGAAATCTCAAGTGTATTGATAAATCATTCTTTCAACTGAGAAGGCAGCCTTGTTCTTCTTATACATCACTTAGGACTGTTATGATGCAGTGTGGAAAATCCCATCAACCCATCTACTCAAATTTGGAATACTGATCTACCACGCTGATGGAATATAAAAGGTGACAAATGTTTCGGGTCATCTCAGTGCATCTTATACTGAAACTAAGAAATATACAAATCACTCAAGGGAAGTTAGAGTTAACTTCAAAGTGCACTGCTTGGCCTTGTGTGATTATTTTATTAAAGTATATCCTTAGTCACTATGTTCATCTAGCACGCCATATTCTCCTCGAAGCCTCACCATGCCATTTATACGCTGCTGGAGTAAGTGCTTGGCGACTAGGCACTTGAGATTTTGTACTTTCATCTCCATTCAAACCTTCAATTTAATCTATTTTTAGTGAGAATTGTTTTTTTGTTCTGTTGCAAATTGGTGAGTTTTTATGCTTTTCTGTTATGTGCATTGAATTCTAGAATACAGTCATGTATGATTGTATTGTTTGGCGATCAAAAAGGCACTTGTACTTTTCACTAATAGGGTCACATCCTTTTAATGGAAGGGCTAGGAGATATCCTTATGAAACTCATTCTTTCTGGGGCACATACTAAAGAGGGAATGTTTTGGCAGGCTCCCAGATCACTGTCCTGTAAAGCCCTGGGGACCTCATAGAGCCCAGAATTAGCCCGCTCACGCCTTCTTGCCTGGGAGGGGTTCACAAGGATAAAGTAAATCAGACACATTTTAAATTTCGAATAATACACTTTATTGTCATTTGTTCTATTGTTTCATACAATAGATTGTGTCCAAGCATCATCAATTGGCACCTATTATAGACCCTGTACATGCAGAGCAGTTACATCCATTGGGGAACGCATTACCAAAATACATGCAGCATACAGACTACAGTATTAAACATAGTCAGGGATCGGCTTAAGACCTACACTGAAGACAATCACCTCAGTGACCTCTATGATCAATCCAGTCTACTGTATGATGCCATGGTAAGCCCTATATATGTCAGGATTAATACATCAGACACAGCCTGTTATGTCCTAGAAGCTTCTGCTCGGGAGGCCAGCCAACTAGCCCATGGAGTCACTCTGGGGTCCTTGATTCAGTGATTCTGGTCCAGTCCTTCTCACCCAGGCAACAGGGCAGCATGCAGAAGATGAGCACGGTGGTGCAGACATCCTTCAGAGCAGCAGTCCAGCAGAGTGGCAGTACTATCAGCAGCAGAGCAGTTTTTTCTGGCAGAGTATCCACAGGTCCAGAAGTGTACTTAATAGGTAGTGTCTAAGGTCCAATATTTCTACCTGGTGCCTTTCCTCTAGGAGGTGGGGAGAGCTTCTAGAAATTCAATTTGAAGTCCCTAGGCACCCTGCCTTCCCTGTCCTGGCTCCAGACTAACTACAGGAGAAATGCAGCCCTTTGTGTAGAGGCAGGACAAAGCCTATTCAAGAGTAAGCGTGGCTGTGCCCAGCTCCTCCTTCCCATCCTCCCTGTGATTGTCCATCCAGGTACACCTTAGCTCTCTATTGTGTGTCGCTGTCAGGGAGAATACACAAAGCCTGACTGTCAATCACACTTAGTCATGTGACTAAGAGACAGGCTGCGGGCACTAAATGGCTGAGGCAGGAAAACTCCAACTGTCTGAAAGTCACATTTTCAAAACAACAATTTAAAATACAAATTCACCATAAGTTAGGATTTTTCATTACAACTCCAAAGACACTTTATTTTTTCAGTGAATTTCTAACTTTTTAAATTTTAATTCCTAACTTTAACGACTGCGTAACCTTTGTTTTTTTCAGTGAATTTCTACGTTTTTGAATGCTATTTCCTAACTATAATGTCCCTGTAAGCTTTGATTTTTTTTGTGAATTTCAAAGGTGTTTTTTATTTCATTTTCTAACTGCAACCTGTTATCTTTGAGAGTGGATGTGTGATTGTGCGTGTATAGGTCAGTCGGTGGAAGTATAGATCTGTGAATAAGTCTCATATTGCCTATGTAGGTGTGTGAGTGGGTGTGTGAGTGCCTGTGTGGGTCTGTGAGTGGCTCTGTGAGTGGCTCTTTGGGTCTGTGAATGAGTCTGTTAGTGCTTGTGTGGATCTGTGAGTGGGTCTGTGAATGCCTGTGTGGGTCTGTGAGTGAGTATATGAGTGTCTGTGAGTGGGTGCATGAGTCTCTGAGTGGGTCTATAAGTGGGTATGTGTGTGCCTGAGTTGACCTGTGAATAGATGCAAAAGTGTCTGAGTGTGTCTATGAGTGGGTACATGAGTATCTCAGTGGGTATGTGACTGGGTGTGTGAGTCTCAGAGTGAGTCTGTCAGTGGATGTATGAGTGTCTGAGTGGGAGGAAATGTCTCCAGTGATCTTGTGTGCTTTTCTACAATGTGATTGTTTCTTGTGTGTCTTTACCTAGAAATCTGTGATAACATGAAACATCCTATAGAGATGACAACGAGACTACAAAGAGGTATATCTCCACCAAACAAGGGTCCTCCATCTTAACTATATGAAGTAAGTGCTTCTTTGTTTAGTGGAGATGTCCTCATATTCCTGCGCATCAAGAAGGTGTTACCAAAATTGTTAGGAAATGCCCTGGGGGGTCTTTTGGTAAGCTGCCCATCATACTGGCAAAAGGCCGAAATACCTTTCCATACTATTAAGGTGGATGGGGTGGGGCAAAACGGACAGAGCTGCCAGGTGATTTGCACATTTATATACTCATAGTAATTTAAAGACAGGACCATGGACTCTCCTCTTACCAGGAGAGCACAAGAAACGAGAACCCATCCTTACTACAGACTGGAGGGGGGCCATATGGCCCCTTCCCCCGGCCGATTCTGTCCCCGGGGTCCCTATCCCCCTGGGCCCAGCTTATTCATACTGGGTGCCCAGGATCCCACACCGGGATATAGGGATCCGGCTCTGGGGGGGTTATGGTCCCCAGGGCTATTTGGGGCTCCAGGAGGGGGATGTGCAGCCCTCCTCCTTTCTGTTTGAAGGTTCTGCCTCTGGGTGGTGGTGGTGCCCGGGCCGAGAATGGCCAGGGAGAGGGGCCTCCTCTTTTGTTTGCATTTGTGGCCCCGGGCCATCCTGCACCAAGGAGAGAGGGTTTTGCACCCCCCTCTATTTTACTGCTCTTATAAGCCCGATGAGGGGGTTCACACACTCACCTTCCTAATATTCATTAAAGCTCTGGGGAGGTTTTGGTCCCAAGGACTTTTAAAGGCCACAGGAGGGGGCTGTGGTGCCTATATTTTTTACAATAATACATGGGGAGGTGGTTGTCATGGGGGCTTAAACTTCCCTGGTGCAGGGGGCCCTCATGCATGCCTCTTCCCTTTTCTTTAATAAAAGCTTGCCCCTGGGACCTAGCCAACCCAGGGGCAAATATTTAAACAAGCGTGGAAAACCACACTTGCCTTTTTTTCGTTTTTGCTGCGAATTCACAAATCTGTCACAAATTGAGACACAATATTTAGTTAAATGCTTTTAGGCCCTGGCGGGGTCACTCTGGGATCCCAGCACCAGGACTAAAGGGTCAGTGTTATCCTCACCTGCACCCTTCGCTTTATTTTTACATTTCAAAATGGCTGCCAACACTTCCTGGTTGAAGTTATGGCAGTCTAATCAGATCCCAGCACAAAATCGGCAATATTAGCGGACTGCCCGTGTCCCTAGATATACAAAGTTGGTTTTCCTTTAATATCTAAAAAATGGATTAACACCAAATCACAAAAAGCATGCTTTCTGGACTTCAATCAAGCTTCCTGTAAAATGTGGTGTACTTCTGTTCAGTGGGTGAGGCGGTAAGCATGCCTAAAATCTCTATGGGAATTAACTTGAGGAACAAATGTTTTTTCCCCCTTTTTCTCGGCCCTTGCTTGAAGGATCACCCCAAAACCTTCCAAGCACAACTAGAATCAGGAGCACACTTCATTCAAAAAAACTTTGTAAAGATTCTTCAAATGGCAGCAAAGTTATGATCAAATAAATAAATGCTTTTCCTTTGGAAACTAGGTCCTAACTATAACTACCTACTGATGACTGCCAGTAGGTTACAGGGACGTTATAATTAAGAATTAACATTTAGAAAATCCATAGAAATTCACTGAGAAAATCAAAGTTTACAGGAACATTATAGTTCAGAAATGGAACAAAAAGAAACTTAGAAATTCATTGAAAAAACGCATAGGGTACTGGGCCGTAATAGTTAGGCTCAAGTTTCACTCATACAAAACCAGTGAAATTCAGCAGTTATAGTTAGCTTAGTCTGCTATAACGTATGCCCCCGCCTTTTAAATTATTAGAAGTGGGAGGGTCCGCCACCCCCACTGGGCCATCCAATGAATACAGGAGTAGAGGGCTGTGTAGCCCGCTCCTAGAGGAATACATAGTCCTGGGGACTAACACCCCCGAGGGCTGACTCCTGCTATGTCTCAGGGTGCCAACCCCTGGACACAGCTGTTTGCCTTTGCTTGTTGGGAGCTTGACAGCTCCTGCCAAGCAAATGCATATACTCCAGTTCCAGCGAGTGGGAGCTGTCAAAGTACTACCGCCTGCTGGTAGCAGAGGTTTCATCTCTATCTCTGCCCTCAGATATGCAGGTAGGGAAGAAGATGCATAACACAAGCCCCTGCAGCATTTTCGGAATAGGGACTTGTGTTATACCCCTTTAAAAAGCACACACTTCACAGCTCAGGTGGTAATCCATCAGACACTCATGCACCCACTCACAGACCCACTCAGGAATTCATGCACCCACTCATAGACTCATGCACCCACTCACAGACCCATTCAGACACTCATGCACCCAGTCACAGACCAATCACACACTGACCCAATGCCTCACAGACCCACTCAGATACTCACACATACCCTCACAGACCCACTCAGACACTCATGCATCTGCTTACATACCCACTGCAGAGAGTCACACACCCACTGACAGAGCCACTCAGACATTCATTCACTACTCACAGACCCACCAAAGACTCATGCACCCACTCACTGACCCACTCTGAAACTCATGCACCCACTCATTGACCCACTCAGAGACTCATGCACCCACTCACAGACCCACTGAGACATTCATGCACTCACTCACAAACCTATGCACACACTCACAGACCCACTCAGACACTCAAGCACATACTCACAGACTGACTTAGACACTGAAGCACCCATTCACAGATCCACTCAGTGACTCATTTACCCATTCACTGACCCACACAGAGACTCTTGCACCCACTCACAGACTCACTGAGACACTTATACACCCAATCAGAAAACCACTCAGAAACTCACAGACCCACATAGACACTCACACACCCACTCACAGACCCACTCAGAGCCTCATGCATACACTCGCAGACCCACTCAGACTCACACACCCACTTGCAGACCCACTCAGAGACTCATGCACCCACTTACAGACCCACTCAGACCCCCATTGCAGACCCACTCGGAGCCCCACACACCCACTCACAGACCCACTCAGACTTATGCACCCACTCACAGACCCACTCTGACTCACATACCCACTCAGAGACTCACACACCCACTCACAGACCCACTCAGACACTCATGCAGTCATTCACAGATTGACTCAAGAACGTATTCTCAGACCCACTAAGAGTTATGCACCCACTCACAGACCCACTCAAAGACACATACCCACTCACACACCCAGTGAGACACTTATGCAGCCACTCTCAGTCCCCCAGACACTCTCACACCCACTCACAGACCTACTGAGAGACTCATGAACTCACTCACACACTCATTGTCAAAGGCTACTGGATACAGTTCTGAAATAAATAAAAACTTCACTTAAAAACCAAAGGTTATTGGGCGTATAGTTAGGAAATAATATTTAAAAAATGTAGAAATTCTTAAAAAAAACAAGTCAAAGGGACATTATAGTATGAAAAAGAATTTAAAAACCTTACTGAAGATATCTCAAATAACATAACTGATGACATCATCCACAGAACCACTCACAGACCCACTCACACCTCCATAGAACCCACTCACACACCCACAACCACTCACATGCCCATTCACATACCCATATAAAAACACACTCACTCATCCAGAGAGACACTAACACAGCCACTCACTCACCCATACTTGTACTCACACAGCCACTCACTCACCCATACCGCTACTAACAGAGCTACTCACTCACCCATACATCTACTCAGATACCCATTCACTCACCCACACAAGCACTCACACACCCACTCACTCACCTACACAGCCACTCAAACAGACAATTACTGTGCAATACAGGCCCTTACACACCCACTCACTTATCCATACACCCATTCAAGCAGCCACTCTCTCAACTACTTACACACCCAGTCACTCACCCATAGAGCCTTTCACACAGCCACTCAGTAACCCATAGAGGCACTAACACACCCACTCACCCACCCATAGAACCACTCACACATCCATTCACTCACCCATAGAGCCACTCGCACAGCCACTCGCCTGGCAATACAGCCACCAACACACCCACTCACTCACCCATACAGCTATTAACACAACTACTCACTCACCCATACAGCCACTCTAACACTCACTCACTCACCAATACAGCCACTCACACAGCCACTCACTCACCCATACAGCTACTCACACACCGACTTATTCACCCATACAGCCACTCAGATGCCCACTCACACAGATTCAGACAGTCACTCAAATGACATACGACAGATATAGTATCACTCAGTAGCACAGAAACAACAGTAATTAAACTAATCAAAAGCTTAGTATATATCTTTAAGTCTCAAAAGTTTTAGAAACACCTACACTCATTGGGTGATGCCATCAGTGATGTAATTTGAGATGTCATCAGTGATGTAATTTGAGATGTCATCAGTGATGTCACTGACCATGAGTGATGTAATATGTGAGGTCATAGGCAGTACATTGCAGGGCCATAAGTTATTTGTAAGAGTAAAATCTGAGCCTCACTATAACGTCCCTGTAACCTTTGGCTTGTTCAGTGAAGAATTGTTATATATACATATATATATACAGAGAGAGAGTGTGCAAGAGAGTTTTTAGACTGCCAATTATGCAATTATTACCTAATTAAATGCCTTAAATTCTCTTTCTTTCTCCTTTTTATGACATGAGCTCTCGGTGACAGCTAAAGCTGTCTCTAGAAATACTTAAATAATATCCGTCAAGAGTGTATTGGAAACATGGGATCATCTTTACCACTATTTACAGGTCATGGAGTTTTGTTTAAATATCTTTTGAGGTGCATTATTTTTTGTGTGGGACCGAATATTTATAATCTTACATTTTAAATGGGTGGAAACATATTCAGTTGTGCTTGTAAATATCTGCAGAAATGTAGGATCTAGGTTGGCTGATGGACGATTTTGTTTTCAGGCTCAATAATTTGTCAGTCTACTGAAGAACGTAGTATGGCGAAGAAACATGGGTTTGTCCCTCGGAGCAAAACAGAACTTGAAGAAACAATATTTTGACATTTTATGGTCCTATATTGCTTAATCATAAAAGAGTCATTCACACTCGAGTTATTCATTTGTTAAAATAACTTTGGGCTGGCATCTGAAACAGAAAACAAGTGTTCACTGCAAAAAGGCGCCCTTCCCTGCCCAGCACAGGGCCAGATGTGGTTGATTTAGAGACAGAGGAGGAAGCAGAAGTCAAATATACTGCACGTGATTAATAAGAAGGGCAGTTTTAATCTAATCTATAAACATTCCTTTGCAAACCTATAACTGTGAAGAACATTTTGGTAGGACACGTAAAAAGAGTACAGGAATGAATGACATCTCCTCCTTCCATGTTGCAGCGAAGGGTTTCAGCCCCAGGGTTGGGTGTTTTATGAGACAATGTGATTAATATCTAATTTTTTCATGCAAAAATGCTCCAGAAAGTAAGATGCCTAATGTTTTTTTTTAATTAAACAACATCATTATCTTCCAATTTGGAATAACCAAACTGCTAACGCAGTGGCGTAACAAAACCTTAAGGCGTTCCACCCTGTAAAGTACATGGAGGGGGACCATTCACCCTAGACTAGGGTGACCAAATGTCCCGGATTTGCCTGGACAATTCCGGATTTTCTCCAGCGGTCCCAGGATATTCCTGCAATTTTGGTTCTTGTCCCAGTTTTCAGAGGGGATTGACTGAAAACCGTGAGAGGCACTTTTTGGGGTGTTCTAAAGCTGTGCTAGTTAGCAACTGTTATATGTAAGCAATTTAATTAATAGGTATGATGTTGGTTGTAGAAATTAAATTTTGTTTATTTTCTTAATGCATTTTCTGTGATCCTATGTTGATGAGAGCTGTCATTCTGCGCCATTCCGCAGATGAAAAATAGTAGTCCTTCTTCCATTTTTGGTTCTCAAGATCTGGTCACCCTACCCTGGACCGAGTCAAGAGCTCTCAGGCCAGGCGCCGGCTGCCCGTGCACAGTGCTGCAGGTCGCCCCTTGGAATCAGAGACGGTCCCCCATCACTGCAGGGCTGCTAGGGCTAATGTTGCAATGTGAAGAGCAGACAAAGAAGTCAGTGAATGGAGTGGAAAGTGTACATAAAGTTAAGCATAGTTACAAAAACTACCAAATGGGATGTATCATCAAATTCGCTGTCTTAAATGATTGTATTTTCAAAAATGTAGGGCCTGATGTTTGAAATCATTTTGCTGCTGCAAACCCTTTTTTGATCTATTAAATCACAGGGTTTGCAACTGTGTAACAACATCTACCTTTCGGACAAATTTGGTGTAATTCCATCCAGCAGTTTGGGATGTAGATTTGACAACACATTCCTATAGGAATTACCATTACGAATGCACCCTTAATTTGTGCCCCTATTTCTCGGTATGCACTGCACGGATCACCCTCAACCTTTCCATGACACACAGAACCTACCTTGCTGCAAACCCTTTTGTGATTCATTAAATCACAGGGTTTGCAACTGGAAATTGTGTTTGGCTATATACGAAACTTCTTTTGTGAGTTAAAAGAGCATGTCTAATGTGCAATTTTTTTTATTTTGAATGGAAATGAGGAAGGAACACAGGTACTTTTAAAAAGAAAATGTTTTCGTTTAGGAATGTGGCTGCAAGGATGATGAGTTGGTGTTTCCTGCAGTCATCATCTCTGAACTTGTAGCCAATTACAGGGTGTTCCAAACAGCTACCCTGTTCAGCAGGCCACTGGGCTGGCAGGGACTACTGGGCCACAACCAAAAGGGTTGGGGCCTCTTTCCACTGCTGTCTTAGGGCCTCTCTTACTCTGGCTCTGCAAACTAGGCCAAGTACAAACTTTCCTGCACTTGACTCTCAGTGGTAGTGATGTTAGAAGTCACAGGCTTTTCAGGGAGGCTAGCGTGGGTGTACTCATACTCAGGAATAAATATCAACCCGTAGCAGTGTAATAATATTAATATCCAGCCCTGTATGCAGAAATGCATGTTTTTTATTACACAGAAAAAATAGAATCCCACCACAAATTCAATAATACACAAATATCTGATTCACAGGTTTGAGTCTGTGTGCTTTCAGAGGCTCCTACCACTAATCCAATTACCCCTCAGTTTGTCTATTTGGGGGTTCACACTTCTCTGGGTGCCTCCCCCTCATGTTTCAGAGTCTGAGGTTAAGTCTATAAGTGCAGTTCACTTCCCCCTGTTACCCAGTACCACAATTACTTCAGCAAGCTTACTTAGAGACTCTCTGGCTATGCCAGGGTCAATTAGGTTGTCACTTCCTCGAACAGCTGGTTCTGCAGGGTTGACAATTCCTTCCCTTGCTCACAAGCAGGATTTCTTGGCACACAGAAAACTCCAGTAATTAATCCTTTAGATTGGAGTCCAGGTGATGGTGGTTCGTCCCTGGAGAGTTGGCTGTCAGTGCAACACCAAACCTTGGCTGCATAGTAGGTCCTGAGTAGTCTGTGGAGAACCCCTTCTCTGTAGAAGAGACAACAGCAACAATCAACATTGGATCTTGGACTCCCATCTTTATACCCATTTTGCAGACAAAGGATGTGTATTTTAGGACTACTTCCTTGGAATTGGTATAGGTCAGTTTCCCTTTCATGTGTCCCGACCAGGCCATCTTCCAGACCTGACTTTTGTCTACCATGCTTCCTTGCTCAGAAGGACAGTTTTCAGATGAAGTACTGACCGCAAAAGTACAAAGAGGTGTGAGCAGGCTGCAACCAGCTATTTACAACCCTCCTCAGAGAGATCAGAAAGAGAGACAAGAATCTGCACCCTCTCAAAGAACAACTTCTTCTAACAACAGAGACTGCAGGCCTCACGCTGCGCCCACTGCCATCTACATATTGACAGCTGCAGTCAGAGTCTGTACAGCCCAATAAATCAGCAAGGGCCCAGACAGTTCTAAAGAAGGCAGTCTCTTCATTCTCCACCATAGCGTCTGATGAGCTCCCCTCCACTACAGGAGATGCCAGCTATATACATATGTTGTCTGAGGAAAGCAACCTCTCTTTCAGCTTGTACTCTGGTCTGGTCTGGGCTGTGGCCTTCCAAAATGGAACTTGCAGGCCTGTACCCCTCATGCATGAAATACTATCATCCCTAGTGCACACACACACATGTACAGCACATGGAATGTTAGCATTCAGGTTCCCAGGTACATCATGAGCAGCAGAACCTTTTAGATGAATGGGCCTGTAGGCATGCATTCATGTCTCACAGGTAAAAAGGCCAGATACTATCATTGATTTAACATGATCTACTGCCACCACTATGGTTCACACATGAAACCCGCTACAGGCACGATAGTCCTCTGTCACTACGAGGGTGCACAGGGTTCAGAAGTAGGCCCAGAACTAATCATTGTCCACGACCAGGCCTATGTCAACTTGTGCACATGTGATTAGTGTGTGGCATGATCAAAAACCAAGGCTCACAGGTGTACATAGTAGAAGCTACCAAGTTAATATGCTGAGACCTCAGTTAAATGAATAGCTGCCAAGTGATTTCATATCAGACACAACAAAAACATTCTAGCCCTGAATTATTAGCCAACAGTCTTTGTTTATTAAGCTCTAAATGTTAGGCCTGGAAATTATGATGACCAAGTGAACCTTCATGTCTCAGGATGGAAAATTCAGTTATTTGAAAAGTCACTATGCTTGAACGAAGAAGGGTAAACTGCTAAGCTGTCTCTTACAAATAATACATTACAACATGCAAAGAGATTTTGACAGACCGGGTGATGATAGTACAAGCAAGCTCACACTACTGGGAAGCAACTTGTACTGTTTTTCAGCTTTAAAAGCTGCTGAAGGTCCTATTTGCCTTTGTGTGGGGCAATGATACAAATGTCCCACCTTTCCTCACAACTACCTGATAGTGCTCCAATCATATTTCCTTGTTCTTCAGATGGTGGGCCCACAGTAATGAAATCTGCATCAAACGATCCTTGAACTTCTGTCATAACCCACAGACAATGCTGAATCCTTGGATTTCTACCCAGACGAAAGCCTTGCTTCAAGATCAGCATTGCCAAAGAGACAAAGCTTGCTTGGCAGGAGCTGAAACTCCTCAGAAAGTGCAGTTCTTTCAACCAGAATCAGATTTTAGGATGTTTATCCTGATGTCAGCCCTATTTTATCTTGATGGAGATTCCTGAGACACATTTAATGCCTTTGAAGATTGTCCTTCATGTCGTTACACATGTAATCAAGGGTCTTCAAACTTATCACAAAATTACAATGTGGCTCATATATATATTCACTGATTTCTGCTGACAAACCACTTCTCATTCAAGTACTGCAACATCATCTACTAAGCAATCATTCCAACATACTACTATACCTGTTGACCAGAATCAAGACCATTTTGAAATGTGTTTGACGGGTAACTACAGGATTTGCAGGAATGTAGGAAGGAGAAAACAAGTGTGCAACTCCATCCCTATCCGGATTGATCAAGCCCCATCAATTTTCCAATTGAGAAAAGAGCTGTGGGCTCAATTAATTAAGCAACAACATGTTACAGTATAACCAAGTCTCTGCCACGCCCACCTAAAGTCATATCCCGCTTATTGTCCCAGATTCTTACTCATCCTCTCTCAGAACTCATCCTACCACCATTCCCACACATCCTATTTTGCAGCCTTACACTTTCTCTGATTGTGTTCCCTATTCACCTCTCTTCTACTCCAATGCAACTCTCTCCCCTGCATCCACATTTTTGTACTTGATTAGCCCCAGATATCCCCTAGGTAGAGATCACCCAGCCCTCACAATTTATCACTCTTAAAGCCTTATTGTAAATCATTCACTTGGATAGCTGTCCCTTATATTAGTAACTAGATTTACACAATTTAAATGTGACTCATAAAATTGTGTCAAAGTTAGACTTCTCTTTATTCACTCAAACGTGGTTTATTTCTTTTAAACTGCTCATACCAAATCTTCAATCAAATTTGCACCCTTACATTTTATGTCATGTACACATTTTAAGCTAGTAATGGCCATTTATAACCAATTTGGACTGTCAATAGACACTGAAATCCAAACACTGTACTATTAGGATTTTTAATTTCTAGTTTGATTATTATTTGGGGTGGGTGATTGCCACCTCAAAGAATAATATCACTCCATGTCAGGGTGAACCTTCAAAGTCACTAAATTAACCTGAGCTCAACCCCTTGGTAACTATGGAACAGACCAGACATGCTTAAATTAGGGCAAGTGTCAAGTATTTATGCAGTACAAAAGATAGTACTGATAAAGTCAGAACATCAAGCAATACAAATCCAAAAATGAATTAAAAAAATAAAGTGAACGTTTATACTTAAAAATGGCAACAAACAACAATCCAGTTAGGAGAGGTTAATATTTGAAGTTTTAAGTAAAAATAGCACCAATAAGGGCACATGGCCGACTGTTAGACCTGGCATCCTTGGCGTGGGTTTCCCCTGTATTTTTGCCTTTGTCACCCGTATTTTTACTGTGTGGTGGACTTTTGGTCTAGATGATTTGGGCACTTTGCCACTGCTGTTCTGTGCCAAAGTACAAGTGTTCCCTATGTAAATTGTTGTCATGGATTCGTGTTTCCATACTTGGCTTATTTGGTTTACTCTTTAATTCCCTGGTACAGTGCACTGTGTGTGCCCAGGGTCTGTAAACCAAATGCTGCTTGTGGGCTTGCTACACTGATGTGCCACCCACACAAACAGCCTTGTGAAAGGGGTTCAGGCTTGCCGTTGCAGTGTCTGTGTGCATTCTAGTACTTCCATGTCGACCTGGCAAGTGCACCCACTTGCGAGGCCCTAACCTTCCCTTTTCTTACATGCGAGTCACCCCTATGGTAGGCCCATGGTACCCCTATGAGTAGGGTGAAGAGAATGTGAAAGGGAGGACATGCCCTGATGTGTGTGGCATGTCCTGATAGTGAAATACTGCTAATTATTTTTTTCACTATTGAAAAGCTATCTGTCCCATAGGATAGAATGGGGAGTTTACTTATAACATCTTATAAGTATAACTGCCCATGGGAACAAGATGGGAAATTGGAGTTTAGGATGCCTGAACTCAGAATATAAAGGTGCATCTTTTAGTGAGGATGATTTTCACATTCTGGGTTTGAAAATACCACTTTTAGAAAGTAGGTATTTCTTTGCTTAGCCAACCAGTGAGCCACTGCTAGGTTTGTGTATTGGCTGTCTTTCTTGGAGTGACAGGGGCTCGGGATGTGCATTCTGTTCAGACAACCACTTGGGAGGCTGAGGTGTGTCCTGCCTTTCCAGGGTGAGTCCGGGCTGGGCTAAATAGACCTGGGCTGCATTCAGAGTAGGGGGAGTAGATTTCTTTCACACCTGAATGGGCCTGGTCTGCCTTGGCCAATGTTGTCTCCACCTCCAGCCACGAAGCTGGACCAAAGAGCACAGAACTGGTTTTGTTGAGCAGAGACACTCTCTGCCTCCAGAGAACAAAGGATTTTGTACTATAAAAAGTGGGGCCCAGACCCCTAAACATTAGATCACTTTTGGAATTCAAGAGGAACCTTTACCAAGGAGAAAAGCTGGAAGAAGCTGGAGCAGAAGTACTGCCCCTTTGTGTGCTGTCTGGGGTTGGCCTGCAGCAGCTGTTTCTGCCAAGGAGAGAAACTGTGTGTGTATACTGCTTGACAAAGTATCTCCAAGGGCTTGAGGTAGAGCTTGCCCCCTGTTCAAGAAGTCCCAGGAACAGCAAAGAATTCACCATCCTTCTGGGCACCATGTCTGGAACCGCTGGTTTCCGTCGCCACAGAAGAAAAGAGTAGCCAACTCTGTCACTGGGTCAGTCGCTGGTTCTGTGTCCTGGAGGCACAGCAGAAAGCACCGCCGCAGTTTGCACCGCGTCCTTGGACTCACGGTGCTGCTGGGTGACCGTCACTGAGCCGTTGCTTGCACCGCATCCTGTGGGCACCACCTCACTTTATTCTGCCCGGACGTCACTGACAGTGTCGCTGCCCTACCCGAACATCGACCTGCTCCGTCGCCTACACCATGACCTGCCAGCCCCGCATCGACCACCGTCTTACTTTGCATCGTAAGCTTTGGCCTCACCTATGTCTTTGGAGAATGTCACTGAGTCACTGCATGCACCGCGCTTTGAGGGCACCACACGCTGCACCACTTCCACTTCACATTGCAAACGCAACGGTTGCCCCGACCGGCCCACACCAACATGTCGGCCGCAACAAGAAATGTACTGTCTATGAGTCTGTCGACGCTTTAGCTTCCCGTACTGATGTGGTCAGCTAGAACTGTTAGACTCTGCCATTTTCAGCATCTCAGTAGTCCTGGACGGAGCTACTGGCATGGAAGAACTGTGTTTTTCAGCTATTCTTGCAAATTGAAGGTTATCATGCAAAGTAGCTATTTTTACAGTATTATATGTTGGATTTTTGTCGTATTTGGTCTTGTTGGTTGAGATAAAGATTTGCTTATTTTTCTTAACTGGTGTGGTGTCCATTTGTGGTGTTTTCACGGTGTAACTGTATGAATGCTCAAATGCTTTACATACTGCCTCTGAGATAAGCCTGTCTGCTTGCACCAAGCTACCAAGGGGGTGAGCAGGGGTTATTTTAGAAGTGTATCCCCCTTACCCTGACTAGGAAGAAGGGTCCCTACTTGGACAAAGGTGCAAACCATTGCCAACTAAAGACCCCCATTTCAAACACTGACCATGACCTAGACATGATCTGAGGCAAACTGCGATGGAGCCCTAGTTGGACACTGAGCGTATTGGTCCCGGTGAAAGCCGCATTGTAAACAAATTCCAAAATATCCCCTTTCCCACTTCTTAAAGAGACTTTTTGTACTTTCTGAGAAGCAAAATCCTCCCATGGCCATCTGCTGATGAAATTCTAGCCACCTTTGTGGCACTGAAGGCTGGATACCCGAAGCAGGTTGGTCTCTCTGGAGCTCTTGAGATTTCTTGCTGAAAGATTTCTAAGCCCCAACGCAGCACAGGACTTACTTTTTTTTTTAAGTTACTGAGGGCATTGAGTTGGACAAAACTGAAATTCAATCCAGCGACATGGAACTGTTGGCCAGATACTTTTTCCTGTTTATCTCGCAGGAGCTCTGGAGGAATAGTTTTTGAAAATGTACTAACTTTATTCTGGTGCCAAAACAACCACAAATTGTCTACATGTCCCACTTTTAAATACCATACACCCTCTCTTGTGATCTACAAGTCCTACATACGCATTATGTTAGAAATCGGGATACTGGTTGACCAATATGTCAGCTCTGGTCAAGCAGCAACCACAATCCTAATCATGGTATGGAAAATGTAAATCCCAAATTACCCTGTGATCATCCCCTGGTAGCTTAACACAGAGCAGTCAGGTTTTAACTTAAAGGCAATGTGTAAAGCATTTTTGCAACACTTCATACAATAAAACTGTAAAAACACCACCTAAAAAGATCCCACACCAGGGTCCTGTGTTCAAGATGAAGTTGCTGGTCCAGTTCATCTTCCCCAGGCAAGAGGGCTGCAGGTCAGCACAGCAGGGCAGAAGTTCCATTAGAGCAGCAGTCCAGGAGAATGTCAGTCATTGTAGCAGCACAGCAGTCCTTCTTCCTGGCAGAGTATCCACAGGCCCAGAAGTGTACTGAAGAGTTGGCGTCTGAAGTTCTTCATTTATACACAGTTGTGCCGTTGAAGTTGGGGTTAGCGTCTAGAGGTATGCATTTGAAGTGCACAGATGCCTTGTCTTACCTTTCCTGGCTCCAGGCTAACTACAGGGGGATTGCAGCTCTTTCTGTGGCGACAAGACACAGCATATTCAAGGGTAATTGGGGCTTTGCCCAGCTACTCCCTTCCACCTGTCTAGGAGGAATACACAAATCCCAACTGCCAACTACACCCAGTCATGTGACTAGAGGCAGGCAGCAGGCACAAATTGGCTATGGCAAGAAAATACCAACTTTCTAAAAGTGGTATTTTCAGAATTGTAACTTAAATCTGACTTCACCATAAATTGGTATTATAAATTAGGATTCCATAGACACCAAACATGAACCAGTTACCTTTTCCCATTTGGAAATTATAAAATGTAATAAGGTAATTCCAATGTTATCCTATGGGAGAGGCAGGCCTTGCAATAGTGAAAAACACATTTAAGAGTGTTTCACTACCCGAATATGTAACATTTAAAAGTACATGTCCAACTTTTTAAATAAACTGCACCCTGCAATTGGAGATATCCAGGGCCTACACAAGGGGTAACTTATATGTATTAAAAAGGAAGGTCTATGCCTGAAAAAGGGTTTATTTTACATGGTTGAAATGGCAGTGTAAACTGCATACACAGGCTCTGCAATGGTAGGCCTGAGATATGTTTAAAGGGCTACTTAAGTGGGTGGCACAATCTTTACTGCAGGCCCACTAGTAGCATTTAATTTACATGCCCTGGGCACATGTAGTGAACTTTACTAGGGACCTATAAGTAAATTAAATATGCCAATTTGGTATAAGCCAGTTTTGCCATGTTTTAGGCAAAGGACACAAACACTTACCACTGGTTAGCAGTGGTAAAATATGCAGGGTCCTAGGGCCAGCAAAAATTAAGTTAGCAAAAACAGAAGGTCTGAAGGCAGTAAAGTTAGGGGGAACCACACCAAGGATGCCAGGTCTAACACATAACATACCAATATTTAAAAGAGAGGCTTTTAACAGTCAAAAAGGGTTATTTTAACAGGTTGCACTACAGATTTTACACTGGAGCAGTCAGGCTATAATGATAGGCCTGGCAACATGATACACTGTGGCATTTAATTTCCAGACCCTGCATGCACTAGCCAATTTCTCCATGTTTTAGGGTCAGAGCACATACACTGGGTACTGGTCAGCAGCAGATAGGGTGCAGAGTCTAAAAAACAGCAATAAAATGGGGTCCCACAAAGGGAGAAAACACTGGGGTAACCATGTGTAAAAGGCAGATATGCTACAGTGCACATATATGCTAATGTAACTGTTTAGCAAGAATGTATTTGCACATGGTAATGTTTTCCACATATGGTGAACATCATTCCCTACACTACCACCAGTACTGGGATGTTCCCTATGAATCCCCACCTAGGATGAGGGTTTTCTGCTGCCCATGACAGTAATAAATCTCTGATCTAACAAGTGACAAAAGTGTCTTGGAAATTTTTGTGACTACCCACAAACCACTTTCATGTTTTTCCTAATCATTGACCCAGCAAATAATAATTAACAGGGCAATTAAGCATGCAGTGAGCTTCATGCAAGTGATATGTCCAGGGATCCTCAGTTTTTTACAGCATATTGTTTCTAAATTTCAGCTCCTGTCAGTGGAGTTTGTTTATATGTACAAATATTAGCAGAAGTTATGGATAATCTAATTGTGTCTATAGAAGTCTAATCTATCATTGTTATATTTACTTGATTAAGATGTACATCGTCATGAAAACAGGGTGAACTTGTGTGTTGTAATCAATAACGTTTCCATAAGGTCAAAGACATTTAGCGTAGATTAATTGCTTTCATATCGTTGGTTTTGCCATGGTGTACTTTTCAATGCTCTACATTTTTTACCCACCCTTGCTCAGGAAAAATGTTTCAAATCTAGAGGGCACAGGTACTTGCGTAATTTGCTGCAGCATACTTACACAATTGATGGCAAAATTAGGAGATTAGGGGGAATTAACCCAGGAGCGTAACTAAGCATTTAACTCTATTTTCTTAGCGCAAAAATGCCCCCTCTAGGGCAAAATGGACTGGAGGATGCTTTTTGCAATAAGGAAATAATGCTAAATGCAACAATACCAGCCAGTAGCTGCTCATGCTTGCTAAATTTATTATTCTGTTGCTCCTGCGGTAGGATTTGTGTGTAAAATTACGGACGTAATCGCATTATTTTTTTTATAAAAATTAATAGAGTAACATGAAATTTCAAAACTGTCTCTAATTACTCCGGTGTAAATAAAATTTTACCCAGGCCTAATGAAATCCAGAAAATCAGGAAAAACTGAGGTTAATGAAAAGATTATGTTTCATATTGTTGTGCTACAGTAAAATTTAGGCTACTCGAGATAAGCAAAGTAGACCTGTTTAGGAAGATTGGGTTGGCACTCAGATCAGAGGTTTCAAAGTTTGTGTCTCATATAGGCCACGTAACATCTCTATATGTGTTCAACGATTTGTTCACACAAGAAAGTGTGTCGCTTGTAGTACGGTTTATGAACTTTTCATTAACAGCAAGGGGTCTATTATAATGTTGGGCAGATCGCCACCGCCCATATGGCGGTGGCGATCCGCCCCCCATTATACACCACCCGCCACCCATTTCCCCCAGTCATATTACTATGGTGGGGGGGACCCCGGCGATGGAAAGATCGTCTGCCGGATTAACGCCGGTCGACCAGTCGACCGGGCGTAAAAGGGGCTGGATATGATGGCGGTGTGTGGATGACACCGCCCTCCATATTAGCATACAGGCAGGTTTGTACCTTTCCATGGTGGCATTGCCGTCATGGGAAGGCATGCGGTGCATGGCTGTGGGGGCCCGTTGCGAGCCCCCAGGGTGTTGGGGGTACACATGGGGGTACCTATGGTACCCCCCTGCATTTGCATGCACAACGTGGCGGGTACCGCGCGGTGCCTGCCACATTGTGAATGCAAATGCACAAGGTGCATCCATGGCATTGTGGCGGGCAGTGCTGTGAGCACCGCCCGCCACAATGTTGTGGATGGGGCATGCCACTGCCACCGTGGTGGTGGCATCCTAACTGCCGGTGCGGGACCGCCGCACCACTGGCGGGCAGTCCCAGCACCGCTAGCCTGGCGAGCGGACTTTCATCCGCTCAACATCCTAATAGGCCCCAAGTGTTCAAAGCTGTGTTATTTTACCGAAACAGAGCTTTTTTGCGATTAATAGGTAAAACCTACTTCCTTTGAAAACTTTATCTAAGAAATTATTTACAGCTACAAAGTCCCTTTAAATTAACAGAAGCTCAAGTTCTACCCTTTGACTTCACACCAAGTACCTTTCCTCCCTTACTGTATTCTCACATGCCCAAACAAACGAAGCCCTCTCCATTCGCAAGGTGCAATTGCACTTTTGCAATTTTTTTGAATTGTAGCAGCTCAGATTCCAGAATTACTAACACCATCAATGCTTATGGCTATCTCTGCTGTAAACCATCCGCTGTTTCTAGACTTCTTTTTCAGAACTTGATATAGTAGGCGTAAGAAGAAGAAGATCAACATATGAAGAACATTTTACTGTAGTGCTACCATTTGAGACAAGTGGGTGTTGTTACAAAGGGTTATCTGATGAGAACGGTCAATTTAGGACAACATTACATAAGCAAGGATGTATTAGAGAGACTAGGAGCATATAACTGAAGCAGACACACATAGCACATGCTAAGGTTATATTTAAACATTTTTTTTTTTAAACTGATAGCTTTAAACACATTATAGTGCCAGGAAGGTATTCAAGATGCAGCCTGTAACAGGATTAGTGGTCAAAACAGTGATTTAAGTTTGACAGTGTCTTGTAGCTAATCCATTGCAATAACTCAAGGAATTTAAAAAAAAGATGTATCTCTGATCTGTTGTTTTATTGTAATAATAGTTTCTTTAGAAGTTGGGTGTAAAAGAGGGCAAGATGTTTCCTTTAAAAGACAACGAGCAATGTCAGCTATTAGGTTGTAGGTTGTGTGGTCTACTGGTTCTTTCTAAAAAGAGATCAGTTATGATCAGTGGATTACTGCCAGACCATTCCAGGAAAGGCAGAAAGTCCTTTTTGTGAATGATAAATATTTGTAGTGCTTATTTTTTGGTGGTGTAACACTTCCCCTTTGAATTGAGGAGCAATGTTTTCAGTTTTTCACAATTCTGATTTGCGATTCGGGTATTTTACGTCTTTCTGTTCCATCAGCGTATCTGTTTCCCTTGGATCTTGACCAGAAGTGTGGGGTTTGAAAAAGAGCCTAACAATCGAGGGACTTCTCTCTCATAGAACATTTACCTAGAACCATCATGAACCCCCACCTCAGCAACTTGAGTGAGAGATAGTTGATACTGGAAAGAGTGCCTGTGAAATAAGAGGTTGAGAGTCACTTAAAGTTTGGGGGCCAGATGTCATCTCTGAACCTCTGAACAGGAGATGCATATTCCCTGGATAAAGAGGGATTTAATCCAAGCTAATGGGTACACCTAGGCAGCATGTACAACAAAAAGTGTTTCTACTAGGGGGTGGCAATATTGGTTAAGAATGGTCTCACTGTGTCCAAATGGAAGCTGGTGGATGAACATAGTCGTTGGGTGATCGTAGAACGTAAGGGGGCAGGTTTTGGGCTTACTGTATGCTCCATTCATGCTTCTAATTTAAATGAGACAGCAGTTTGGGAAGAGTTGATGGTAGAACTAGCCACATGGATGGTGCCTCTGATAGTCTGTGGGGACTTCAATATTCATTGGGAAGTCGGCATGAGTGGGAGGAATGCAAATGCAACTAATTACGTGGGGTGAAAACAACTGGTTTATAGAGCGATAAGTCAGTTCAAGAAAAGCCATGGGCTTGTAGACATCTGGGAAAGAAAGAATGCTCTGGACCCGAGTAACACATATCTTTTGTATCCCCATCAAAAGCATGCCCGCCTGGATTATTTTCTCCTCTCCACAACCCTGGTTGGGAAATCTGAGATTAAAAGTTTGCAAAGATTTTTTCAGGTCACAGTCTTTTAGTCCTGGAACTCATGGGATTGGTTAAGGATAAATGCCCAGGAAAACGGACGTTCAATTGAAAGTTGCTCTTAAACTCAAAATATGTTGATCACATGAAGAAATAGATAGTAAAAGTTATGGATAGGTACAGTGTATCGAGGAGGGCTGCATGGAACTCTATTAAGGCAGCTGTGGGAGGTGAGACAATTCATTTTGCAGCTTATACTCAGAGGCAGTGGTTCAGGGAAATCTGGGAACTAGACAAGAGGCTGGCAAGCCTGGAGATACAGCATATGGGTCTGATGCAGGCAGGTCTGGATGAGTGTGAGATTCAGAAGGGCAATGCGATAAAGAAGGCCATATCAATAGTCTTTACTTGAGAACACTGGCAGAGAAATTTCAGACCCACACATCTGAGGCATAAGAATATAGTGAGTGAATCAGTCAATTATTGGCCCTTTGTATCAGGCCGCGGGAGGCGGATAGAACGATTGAGGAGATACAGAGAAGGGATGGGAGCGTGGCCTCACGGGAAACATCCTTTACAACAAAGGCTTAAGAACGACAAACCTTTACAATGAAGTTTGAATTCTGACTGAGGCATTACAGCTCTGGTTGTTACAACGAAGAAAGCATTACGATGAAAATCTGTTTAAACAAAATTTTAAAATGCAAAAGAATTGCCCACTAAGACAGGCAGCTTACCAAGCGTGCACATTTTAGGGCTAAGGGTGTGCTTCTCGTCATTTCAACAGAAATGAAAGGCAGAGGTGCCGAATGCACAGTTGACCAATAAACAACAAAATGCCAATACTGATGAACAATTTTCCTTTTTTAAGTAACACATTGAAGTCAAACAATGTGACCACAAGACCTTTTGTCTCTGTTTGAATCAATCAAAATGTATTTATCCACATAGTCATTTGTATGGATTATTGAAAGTCAAAAACATACCAAAATATTTCAAAACACCACATGTCACCATATATCTCACACCACCATCCACACCTTTTTCAACTCCCTGCTTAGGTTTATCTCAGTTCTACAATCTTACCACACTCATTCCAGCAGCCTCACACCCATACTTACTACAACATACAGGCACTCTTCAAATAGCATCAATAATTTGGAACAAAAAGACCCAAAGGTAAATTAATTTCAACAACACAAGGCAAAATTGAAAACAATTTGCACAATTGTAAACACTCAATTGGTAACAAACAGGTCGAGGCATTTTGAACACCCAAACACAGTATGCGGGGGTTCTCCTCAGGACCGACAAGCTCAATTTCATAAATAGATCAGCCGATCTATGTTTCTGCTGGCAACAGAATTCTTTATTTTTATGGTAATCGTGGACAGCTTTCCTGTGTATCTCGCTCTGTTCATACCAGGACGGGACGTTTTCCTTTAAAAAGCATTCCAGGCTGAGCGCACTAAGGGCCTTATGTAGGTAGCCTAACATTTACCACTTCATAAATACCGAATTTTACCGATTCGGTATTTATGAAGTGGTAAATGCTATATAGGTAATTAGTTGGTAAAAATTACCGATTCGGTATTGGTCGGTAATTAAGAATCGTTAAATACCGATTCGGTAATGGGGGGAGCACAATCAAGGGTGGCAGGGTGTCACAGTGACACCCTGTTGCACCCCTGATTCCTGCATATGTGCACATGTGGCACACATACATGCCCTAAGGGCATGTATGTCTGCCACATTGCATACTTCTAAGGGCCAAATAATGTTTTTTCTAAGACATTCGTCATTTACCACCAACTTTTAGTTGGTGGTAAATAACGAATCCACACTACACCCACACACTCCCCCTACATCTCATTTCAGGATTCGGTATTTACCGAATCGGTAAAATTACCGATTCGGTAATTTTACCGATTCGGTAAATTACCGAATCCTGAAATGTCCCCCCTACATACCAAAAGCCTGAATACCGGTCGGTAACGTGATTTTTACCGAAAATCGGCCGTTACCGACCGGTATTGGGCTTCCTACATATGGCCCTAAAGGTGGTGATGGGCCGTTGCTACTTTTCTTCATTTTAGCCTTTCTTTTGGTTATGAGTCTCTCATCGCTACGTGCTCCGTGGTGTATCGAGGTTGCGGGGCACCGCGGGCATTCGCTTCCCGCAGAGTTGAGTCAAACCCTGGTGTGGGTCTTAGGACTCAGAGCTGGGCAGGGGTGATTTTAGGGCAACGGGTGTGCGTCCGATAAAGTAGTCAAAAGGCAGGACTCCAAAAGAGCGATTAACTTTCCCCTACTCAAGCGGCAATGGAACAGAAACGGAACAAAGACAGCAAAATAGAGAGACCACATGATCATCCTGAATACTTAAAAATAATTAAAAATAACACTTACTTTTCTGAAATATTTACATGCAGTGCTGCTGTCAGTTACAGAAAGAGTGACGCAGAAAGTGATGCTTTCGGCAATACGTGACACTTTGCCTGAAAATAAATAACATAAAGGAAGGACTATGGCAGGAACATTCAGTCCGCGTTTCACAAAAACATAGGTAGTATTTATTTTAGCATTAGGCATTTAAATGTAAGCGTGGTAAAATATGAGGGCTATTGCGGGTAGTGGTAATGGCATTTCGATGATTACCATGAAAAAGAGTTGTGTTGTAAGGGCATTGCTGTTGTAATGCAGGCATTCTAAAAGCCTTCGTTGTAAAGGCTTTTGTTATTACATCATACATCCGGCCTCTATGTCAGAAGACATCATGAAGGTATTTGAGGAGTACTATTGGAAATTGTATACCAAAGATAAATTATCCTTCTGAAGGGCAGATAAAGGAATTTTTGGAACATGTTAATAATGTTTTAGATTCAGGGGAAGATGAGGCACTAGAACCTGTTCTAACTATGGACGACGTGGGTAACACCTTAGGTGCTTTAGCCCCAGGGAACATGGCAGGCCCGGATCAGATTTCCTTAGTATTCTATAAAACATTTTTTTCAGAGCTGGCCAAGGATCTATGGGAACTGCTCTGTGGTGTCCAATCAGATGGGGTTTCCATCGGTTTCCTGGGGGGGAAACAATATTGTAGTTTTGAAAAAAGGGAAACCCCCGATAAGTCCAGGGTCTTACAGACCAATATCCCTGATTAACTTGGATGCAAAGATGTACTCAAAGATATTAACCACTCATATGAGGAGGATCATAGACCGGTTAGTGTCACCATGGCAGCACAGGTTTATCCCAGGCTGGGGGACAGCAGACAATGCCAGGCGGGTCATTGCCTGGTACGATATTGCTTCTATGACAGGAAGCCCGTTGGCCATGATCCTTCTCAAAGCTAAGAAGGCATTGGATCGAGTGACCTGGGAGTAACTCTGGAGGGTTCCTGTGTCTAAGGGTTTAGAGCCAGGCATAATGAAGGCTGTAGAGGCATTGTATTACCACCCCATGTTCAAATTCAAATTATGGGCATGGAATTAGAGAGTATCCAGATCTTGTGGCGTACACAGCAGGGTTCTCTTTTTCTCCCATTTTGTTTGCATTATTTATTGATCCCTTAATAAGGCGGTTGGTAAATGATGATAAGATTCAGCCGGTAAGGGTGAATGGCTTTGAAACCAAAGTATTAGCATACATGGATGATATAGCGGTGCTAACGCCAGACCCTCAGACAGCTCTCCCAGCATTAGAAAGAGTGACAAAGGAATTCGGATTACTCTCAGAATACCATCTTAATAAAGGGAAAACGCAGTTGGTTTGCACCAGTAATAAAGATCTGCTAGACAACCAGAGGGTCGATCAAGCCTTATATTTGGGAATAAAAATTACGGCAAGAGTAGATGATATTTAGAAAGTGAATCTTGAGCTGTTAATGGGAAAGGTTAATCAAGATTGAATACGGATGGATTGTTGGCATGTTACCCTAGTTGGAAGGTGTAAAGTTCTGAAGACAATGATTTTATCAAAAGTTTTGTATTTATTCAGAACTATACCCTTAGACTTAGAAGGAAAATAGTTTAAAAAGCTGGAAGGTTTATGTACACATTTTATATGGCAACACTGTAGAGCTTGATAAGCATGGAAGTATATGGTCCTTCCAAGGGGCCATGGGGATGGGCAGTGCCCAACATCAGGCAATACTGTTGGGCTGCACTTCTACAGCAAATGGGAGTTTTATATACACACAAAGGTCACAATCAGATGTCTGGATCACTAACACAAGATCCCCCTAGTATTGATGAGCTCGTTTTAAGTGCTGGCGCTGCAGGGTGCTTTTTAAAACATATTGAGGTAGTTGGAGCTGCAATGAAGATCTGGAGTGGTGTCAGAAGAATGATTGCAGTTGTTAAATACAATTTGTATACTCCATTTTGGCACTCCCCTCTATTTCAAGGAGTTTTTCGTGATGGGATACGTAAGAGGTGGGAAAAGGCAGGGATTATGTGGTTTGATGATCTCTATCATCAGAACCAGTTATGTTCTTTTACGGCCCTGTTACAGGACTTTGGATTAGAAAGGGGCTCTTTTTTTTTTATTTCTACAGATTTCGGATTTTCTGGAAAACTTTCCAATTGGTCAGCTCTCACCTCTCATAAAATTCCCCTCTTGGACATGATGCTTGATCAGGGTACAAAGATCGGGCAGTTTTGCTTGCTACTAAACAGTTTGGAGGTGGATGATTTGGATTATCAAGATCCTAAGTGGGACAACAAATTGGGGACTACAGGTCTGGATATCCAGACTTCAATAGAGACGGGGATGAAAGTCTTGTTCCCTGCAAGACTGAAATCTCAGCACTATAAAACTATTTAAAAATTTTATTATACACCTGCCAAGTTTTTTGCTGGGGTAGAAGGGTGGACGATAAGTGTCTACGGTGTGGGGATTAAGTCATATGTTTTAAGACTGTGAAAAGCTAGTCCCATTAATAGAGGATATTGAGAACTGTTGGGGCAAGAGTTTTAGTTTAGGAGTGAAATACACATAAGCCAGTAATTGATGCTTGGTGGGGTTGATTCTTCTCTCACGGGGAACAGGGGGCAGCTTTGTTTTATGTTTATCTCTATTGCGGTGGAGCGTCTCCTGATAGTGACTGCTTGGAGAAGACTGTGAACCACCTATGGTACAACAATGGTTTTTCAAAATGACAAACATGTAAAATATGGAGAAAGCATTATACAATTGTAAGGGGAGAATTGCTAGAAAGTGGGGGTGCAGATCTGGTCCCCCATGACAACTTGGATTAAAGAGCGATTTGGGTATAGCAGTTGGATGGCTCCAGGAATAGTGAATATGGGCTAGGCAGGTACGTTACCTGGTGAAGGGGGATAAGCTATATTTTGATTACATTTCTTATTTTATTATTTTTAGGGGGCCATAGATATGCATATCAATTTGCCAGCTTTAATTATGTAGCTATTAAGTATTTGCACTGATAGTAGATTCAGAATTGGGTATTGTATCATTTAAAGAGTAAATTAAGCTATGTTCAATAAAAATAAAAAAATAAAAAAGGAAAGTGTGCCTGACACAAAACCTTTAAAATGTTGTTCTTCTTGAATTTGATTTAGATTAGAGACCTTGAAGCAAAAAGCAAGATGGAGCTGTGAGGGGTGGGTGGGGAGGAAATGCAACAAGTCAGAACAAAAAGAAAGTACGAAGGGTGGGATGGATGGAGTGGTGGCTGAATGGAGACATAGATGGATGGGTGGGTGGATGAGAGATGGCTGGATGAATTTGTAGATAAAGTGGTCGATGGGGGGATGAAGGAATAGAAGGGAGGATGAATGGTGGTTCGGTGGAATGATGGGGAGAAAGATGAGATGACGGAAAGAATGATGAAAGAAGGATCATGAGTGGATGAGAGAAGTTAGACTGGATGGATGGAGGAGTGAGTGAAAAGCATATGGTGCATCAGACCCCAAATGTCATACGCAATGTGACTACCATAATTTACATTTTAGCCATATACTACCCAGATCAAGTTGTTTGATTCTGACTGAAGTCACTTATGACCATCTATTTCCTCAATTTCCTCCTATCCATCTCCTACCAAGCCAATATAACCCAAACGGTACAAAATGTGTATAATACCTTTATCCTGAATTCTCCCCCAAGTTTCAAGCTGAATGGCATTAAATACCTCACCAAAGCATTTAAATTGGACTTGCCACAACATATAGAGTTCCAAATTCATGTTGCTAACAAACATGAACTCGAGCATATTTCGAGACACTATGAAACCCCAGTTCCTCCAAGTTCCAACCAGAATTGTGGTTGACCCTTCCAAAGTTTAAACCGTAGAACTTTGGATGATCAAAGTTCTTTTCTGTGCATGACTGCAGTATCTTTGATATGTTTATTAGCAAGCAATCTTGCCAAGAGCATGATTAAGACAGGGAGAGGATGTTGCGTAACAGCCAGAGCTGCCGACTTTGGAATTAGGGAGCCAGGTTTGAGTCTCTGCGTTGCTGAACATCCTATGATTCTGGGCAAATCTTTTAATCTCCCTATGTCTCACAAAAATAAATTAATATGTAGTGTAACTGGTGCTCATGTAAAGGGTCCAATACCTTTGGGTCAACTTGTGCTAAATATGAAACTGAACAAAATTATTAAAATGCCAGTCAGCTGAAACGAAAAAGCCAATAGTCCTGGCATCGATTGAGAAGCTTTTGACTTGTCTTGTGTATGGGTTTTGTAAATGTCTTTTGTTGGGAGTGCTGTCGGACCCTTGCTAATATATTAATAAACATAAATTGCCATGTTAGTCTTAGCACCTAAGGGAAATACTTGTATGCAGATGTACTTCTTATGAAAGAGCATAATGCTGTCACTCACAGTTAAGTTAGCCAATAGCTGGAGTGGGCTGACCCATTGGCCCATGCTGTATGCTGTAGTTGATGGAAGCAAAATGTGAATGACAAAACAAAAGACCAATACATGAAAAGATCTGATTGAAAGCGCTAGAAATATTCTATATGTATCATCTCAGTAAAATCAAAAGATATTGGTTAATGCCAGATCTAAGAAAGCAACTACTGGCAAAAAGGACAGAGCATGTCACTACAATGTAAGTCTAGCCATGGAACTACAACAATAGTTAACATAAAAGAAACACTTGGAGAAACAAAGTATTAGGTGAAGAGGTTAGGAGACATATTATTAAGTGAAAATGATGCAATTCTGTGATGAATGCCCTTTTCCTAGTACAATACTAATACTGCATGATTTTTGTACTCCAAGTTCTGTCTCTTTGTACATTTCAGGAACGGAATACTGGAGCATTTTGTGTAAATACTATCGAATGTGAAATTAATTAGAAATATAAATATTTGTGGAGAAGAAGAACACATAATTACTTGCAGCATAAAAATATTTCTATGTGTAGGAACATTCTGTCCCATAAAATATTTTTACAGCCCTAAGTGTTTTCATTAAAGAAGAAATTATCACAGTACTTTATAATGACAAACACAATAAAATGCCTCTGATAAGTGAAAAGATGTCTAAAGCACTTGGCAATACAGGCCATTGCTAACTAGGGCTATTAGTGAGAAAGGAACATGTCGGATTCAGCCAGAGGAACAGAAGAGCAGGAAATCGTTAACATCTCAAGGCTAGAGAGGCGCTTCATTCAGAAAAGCCAGCAATGGCAGAATCTTTGTAGTCTAGTCGGACACAGCCCTCCGTTTCCAGAGGATGCAAGTAATTATTAGGGTTTTGGAAGGCGTACAATGACTTCCAATTAAAAAGCAATTTGCTCGCACAAATAAAGTTTTGCAAGTGTGAAAATAATACTACTTTAAATAACCGTTAAAGCCAATAGGTCTTGCCCACTCAAGAGCTGTTAGTTTGCCAATATGTTTTAGCAATGTTGCACACAAGAGTTGCTGCTGTTCAGCATGGGTAAAAGTTATTAGGGTAAAGGAGATTGACTTGGAGTGGAGTGTCATAAAGTGGAGCAGAGTGGAGGGTTGTGAGTGGCAGAGTTGTGTGAAGTGGAGTACAGTAGAGTTGAGTGGCACGCAGAGCAGAGGAGTGAAGTGGAGTGTCATGGAGTAGCATAGAGTGTTGTGTTGTGGGGAGTAGAGTGGAAGGGCATACAGTTGAGCGGTGTAGAGTGGAGTACAGGGTCAGAGTTGAGTAGAGTGTTGCAGAGTGTAGTGGTGTAGAGTGTTATGGAGTCGTGCAGAGCAGAGTAGAGTGGCATAGTGGAGTAGAGTGTTGTAGAGTTGAGTGGCGTAGAGCAGAGTATATTGTCATAGAGTGGAGTGGAGTGGCGTGGAGTAGATTGGAGTAGTGTGTCAATGAATAGAGTGGAGTGACGTGGCATGGAGTGACAGAGGGAGTTACATAGTGGAGAGGTGTGGCTCACTGGTTGGAGGCGGCAGACCCGTAAGCAGAGAATCGGCCAGGGACCAGGGTTCAATTCCCGACGCGGCAGGGTCGTGGACCAGGGTCAAAACGGACTCGATAATTCTCGCCTCGGTACCTACTCTAACCAGGAACACATTCGGCAACTCTGGGCATTAAGCTTGCCTCATCTCTACAACGGCCTCCCACAGACGCCGGGGATGACTGGTTTCACCTTGGAGATACCCAGAAAGGGACCATCTCACAGGGATAGCCAGGACGGGTTCCCCAGCGGTCTGTAGCGCCGGGACACTTCCGAGTAGCTGTGCGCTGAATAAATTAAAATAACATACCATAACATAACATACAGCATCGTAGAGTGGAATAGTGTCATAGAATGGCACAGAGTTGAGTTGAGTGGGGTAGAATAGAGTGGAATAGAGTGTCAGTGAAGCAGAGTTTAATGGAATTGAACATCATAGAGTGGAGTGTCATGGAGTGGGGTGTTGTAGAGTGGAGTAGAGTGGCCTAGAATGAAGCGGCATAAAGTACATTGGTTTTGAGTAAAATGTTGCACTGTCATAGAGTGCAGAGACGTAGAGTTGCATAGAGTGCAGTGGCATGGGGTAGAGCTGTGCAGAGTAGACTGCAGTGGCATAGAGTGCAATGGCGTAGAGTGGAGTGGCATAGAGTGGAGTATAGAAGCGTAGAGTGAAGAGGTGCAGAGTGGAGTTGTGCAGGTTAGAGGGCAGAGATGTAGAGTAGAGTGGCTTAGAGTGCAGTGGCGTAGAGTGCAGTGGGATAGTGTGCAGCCGTGCCGAGTAGAATGAAGGGTCGTAGAGTGGTGCAGAGTAGATAGGTGCAGAGAAGAGTGATGCAGAGTACAGTGGTGCGGGAGTAGAATAGAGTGGCATAGAGGGCAATGATGTAGAGTACAATAGTGTAGAGTGGCGTAGCGTGCAGTGGCATAGATTGCAGTGGCACAAAGTAGAATGTTGTAGAGTATAGTGGCATAAAGTGCAGTGGTGAGAAGTAGTTGGCATAAGTGCAATGGCGTAGGTTGCTTTGGTTTTAAGTAAAGTGGTGCAGAGTACACTGGCATAGAGTGCAGTGGTTTAGAGTACAGTGGCATAGCTTATACCACAGAGGCATAGAGTGGTGCAGGATAGAGTGCATTGGAGTAGAGTGGAGTAGAGCGGTGTAGAGTGCAGTGGCAAAGAGTGGATTGTTTCAGAGTAGAGCAGAGTGGTGCAGGGTGGAGTTTAGTGGTGCAGGGTAGAGTGCAGTTTCATAGAGTAGAGTAGTGTAGAGTAGAGTGCTGCAGCGTTGATTCGGTGGCCAAGTGCACTGGCATAGAGTTCAGTGGCATAGAGTAGATTGTTTCAGAGTAGGGTAAAGTGGACTGGTATAGAATAGTGGCATAGGGTGCATTGGCATAGAGTACAAAGCTGCAGAGTGGAATGGCATAGAGTGGAGTGGTGCAGAGCGGAGTGACCTAGACTGAAGTGGTGTAGAGTGCAGTGGCAAAGAGTGCAGTGGTGCAGAGTACAGTAGAGAGGTGTAGAGTGCATTGGAATATACTGCAGTAGAGTGGCATAGAGTGGTGCAAAGTAGAGTGACATAATACAATGGTTTAGAGTGGCATAGAGTGCAGTGGTGAAGAGTGCAGTGGTTTAGAGTAGAGTATAGTGGTGTACTGTGCAGTAGTGCAGAGTAGATTGGCATAGAATGCAGTGGCATAGAGTGTACTGATTTTGAGTAAAATGGTATAGAGAGAATTGGTGTAGAGCGCAGTGGTATAGAATAGTGTGCTGTAGGGTGCATCTGCATCGAGTGGAGTAGATCAGAGTGGAAAAGAGTGGTGTAGATTGCAGTGGCATAGAGTACATTGTTTAGAGTAGAGTGAAGTGGCATAGAGTGCAGAGGTGCAAAAGAGAGTTGAGTGGCTTAGAGTGGATTGGCATAGAGTACAGTGGTGTAGAGTGGTGTGAGGCAGAGTAGAGTGGCCTAGAGTTCAGTGGCAGCGAGAGAGCAGTGTTGTAGAGTAGAATGATGTTGAGTGAAGTGGCATTAAGTGGAGTGATGAAGAGTAGAGTGGATTGGTGCACGGTAGAGTGAAGTGGTATAGAGTGGAGTGATGCAGAGTAGAGTAGCATAGAGTGAATTGGAAAAGAGTTGAGTGGTGTAGTGGTGTAGAGTGCAGGAGCATAGAGTGCAGTAGAGTGGTGTAAACTGCAGTGGAATAGAGTTCAGTCATGCAGACTAGAGTGTCAGAGTACAGTGTCATAGAGTGCAGTGTTGTAGAGTGCAGATACGTTGAGCGCAATGGTTTAGAGTGATGAAGCATGCAGTGGCATAGGGTAAAATGTTAGTATAGTGACATAAAGTGCAGTGGTACAAAGTCGGTGGCATAGGTATGTAGTGTAGTCCCAAAGGTACCCTGTCATGCAGGACCTACGATGTTTACAGATAACATATACTGTGGGTCTGGTGTCAGGCTAACTCCATACACCCCCGCCGCATATATTTGCCTATGGTTTGCATTAGCTAGCTCGCAGTGCCACTAGACTCTCCTGCTATCAGAGAGATTCGTTTTTGGCAACCTCAGAACACAGTAACCTCAGACTCGTGTAAACAATATATTACTTTTCACCCAGTCACTCGTGCTTGCTTGTTTTGCTCTCGGAGAGATACACTGAAGAAGCAGTCGGCGTTTTCACAATAAGAGTTTATTGTACCTTTGTTCTTCTCATGTTAGATATATGCGCCGCTATAACTGTAATACAGAAGCAGAGAAATAGAACTAGCAGTACAGTGAATAAAAAGAAATAGTATTGTTCTACCATTGTGTAATAGTCATGAACAGATACATGAATATAGAATGCATTTATAAAATAAAATGCGTACTCCTAAGATGCCTGACTAGATGTATCTAAGTGTACCTAGTATGTGAGTAGGTGCTATAGAGCCAAAGCCCAAGAGCCTAAGAGCCAAGAATCCCACTAGGCTTTTAGTCGAACTCCATTACCTGAATAGTAAAATTGTGGGACTTTGTCTTGGACTTGAGCCGGACACCCCGCAAGGGATTGTCATACCACTGTCAGCTGGAGTGATGGCATGCCAGAGCTGCAGCGTCTCTGGTCAGTGTGTCGGCCTCGAAGTCTCTGGTTCCTCCTGCCTTCTAATAGCAAGCGTTGCTGTATTTATAAAGTCTATGTATGTGTGTTACCCATTGTTCAGTATGAGGATGATGTTGGAGATTAAAACTTGTGCGTCGATGGGAGAGGTGAAGTGTACCTCCTGGAGAGTGTACTCATCAATTATTCATATGCGCTAAGGATGATGTCATAGCAATATCGATTGGGAAAATCCCACCCTCTGCATGGAACTAGGTGAAAGGTTTAGTCCATAAAAGGCTACAGTCCTTATAAGGTGGTATGTCATGCAAGGCATTCTGTCCTTATTTGGAGTTATGTCCTAACCATATCTCGTTCATATGAATTAATGGGCGCTGATGTAGGAAAAGTGTATGATGTTCCCTGGACCTATAGTACGCTACCGATATGAAATATAACACCCACTCCACCTTATACTTAGTAATAATACACGTTTATTGAAACACACAGGTATAACAGTGTCAGTGCATATAATTATCAAGCAGTCATTTAAAATGTTTCTAAAAATGTTAAAAGTCACTTAAAACAGTTTAAAAACTAGGAAAAATGTTCTCTGTAATGTTTGCAAAATTATGTAAAATTCCACAAATCACAGTTCTAAACGAGTTCAATCACACAAGTTGAACTACTGTAAGCGTTTTAGAAGGCCATGCTTCGGAAAGTGTCAATTTGCAAAAGTTATTTTGAAAATAGAACAGGAAGGAAAAAGTTCCATAGTTGTTTCCAGCACATGGTGAGCCAGATTCAGATTAGAAGTCCTGGCTGGGAGACACAACATTATCGCTGCCTGCTACAGCAGGGGACAAACATTGAAGTGCCTCACATAGCACGTCAACTGTGCATAGATGTAACTCCTCCTTTACAGTAGCTGGTGTGTACGCTTTCATTACCGGATTCGAAACCTCGGTGTCAATGATGGAGCTGAAATTGAATTCAGTCGTGAAAGCCACCTGCGGCTCCTGAAGGAAGACATGCGTCAAGATGGGAATACGCCGGGGACAAAGTCGAGCATGGGACCACAAGGGCTTCAGCCTGGAGTCTAAGTCCACTGGCGTCTCCGTCAGAGGGGCAGACAGATGTCCAACTCACATTTGCTTCCGCAAAACAGGCATCGGAAGACAGGTACGATGCAGTCCTCAAAGACTGGTCTGAAGGATAAGAACCAAGAAGCACTTAGTTCCCTTAGGCGAGGTGCACCGAGATGCTGTATTATGCGCTCACGGTAATGTCTTTCCAGAGCTTTCGCAATCTCGCTGGCGGATGTTCCATCCATTGCGCAGCAGGTAGACGATAATCAGAATTCCAGCTACAGCGAGCAGGATCAGAGGTAGACCCCCGAAAATGCTTCCAAAAACGGAGTGTATGAAGTTAGGGATAACTCTGAGGATAGTCTGGAATGTGCTAAGGAATCTGGACCCTATGGTCTTAAATAGGTGAATAATGCCACTCATATCAGACATGTTAAAGATACGACCCACCATTTCTACGAAATGTAGGGGGCAATTAGTTCAAATTAGCGCCTTTATCTCATTCGAGGTCCTTTCAAACTGAAGTTCAAAGGTTTCTCGAGCGGAGGTCAGCGGCACGGTTTGCTGTAAAAGCATGGCTTTCATTCTGCTCAAAGTATCAAACTGTATCAATGAAATATTCAGTGAAGGCCATACTAGCGCCTCCCTGGCTGTATTTGTTGGAGGGAACAATATTTGCATACAGCAAGTAACCCTGGCGTTCGCTGTGACCAGATATGCAATGCCTGGAAGCATGCCACAACAACCTTGATCGTTCAGCATCAAGTAACTCCCATTTGAAAGTAACTTGAACACTGGAGTTATCACGGCAGCTGGTGTTCCTTTCATGTGGCAAGACAGATTCGAAACTGAACCATTACAGGCTCCGTGCAAAACAATATCTTGGCACATGAGAGAACTGCTTAAAGCATTCTTGCAGTTGGTACCACTAAGAAATACTTCTTGAACCCCACTCCGGCATCGGAACTTATATGGTAAATCCCAGGATTTCTTAATGAATTCTTTACCCAGCCTTTCATATGTGCCCGCCTGCCTCTGTTCAAGACAATAGTGAAACTGGAATGTAGTGACCGGGAGAGTGATTTGGCCATGGATAAGCCACTTAGTTGATAGAAATTCAGCTACTGTAAATGGAAGCCCGTCCAGTTTTACAATTTGCAGCATTGTATATTTAGCTCCCATTTGTGCCATCTCAATCTGTGTATCAGTTAGATTGTATTCTGAAAACAGAGACGTACTGTTTATAAAACGCCAAGGCACAAGGCCTGCACGCAAGGATTGTAGCGTTCAGCTCAATAACATAATAGAATGTAACTGACATTGACCATGTTGTAATATGCCTAAATCCTGTTCCAGTATGTCAATAGCAGAAGATACAATGTTGCCCAATTAATATACTCTGGAGGTCAAAGTTGTTAACCCATTATCCACCACAGCAAAAGCTTTTTCTAAGTTAATAGGGTCTATTTCCCGTATTCCCGTGTGGCTTCTTGTTGGGAAATCTTCCAGATTTCATTATAGGCAGCATAAATACCTGCATATAGGAAACATTTTTGACGTTGTTTCCTAGGTCCTAGTAAAAAGTCCCTAAGATCCATATCTTGTGTGAGTAAAGTTAATTGTTGTTTCACTTCTGCAAGTGTTGAGGTCTCTAGCCAAAGTAGGCACAACTTCCCAACACTATACGATGTCACTACCCCTGAATTTTCTCTCTGTACAAAACGTGGGTCTGGCCTATGCATATTGAGTCCCTCGGTGATGTGCAGGAACCTTTTATGACATGTGTTTGTATCTAAGGGCCAAACCACCCACTCCTTCCAGTTGGGATCTGTTCTATTGTACTTCAGTATGCCATCAAGTGTTGCCCCTTCCCTTTCAGAAGAAATCTTCCCACCATTGTGTTGCGTTGGAAACTTTGGAGTGTTCAGTTCCTTCATCTTGGCTATTCCTAGAGACAATGTTGGTTGCACAGTGTCATTTAAAAAGATTACCTGCTGTGGAATGAGGCAAGCTCTAACTAGTGCCTCTGTACCCTGGACTTGCCAGTCCTTTGAACCCTAAATCAAGTCAATTTCGTCTTGCCATAGGTCGAAACCCTGTTCAGACAATTGGGCTATAAAGGAAGCAGAGTAAATCTGTTTAGTGTTTGTTAGCATACGTTTCAGTGCTGATTCTGGTGCAATTTTATAATGAAATGAGACAGGATCTGTGATGTTAAACCCTGTAAAGTATGCACATTTTTGTGCAAATGTTTGTGAGCTACTCTTCGGTGGTGTTGGGCAATGTTCCCACTGTTGGCACTCAAATACATTCCTAGTTGAAATGAACTTGTGTAGGAAGTGATGGCCATAATTTTGATAGCAGTACAATGTATCATAATCTGATGAACCACCTAACCTTTCATTGTTAGAAAATGAAGCAGTTTTCTCTAAATCAGATAACATGTTATTAACTGTTTCAGTGTCTTAATCATCAGAATATGTACTGGCGGTAATGTAATCACTTAATGAGATTTTAAATACATGATTAATCTTTAAAAGTTCGGTCGGTCCGAATATGTTGAAATCAACCTTGTCCCAAACTATACCATCCGGTATAGGAACAGCTGTGATGTTCACTGATGACAAGTCTCTCTGTTCACAATGTGACGATGTGTGTGGCTTCAGGATGACGTTGACCTTTTGGGCTGTGGAATCTTGTTGAAGATAATGTCCATTAATAAGCATACTAAAAGTCAATACTAAGCCTAGCCATTTGAAGGAAGAGAAGAAAGTTCCTTGCTTGTAACTTGAATGGTGTTTTGGCTGGCGTAGTTTCCGGTTCGCTTGGATCCAGTGAAAACGTATCAAAGTTCATGAAATAGCCAGAAGCTGTTCAATCAATTGTTGGAATTGCATTGGGATTAGTTGAATTGTTATTTTCCTCTCGATGAGGCAAGTTGATGTAGATGTCTGTATTTGGTCAAATTGCAACTTGTGAATTATTTTGAGTTTGAATATTTGCTTCAAGTGGAATAAGCTCCATAGCCTTGTTGCTTAGTCCTTCATTCCTTACAGGTGGCTCTTCAAATGTGATGAGTCTCTCTGTTTGAACTTCTTGGATTGTAGCTAGAGGAGGACGTCTGCTACATCGGAGTCCACTAGGCCTACTGTTCAGTATTGGCCACATAGTGCGGTTTGATTAAGTCAATTGAGACAAATCTTTTCTCCTTTTTTCCAGCAAGAGCCGGGAGTAGCACTGTTCTTGTTCCGTGCACTGCAAGTACTGGTACAGGTTTTCTTTAGGAAGGTTCAAATTCCTTTTTATCTGCAATTTTCTCTCTGACCAGATCCCCGAGTTTTGGGATCCAGACAGGTCTTGCCGTGACTACCTTGACTTCCTTAGTGGCGGTCCGCTTTAGATGGACATTGCTTTGTTTTGTCCTGGATTCTTGCAGATCCTGTAAAATAGCCTAACGATCATGGATGTCAAATGTTTTTTTTTTATCTGCCACTGCACCTTCACAATCAAGATCAGGTACCCACATTCGTGTCCCAAAGAGGACCTCATATGGAGTGACTCTCCCTAGTGTGCTTCTTGGCTGGTTATTTAATGCCCGCGGAACCCCATACAGTTTTGTGACCCAACTACCGCCCTTGCCTAATACCCTTGCTGTTAAAGATTGCTTTAAGTCCCGTTTTTTTCTCTCCACAACCGAATTTCCCTCAGGATGATATGGAGATGAGAACCGCAATTCAACGCCCATTCCTTCCATGGCCTCTTTGTAAGCCTGAGAGCTAAACGCAAGCCCGCGGTCAGAGTGTAACGTGCTAACTGCGTATGTACCGATAAAGACTCACAAATCTTTTATAACAGTTTGAGCGTCAGCAGAACGCTGAGGCCAAACCCATAGGAATCTCGAGCAGGAATCCACTGCAACCATGATGTACTTGTAAGCCCCATCCATTTGTAAGGGGCCGCAGTGGTCCAAGTACACACATGCGAGAGGTTTGTCTGACTTCAGTAATGGCGTCTGTGCTGGGCGTGAAATGGTGGAGCCTTTCATCTGCTGGCAGATGTCGCATTTCAAGACATAGTCTTTAGTTTGCTTAGATAACCCTGGCCACCAATAGCGCTTTTTCAGTAAAGAAATGGTCGCTGTAACGCCTGTGTGCGCAGAGCCCAAACCCTTGTGTGCAGCTATTATTAAACCTTGCCTATGATCCATATTTGGTATTACTCTGTCCCAGTGCTTAATTTGTAAAATATTAAGTCCAGGTGCTCACATTTTTGTAGGATGCCACACCCACTTTACCGCCTCCACCCACATCCTCGATGGGCTCTACCCTCTTACTCTATTTGTCGCAGACACATTAATATTACTGGGGTAGCACAGCAATCGGGATTGTACTACAGGTCATTTACAAAAAAACAAACGTGGGCAACAAATGAGGGGTGAACTTTCCAGGGATGTACCTCAACCATTAAACAACATACTTCGCTTTGCACCACAGTACTAGCGTGTGTTAAAATTAAATCATTACATACTTTGCATTTTGGTTTTAGTTAGAGGCCTGCTGCTGCGCAAGTCAGGGTGACACACGCTGCTTGCTTCCTGAGTTGACTCGACTGACTAGCGCTGCTGCTGTTGTGCAATACTCTTGAGCGGGAGAAAAGTGAGGACATTGGTCTGATCTGCATTGGTCCAACTCCTCAAGAGGAAAGATGATTCAACCCCAAGGAGGAGCGGACGGCGCTGCGTGCTCCTATTCCCTACCAGAGGAGCTGCTAATGTCCCGTGGGTAGGGTGGCACCAAAGAGGCGGATTCCAGTTTTGTGTTAATCCCTGGAAATACATTTTAAAATCTGGGTGACCTGAGACTCTTGCCTCGCTCTGGCAAGCTACCTTCGTCAACCCCAAGCCTATCTTTGGCTTACCTATGCCAAGGCTAGTCAGGCAGTTATTGCTTTACTTTTTTGCTTAAAAGTTGACAATACTTGCATCTTCTGCGCTAACTGGCCATGTGTTGCTATTTGGCAAGCAAGACCTGCGGCATACATAGGGTTTATAAGAGATGAAAAATATCTCTAAGCTTTCTTAACTCGAATAGCTAAGCGCCCATCCCAAAACTACCCCAAAATGATTGTCACATAATAATTGTTATTTTATTTTTGCCTTTATCTATTCTAGCCCACACACCTGTTGAAGCAAATTTATTTAACACATCAGAAAAATTCTTTCTGATAAATGCTAACCAATTGGTTACAAAGCCGAATCCTTTTGTGCCAAAATAAATCTGTGTGGAAAAACAAATCTAAACACTGTAATAAAAATCAAATTGCAATAACACCCAAATAATTTGTAATGATCAACAAAAAAGACATGACAAAAAATGAATAAATTATGAGCAAAACACAGATTTGTAGCAAGAATGCATCATTTAGTGGCAAAAAAGACACTTTGCTCCCTGACTCACTCGGTTTTGTGACTAATATATTTTGGCTTGTATCCGAAACGAAAAGCCTTTTGACATAAAAAAAAACATGCGACCTGAAAATCAGACTTTGGAAAAGATTTCAGGCAAATTATTACGGCGAATTGACAATTTGCGGAGGCTGGGCCCTATTTACAAATCATTTCCCCTCGAATAATAATTGGACAACATCGATTTATACTTTTTGTGAGGCACCAAATCCTTCGCCATGAACTGCCTACTAGATCATGTCTAAATTAGGCCTGCGTGGCCAAGGTACTTACAAACTCATACTGACTAACGCTATGCACAGTGATTCTGCTGACCACCTATTCAGCTGGGCTGGATGGGAGTAGAAAGAGTCCAGCGTGACATGGAACCCGAATGCCTCTGTATGTTACAAGGGTCAGCACAGTGCACCAGGACAGATGGAGCTTTATAATTTGTAAACTACTGTTAATGTGTGACCTTCCTGTATCTGAGGCGTACTTGGAGGGCTGGAAGGTGCTGTATAATGTGTTCCGTGCATGTAAAGCTCTGTGCGGTCTCATGGTAGATGCTAACAGTGTAACATGATTGAAAAGCGCTGTGCGGTATGAGGGAAGAAAGTACTGTGTAATGTGTACCATGTTAAAAGCAGTGTGAGATACGAGTACAGAAAGTCTACTGTATGTAAATTATGGTGTTGTCTGTGGTTAAGACGGTGCTACAGAATGTGTAAACTGTGCTTAGAGCGCTACGAAGACTGATAAGTTATACTGTTAATCAGCCAAACAATTTGGATTTACAGTGCGCCCATCCAGCACCTTAAAGTCGTTACGTGGAGTCTGACGGAAGTGGAAAGGTCGGTCCCTTCCTCCCTACCCGCCATCAGACGAGTGTTACTCAGACGTAAATACAGCCCCTGGACTATCATGAACCCTCCACTCACCTTCTCTTAAGGCGGATTCGGGTCTCCTCAAGTCCTTATTTCGTAGTCGGTGGTGAAAAGAATAGAAGAGCCAGCACAGTGAGAATAGACAGCAGGGTGTCTGGCCGCCTGTTTATAGGAGCCGCTTGGCAGAAGAGCAGGGCCCCTGACCACAGTCAGCCACAGACCAGCTCTGGAGCAATGCTGCACGTGTGTGAATGCCGAAAAATGGACCAAAACTGCAATCTGAATGTGGGGACTAATATCAATATCTTTTAGGGAAACTTAGTTTATAAAATTAAAAAAATCTTTGTATATGAAGGATGCGGAAATAACACTAAAAGGTTACATTGGCATTCTGGCGAACTAATGTTTTTTACATATACCCAATGCAGCATACGGTCTCTGTGTTTGCTAATTTGACGTGCAGAGGAGATAGGTCCACAATAAACTCTTGCCTAGGCTATTGGCGTTGCAAACACATGGGTATTACTTGAGTAGCCCGGCAATCGGGATTGTAAGGCAATTCATTTACATGAATACAATAACGCGCAGCAAACAAAAGGTGCCCCTTTCCTTGCACGCTGCTTCATACTACAGTACTAGCGCATGTTAAAATGAAATGAGTACTTACTTTCCCTTTTGGTTTTAATTAGAGGCCTGCTGCTTGCTCGAGTCATCGCGACACACGCTGCTTGCTTCCTGAGTTGACTCGACTGACTAGCCTTGCTGCAGCTGCGCAGTAAGCTCTGGCGAGCGAAAAGTGGAGACATTGGTCTGATTTGCATTGGTCCAACTCCGAGAGAAAAGATGATTCAATGCTAAGAAGGTACGGAAGGGGCCGGGCTAATAATTCATTTTTCAATTGCTGGGGCCTCACACAGGCAGTTTAAGGCTTGAGGCTGCGGCTCCAAATGTAAATATTTTAGGCACAAATCCATATTGTGTGTAGACCCGGCCCTATGAAATAAGTGCCGGTGCTCAGCACCGGGAAGCACCGGCACAAATTAAGCACTGCTCTGTCCCCCACTCCAGAAATGTGAGCATATGGAATGTTTTGTGCATCTAACTTGTAGGAGTATTTGAGTGGAAATTTTTTAGGTACTGCTGTGCTGCCTTTGCATGATGCAATAACTGCTACCATTATTTCTCCGTCTATTCTCGTTTGTGAACGAGTCAGCGCAGACATGGAAGCTGAGCGAACAGCCCCCTTTGCGGCTTCATCAGCCAATGAATTCCCTTCAACGTGAACGCCATCACGTTGATGACTCAGTGTATGGATCACGTGAGTCCTTGGTAGTTCTGTTTTCAAATCCGCTTCCTGTTCCCATAGAAGTTTATGTTTAGTTGTGCCACCTTTTGCATCTTTAAACCTGTTCTGTTCCCAATGTAGTAAGTACTCATTGTACGACTGTACACAGTAAAAAGAATCACACATGATAAGTGTTGGGAATTCATGATCTGTATTTTCCAGTGCAAGTATTAGTGCTTTTGATTCTGCCAACTGAGCCGTGCAGTCTCCTAGAGATTGCATCTTTGTGCAACTAGGATGGAACTTGCCATCATGCATGCGACCTTTAACGATTGCACACGCTAAAAAATATTGCTGCTTACTCCCTATGGATATTTGGATATTTGGAGGGGTATTTATAGAGCGCGGCGTTCGCTCCAGAAGGAGCATCATGGCGCTGAAAACCCTTGAAACCAGGTCACAGAGAGAAAGGGGGAAGACTAGATGGATGCTTTGGTCCAGTCGTCGGAGAGATTAAAAATCCAAGTTTTGAGAAATTTCCTAAAGGGTTTCTCAAGTGTCTGAAGTCTGAGGTGTCTCGGCATGCTGTTCCAGGCTCTAATAGCCAGGGTGCTAAGGGTTTTTCCGCCTTTGGATTTCAGGTTGAACTTGGTGGAGATCATGAAGTTTTCATGAGAAGATCGGAGGGAACGGCTCGGATTGTAATGTGGAAAGCGCTTGGTAAGATAAGAGGGACCTGTTTTGTTAAAGGCTCGGAAGGCAAAGATGAGAATCTTAAAGAGTATTCTCTTGTGCAAGGGGAGCCAATGTAAGGTCTTCAGGGCTGAGGAGATTGAGGATTTGCGTGGAAGTTTAAGGACAAGGCGGGCAGCAGTGTGTAGAACGCTTTGAAGTTTAGAGAGAGTAGACTTCTTCGTCCCTGCCAGAAGGCTGTTGCAGTAGTCTACACGTGAGAGTATGAGGGCTACAGTTACTGTCTTTCTAGAATCGAGAGGGAGAAAATCAAAGAATTTTCTCAGGGATTTGATTATGCCGAAGCATTTTCCTGCTACGGACGTGACATGGTGATCGAAAGAAAGGTCAGAGAAAAAAAAGGACTCCGAGGTTCCGGGCAGAGGTGACGGTCTGGGGGGGAGCAACAGAGTTATCAGGCCACCACAGGGCAGGACAGAAAGAAGCATTCTTTCCAATGGGGAGGATCTCAGTTTTGTTTGAGTTGCAACGAAGGTGGTTAGTGTCCATCCATTGGAATACTGCGGTTAGGCAGTGTTTCAGATTGAGCTCTGCCTTGTTGGAATTGTCGTCAAGGGGGATGATCAACTGAGTATCATCGGCTTATGAAGTGACAGTTATGCCGAATGATTCAATCAGGGTGAGCAGAGGGATAAGATAGATGTTAAAGAGGAGGGGGCTTAAGATGGACCCTTGGGGGACTCCGGAGGACACCTTTTTCTCATTGGATTGAAAGGAACCCAGGGTGACAGTTTGGGACCTATCGCTGAGAAAAGATCTAATCCATGATAGGGCTGAGTTGGTAATGCCGATGTCCTTAAGTCTATTGATCAAGATGGAGTGGGATATGGTATCGAAAGCTGCCGTAAGGTCAAGAAGGATTAGAATGGCCTTCTTCCTTTGGTCTTGCAATGTTTTAATGGTGTCGGTCAGTTCGATTAGGGCAGTTTCGGTAGAATGTTTAGACCGGAACCCGGATTGCTGGGGATGGAGTATGTTGTGGGATTCCAGAAAGGTTTTAAGTTCTTTGTGGACTAGCTGTTCAGTTATTTTGCCCAGGGCGGGGAGGAGGGTGATAGGGCGGAGGTTGGTCAAGTCCGTTGAGGATTTTTTGTTTTTTTTATCAGTGGCTTGACCACGCCTTTTTTCCATGGGAGGGGAACAGAACCAGAACTGAGAGACAGGTTGATGATGTCATTGACGATAGGGTTGATCTCATCAATGATGAGATGAAGAATCTTAGGGGGGCAGGGGTCAGAGGGGGAACCAGATTTGCAGGAGAGGATCGCTTCTCTGGTCTGGGCCAGAGTCACCGGAGTGAAGTTTTTGAAACTGTTAACAGTCAGGCAAGGTTGGTCGGGGTCGAGGGATTTGTGAGTTGAAGGGGGAGGGGGGAAGTTTTTTTGAATGGAGGTGATTTTATCGTCAAAGTAATCAGAAATTTTGTCACATAGCTCTTGGGATGGGGGGATTTCGGGTTGGAGAGCTTTGGGGTGGGTGAAAGTCTTCACAATTGAAAATAAGGTTTTTTGCTTTTGGCTGGCTTCTTTAATGGCATTTAATTAGTATGTTCTCTTGGCCGATTTGATGGTAGAGAGATAGCTTTTCCTCTGGAGAATATAGGTGTTTCGGTCATCATTATCGTAGGATCTACGCCATTTACGTTCCGCTTTCCTGCAGAGTAGATGAGCGGAGGCTATTTCAGCAGTGTACCAGGGAGCTTTGATTTTGGTTTTCTTCAATATTCTATCCTGATGATTGGATGGGCATCGTTTAGCGATTTCTTGTGAGAGCCAATTGTGAAGGCGGTCTGCATCTCTGTTGATGTTACCGGATAGGGAGGGGGCGTTGGTTAGGGAAAAGGGATTGAGAGTGAGATTTTTCTGGACAGTTTTCCAGTTTGTAGAGTGAGCAAGGTGAGGAATGCGTTTATTGCTGGTAGGAGGGTAGCAGCTAGGGATGTGGAAGGGGATCAGGTCATGATCCGTCCATATCTGGGGTAGGGGGGGCAGGGTGGTGATGGAAGGGAAATTGGAGCAAACACCGTCCAACGTGTGGCCAAGAGAGTGAGTAGGCAACGTGACACTTTGTTGTAGGTTAAAGATTTCAAGTGTCTGAAAAAAGTTGCTGGTTTGAGAGTCGGCGAAGGTCTCAAGGTGTAGATTAAAGTCTCCTAGCAGGGTAAAGTGTGGGTAACGGAGTAGGAAGTGTCCTAGAGCGTCATTCAGGGAGTCGAGAAATTTAGCAGCGTTGCCGGGTGGGCGGTAGATCAGGCCACCGGAGAGGGAAAGGGATTGGCTGAGTTTGATGGAAAAGCCTAATCCCTCTGCGTCAATGAGAGGGTCGAGGCAGAAGGTGTGACAGTTAAAGGTGTTCTTCAGTATAATTGCAACACCTCCTCCTCTACCTTTCTGTCTGTCCTGTCTGTGGAAGGAGTAACCCTGTGGAAGGGCTACGGCTATGTCGGGGTTGCTGTCTTCAGTGAGCCAGGTTTCAGTGATCATGAGGCAGTCGAGGTCATAGTCAATGATGAGATCATGAATGTCTTGACTATGTTTACACATCGACCGAGCATTTATCAGGCCACCTGTGAAGAAGGGGCGTTGGTGTTTGGGGGGGGTTGACTGGTCGTGGTCGAGAGTGAGTGACCAGCGGCATTTGATGCAGCTGGTAGGGCCGACTACTTTTGATATGTCAAACTTGCATGAGCAGCCGGAGCTGTCTCGGAGTCGGAGAAGGTCGTTGGGTGCATACCTGATACTAGGAGGTGTTTGGGCAGGGGTTCCTGCGCCTTGCGCGGTCTTGGCGCGGACGGGCGCAGACGGGCTTGCCTTAGGCGCGCCATCGGCGCGCAAACGGCGCTCCCGCTGCGCTCGTCCGCTGCGCGTCCTATGCATGCACATTTGTAGGGAGAGGAAGGGGGCGTGGCCTCCAAGGGGGCGGAGTCAGCACGCACGCCGCTGGTGATGGCGGCTGCAGGAAAGGAACTGAGAAGGCGCGAACAGCCTTTGAAATCAGCTGAGCGCTAAGGTGAGAGCGAGCGCTGAGTTGTGCTTCGTTTTAAAAGACAAGTAAATAGTGACACCACACAGGAGACAGAGTGCAGTGAAATGTACAGTTTTTTGTTTTTTAAAAACAACAGAGTACCTCCAGCCCCGGCTTCCGCCTCAGGACTGGGTCAAGGTTTACTGGTGACCGCTAAGAGTCAGCGGGTTAAGTAGGGCGAAATAGGGGGCGTGGCCTCCAAGGGGGCGGAGTCAGCGCGCAGGTTGCGTAGATCCGTCAGTATAGATAATATATTCATATTGATCAAGAGGCAAGATTTCATTTGGCAGATGATATTCTTGTTCATATTGCAGGAATGCTTGAGTTTTTAAACTCTGATCAAATCTGTACTCAACATCTGTTCCAGTAAGAGAATTAGCCCATTGTATCTACCTCTGATGTAACGCTTTTGCCTTTGGGATGCTGGCCTTTGTGACAGCTTCTAAAGCTGGTACTGGGGTCATGACAACGATGTGTTTCCCCTAAGCCACTGCTCTTTCTGTAGCCAAGGCAGTCTGAACTGCTGTCAAGATTTTTTCTGTTGAAGTGAAACGCATTTCTGCATTTGTGTACAGGTGTTATTTGTATGCAATTGGTACAGCTTCCCCCTCATTAAAGGTTAAATATGTGTACCCGCATTGACCCGCTATGATTCTGATCACTAAGTGGCATGCGTTTACGCGTGTTTGGAAGCTATCAAGTCTTCCTTGAGTAAGCAAAGAATATTCGTATGTTCTTGTTTCCAGTCCCTGGCTGAAAAGTCAGGTTTTATTAATTCATAGAAAGGTTTTAACCTTTGTGGGTAATCTAAAATGTATGTCCTGCCGAAATTTAGGAATCCCAGTATTGATTGTAGAGTTTTTTAATGATTTTGGAGGTTGGAGCAGCGCACACTTCTCTAAAATGTTAGCTGCCAGACTTTTGCCTTCACTTGACAGATCATATCCCAAAAAGTAGGACATTGAGGTGGGCTATTTTCGACTTTTTAAAGTTGAACTTATAGCCCTCTGCGGCAAATCCCATAATAATGGTGCTTACCCTGGTCAAGTGTCTCATTAAGTCGTCGTCAGTCAGATAAATATCATCCACATAGTACAACGCTTCTTCATCAAAATTTTGAAGTAACTCTGTTACTCTTGCTGAAAATACAACTGGGCTATATTTATACTCTTGTGCTAAACGACAGAATTGTGCTGGGACCCCAACACACTGAAGGCGGTCAGATACCTGCTTTCAGGCGCTATATTTTTGCTGAAAAATCCATTTGAGATATCAAGTGTGGTTTTGTATTTTTTGCGCACAATGTTATTCATTAATAGGTCACTATGTGCATTTGGGGCAGCAAATGTCTTCGTGCATGAGTTTAAATGTCTGTAATCTAAAACTAGATGATATGTGTTGTCAGGTTTGGAGACGGGAAATAAAGGATTGTTCATTGGTGAGGTACAGTTTTCAATGACCCCCTGGTACTCAAGTTGATCTAAGATCTCCCTGACCTGTTTTTTAGCTTTTTGCTTTATTGAGTATTGCCTCTGAGCAGTAGGTGAAACATTTAACGGGATCACATGGTAGGTTGAGTTCTCAGCCCACCCTGCATGATTTTTGTACAGTGCTGGAGCTTGGGCTACTGCCCACTCCTGTGCATAAGCATGTTTTAAGTGAACGGGTACAAAGTCGGAAAAAGCAGGAAAAATTATTTTTTCTTCCCGGGGCACTCTATTACGAATGCAGGTGGCCAATCTTGTTCTGCTAATAGGATGTCATAACCACTGTTCCCAATAGGGTGGGCGCTTGTGCGCCCGTGCACCAATGGTTCCTGGGCGTGCACTGTCTATTTTGAAGCGCACACAATGCGACTCAAAAAACGGTCATTTACTCATTGAGGTAGGCTGAGGAATTGACTGCCGTGAAGAGGAGAACGCATATTTCCTCTTACACGGCAGCCTGTGGAGGTCACAGGTCACAGCCAAAGCTTAGCAGCAAGTGGCTTCGGAGCCTGCTGCATGCCTTTTATTTCTAGAGCGCGCCCGGAGGAAGATTGTGTACATGTTTGAAGGTATTCATGTTAATTGCAGTGCCATTTGAACGCTGCAAATGACATGAATACTTTAAAAAATGCACACAATCTGCCCCCTGCCACGCTCTATTAACAAAATGCATGCAGCAAGTCCAGAAGCAGGGCGTATGCTTTCAGAATCACTAATATATATTAGTGATTCTTAAAGCAGACGCCATGGTTCTAGACTTGCTGCATGCATTTTGTTAATTGAGCGCAGCCTCAAAAATGCACACAATCTGCCTTCAACGGCGCTCTATTAATTAAAGGCATGCAGCAAGTCAAGAAGGACGAGCTCTGCTTTAAGAATCACTAATATATATTATTGATTTTGTAAGCACACGTCCTATACACTACATTGCAACAGAAGGACAGCACCTCTGACATGCTGCTCCGTGTCCATACATTTTTCACGCACCATACTTACAAGCTACTTCCATGATACTGTATATTGGGCATAATAGTTACTAGGGCAGGAGGGGTGAATTTGGTTCCTGTAATGGATTACCACTTCCTGATTGTCCTTGTTAGCTTTGGGCTAAAAAGCCCTTGAAATCAAATCCCCAGAAAAACATACATGTTGCCAAGCACACAAAGCCAAATTTGACGCCACTTTTATACTGGCTTGCAGGATGGGGTGTTGTGTGTGACCTGCTCTTTCTGGGGCAAGTCCCATCCGCTGCAGGAACAGGTAACTTGAATATATTGCCACAGAAGGTTGTTCTTCAAGTTGTGCAGCAGAGACTCGGTGAATCAAACACTACAACAGGGTTGATTTCAAGAAAAGCCTGCAGTAAAAGCAAATACTGGATCGCACACTTCTTTTAAGGCTTTGTGAGCAAAGCTGCATTTTCTACTTTATTTCCTGTTTACATTATCATTTTACTTTGACAGATCTGTTTAAATAGCTATTTTATTTAAGATTCAAAAAAGGGTATTCAGATGTCTTTCTTTTTTTTCTGCATCTCTCAGATTTATGGTTTGTGTTCAGCTTTCCATTAGAGTGTATCTAGGGACAGGCAGAATGTCTTTTTGCCTCACTTTATTTTTTAATAATGAGCCAAATTAGATTTCCAATTTAAACAAAACAAATTTAGCTTGATACTGGTACAGAATTGCTTTGACGTGCAATTGCCAACATGACACAACCAGTGTACGCCAGTCACAAACAAAAAGGTCTGCTCCCAGGGCTGGGCTGGGCATAGAGGGCAATGTGGGTTTGCCCGGGAGGCTGGAAGGGTGGGGACTGGTTTTACAGCAGCGGGAGATGTTTTGTTACTGGGGGCTTGCTTTGCAGCGATGCTGCAATATCAGCCCCCAGTAACTAAAGCAGTGGGGTTGGGGAAGGGTTTTGTTAAGCAGGAGTGCTTGACACTTGCCCACCTCCTGCCTCCAAGGGGTGGGGACCGGCCCGACAAATTTCCCAGCGCTGCTTTGGGTTCCCTGTCTGTCCCTGCCTGCCCCATTAAGTAGGCCTCCTGCGTTCCAGTACCTAACCCAGTTATCTGCACAATCAAGCAGAAATCCCCGTTTAAGAACCCCTGTCGCTGCACTCACACACAAGGTCAGGTTCTTGGTGCACATAGCCTTGGCTGCTGCACACAGAGACCTTACACTGCTGCATACAGTGAAAAAAAATTAGAGGGAACATTGGTCATAACCAGACCTTAGTTTCTTCCAAAAAAAACTTTTTACTTTCCTGGGCTTGTCCCCCTCCAGTTGGTGTGTTACTTTATATAACTTATGTGAGACACTCACCCTGGTATCTGGTGTTTCCACCGTGATGTAATCATTCAACTCTGCGGTCACCAGAAATTCCTTCAGGTTCAGGCGAGCTATTGCTACTTCTGCCACACTGTCTAGCATCGTCAGAGCCCATTCCCCATTCAGAAGTTGTGTCCTCTGATTTTCAGACAAGCAACTTTCTTTTTCTTGAATTGAGGTTTTAGATTTTGTTTATCTTCTTTTTTAGAAGTAAAGTCTTGAGTGCGCTGCTTGTCTCTGGACTGTGTGCGCTCTTCTCTGTGTTCCGACCGTCCTTCTCTTTTGTAGCCTTTCTTCCAACCCTGAAAGGAACGAGAGGAACGTGTATCAGTATCCTGATACCGGTCAGGTTTCTTAATATTATCCCTATTCCTAAGGTTGTACCTCTTTTCAGAGGGCTCCCTTTAGGAAGACCTACCTCGGGATTGAGATCTCCTGTCTTTAAAATTTTCTTTTTTATTATCCCACTTCTTTTTCGAAGAATTTGGTGTTTGTTTAACAGTGTCCGTTTCAGGACTGCCCTGTAGTTGAGGTTTTAAAGCTTTTCCCCCCAAACTATCTCTGCCTAATTCTGCATATGCAGTTTCTATTATTTTTGGTAGTTCATTTTCCTGTTCTAATGGGGTGAACTCCCTTAGGCGTTGGCGGATTGCAACTGATGCTGCTTCCCCTTTAATGTTAGCTGGTATAATGGCTGATACCTGGTCGAAGTTATTTAATAACTTTATCCCTAAGTTTAAGGCAGGTTCTGCTCCATAGTTGTTTTGTATTTGTCTTAATACATTTGGCACTACTGCTAGTGAAGGAATGTGTCCTGGTATATATGGCAGCAAAGACTGTACCCCAAGAGGTGCAGTCCTCTAACTGTGGTGTTATCCCCATGGGCAAACAGATTATTACCATTCTGTGTTTTTCAAATGGTGTTGTATTTGGAAATACTGCTTCTAACTGGGTTATTTTCTGAGCTACCCAGGAAGGAATTTGTTCACGTTTTGTGGGCACCTTGCCCATTACTGCGTGTAATGTTTGTAGAGTAATTTTAGTCCCTGAGCTCTGTGTAGGAGCTGCTGTAGTTATAATTACTGTGGATTGGACTGCAAGTGTCCTCAAGACAACGTTTGTCATGTTTCTGTAGAGTTTTATCAACTCTTTTGTTGAACAAGTAGTTCATCCTGTGGCATTGTGTCAATGTCTGGATGTGGTGCATAGGTCGTTAATATCGGCCATGTTGCTCCTGGAATTCCTAAAGGACCAAGCTTACTCTTGTTCTTATGTGGGGTAGGGCGTCATTAAACCAGAAAATATGTTCCTGGAAAGTACGCGGAATCTCAGTCTCCTCAAACGGAGTGTAGACCTCTGGAATTTCATCACGATTGTAATAATGAAAAGTTTTTGTTGCAGTATTTGCTGCTGGGAATATAACCCATGAGTAGAATACCTGTTTTGAAATCTTCGTGTGCCTCTATCATGAATATCACTACACCTCCTCTGGGTGGTAACCCATGTTTGAGTAGTTTAACTGTTTGTTATACTTTGGGTGCAATATGTATTGCATTTGTATCTTCCTCATTAGTCTCATTAAGTCCCTGGTTTACTGCGTCTAATTCTCCCTCTTCAACCATTGCGTTGTGAACACAGACCAACTGTCTAAGGAAGTCATTTAAAGGATTTATGCAAAGGTTTTATGCACAATTTTGGGGAATTTTTCCTTTCAAGCTTGATTAACCAACGGCCAATACAGAGGATATATCACCTACTCAGCTGTGGTGGGTTTTTTCCCCACTTACTGCAGAAGTCTCTGGGTTTTGTAAGTAGGGTTTCTGAGAATAAGACCAAGCACGACTGAGCTACTCAGATTCTACTATTGAGTAAGTGTGCCTTAATTATACCACATTGGCACCATGTAGTATAGTCCCAAAAGTACCCTATCATGCAGGACCTACAACATTTACGGATAACATATACTGTGGGTCTGGTGGCAGACTAACTTCGTACACCCCGCCGCATATGTTAGCCTATGGTTTGCATTAGCTAGCTCGCAGTGCCACTAGAATCTCCTACTATGAGAGAGATTCATTTTTGGCAACCTCAGAACGCAATAACCTCAGACTCGTGGAAACAATATATTACTTTTCACCCAGTCACTCGTGCTTGCTTGTTTTGCTCTCGGAGAGATACACAGAAGAAACAGTCGGGCATTTTCACAATAAGAGTATATTGTACCTTTGTTCTTCTCATGTAAGATATATGCGCTGCTATAACTGTAATACAGTAGCAGAGGAATAGAACCAGCAGTACCATGAATAAAAAGAAATAGTATTGTGTAATAGTCATGAACAGACACATGAACATAGAATGCATTTATAAAGTAAAGTGCGTACTCTTAAGATGCCTGACTAGATGTACCTAAGTGTACCTAGTATGTGAGTAGGTGCTATAGAGCCTAAGCCTAAGAGCCTAAGAGCCAAGAATCCCACTAGGCTTTTGGTCGAACCCCATTACCTGAATGGTGAAAATGTGGGACTTCATCCTGGACCTGAGCTGGACACCCCGCAAGGAATCGTCAGACCACTGTCAGCTGGAGCGATGGCATGCCGGAGAGCAGCGTCTCTGGTCAGTGTGTCGGCCTCGAAAGTCTCGTGTTCCTCCTGCCTTCTGATAGCAAGAGGTGCTGTATTTATACAGTCTATGTACGTGTGTTACCCATTGTTCAGTATGAGGATGATGTTGGGGATTAAAGCTTGTGCGTCGATAGGAGAGGTGATGTGTACCTCCTGGAGAGAGTACTCATCAATTATTCATATGCGCTAAGGATGACGTCTTAGCAATATCAATTGGAAAAAACCCACCCTCTGCATGGAACTAGGTGAAAGGTTTAGTCCATAAAAGGCTACAGTTCTTATAAGGCGTTATGTCCATACAAGGCATTCTGTCCTTATTTGGAGTTATGTCCTTATAAGGCTCGTTCATATGAAATAACGGGCGCTGATGTAGGGAAAGTGTATGATGTTCCCTGGACCTATATTAGGGTACCGATATGAAATATAACAGGTACAGTGACGTAGGATGCACTGGTTTTGAGTAAAGTGGTGTAGAGTGAATTGGCGTAGAGTGCAGTGGTTTAGACTAGAGTGGTGCAGCAAAGAGTGCATGGGGTAGAGGGGAGCAGAGAAGAGTGCAGTTGCAGAAAGTGGAGCAGAGTGGACTAGAGTGGCATAGAATGCAGTGCAGTGAGATCTCCTGTCTTTAAAATTTTCTTTTTTATTATCCCACTTCTTTTTCGAAGAATTTGGTGTTTGTTTAACAGTGTCCGTTTCAGGACTGCCCTGTAGTTGAGGTTTTAAAGCTTTTCCCCCCAAACTATCTCTGCCTAATTCTGCATATGCAGTTTCTATTATTTTTGGTAGTTCATTTTCCTGTTCTAATGGGGTGAACTCCCTTAGGCGTTGGCGGATTGCAACTGATGCTGCTTCCCCTTTAATGTTAGCTGGTATAATGGCTGATACCTGGTCGAAGTTATTTAATAACTTTATCCCTAAGTTTAAGGCAGGTTCTGCTCCATAGTTGTTTTGTATTTGTCTTAATACATTTGGCACTACTGCTAGTGAAGGAATGTGTCCTGGTATATATGGCAGCAAAGACTGTACCCCAAGAGGTGCAGTCCTCTAACTGTGGTGTTATCCCCATGGGCAAACAGATTATTACCATTCTGTGTTTTTCAAATGGTGTTGTATTTGGAAATACTGCTTCTAACTGGGTTATTTTCTGAGCTACCCAGGAAGGAATTTGTTCACGTTTTGTGGGCACCTTGCCCATTACTGCGTGTAATGTTTGTAGAGTAATTTTAGTCCCTGAGCTCTGTGTAGGAGCTGCTGTAGTTATAATTACTGTGGATTGGACTGCAAGTGTCCTCAAGACAACGTTTGTCATGTTTCTGTAGAGTTTTATCAACTCTTTTGTTGAACAAGTAGTTCATCCTGTGGCATTGTGTCAATGTCTGGATGTGGTGCATAGGTCGTTAATATCGGCCATGTTGCTCCTGGAATTCCTAAAGGACCAAGCTTACTCTTGTTCTTATGTGGGGTAGGGCGTCATTAAACCAGAAAATATGTTCCTGGAAAGTACGCGGAATCTCAGTCTCCTCAAACGGAGTGTAGACCTCTGGAATTTCATCACGATTGTAATAATGAAAAGTTTTTGTTGCAGTATTTGCTGCTGGGAATATAACCCATGAGTAGAATACCTGTTTTGAAATCTTCGTGTGCCTCTATCATGAATATCACTACACCTCCTCTGGGTGGTAACCCATGTTTGAGTAGTTTAACTGTTTGTTATACTTTGGGTGCAATATGTATTGCATTTGTATCTTCCTCATTAGTCTCATTAAGTCCCTGGTTTACTGCGTCTAATTCTCCCTCTTCAACCATTGCGTTGTGAACACAGACCAACTGTCTAAGGAAGTCATTTAAAGGATTTATGCAAAGGTTTTATGCACAATTTTGGGGAATTTTTCCTTTCAAGCTTGATTAACCAACGGCCAATACAGAGGATATATCACCTACTCAGCTGTGGTGGGTTTTTTCCCCACTTACTGCAGAAGTCTCTGGGTTTTGTAAGTAGGGTTTCTGAGAATAAGACCAAGCACGACTGAGCTACTCAGATTCTACTATTGAGTAAGTGTGCCTTAATTATACCACATTGGCACCATGTAGTATAGTCCCAAAAGTACCCTATCATGCAGGACCTACAACATTTACGGATAACATATACTGTGGGTCTGGTGGCAGACTAACTTCGTACACCCCGCCGCATATGTTAGCCTATGGTTTGCATTAGCTAGCTCGCAGTGCCACTAGAATCTCCTACTATGAGAGAGATTCATTTTTGGCAACCTCAGAACGCAATAACCTCAGACTCGTGGAAACAATATATTACTTTTCACCCAGTCACTCGTGCTTGCTTGTTTTGCTCTCGGAGAGATACACAGAAGAAACAGTCGGGCATTTTCACAATAAGAGTATATTGTACCTTTGTTCTTCTCATGTAAGATATATGCGCTGCTATAACTGTAATACAGTAGCAGAGGAATAGAACCAGCAGTACCATGAATAAAAAGAAATAGTATTGTGTAATAGTCATGAACAGACACATGAACATAGAATGCATTTATAAAGTAAAGTGCGTACTCTTAAGATGCCTGACTAGATGTACCTAAGTGTACCTAGTATGTGAGTAGGTGCTATAGAGCCTAAGCCTAAGAGCCTAAGAGCCAAGAATCCCACTAGGCTTTTGGTCGAACCCCATTACCTGAATGGTGAAAATGTGGGACTTCATCCTGGACCTGAGCTGGACACCCCGCAAGGAATCGTCAGACCACTGTCAGCTGGAGCGATGGCATGCCGGAGAGCAGCGTCTCTGGTCAGTGTGTCGGCCTCGAAAGTCTCGTGTTCCTCCTGCCTTCTGATAGCAAGAGGTGCTGTATTTATACAGTCTATGTACGTGTGTTACCCATTGTTCAGTATGAGGATGATGTTGGGGATTAAAGCTTGTGCGTCGATAGGAGAGGTGATGTGTACCTCCTGGAGAGAGTACTCATCAATTATTCATATGCGCTAAGGATGACGTCTTAGCAATATCAATTGGAAAAAACCCACCCTCTGCATGGAACTAGGTGAAAGGTTTAGTCCATAAAAGGCTACAGTTCTTATAAGGCGTTATGTCCATACAAGGCATTCTGTCCTTATTTGGAGTTATGTCCTTATAAGGCTCGTTCATATGAAATAACGGGCGCTGATGTAGGGAAAGTGTATGATGTTCCCTGGACCTATATTAGGGTACCGATATGAAATATAACAGGTACAGTGACGTAGGATGCACTGGTTTTGAGTAAAGTGGTGTAGAGTGAATTGGCGTAGAGTGCAGTGGTTTAGACTAGAGTGGTGCAGCAAAGAGTGCATGGGGTAGAGGGGAGCAGAGAAGAGTGCAGTTGCAGAAAGTGGAGCAGAGTGGACTAGAGTGGCATAGAATGCAGTGGCATAGAGTGCAGTGTCATAGAGTAGATTATTTTAGAGTAGAGTGGAGCGGAGTGGTGCAGGGTAGAGTATGGTGGTGCAGGGTAGAATGTAGTGGCATAGAGTAGTGGTGTAGAACTCAATGGCGTATAATAGAGTGGCATTGAGTAGGGTGGCACAGCGTTGACTCTAATGGCATAGAGTGCCATGGCACAGAGTGGAGTAGAGTGGTGGAAAGTGCAGTGAAACAGAGTGCAGTGGCGTAGAGTAGAGTAGATTGTTTCAGATTATAGTGAAGTTGCATATATTAGAGTGGTGAGGGAAGAGTGGAGTGGTATAGAGTATGGCATCAGGTGCATTGGCTCTGAGTGAAATGGCATAGAGTGGAGTGGTGCAGAATGGAGGAGTGGTGTGGAGTGCAGTGATGGAGAGTGCAGTGATGCATAGGAGAGTGGGGTAGAGTACACTGGCATAGAGTAGAGTGGTGCAGATTAGAGAAGGAAGGCATCCAGTGAAGTGGCATAGAGTGCTGTGTCAGAGTGCAGTGGTGCATAGTAGATTTGAGTGGCATAGAGTGCATTGACGTAGAGTGCAGTAGAGTGGCATGGAGTGGTGCAGAATGGAGTGCAGTGGCTCAGAGCAAAGTAGCACAGAGTAAAGTGGTGCAGAGTAGAGGGGCATGGAGTAGAGTGGCATACAGAGTAGAGTAACATTGAGTTCAGTGGCAGAGAGTGCAGTGCCGCAGAGTAGAGTGTCCTAAAGAGCTCTGGTGTAGAGTAGATTGCCATAGGGTGCCTTGGTTCAGAGTAGTTGCGTACAGTGCAGTGGCACAGAGTAGATTGGCATACAGTGCAGTTGCGCAACGTGCATTGGTTTTCAGTAAAGTGGTGCAGAGAGCATTGGCACAGAGTGCATTGGGTAGAGTGCAGTGGCACAGAGTGCAGTGGAATAGAGTGGAGTGGTGTGGTGTGGAATAGCACAGAGTGGAGTGGCGCAGAGTGGGATAGTGTAGAATGGAAAAAGGTGGTGTAGACTGCAGTGGTATAGAGTCGATTGCTTCAGAGTAGAGTGAAGTGGAGTAGAGTGCAGTGGTATAGAGTAAAGTGCCTTAGAGTGCTATGGTGGAGAGTAAATTAGAGTGGCTGAGAGTGGATTGGCGTATAGTACAATGGCATAAAGTGGAGCGATCCAGAGTAGAGTGTCATAGAACTCAGTGGAGGAGAGTTCAGTGGTCTACATTTCAGTGGCTTAGAGTTCAGTGAAGTAGATCAAGGAGAGTGATATAAAATAGAGTGGCAGAGAGTGCAGTGTTGCAGAGTATACCATCGTAGAGTGCAGTGGTGTATAATAGAGTGACGTGGAGTGCATTGGCATACAGTGCAATGGTAGAAAGTAGAGTGGCATAGAGTGCAATGGTGCAGAGTAGACTGGCGTAGAGGGCAGTGGTATAGAGTAGTGTTACAGACTAGAATAGAGTGCAGTGATGCAGAGGATAGTGGTGTAGAATTCAGTGGTGCAGAGTAGATTGATGCAGAGTGCAGTGGTTCTGGGTAAAGTAATGTAGAGTGCATTAGCATACAGTGCAGTGGCATAGAGTGGTGCAGAATAGAATGGGGTGGCGCTGAGTGCAGTGACTCAGAGTGCAGTTGTAGAGATTAGATTGTTTCACAGTAGAGTGCAGTGTTACAGAGTCGATTAGAGTGGCATAGAGTGCACTGATGCACAGTGGAGTAGCACAGAGTAGAGTGCATTGGTATAGAGTGCAGTGGAAAAGAGTGCAGTGTTACAGAGTAGGGTGGCATAGAGTGCAGTGGTGCAGAGTAGTATAGAATGTAGTGGCAGAGAGTGCCATGGTGCATAGTAGGGTAGTGTGGAGTTGGGTGCATTGTCGGAGAGTAGAGTGGAGTGGTGTAGAATAGAGAGCCATGGTGTAGAGAAGAGTGCAGTGACTCAGTCTGGAGTGGAGTGGCATGGTGCAAACAGAGTGCAGTGACATGGAGTTGGGCAGAATAGAGTGGGGTGGGGTAATGTGATTTATGCATGGTATGGTAGTGCAATGCTATTCCACAAAACACATTTTTGATTGACATGATCATTATATTTGCACTCACATACAGTTTTACTAATAAAATTATACAGCGCACAAACAATAATTTGTGGAAATGTCATCACCTAATGTATTGATTTGATAGTCAGCACAGTTCATTTAAAGACAATTAATTTTTTCCAGAAACAAATAACATCATACAGCCTTCTTCAAGCAGACCATGAGAAGCCAGAATGATTGTCACATAAATCCTCTTAGTTTGAAGTCAGAGAAAGAAAAAAAAAGCGTCAAGCCCCCTCCCCCCGGAAGACACAGCCTGACATTTGACCTCTGTTTTTGATTGCACAGCAAATGTGACAAGATAAGAACAAGATTTAAAGGCCTATTTACAGAAAGTGAGTTTGTGGAAGAATACAGTAAATAAGGTTTGGCAATGGGAGGGACAAACTTGAGTTGGACAATCTAAAGCAAATAAAGCCAGCAAATACAAAGTCATAAAATGTGAGTTACAAGCCACAAAGTAAATGGTAAGCAATGAGCGGAAAAGTATTCCAAGGTCAACTTTCTGAATGTCCACAAGATGTCTGTAGCAAACCAGAGAGCTGCTTTGTCTGCTAGACTGTGACCTAAAATATGCTTTTACATTCTTTAAAAAAAAAATCACTCATATGATGATTTTCACTCGAATAAAATTACTCAAAGGGTGGAAAGTGGGAATTCAAAGGCAGAATTACCAGCAGGATTACAAATACCCTGACATACACTTGCTTGTGGTAACCACAAACACTTTTTTCACTATCCATTCCGATTGTGGAAACTTTCAGAGGTTTACTCATATTAACAGCAGCAATAAATCCCTTTGCAAATGTGAATGTGATGGGAACTCTCCCAAAAATAGATGGGGATGTAAGGGAGTTCTCAATGTAGAAAAATATTTTCCCAGTGCAGAAGAAGAGCAGTCAAAATGTGCAATTGCACATATGGGAAGGCACTTCCCCAAGTCACATTTGTACATTATTTAGAAATACACAGGTGGAAATGCTTCAACTTGATCATATGATAAAATTTGAAAAATATTCTAGGGATATGCCTGGAACCTGCGATTCCACATATTTTCAGGCAAAATCTGGGAAACATATGCGTTCTGAAATTTTGAAGTCCTTCACCCATGCAAGGCCATAGATATGCACACATAGATTTCCAATTTTTTACGAGAAATGGGCCAGACATTTTTCCATAACTTGCACAGATAGCAAACCATAAAAGTATGATTTGTTATGTTATGTATATTTGTAAAGTGAGCTACCATTTGCGAGAGTATCATGGCACAAGGATATCCTGGTGCTTAGATTTGAATCCTAGTTTGACATTTGGACATTCAGACACATTTGTACTGAGATGGAAATCACTTCCTATCAAGAGGACCAACCAAATATACCATGTTACAATCACAGCAAATAGCTCAGCCTCAACAAACTCAACTGTTGTTATTCTTCGAACACATACACCTGAAAAATGTGATTTATGAAATATGTTTCAGGAAATTCTGGATAAGCACTTTAATTCCAAAATCAATATTGCTTTGTGCTTGTTAGTTGAGTACATTGTTGAATTTCACTGTATTTATACTGAGAATAATACTGTTATGTGGGTTACTCAATGGAATGTATTGTAAGAATATAATTTCAAAATGTATATTTCACAAGAGATAAATTATATTTATTTTAAGATCCTACTATAGATATGCAGACATATGAAGCCTTCCCAAATTTGAACTACCAACCTTCATCAAACTGAATCTGATATAAATATCTTTGAATTTAAAAAAACATTTACTAGAATTTTGATGACAATTGTTATTTGCAGTATGAAGACAAGGAAAATGTTTATGTCAGACTCATGAAACAAAAAAATATTTTCTTTCTTCATTTTCTGATGATGATGCTTATTATTATTATTATTATTATTATTATTATTATTATTAATGATAATATTAATAAGAAGAAGAATAACAATTATAATATAACATACGTCCATGGAATTTTACATTATACTGTTAATGGATTACATTACCCATAAGCATCAAAGGCCAATAGCAATTCTTTTTTATTACAAATTAAGCAGCAGATATTGAAATTGGATGATTTGTTTTGATCGTCTTTGTTGATAAGTGATTATTTTGCAATTCAGATAAAAAATTCACTATATATATATATGTGTGTGTGTGTGTGTGTAGATATATATATTTAGAAATCAGACAAAAAGTAAAAAATAGTTTTTTGCACTACGCACTTTATTATTATCTCAACTAGGATTGTGCAACCATGGATTTTTATGCATATACATGATTTTATTAGGTATATATTTAAAAAGATATTGATGCGATCTTTTAGAGTAATGTAAATCCAGTATTTGTAAATCCAGTATTTGTATTTGTTTGGTGACGCACATGCACTTCAGCACTTTGCTGTGATAGGGATAATAATAGAAAAAGAAAAAAAGAAAAAAGCTCAATAAAAATACTCACCTGAGATTCCTGTGTTTGCCGTCTTTCTGTGCCGTTCTGGAAGAAACGTTGTTGCAAGGAAGGGTGGTATCCAGAAATGAATGCAATGTGAAACGTAGAGCCGGTCTACGCTAGAAGTGCACCTGAATGTAAAACCACTCCCGAGATACTAGTGTTTGTAGCAAGGGAGCACCAAGTATAAGTCAAAACAATAACCTTTCAGACTCCTGTTAGTGCTCTAACAGGAGCTGCTTTCCACCTAAACTTGAGAACTACCCAGAGTTCTCTGCTTCTTTTTTTGCATAATTTATTCATCACTCTATGCCTGAAAGGGAATTGTTTTGACTTATACTGGGTGCTCCCTTGTGTCTGGACAAAACTATACCTCTCTGAAGAGCTCTAATTAGAGCGGAACACTGTGTCAGGGGTTGCTTTTACTCATTTCACGTTGGCTTGGTTGGTATTTTACCAATTCAAAGCTGTAATACTGTGCCTGGAGTGGTAAATGACTTTTGTCATTTTACAACTCAGCATGGACAGCACTTGCTAGTCCTATGTTTCAAGACTTTGCTGTAGAAATGGCAAAAGACTTTGTCCTTTTCTATCTCGGCGTGGATGGCACTGTGCTAATCCTATGCTTAAATACTTTGATAGAAAAGCAAACATTTGATGTGAGCAGATCTAGAGTGTCGCTGGTGTTGAGAGTGCTCTAACAGAATCTGCTTTCAACCTAAACTTGAGAACTACCCAGAGTTCTCTGTTTCTTTTTTTGCATAATTTATTCGTCACTCTATGCCTGAAAGGGTATTGTTTTTTTTTTACATATATATATATTTATATGTATATATGTCTTTTCAGTCCTTAATTTTTCGAAGTACTTGTGTGTACATGTCAGGTCAGCAGAACTTTACTGATTTTCAGATGGACGCAGTTCAAAATTTGTAGAGCATTGTGGTCTTTGATAAGATGCTTGGCACCACTCTTCGGCAAGAGTGGGTCTGGGGTTGATCGGCTTAGCGCAGCTCCTCCTGAGAGGCAGTGGCAGACATGTTTCATTATACTTTACGCTCTAAAGCTGTTGACTTCAGAGCACAATGATATTACATTCTGTAGCCAGCCCCGCCAACAAACTGTAACTCAGCAACATAGGGCTTTAGCAACTGCACGCTAGAGTGGCGGTGCCACACAATAGCAAGCTGCATATTGTGTCAGCTGCCTACTCACAAATATGAGAAAAATTCTCAAATGATGGATATTAACAAAATCGCCCATTCAAATACTTCACCACCCTTCGGTGCAGCGGCCTTTGTTAGGGCTTAGCAGCAGAATGATAATGCAGTTCTTGCTGTAAACAGGACACTTTTGTGCCTGGCCCAGATCTCATCAACAATCAAAAGGATGAAAAATTAGAAGCTAAACCAGACAGGCTAAATTGTACTCAAGAGCATAAAAGGAGGATATGAGAGTTGGGGGGGGGGGGGGGGGCGTTAGAATAGCTTTACTAATGAATTTGAAATAAAATAGAAGTTGATGAACAATGTGCCTTCAGTTTATGTATGATATGCTTACTACAAAGATAATGTATGCCACATAGGACGGACTAATTTAATCACAAGACTGCCCAATTTGCTGTAAATTGTACATAGACCATTCACTGTGATGCCTTGGTGTACTTCATTCATACATATTGATGTTTCTTTTGCTATTGCTTTGTCCATACACAATATCTAATCAGGCTAGTCCCAGTCAATCTGCTAGATGGTCGACTGAGTAACAAATCTACAAATGTCAGGGTGTTTCAAAATCCTTTTGATTAAGCACAGTCGTCATCTGGAAAAAGGAAATGATTTTAGTTTGACTTGATTTGTTTTCTCACAACTCAATATCATTCTGTACAAATAGTTTGTGAAAATAATATATATTTTGTTTTCTAGTTCACATGGAGATGGTGCAAAAATACCTGTCTGGTAATTTACTCAGCCACTTCTTGAGCATGTAGCCTTTTCAACTGGAAGGCATACAGTAGCGTTGATAATGCACCTCTATTTTCCCGAGAAGGCTGTGACACTTTATTTGGCATGTAAACTATATATTTGTCAAACTGTCTAAATGTATCCGGTTTTTATTTTCTGAACATTTCATTTGCTTTATTTTTCATTGCTTGATAAACAATAGACCGCTAGTAGTGTTTCCTCACGAGGCATTAATTAAGTACACTTTAACGACTATACTTTATTTATTATAGAGCAGCCCATCTCCCATACCTGGGTTGTTCTCTGTCTACATGTGTATATGATTTCATGCCCTCCTTTAGACCCTTTGGTAGAGTAAACTTTGGCAACCGTTTCTCAGCTTCAGCCAATTTCCAAAATGTTTTTTTATTTGTTTTATTCGAGACTCCTCGGGGCTTGTGGGGTCACTGATTCCCTTCACTTAGTGTGCATTCGGAGGAGTAATGGCGTCTTGTTGGGCGAGATAGGGGCAATTATGAGCAGGGCTACCATTAATTACATTAGCTTTCAGTAAGTTCACAGTAAAGTTCGCACTTTATGATTTTGAGGCTGGCATGCTGTGTGTAGTGGGGTAAGTGAGTATACATTTGTAAATATGCATGTGTTGGGTGCTCTTCCTGTAGTGGTGAGATCTTCATGTTCATCTCCGGTAATCAGAGCCCCCTCCTGCTGGTTCCCCTCTCCTTCACATTTGATCTCCTCCCTTTCTTAATGAAATGAGACAATGTTGGTAGGGTGACCAGCTACCTTTAGGCCATTTTGGACACTAATTCTATGTAATAACATTCTGGGTGTGTGGCCTGGTTACTCGCTTCACACAGAAAAAATGCATTTGATGAATTAATGAGCTCCTTTTAGAATTACCTGTTGAACCTGGAGCTTTTTAACTCTTGCTGGAAAATCTAGCCTATTGCCTGATTTGAGAATATAAACACCCAACAGAGAACCACCATCAGGATCACTACACTCTCATGACGGGCGCTATATGATCCTCTTTCATGCCCGTCCTTGCCCTGATTGGAGGAATGAGGAGTGGAGTCTGCTTTGGGAGTGTGCTCTGTGCATCAGTCATGGGAGATGTACTGAAAAGGTTTGGCAATGGGTTTTCCCATGAAGTTCTGCTGGTCCTTCCTAGCTAGTGCTTGACTTTTGGAGTCCTGCTTACTGCTGGAGATGGACAGGTGGTCTGCTGTATACATTGGTGGACTTGTAATTTCCACTAATATGTTGCATTGTTTAAGTTTGCAATGATAGAGAGTGAGGTGTATTCATTCTATGAGAACTAATTAAGTTGCATTGGTATTTAATGACGCACAGTTGAAAGGTGCCTGAAAGTTGAATCAATTAAAGTCAGTAATAATCCCGTGAAGAAGAGCTGCTGCCAGTTTGTCTGACTTGTCTTTTTGTGGCTTGTTTTTAGAAGCCGAGGTGGTTGTGATTGTAATAGTCAAGAGACCTTACACATGGGATCAGTTTAGGGGAGAAGTGAGTCTCAAGACCATTAGGCATGTTTGCATATGAGGACACAAGAAGCTCTTCATACAAGGGATAGTTTTTCCCTTGTGAGGATTTGAGTGTCAAGTAAGGACTAGATGCCCAAGAACTCAAGAGGCCTTTCCTGCGGGGGTGAAGTCACTGGTTCAATAAACCCTATGGCTGACCGAATATTTTCAGCGCACTGCTGGGTTTACTAGTTTGTGGTCAGTGATGGTGATTGGTGTAGACTTTAAAGATAAATGAAAGAAGCAGAATTCATCCACGAGGGACTCCAAAAGTGACTGGTAGATGTAAAGATCTATTTAAGTCAACTGCTTTTGTCTGCTCAGGCAGGAGTAAAAGGGGAGACAAGGAGAGAGAAAAGGAAAGAGAGCAGTGGCGGGACCCCCACAATAAGAAACTGCTGTTCGGAGATCCTTCCATGATTGCGGGCCCCCTACCACAACTGCGAGCCTCCGACACGAGTGCAGAGCTCCTTTGTGAATAGGGCCCGCAGAGCTTTCTTGGACTGGAGACTACAAAATTCTTTTAGTTATTAATTTTGGAATATGGAAATCAGCCTACTATGCATCTGTGGGTGACTTGTGGGTGTGTTATGTGCTTTATTACTGTCCAGTAATGAGTACAGACAGATCTGATTACACAATATTTTGGCACAAGCTGCAGGGGATTCCTTTAATTTGCTGGGAACTTTGGTGGGTTACTAGCTACAGAATACTTAAAAGTATTTTGTACAAAACCAATATCAGCAGTTTTATTGTGCATGTGACCCTTGGTGTGACATCAATGCCATTAAAGCTTGAATTTACAGTTAACCAAAGTGAGGTATTGGCTTCCCTTCAGCAATGGGGAGTCATTTAGATACATTCAGATGGCTCACAGTGCCCTACGTGTGGCTACAACCCACTGCCACTCAACCACAATATACCGCCTGCCATATCTAAGGTAAACTACCACTGTGTTATTTCTCACAAAAGTGGTTCTGCCACCACAGTATCACCTTCCTCAGAAATCAGTACCAGATGAGCAAGCATGTAATGGCAGCTCACTCTGCATTCTATTTAGTTTTTCCAGAAACAATCCCCAAGAACCTGGGTTCTTAAAAAAAAACACCACCACCACCACCACCACCCTGGATGTGCAGGACGTTTTCACCTGCGATTGGGGTATATTGTCGATGCTTTTCAAGGTTGAATCCTGCCCGAAGAAGCTTCAAAAGGACTTCTAAATGAGGCAGACCTCCCAGTGCAGAAGAGGCAATAGCCCTGCAGTGGAAGGCCACCCCCAATACTTGCCCCCCAACAGAGCCAGGGGAGGCACTACTGGCACACAATCAGTATCTTGCTCTCCTCCAAACAGTGGATTTGAAAGGGCAAGAGCCTGGCCCTTCTCTCCAACAAACCCTAAATAACTGCCCTTAGTATTTTGGGTCAGCTTGTGTTATAAAGTACAAGTTGAAATTGACTGTATTGACCTTCAACGTTGATAGTTTTCTTATAGTTGGACCAATGGAGCCGACAATGTTGCTATTGTGGAACATGTACTTTGGGAAGGAGACTAGTAAAATATGTGTATTATGGCCAACTGTTTGCAGCAACTGCCAACACCAAGACAGAGCAGAATATGGAATAGACCCAGGTGAGATGTGCCCTCCCGCCTTGAGGGGTTATGTATGTTTAGGGCTGGGTCCCAGGGCATGTCATGTTGAACTATAGGTCGACAGACAGATGTGTTACCCTGGCCTGTTTCAGTTGTGATGGACTATTCCATGAAACTATCAAACACCTGCTTTTGTTTCTTTGGCGACTGCAAAAGCACTCTCTTCTGTGTGCTTTTATTAACAAAGGCATTGTGTGTGCAAATGAAACCGACATACCTATATAAAACGACTAAAACACCAATTTATTTTAATCGAGCAATCTGTCTGGATGGCACTTGCCAGAAAACAAATGTTTTTCAACACAAAGCACACAAAAGCGGGTGATTTGATAGTGTGAATAGTCGCCAAACGCCACGATCCCTTTCTTGAAACCTCAATAAGATTTTTAATGTTCGAGCCTGCTGTGGGGTGAGGCCTCATTTTTGGTGATCGGAGAAAGGAGTGTTGTCAGCAGGACTTAAAAAAAAAAATGGAAGGGTGCATAACGCTTTAGTGTTTTGCGATTTTGCTCTTTTTTGTTAAATTTGTGAGTCTAATTTATTTTTTGATCGAGTCTTCTGGTGTTTTGAACGGCTAGGCTCGTCGATAAATGTACTTAATGTACAGATATTTATACTGTTTTTTTGTGATTTATTTTGTCTAGGCCAAACAATAAATTACTTGCTTGAGCTGGGAATTCTACACTTAGCACAGTTATTTGTTTCTAGTGCGCTTAGGCAAAGGGGCCACCATGTTGTATTCAGTTTCGCGTGTGTGTGTACTGGTGTGTGTTTCGTCAGCATAAGTGGGCACGGTGAGAAACTGTAATCGCATTAATAACTCTAAGGCAATGTTTGAAGGAACTGTACCTGAAGACGGCTCAACTGAGAAAATACAGATTCTGGGGATTACATGGAAATCTCGGTGTAATGCATAGGCTAAACAGATTATGTTTCCCCTCTGGTATGCATGAATCATATTCGTGTGAAGAAGACAGTCTCATAAAAATAAAAGCAGCACCTGGACCAGGAGCTGAGATATGGATTTAAGATCATAGCCATGAGATCATGAACTTCAAAAGGATGGATATTTCTGAAAATAAACATATCTGAACGAAATATGCAGATAAGAGCAAGTTGTCAGAACATTCCTGGTAGCTATTTTAATGTTCTGCATGGGGGAGAATATATCATTACAGAAATCAAGGCTCAAAGCAAGGATTTTTGCTGCTGCAGGTTAAGCAGAAGTTTGCCACCAGTTGTAATTTAAAAAAAACCTTTGCTGCTTTCAGGTGCACTGTAATAGGGACAACTAGGGTCACCATAGACAAAAGCCTGGTTTTGCCTTCCATGTATCTGTCACCTGAGATGCCCTCCCTTTGCCAAAAAAATGTGTAATGTCATCGGTGCTTCTGTAAATGGTTCTAATGCCTTTGGGCCAAGTTTGTGCCATATAAGACTGCAGAAAAATGTCAACACAAGAGCATACATTTTAACTGCAAATGCTCTTTGTGATGTGGTACACATTTCAGATAAAATAATGTCACAGCGAATCTACTATCTTCATAGCCTAAGAACATTTCTTTGGAAAGCACAATCTGTTCAGCCATTAGTCTTCTTGGGGGTCATTTTGACCTGGAGGTAGCATATTTCATTTTCATCCACTAAATAAACTTTTCTTTATCTTACACTTAATTTCATTAAATGTGGTATTACTCAAACATGTTGTCGCAATCAAAAATCAGGTCAACCAAATTGATGCCATTGGTCTATCAGTATCATGTGTTGCCAAACAAGCTACTGCGTCAATTGAGTTAATTTACAAAGCGCTCATTGGTTACAATTAGAAATCATATTAAATCAGCAAAGTAAATAGTTCACAGTAGGATACATTCATGTAAGCACAATTCTAAGCAATGTATTGTAATGGATTACCAACTGACGAAGTTCATAGTGTATTGTTGCAACCATGCTGTTGGGAAGCTGCTATCCTTCAGAATCAAAATAACTGACTAACCTATCCACCACTCAAATTATTTTCATAGTTCACTATACTAATTCAACACTAATCCTTTATGGATTCAAGTGTGCTACTTGCTGACAAGCGCTTTGACGCCTCATCAGGGATAGTAAGCTCTATATAAATGCAATTACAATACAATACATGTGGGTCGTAAGTCAAAGATGTTCTAATAATTTGTTTATGATGTTTTTAAAATTTGTAAGTCCTCGGTCACCAATGATATCAAATTTTAGAAGACAGATAATGAGATGTTGTCTAATGTCCAATTTTCAGATCATAGAACTAAGAGATCTATCTTCCTATCCAGGTCTCTACATCTAATGAAAAAATATGTTTTTCTGGACTCTTCAGTGATCTTACTGTGTTTCAGATTGTAAATCTGTGTAATTTAAAAAAACATCAACTGCACAGTGAGTGTCTGGCATTGTTTTTAATGAAGGAATACCCCGATCTTACCTTCTTTACAAACTTGTCATCTTTTGGTGTAGTGGTGTGCAGTGCCACAAAGCCATCATATTGATTCAAGCTGGAAATGACCCCTTCGCAGTACACAGCTCAATGCATTACCCCACTGCTTCCACCAATACTTACACTTCTTTACCCACTGAAGTAAGTACAACAAATTCATTAAAAAATGTGCAACTATGGGTCCCACCAAATAAGAGAAAATAAATCAATAGTGTTACACAGCAACAACGTTTGCTGACTGCTTGCAAGTGTTAACTGCCTAGACTTTATCGATATTGTTAATGGTCAGCTTGCTTTGGGCTTATTTTAGTATTCAGTGGGCCTTGTTTTTGTTAGTGTAGGGGGCAGTGTGGAAGTGGCTATTAGGAGAAGAATGGACCATCTCCGGCCTCTCCCACTATCAATGTTTATCTTTGAAGGAGAGACAAACTATCATACTAATTGAGGCTCTGTCAAGGGCATGGTAGGGTGCCTAGGGTTTGTCAGCTGAGCCTGTCAACAATGGCATACAATACTAATCTGTGAGATGGTTCAAGGGGTTAATTCACCTGTCTTTGAAGCTGCTAAAAAAATCTGATAGAATTTTAGATTGAAACCGGTGGTAGATCTAGCACTGCAAGATCTGTGTAGTGGAGGCAGCATGCATGGAGTAAGAGGGTAAGGGACAGAGGTAATACAGCTGAGCAAAAGGGCGGGTGTTGGTGCAGGGAATCTGGACCGATGTTGCCTGCTTGGTCATCTTCTGCAAGACCAGAGACTGTGTGCAGAGGCTGCATGTATATATGTAGTTAATGGGTGAGTGCTAGCAGACTTTGGCTGCATTGTGTTAAGTGTTTCGCACATCAGGAGCACAGTGGGCATGGAGTGATTATTGGACAGAGTGCAAAGGCAGATGTGCAGTGTGCAAACACCTTTTACTATCATGTTTTGAAAGTAGAATTTTGGGGATGGTAAAGTGTGACAACAATGTTTATGATTTGTTGTTGTGTGGCATTTGCCTAGAGGGATGAAGTGTTGTGCTGTTTTTGTATTATTGTGCTTTTGTGCTGTAGCATTGCAATTTAATGTTGTTGGGTTTCTTTCTGGTTGCCCTGCTTCATTTGGTTTTGCTGTGCTGTAGCCTATTGCATTTAATTCTGTTGTGCTTTGTGTATGTTATATGTTCTGCTGTTTTCGTTAGATGGGTCAACAAATGCTGCTACTTTTCTTGTCACAAGCAGCACATGCCTTTACGTTTCCAGTGCCAAGCAACCAATTACCACTATCTAAGGTGTGCTCCTGCTAATGAGCAACTTAATAGTCATTTCTATGGATTCCAAGATCAAGTTAAAAGAACATTAAAACGTATTTTGACACCACACATATCCCAAAGGCAAATTCAAATACACATCTCTCTACCATTCGTCAAATTGCTTACAGTTACAAAGACACTTATCTCCATTCATTCCTCATATGTTATTCATCATCATACAAATCATTCAGTCACCAAACAATTCAGCAGCCAAACAACCAACCAACTTCACACCAAGAACAATCCTTAGGTGATCACAAACAAAGTAATTTTCATCTCAGGCCAAAGAAACATCCATCAAACAATATATGTGTATAATTGAACAAAATGAAGGCTAATTCAAGACATTCTAATGAAAAGAGAAAACAGGTCCACGCGTTTCGAACCCCCTTGAATGCCGGGGTTCTCCTCAGGACCTACAAGCTGCAAAAGAAAAGTCCTTTTGTTCATACTACAATCGAAAAACGGCCCCTCTCTTCTCACTGCGCCTCTCTGGACCCACTGTTTTAGCTGGAGTAAACACGCCACCGGCATGACAATAACTGTGGAGGCAGTATTATATTGCAATTTAAGATTAGAGAAAAGCAGAGAGCCACTTTAACAAGCGAACCTGAGCACCTTTCCCGAAACTCAGGGTATCCTCAAGCACAGCAAAAACAGGAAGGCTGACGCGTCCCTAGCCAAGGAGGCGCATCTAACAGCAGCATCCATTCTCCACCAAATGTGCTTCAAGGCCCTCATTCTCAATCTCTCAGAATTTCCAGTTTGGCTGGCCTGAGAGTTAATTGCCAAATCCGGATTCGGTGACGTGCGCTCTTCTGCATGTAGCGCATGCGACACCCTGGCCTTATGCTATTCTGAGGATGCCTTTTCCAAGTGAAACCTTGCAGAATATGGCCTTGGAAAATCTGAGAATTACATAAGGAAATCGGTGCATAAATACTGATGCCGCTGTAATTCCACAGGGAATGCAACATAATAGTGTGGCATTACCACACCTGAAGAGGGCCACAGCCTGCGGTGTAGGGAGGCCAGGGATCGCCATCACTGCAGCGGAAGTCCAACATCAGTGGGAATGGAGGCCAATGGGGCTGTCTGATGAATGGAAAGCAAATAGTTATGAAGTAGCCAAATAAAGATCAGCTTCACTAACAATATATTTTACTGGCAATGCTGGGGCAATCCGCAGGCATGAAAAGAAAACGGTAATCTGTGGCGAGTTGGCAACATAGGGCGCTGCTTTGGGATGGGCAAGAGGGTGGACGACTGTCCCACATAAACCAGGCCCCAAAAGCAGAAGTTGTCAAGACTTTATAAACACACACACATTTACAAGCAATGAATCTAAGAACATATTGAAAACAGAAGATTTGAGGTGGCTCCAAAGAAGGGACACCTGTAGAAACGAGGACAGAGCTGGAGTTGTTTAATAGTGCAGGGTTCAGTGGATCAGATTTTAAAGAAACAAAACTACTCTGAAAGAGAAACCAGGATGCACAAATCTTATTCCCTTGTCAAACGCCTTTATTCTGTTCTTGGCTGACAAAAATAAGAAACTAAATCCTCGGGAGCACTATAAGGGACCCTCAATATATCTGCTCCTTGACATGTTTTGTAAACTCAGGTATTAATTGTAAACTTGCCTCATGTCGGGATTACTGTCCGCGGCTGAGCCTCGGTGAAGAAGCCGTCTGCTCTGCGGCGCACATTCCAACACTGCAAGCCGCGTCGCAGACTTGGGTGACAACATTTTCTATAAAGTTAATATTTTCCTATAGGTTAATAGGCCCACTGGTATCCTATGCAGTGGCACATGTTAGAAACGGAAGACAAGAGTCCCTGTATCTTTGCAAGTTGACTAAACTCTGCACCAGTTAAGGAGAAAATTGTGTTTTTTTCCGGCTCCCCTAAAAAATGTCTGCTACACGTAAATAAACTATGCAGGAATGAGTACTTTCTACATGTATCTCTCGTTGCATATTTATTTTAAAACAGGAAATACAACTGCTCGTTCAGTTACCAAAACCGTTCAATGAGGTCCAAGTCATGATCTGCAAGTCACATGTTCCAATCTTGGCAAGGCCAGCTCAGTCTGACTTGATTCCCAAGTTGGCAAATTGAGTAACATTTAAGTGGCCAACAGTAACATCTGTTTTTACAACTCTTAGATCCAGCCCAGAATTGTTACAAGCTGTGTTTCCGCTGACCAACTCTATCTTCACACAAGAAATGTATAGTGTAGAAAATGCCAAGTGTGACCAACATTGAAGGTGTGTCGGAATAGGGCTCCGTTAGATCAGGTATACTTTGTGAGGATCTTCAGTTAAGCACAATCATCCATGCAAGAAGATTTAATGTAAGGTTCTGTAGATATCATAAAGTGTTTACATATCAGGACCCGATCTCAGAACAAAGAGACAGCTCAATTGCTACTGCCACCCTCCCCGGGAACTGGAGACACGCAGAAGTCAATGACCAACTAAAGAAACCATCGGCAGACCCCAGCAAACTCAACGACTGACCCATCTCCCTGCTCCCATACTCAGCCAAAGTATTAGAAACATCCATCAACCAACAACTTTTCTTACATCTATAAAGGAAGCTCCTACTCAACTCCCCCTAATCCAGATTCTGCAGGAACCAAATACCGAGACAGCCCGCATCGCGACGATATTCAAGCTCTACTCGATCCTCTGATCCTTCTAGACCTCTCGGCATCCTTTGTTGCAGTCTCCCACCACACACTCATCACAAGGCTGTACAACATAGGCAACCAAGAAGCTGTTCTCAGATGGATCTCCTCACAGGAAATATGCATAAGGTCTGCCTTCCCCCTTCATCTCCGAACCCAAGGATATAATCTGTGGAGAACCCCAAGGATCCTTGCTCAGCCGCACCCTCCTCAACACTTCTCTGACACCTCAGGCCAGCATCACCAAAACCCATGGACTCAACATCATATCCTAAACAAATGACACACAACTCATCCTCTCCCTTTCTGAAGAAACCCCCAACACCAGGACTAACTTTCACAACTGCATGACAGATGTGGCCAACTGGATGCAGTACAACTTACTGAAGCTCAAAATGGACATAACAGAGGTACTGATTTTTGGAAACAAAAGCTCCCCATATCACGCATCCTGGTGGACCTCAGAACTTGGACCTACTCTTACCCCCTCCACCGAACATGCTAGGAACCTAGGCATCATTCTGGACCACAAGCCGACCATGACGACTCAATTCAAGTTAGTCTCCTTCTCTTGCTTCTTCACCCTCTGCATACCTTGTAAGATATTCAAATGGCTACCCCAAAGTTCAAGACGCACCATCACCCAGGTCCTCATTTCCAGCCGACTCGACTATGGCAATGCTCTCTATGCAGGGATCGAGCTCGCCTCTTCAAACAACTACAGAACGCCACAGCCAGACTCATCCTGGATCTCCCTAAAAGAACCCACATCACCACCTACCTCAGGGAACTCCACTGGCTCCCTGTACAGAAAAGATGCCAGTTCAAGCTCCTGACCCATGGATACAAGGCCCTAAAAAACTGCGGACCCACCTACTTAAAACATCGCTTGAACTTCCATTAGCCCACTAGACACGTCCGCTCTGCGTTCGTTTCTATAACCCTCGCCCCGCATCTGACATAGCAGATGTGGAGGTGGCTCCTTATCCTACCTAACTGCAAAGACATGGAATGAGCTGCCCTTTCATCTATGGACCTCCCCATTCCTTGCAAAGTTCCGAAAGTCCCTGAAGACCTTCCTATTCGGCTAAACAACTGAACCCCGCCAGCACTTGGATGCCCTCACAGCTGACGAGTAGAGCTCTACAGAGCTATTGATTGATTGATTGATTGACTGACCGATTGTACAGTATGGCATCAGGGTTGCAAAATTTGTCATCTGAGTGGGATACTGTGACAAATGATGGCCAACTCATAAGTGATTGTGGTCATCCTAAAGCTAGCACTTCGTCGTTGTCGGAAATCCTACATTAGGGTTTAGACAAAATTTTGGTTAGTGAAAATTTTCAGTGGGACCAGTCTGAAAGCTGTATTTAACCAGGCTCAAGGAGGTTGAATGCATGTTTTGGGAGCCTTTGGTGAAACAAGAATATCTGTTCTCAAATGCTTTGAGGGGGACATACAAGGCAGACCCATGAGCCAATAGGGCCTGGCAGGATGGCACCCTACTTTTCAAGTGCCAAATACCCTCCTAGGTGATATCAGTGCCATAAAAATAGACATACCGTAACATAACTTGAGTGTATCGGCCAACCTAAAAATCTTGGCTCAGCTCCATATACTGCAACAAAACAAAGCCAAGTGAGGTATCCAAGTAGGGCTTAATAGGCTTTCCAGGTGTGCTCTGTGAAGATTTTCTCTGGGCTTCTGTAAGATCTGGTGACAAGCTCAGCAGCTATCGGACAGCTCCGGCCTTTGAGGAATTATTTCTCTTCATCGACCCAGCTCCACCAGATCCTAGTCCCAAAAAACAGAAGAACAGAAAATACATTTCTTCAACGGAAAACAAATATTCCATACTGGAGTAACATAAGAATCCCAGGAGCCAGGATGCAAAGTCCTCAGTCCTCCATTACAACGTTGCTTAATTGTTCTTACAATGGAACAAAATCCGAAATGTCTTCTTGAGTCCTGAGAAAATGTATCTCTCAGTAGGACCAGGTAGTCCACAGCTTACCAGCCCTTCCCACACACAGCTGGTCCCGGGCCATAGCATACTTTGAGTATTTATAGTTATCGGGGACTGCTTTGTAGGTTCTCTTGAACCGACGTCTGAGTGAATGTTTTGCCTCTTCTACCAATCTTCAACCATGCTTTGTTTAAATTGCTCCTCAGATTGAGTTTACTCGTGCTTTTAGTTCAGTTCTGATTTGCAGTTGTTCGTCAGTAACTTGTGCCGAAATGTATTTTCTCTGCTAACCTCGTTCCCGCTTAAGCAGTTTTTCTGTTTATTAAAGTAATTTATTTAATTAATTCGCAATACATCCCCCATAGTATCCTTCATGGCTGTTCTTTAAATCTCTTACTCTCAGTTCTTACTTTATCAAAAGAACAAAACGTAACGCGTCTTATTTTCAACATTTGAGAAAAGTAGGTTTAAAAATTAATCTTATAACAATCAAGGGTTTAAATTAATAATTGTGTGAGATGCTGCCTGATTTAGTAGTCTTCAGCAAAATATGAGAGATTAAATACTAAAGTTCCCAAATAAATGTTCCTAAAATACGATTTTCAAAAGCACATAATTTTATAAACATGCCTTTCCCCTGATAAGGGTTGCAGCGTCCAAGGGACAGAATGCTTTATGTGGTAAACTGTTTTCGATCCCGTTATAAATAAATGGAACACTGGCTCTTTCCATTGTTAAACAATCCCGGAAATAATTTATTACTTTTGGCAAATTCGTTGTAAATATCTTGTGCCAAAGTCCGTGGAAAAGGATAATCTTTAGAACACACTCAATATATCTGCTATTTGACATGTTTTGTAAACACAGGTACCAACTGTAAACGTGCGATCATACCGGGATTACTGTCTGCTTAAATGAAGGTGCAGGACAGAAGGTCACGTGACTGGAACAGATTCCAACTGTGATAACAGGTCTCGCGAGACTTGCACGACAAAGGTTTTGGCAGATTTTTCTGTTGATTATCATGCTTATTAAGCTCCTATAAAGTGGCACATTGTGAAAAAGGGCTACAAAACCTGGCTTTTCAAGAATTCGTTTATACCTCAGTAATCGGCCATTTGTCCACCCTCTGCGCCAGGACACTCTAGTTTGAGTAGCTGGGCGCTATATTAAATCTTCTCATTCATTCATTCATTCAAATCTCCATCCACCTTTGCAGATTTGCACACGCTTAGCAGTCATTGAGCGCTATGGGTATTTTATCTGCTCCCTTGAAAAATAACTTGCGTTACTTCTGCCTGCAGACAAAATGTCTTCCACACACAACTAAATGCGTACTAGTATGGATCATTTTTAAATAACTCCCTCACTGAATATTTTTAAAAGAGGAAATACAACTGCTTATTCTGCCAAGATTGCTCAGTCAGCTAAACACTCGCTGCTGGTCTGTAGGCCACATGTTGTCAGGGACTGTCCGGGACTATGTGGGGATTACAGTCAGGGACTTGGGCAAGGATTGGGAACTGGGTAGAAAACGTACACAGAAAGAGGAGTACAGCACTGCCCAGGATCATACAAGAAGTCAGCGGCGAAAAGGGATTCAAAGGGGAAGCCTGCATGAAGGAACAAGATGGCTAAGACTCAGAGAGGAAGGGCACTCACAAGGCAATTTAGCATTCAGACTAACTACACCCAGGACGGACGTGCAAGACATATGTATTAATACATTAACAATTAAGTGGAGTGTGGGGTTAAGCACTCAGCAGCTCCACACTGTAAGACTGAAGCTCAGTAAGTTTCTTACCCACAATTGCTGTTACAGATACTGACTGCAAATGCCCACATATAGGATATGCAAGCAAAAGCATGGTCTGTGGAACTTATACCTATGGTGAGGTTATAAATGCAACTCAAAAACAATACTCACAGTGAACAAGAAACACCAACTAGGTAGTCAGATGGCCCACGGATCCTGGCTGTTAGAAATGGGATTTCTGGTTGGCTAAGGCTTGCGCCAAAGTCAGGCAGAAACCACCACTCTAGTCAGGGCAAGGAAGTTACACGCCAAAGATAACCCCTGCTCACCCCCTTGGTAGCTTGGCACGAGCAGACAGGCTTATCCCTGAGGCGATGTGTAAAGCGTTTGCGCGCGCACCCAGCAACAACACCCAAGGCCCACCACAAAGGAAACTCCGCACAAGGTATTCTATAAAAATAACCTTTGTATTATACCAAACACATTAGATAAAAACACACACTTTACAATGTGCCAAAAGGCACGGGCAGAATTTACAAGGGATTATATGTACAGGGGACAGGGCCACATGGACCACTGTCCGAAATTAGCACTCTTAGAATTTAGGAATAATACTTTAGAACATAGCACACAATAACATATATAACACACAATCAGTAACTCCTGATAACCAGAAAGTACCACCTACGCAACCCTAACCACCTTAGGAAAATACTGCGCAGGGAATCAGGACCTCACCAGCACCACCTGTACTAGGAGAAAAACAACCACCTAAGTATCACTCTACCTGTAGGGGTCTAAGCACATAAATACAGGATGCATAAAATACATTCAGAGGTGTAAAGCAAAGCACATGACGCATAAACACATTCAGAGGTGCAGGAAAGGAACAATGGCGCAAAAACTCACATTAGCCACTATCTGTGGCAGTCCCTAGGCCAACTGGCCTTGTCGGGGCTAGGACGCCCTGTGTCCAGCAGAGTCAGGGCCATGCAGCGCAGGCTGCGCAAGCCAGGAGCACAAAGCACAACCTACACGTGGCAGTTGCCCACTAAGTGCTGGGCAACTGGAGAAATGCTGGAGCCAACGTTGGAGCCTCCCAGGGCTCTGAAACAACTGAAATGCCCCCTAGAGCCTCGCAGGCTCTAAATAATAATGTGCCCCTTCGTTGGAGCGGCCCACTGCCTTACGGGGCCGCTCTGATTCAACACTTAAGGCCCCCTGAGCCTCGTGGGCTCTGAACAGCAGGAACTGCCCCCTAGAGCCTTCTAGGCTCGAGAAATACTGGGGGCAAGGTTGGAGTGGCCCGCTGCCATCTGGGGCCACTCAAAACACGGAAGAGATGCCCCGTTCATTGGAGCGACCTCGGCGCTCAAGGAATAATGCCCCCGTAACGTTCAGAGCGTCCACGCGCTCTGTAACAGAGAGTACCGGCCCCGCGGAGCCCCCCGGGCCCTCCCCTACTCACCGGGCCGCTCGTAGGGGGACTCCGTTCCTCTCTCTCGGCGCGGGGCTTCCCTCGCTCTCACGGGAGCCCCGCGTCACTCAGCACCGATCTCCGGCTTCAGTGCAGGAGCGCGGGGTAGGCTCCTGTGCGCTTCCTGCTTGCTGCTACGTTCCGCCCACGTCCCCACACGGGCCGCCTGACTTCCGGTTCGCCCAAGGGCCGCGGCGGCGATTTTCTCAGCGGCAACGAGGGGTAGGCTCCCTCTCCAGATGCGATATACGGCGGGGTGGCACCCACCGTAAAATAAACAAATTAGCGGGGTGGGCACCCGCGAGCACACCACAATGCGGGGTGGGCTCCCGCTCGATCAAATAACTAAATAAGCGGGGTCAACGCCGGGTGGGCACCGGCTGGCATCAATAAAGCGCTCCTGAGCGCTAGAGGCCAAGGAAAGCGCTCCCAGGCGCTTAGGCACCCACATAAAGCGCTCCCAGCGCTATGAAGCCAAGAAAAGCGCTCCCAGGCGCTTAGGGACCCACATAAAGCGCTCCCAGCGCTATGAGGGAAAGGAAAGCACTTCCTGGTGCTTTAGGATAAAAAGAACCACAAAGTCCAGCAAAGTTCTTCCCTGCATGCAGCAGGGCAGGGGTGGGGGCAAGGCTGGACCCAGAGCCAGCTCACTGGGCCTCCAGGCAGGGAGGTAGTCCAAGTGGCGGTCCTCTGGTCCAGCAGCAGCAGCAGCCCCCCTCAGGTAAGATCCTGGCAGAGAACACCTTCTGTGGGGACACAGCCCCATTTTTATACAGTAAAACCCTTTGTTCTGGGTTCAGGGTGAGGGGGAAAACCAGTCGCAGCTGGTTGGGGAGCACCCTTGATGTGCTCAGCCCCTCACTCTATTCACTGGCAGGGCTAGGGTCGTCAGTCGCACCACAGGGGGCGGAGCCAGCATTGTGTGGGGAAAACCCTGCCCTATTCAGGACCCAGGTGTACTCCTCCCACCCATCTAGCTGCTGATCTCCCCATTCACCACTGGGTGACTCATCCTGACTCTGGGGAATCCCTAGCCCGTCACATGACATGACCAGCCAATCACGCGACAAGGCACACATTTCATACTGCACACCGAAGTGCCCACTTCTAGAAGTGGCACTTCCACACTAGGTACATGCACGCCGCACACATCATCGCGCAGCATTCAATCACACGAGTCCGCACATACCAAACTCGGGCCTGCACACCCCACGCATCAGGAACTACTAGGGACACATACATTCCCCATGCATTCCTATGGGAGGGCAGGCCTATCTCACCACATGCACTCAGAGTGCGCACGCACTTTACCCTGGGACGCAGGGAAAGTGCGCAGAAATGAAAAATCACCACACCAAGTCACCAATAAAAAGTAAAAAGGTTCAGGGGTGAATCTGCCAGAAGGGCCAAGTCCAACACTGGCAATCAAACAGGAACACGCAAGGCAGTAACAGCAAGGGGGTAGAACTAAACACAAGCACAATAGACAAGGAGCTAGCAAGGAGGAGTGCTTAACAGGAAAGGAAGGAAATCACAGGGCACACATGGCAGAAAGCAAGTAACAAACATACAAGGTAATAGAAGCAAGACAGCAGAATAGAAAGACAGCACACTAGGAACTGGAACCAAGGAAATGGGAAGAAAGGTAGGGATTGGAAAGGGATATACAGAAGGGGAGGCTACAAGAGTATACTAGAATAGTGCAGGTTCAGGAATCAAGAAAACTAAGTAGCATAGAAGGCAGTGCTGGGGCAGGAACAAGAATTGAGCTATGGCTCAGGAGTCAAGGTAGCACCGCAGACAGTGCTGGTTCAGGAACAGGGAATTACTAAAGCTTCAGGAGTCAAGGTAGCACTGCAGGCAGTGCTAGTTCAAGCAAACAGGACACAGCTACAGCTCAGGAAACAAGGAGTCAAGAGAGCACTGCAAGCAGTGCAAATCAGGAACAAGAAATAGCTAAAGCCCAGGAACAGGAACAAAGAATAACTATAGCTCAGGAACTCATGAAACAAGGTAGCACTGCAGGCAGTGCTCATTCAGGTACAAGGAATAGCTATAGCTCAGGAAACAAGGTAGCACTGCAGGCAGTGCTAATTCATGTATAAGGAATAGCTATAGCTCAGGAATCAAGGATTAACAATAGCTCAGGAATCACTGGAAACAAGGATATCAAAGGCTCAGGAAACACTGGAAACAAGGACCGGTATACAGCTACAATGACCAACCTTGTCCTGAACGGAGCTGGGGCTTAAAAGAGCTCACAGTAATCACATGCATCAGGTGTGAGCTGGCTAGCAGCAGCCAGCCACAGGTGAGCTGAATTGCTCCACCCATCCTTGGCCTGCAGGGGTGGAGACAAAGCAGTGAACAGGGAATTCTAGGTAATGGAGTTTCAGGCATGAGCAGGATGGCTTCCACAAAACCCGGCATGGATTGGGAATGGATGTCAATTCCCAAATAGTGCCCTAATGGCTGGAAGTCAGTACATACATGAAGGGGAGGGTCTGAAAGCTTATTAGAACACTGGAGAGTCCCACAGTTCAGTCCTCTGGTAGTGGACACGAGAAAGCAGGGAGCAAGTCGTGACACATGTTCATATGTTGCGAAGGTCAACTTAGCAACACATCATTCTCATGTTGGTAAATTCAGTACCATCCAATTGGGTTATTCTAATATCTGTCACTTACAACAAGTAGAAAGAACTGGCCTTAAGTATTAAAGACTTTATAAAATCAAACCGTCTTTCTAAAACAGCATCCATGCAAAAATAGTTGGTTTTGAAATGGCAAAGTCCGCGAGTTAGCACTATATGGGTTCGTTCATTCATTCATTTTCTGCTCCGTCAATAGTGACTGTCTTCTCATGGGCTATGTAGTCATTATTATCTAAGGGCCTCATTATAAGTTTCTTGTTAACTCTATAAGGATATACCTGGTCCTTTGACACAGACTTTCTACGATTCCAGGGGTTTACCACTGTCATTTAACATCTGCTCTGAGAATGTGGTAATCAGCAGAAGGGGCTGGTGAGGGTCGGTGGTTGGAGAGGAGAGACTTTCTCTGGCTAAACCTGCTGAGGACTAGCTAGTGGGATCATTGTATGCTCCGCAGTGGTGCTGGTGGGAAGAGGCAGTACACAGACTTTGAATCTGCCTAAATCCCCTACCATTCTCCAGCCAGATGTTAATCTAGACGTGCCCCTGGAAAAACATGTAAAATGTTTCAAAGCCTGGTAATTTCAGCTGCCAAAACAGGGATCCACTTGCAATTGCCCAGAGCATACCAGATCTAAGTCAGGGACTAAAGATTTATGCCTATTCCTATCTACATAAAGTTGGGGAAGCCAAATAATGCCAATGTTCCACACCCCTTACTAAAATGTGTTTACTAAAACTAATGTCTGACTTTACCACACATGCCTGTTAAACCTGACACCCTTAGTTGGTAGTCCCCAAACGTTTTACATTCAGCCCTGCTATTTTTCTGAATTTGTTTTTATTGGCTTTATGACTCTGCACTTTACAACTGCTGAACAGTGCTAAAGTGCATGTGCACTCTCCCTGAACCATGGCACAATTATCCTATATGTAATTGGCACATTTAATTTACATGTACAACCCTAGCAAATGGTACTATATGTACCCAGGACCTGTAAGTCAAATGCTACTATTGGGGTTGTATCACTCAGTGTACCACCCACTATTTAAAACATATAAGTCACCACCTAGGGCAAGCCCTAAAGTTTCACATGGCAGGGTGCATTGTATCTAAAAAGTAGTTTACATGTCCTGGTAGTGAAAAACCTCTAAACTCCTAAACTTAAGTTTGAGAACAGAAAGGAAAATTATGTTTACACTTGAATTGTAATTTAAAATCCTCTTTAAAGACAAAGTTGAAATTTAAGTCCCAATTTAAAAAATGCCACTTGGCATTTTTTTTTGTCAACCATTTGTGTCTTCTGTCAGTCACATGTCTGTGATTATCGTAGCTGCTGGCCTTTGTGAATTCCTCCCAGATAGTGAGACAAAGGGGGAGTGGGTAGTGGCAGTATGGGCCATCCTAACAGGATGGTCGGGCTGAGAGGTTCCCTGCCCCACTTACATTTAAAAGAGGTGCCTCTAGTGCACACAAAGGAACCTGACACCAGTCTTTGTCACTCCAGAATATGTAGAGACTTTACCAGGCAAAGAAAGAGCTTTCCAGAACCAGATGTGGGGTTAGTGTAGAGAATCCCTCCACTTCAAAGGCTAGGACCAGGAATAAATATTGAACCTCATGAGCAACTCATTAGATCATGTCAGGACTTGTGGAAGACTCAGAAGAAGGACTACTCTGCTGCATTGCTGCTGGAAGGACTGTCCTCCTACCCTGCTGCCCTGCTGCTGTAAGCACTGCCCAGCTTCTTAAGGGAGGAAGCCTGGACCTGTTCCTTGTACCCAGAACCACCAGAGTGAATCCATGGCGTAGCTGGCTGGCCTCCTGTGTTAGCTAAAGGGACAAAACAAGCTCCAGAGTCCTTTCCTGCATCTGCACAACTGACCAGTCCCAACTGATCCTGCCTGAACCCTGCTGCTGCCTCTGCTGGAGAGAGCTTGATCCCCAAGTGGTGCCCCCCAGGTCCTCATCCTCATCGGAACCAACACAACTCAAAGCAGAGTGATGCAGGACCTCGTATCTCAGCTTGAGAACAACCAGGCACACAGTCCTGCAGGCCAAACTCCACCCTGTACCCAGCCCATGCTCCATCTTGAACGGCCGGCACTTCTGACTGTGTTATGCTCTGGCGCGGCCAGATAACCAGAGGTGGCACTTTGTGTTTTTTGTTGCTACGTTTACTTAAGACTTTCGAATTGCATATCACCAGTTCCACTGATTTAAGTTTTGTTGTTCTGGTATCATTTTATTTATTACAATTTATTCTATTTTTCCAGATCTTTGTGGGATTTTTTTGTGTTGTGTTTTCACTTTAATACTGTTTGACTGCTGCATAAATACTTTAAGCACACACAAGTGATGGGAGGAATGCTTGCAATTTGTCTAACCCCGGGCAATCGCTTGGGGTAGAATTCTAAACCATCATTCTTTTGCTCACCATGCCACCTCCCTCAGTTTGGACGCAGCCATATGTAAATCAGTCTTGACTCTGTCCCACATGGGAACAGTCCAGCCCGAACTGCCGAGCCAGGTCCTCCCTGAAAAGGAACACAAGCAACATAGGACCGGTTTTGTCCTAGAAACGATGGGTTGGTATGCTAACCCGAGTGATTGCCAGTGGTTGGACAAACTGTATGCATTCCTCCCATCATCTTTTGTGTATTTCATGTACCGCCCTATGTGGCATAGGTATGCCCAGAAGTGGGTCCCATGCTCACTGTGTCACTGGAACCAAGCTCTGCCCAGCTGCTGAGCCCATAACTAGGGCAAAACCGGCCCTTGGTTACTTGTGTTCACAGCGCATAGGCTTCAGTTGCGAGGTGGACGTATGAGTTTGTAAAAGGGTGAACTCCATGTGCAAAAAATTGACATTTGCATGGATCCATATTTCAGTGAAACTGAGGAATAAACCACAAATCATTGAGCTGCTATGAACGTAGATCAAAAGTCGAGCAAATAAGACATCATGTTACAAATTGGATCATTACAAGAGATGCTAAAGAGGACCTAACCTTCAGGAAATAAGTTGCTCGGTGTACAGTGGAATTAAGAGCGGCAGGGTGGAGAGAAATAAGCCCAGAATGCAATCTCTCTGTGGACACAGTACCAAAAGAAAACGTTTTTCAAAGTGACAGATGTTTAGAGAACCTTCTGATTTGGACTACCCCGCCCTGGCTCATTTAATTGAAACTCTAGACTGAGAGTGAGAGAACAGACTTGCTCTCTAGCTTGAAGCAGAGGCATTCTGCAGATGCAGGGCTACTTTACAGCTCATACTTTTTAGGAAAACATCTGCTTTATTTTTAGTACAGTTTGTTTAACTAAATGTAAAGCACATTCCAATACAATACCTGATCTAAACGTTTGAGACCCGTTTGTGCTTTGGGCACAGGTTTGGTTGAGATGGACTTATCAGTTTCAGAGGAAATGCATTTCATTTTGAAGATCTGCAGACTCCCTACAACTAGCATGGACTCCCTACGTCACAAGTGCTTTGAGTGACCGAATTAGTGTTTCTTATTTTTCGAGGAATGTTGATAGCATACCAGTTGCTGGGGAGTCTTGACTGTCAGAGTTAATGTTAAAAATCTGAATTTGTTCCCGGGAGTCCTTCTTGCCAAATGATGTCAGTATAGTGTTGTTCTCAATCGTAAACTGCATCCCCGCTCCAGTTTAGCCGCATAAGCAGAATCTTTCTTGAACCCGTTGAGAATTTCCATCCCCGCCCAAAATGATGGAATGTCCGATATAAAGAAATCCACCATTGTTATTGTGATGCTTTGATCATGTTGACTATGATTTATTGTACAGTCCCTTCACAGCAGCAGACAGTGGGCTGCCCTCCACCTCGTGGTGCATACAGTTAAATATTGCACTGCTGCACAGTCAAGATGACATTGCACCTAATTCAGAATATGTGATGTTTGGCTCAGCGCTAGGGTGGAGCTGATCAAGTTAGCAAGCTTTAGCATCTAAACCTGGGCCATGGCGGTGCACGTTCTGTGTGTGGTCAGCCCATGGCTGAACGCGATGCGGCCATTAATGCTGTGTCCCGCGCTGTAGAGCGGCGCTGCAGGTGCTGTCCCATCGAACCTTCCTCACAGACGTGGAGAAGTCTCCCAGGCCTCCGAGGGTGCAAGGCCCTGGTCTGCCATGCCAGACAGCAGTGCAGGGCTCAGCCAGAGACTAACTGTTGGTGGCTTTTCTGCAAAATACTAATGACATGAAGTGGAAGTGGGCAGCTGTGCTCACACTCTCCTGGAAGAGCAGCTGAAAAGGGCCGTCTGCATTAAACACAGGGCCCCAGTGCAGTCTGCAGCAAGAGCATCGTGAGGTATTTAACGGAACAGATTTGGGCCTCCGTTTTATACTAGGAGCTATGTTATTCTACCAGAAGGACGGGTCCCATAACGCAAACCTTCCTGGTGGTTTTAACCTGCAATGCGTTTCTCCTTTCAACATGTCCAATATGTATTGCGACCAATAACTCTTTAGCTAAACTTTTAAAATTATGAATTACGTTTCTGAATAATTCAGAGGTTTGAGTTAACTTGTAACACCCACGTTTGCCTTCTGGCATTAGACAAGGGACATCTTTTGTAACTCGGTGTGTTTCCATCAAGGCCAGTTGGCCACAGCTAACTGGCTAAGGTAGAGTCAGGGTCATGTGTAATGCTTCAACACAACACAGGCGGCCCTGAACTCCAGGACCTGCCTGCCATCATCTTCATCTCTAGCTTAGCAGCTGTGAACAGTCTCATCCCTAAAGACTGTAGACTCAAGGGACAGTTTTTCAGGGATCCCTCCAACAACATGCAAGACGGTAGATGTGGACTAGGGTTTGATGATGACATTGATGTGCATATTAATTAATGTGCCTTTTTGCTTTCCTTACTGCAAACCCACAAACTGAAGTGTTTTTTATGATCTTGACTAATAGGTGTCTGTAGAGATGAGGTGGTCTAGTAGCTGGTGTGGGCGGAGCAGAGTGGGTGGAGGAAGGAAGGTATGGGCTGGGACAGGAAGGGGCGGAGAAAGGGGATGGCCAGGCAGTCGAGTGTAGGGCTATGCTGGTGTAAGGACTAGAGAATAAAGTGTCCTGAATAGAACCCTTCGTGTCTGTCCTTATTGATGCCCTTAGGACATGACAGCTGGCGACGAGGGTGGGATCGAGCTAGCTGCTCTCCCCGGAACATCAGCACACTAGCGAGTCCGGTGAAGGGCTGGTCAAGAAAACCAGCGGAAGCGCCGCCACTCGCGACACACCCGAAGCGTGTGAAAGCCCCGCAACAGAAAAGAACAGGATCGCGAGGCGCGCCCTGCCTGAGGAGAAGCCGGCACCAGGAACGGCAGGAAGGGAAGCGACGACGCTGACGCGCGCGTCCCCTGAGGCAGATTGGAGCAGTGAGCGCGAAGAGAGACCCCGCCCGCCTACCTGCTGCCGAACAGTGAGTGAAGCGGATGATGAGAGGGGCCGCCTGAGCAGCGCGCAGTCCTGAAATGAATGGAGTGAGAGCCCGGCACCACGTGTGGTATCTACGCGCGTTATTCAGCCGGCGGCCATCTTGAAGTCAGGCGGATTTCCAGACGCCCCATACAAGTAGACCCGGGCGGCCATTTTGAAGTCAGGCAAAGCTGAAATTTAAACAAGCACAGGCTAATACAAAAAAAAAAAAAAGGAAACGAGGAACATACCTGAATATAGCTTGCAAGATTCCACGTAGGATTCCCTGGGCCTGCTTTGCGCCGACGCTGCGCACATCGCACGTGCACCACGATGTCGAACCACGGATCCCCTGCTCAGTCTCCAGCGCGCCAGGATGCGAAGCCGATCATCATGGGGCTGTCGCACCTGCGCCCCCCAGAACCATTAGCGCTCGTGGTTGGGAGCAGCATGGGCCCTCGCTGGGAAGAGTGGATTGAGGACTTTGAGGACTACATCAAGGGCTCGAAGGTGATAGGGGATGAAGATCAAATGATCGCACTTCGGAACCTCGTGGGCAAGGACATCAGCAAGATGATAAAGGAACTTCCTGCCGCAGACGCGGGAACGTATGCAAACGTGCGTGCAGCACTGGATCGGAAGTTTGTGCACAAGAAGAACGTAGATTACGAACGTTACGTGTTCCAAAGAGCGCGACAAGAAAAGGATGAGGTCATGGGCTCATACATCACAAGGCTGCGGCGACTGGCGCGTCACTGTGAATTCGACAAGTTCTCGACGGACGACGCCATACGCCTGCGGGTGATCGACGGTTGCCAGTCAGAGACGCTACGCAGGAAGCTACTAAAAAAGAGCCACACATTGGATGAAATAGAAGAGATCACAAGGCTCCATGATCAGACGGAAGAACAAGCCAAGACCATGGAGGCAGGACGCGTGGATCGCAAGGAGGTAGTGTGTCAAGTGCGCACCGACCGCCCTCGCCGGGGGTCGAAAGAACGGGAACGACAAGCACGGCCGCCATCGAGACACCCCCGTCGCTCTGGCCATCGGCGGCCTGACTCGGGGAAGAGAAGCCGGCGTCAAGACTATGGGAAGAAGGCGCCGTTGAGAAGATGCTACCGTTGTGGATACGACTTCCCACACATCGGGGCGTGCCCGGCCCTGGGACAGAAATGCCACAAGTGTGGTCGCAACAATCATTTTGAGACAATGTGCGGGGACTACCGCCGGGAGAAGGAAAAAGCCTCCACGAGGTCACCAAGAGGCGAGACGCGCCGTCATCACGCGCGTGCGGTACGAGACCGCCGGAAGTCCTCCTCCAAGTCCTCTCAGTCCAGCAGGGAGTCGCGGTCCTCACGGTGGTCTAGAAGGTCACCATCCAGAGACTCCGAATCACTTTCAAGTGAACATGAGTACTCCGTTGAATATGCCAACATGATCGCCGATCCAGACCAACTAAAAAAATACCCTCGGCTGGACATCAGCGTTGGCACGCATCCTACGAAGTTCGTGATGGACAGTGGCGCATCCCTCAACTACATCCCAGTGACGGAATACAAAAAGATGAACCCTCGACCTCGGCTCAATCCCGCACATGTGCGTGTCTACACCTGGATGTCCAGGAAGCCACTCCCTTGCCTTGGGAAGTTTTCCACGACACTGAGGCATCAAACAACATCTATTCCGGCTGTAATTCACGTCATCGAGGGACCGGAAGCTGACTGTCTCCTCAGTCTCCCGACTGCTGAACGGCTGAAGTTGGTGGAAATCCTGTACCGCGTCACCAGTGACAATGACACCATTCACAAGTTCCCGAGGCTGTTCTCCGGACTCGGAAAAATGAACAGGGGCCAGATCCGCCTCCACATAAATGACCAGGTCCGCCCGGTTGCCCAACACCCGCGGAAGGTACCGTTCCACCTCCAGCAAGCGGTGGAGGAGGAGCTGCAGGATCTGCTGGACGCCGACATCATCGAACGGACAGAGGGCGCCACACCGTGGGTTTCTCCAGTCGTGATAGTACCGAAGAAAGGAACACCAGGGAAAGTACGACTCTGTGTGGACATGAGAATGCCCAATACCGCCATTGAGAGAGAGCGTCATCCGGGACCCCACTTAAGTGACATGATCGCCGCCCTCAATGGGGCAAGGGTGTTTTCCAAGCTGGACTTAAACAAAGGCTACCATCAGCTGGAACTACACGAGAGTTCCCGCTATATCACGACGTTTGCAACACATCTGGGGTTGTTCAGATACAAGAGACTGAACTTTGGCATTTCATCAGCCGCGGAAATATTCCAAGAAGCCATCCGGCAAACGATACATCACATCCCAAATACGCTGAACTACAGCGATGACATTCTCGTCTACGGGGCAACACTCCAAATCCACGACACGGCCTTAGACAGGGTCTGTCATGCTCTACTGGAAGCCAACCTCACACTCAACAGGGAGAAATGCGAGTTCCATCAGTCGCAACTGAAATTCTTTGGCCACATCTTTTCAGGAGCCGGAATGCAACCAGACCCTGACAAAGTGAGTACTCTGAACAGCACCAAGAGTCCACTTGACGTCAGTGACGTGCGGTCGTTCCTCGGCATGGCGAGTTACTGCTCAAGATATATTAAGGACTATGCCACCATCAGTCACCCACTTCGCACTCTCACCAAACAGAGGCAGGCATTTGAGTGGACCCCTGAATGCGAGCAAGCATTCCAGGACATAAAGAAAGCTGTGGGCACAGTGGAAAGCCTGGCCTATTTCAGCCCGGATCGCAAGACCGAAATAACAGTGGACGCGAGCCCCGTCGGGCTGGGAGCCATCCTGGCTCAATATGACAAGGACACGGACCACCGCCACATTGTGGCGCACGCCAGCCGGAGCCTCTCCGACACGGAGAAGGCCTACTCCCAACCGGAAAAGGAGAGCCTTGCGGTCGTGTGGGCGTGTGAGCACTTTCACGTGTTCATCTACGGGAAGCATTTCACCATGGTAACAGACCACCAGGCGCTCGTCACAATCTATGGCAACCCCAGGTCCAAAATGCCACCACGCATCGAGAGGTGGGGACTCCGTCTGCAGGAATACACGTTCACAATCGTGCACAAGCCAGGGAAGGCTGCCAACCCGGCCGACTACATGTCGCGCCACCCGGAAGACTCGCAGCGACTCACACCGTCCATGGCAGACGAATATATCCACTTTGTGGTGGACCACGCGCGACCGCCTGCAGTCCCCCTAGAGGCCATCCTGGACGCCACCCAGCAAGACACCATGCTACAACAGGTGATCCGAAGGGTCCGAACCAACAGGTGGCGGCACGAAGAGCCGGAGGACGGGAGGGGTGACAGCACAAAGCGTCAGGAGTGGCAAGCGTTCCGGAATGTGTGCGAAGAACTATCTGTCACGCCCGATGGCCTACTGTTACGGGACAACCGAATTGTAATACCCCAGCAACTGAGACAGGGAGTCGTCAACCTGGCACACGAAAGCCATCGAGGAGTAGTCACGACGAAAAGAGCACTTCGTGAACGTGTCTGGTTCCCCTTCCTTGACAAGATGGTAGAGAACACTCTGAAAGACTGTCTGCAGTGTCAAGTGGTAAGGCAAGGAGACCCGCCAGCACCACTTCAGATGACGCCCCTGCCACCAGGAGTATGGCAAGAACTGGCCATGGATTTCTACGGCCCCATGCCGTCGGGCAAGTACGTGTTAGTCATAATAGATGAATATTCGCGGTTTCCCATCGCCCGGTTCGTCCCATCCACCAACGCGGCTGCCACGCTTACCATCCTGGATGAAGTCTTTGCAGCATGGGGCATACCCGCTGAGGTGAAAACAGACAATGGGCCCCCTTTCAATGGCCGGGAGTTCAGTGACTTCCTGACGCTCATGAATGTGCGACACCGACGGATAACACCACTATGGCCGCAGGCCAACGGCACCGCGGAAAGATTCATGGCCACTCTCAAAAAGACATTCCAACAGGCTGCTCTAGACAAGAGAGACCCGCAAGCAGCCCTCAATGATGTGCTCCGAGCCTATCGGACGACACCGCATGCTACCACCGGCAAATGCCCGGCCACACTCATGCTGGGACGCCCAGTCCGGACACGGATACCCACCTGGGAGGGGGCACTACGACCCATTTCGCCCAGCCGCATCCATCGGGAAGTGGAAGCCACCGACAAAGCTCGCAAAGAAAGCATGAAGGCATACGCGGATGGCAGAAGACGTGCTCGGTCCCTCTCATTCCACGAGGGAGACTGCGTGGTCGTCAAGCAGGAGCAGTGCAAGAAGACGGATAGCAGGTTCAGAGCGGAACCTCTAACGGTCACCCGACAAAGAGGTACCATGCTGACAGCGGAGTCAGACAACAGGCGTGTAACAAGAAATGTGTCCCACTTTCAGAAGTGCAGCCCGGGCCTACAAGAGACACTTGAGTCGCGAGTGACATTGTCAGGAACTCGACAGTTCGAAGCACAGAGCGACGGTGATGGCCACCTGGGACAGGTATCCGGCGCCGACACCGCCGCAGTGCCTGAAGGCCGCACACTCAGACCACGACAAACAATCCGCCAGCCCAAGCGGCTGATTGAAGAAATGTAACTCGTGGTGACTCATTTCTTGCTAACAAAGGGGGAGATGTAGAGATGAGGTGGTCTAGTAGCTGGTGTGGGCGGAGCAGAGTGGGTGGAGGAAGGAAGGTATGGGCTGGGACAGGAAGGGGCGGAGAAAGGGGATGGCCAGGCAGTCGAGTGTAGGGCTATGCTGGTGTAAGGACTAGAGAATAAAGTGTCCTGAATAGAACCCTTCGTGTCTGTCCTTATTGATGCCCTTAGGACATGACAGGTGTCCTTCATTGCATTAACCTTAGAAGCATGGAAGGCTGAGTGTGCCCTGCTCAGATTCCAATCAGTGACTTTTAGACCTGTGAGCGGGTGCCTCGCCACCGAGCTCCTTTTCAAGCACACCCCTATCTCCAGCTACCCCCTGTAATGCAGAGGTCCACGTCGTGTCTTGAGAGAAGGCCCACTAAATCTTTATTTTCAACTCGTTTGGTAGAAAACACTAAGCACATGCATCTTTTGTGGGCTCCTAGGGCATACGTGTGTTGCTTGGCAATGCTCAACAGTCCAAGACTTACATTCTGCCGCTCTCACGAGCTGCTCTAGTGAACTGAAATATTCCATTACATAACGAGTATTTTTAAAGCGCACGTTCACGCTGAAGGGTATCTTGGCGCTGAAAAGCAGCTTAATGGCACTCATTGAATTGGGTAACAATCTATGGCGGGCATCCACGTCTATCCTGTCACCTCACAACTTCAAGCAACAGCGATATAGACAAAAAGTAAACCTCACGCACACGCGTAAGATTTCATGCTTCAATCTTGCATGGGTTTTCTTTCAGTGTGAAAGCCTCATTGCTCAGTAATAAGGCGACTCGTACTTTGACCTGGCCCAGTGAATGTGATACAGTCCTGGAAACGCGGAAATCCGCAGCCATCACATGCAATCCATGTTCCGATGGCTAGAGCAGCCCTGACAACCATTAGTGAGGGGCGAGGGGTTGCGTTCTGGGCCGTGTCTTTCCCAAGCCGCACACAGACACATCTTTGCGGTTCACCGGCTCGACTTCGACTGAAACCGGAGAGTCTCAAAGAGCAGCGGGAGCTCTGCAAACACCAAATACCAGCGCGAGCGGACGTGCTCTTTCACGGGCAGAAGGGAATACACAGACAGGCGGAAGTGACCTCTCAGATGCAACATTTCCCATCGCTCTCCCAAAAGTTCACACATGATAGATGATGCCTAGCCCCGGACGTCTCATGGACTGTTCCAACGCAGCGCCTACAATGGGGCTCTCGGGGACCGTCGCTTTCGGTAACAATAGGTGATTGCTTTTTGTTTTTTTCCTTTTATAATCTTATCCAGACACCCATTCTCAAGCTGTGAGTCTGGTCATGACCAATGCGTATTGGTTTTTTTCTTTCTCCACTCTGAGATGTCTCTCAGGGAGGCCGGGAAGCAAAGGTCCTGTCTTCAGGATTGATTTTTCACAAGGCTTAATTTTCCCTGTAGACATGACAGTAAGCACCGTGGCTGGGAGGTAAATTACAGGCCACCAGATTAATTCAAGGAGGAGCAGGCGAATTTCTCTTGAATTGCTGCAGACAATATGTTCATCTCCCTAGCGCCAAAATCATCATCGTGCCTGGCTAGAAGCTTTATTCACTAGTGAAAGTCGTAACTCTGCATCGCTGGTCTACCTCCTAGTGTTGGTGTAGAATTTTGCATTTTATGCCTTTACACATTTTTTGAGGTTTCACCAGAATGGGTTACTAGTCTCAACTTTCTAGGCAAGCTTCAGCTAACGTTTATGAATTTCTGACAATGTCACTGTGTGGCATTTCCGCCTGCATACTAGTGGCTGGTGTACAATTACTCCTGTGCAATAGCACGATAGCCCTCACTTGAGGGCGGCTGGCCGCTCAGGCCGTCTTAACAGCATTATAGGCCCCCCGGGCAGAACGGTGCACTGGGCCCTGCCTACACAACCACTCAGAGGAATAAAAATGTTTAACCGAAAATTAGTGTGAAATTCTGGTCCTATGCTCGTGGACTCCCCGGGCTACTGCCCAGCGTGCCCATGACGGCACTGTGGCCGCTGCTCCCCTGGCAGAGGGTTGCCTGCTAGATTTGGAGATGCCGGCCTACCTGGCAGGGATGTCCAAGCTTTCAGAACAATCACCCTTACAGCAGCTGCTCTCTCTGGGTGCTGAAGAGTGTGCCAAGAGGTTTCTAGTTTGCTTTGCCCTCTCAGCGAACTTTTTTGTCTTTTAAGAATAAACTCATCAAATGGGAGCTTGTTTTGAAAAAAAACAAAAGGACCTTGATATGCAGGGAAATGTCTCCCTGTATTTCGCGGCCATTTATCAATTTTGCTGCCAGGGACCTAGGCAGGGAAACCTAGTAACTAATTTCACCCTAAATAGGGTGATTCAGCCGGCATTATGACTGCCAGCTCTGAAGCTGACAGGCGTTAAGCTCAAAGGTCTCTAAGGGGAGGGCCAGAGAGGCTCCTCTGTCTGACTCCTCAGGGTTTCCCAGTCTCTAGCTGGAGCTGGGGAATCATTAGTATAGTGGCTGAAACACCAGCTTACGGGGGTGCATCCAATGCATCAGTTTGTAAATGAGAATACAGGTGTTTTCTTTCTCCATGGAGAAATCTCTTCTCCATTTTCCCTATAACATTTGAAGCTAATGGATTACCCCTCTCTCACCCAGGTAAGAGATTTACTCATTACCCTCATTAGGAAGAAAATCTGCACCCATGGCCAAGATGGGAAGGGGATTTATGAATACTCATAAAATCACGTTTCTGTGCTCACACTTAGAAGGAAAGAGTTAAAAGGGCCACTCCATAATGCTTCCTTTTGGGTACTCCCACATAACATATTACTCTTATAGGGTAATTTTTAGATATGGGGATCTGTAGCTGGCAGAGGTAGGTACCTTTGTCCAAGTAGGGACCCTTGCTTCTAGTCAGGGTAAGGGAGCCACACACTTTAGATAACCCCTGTTCACCCCCTAGGTAGCTTGGCACGAGCACACAGGCTTATACCAAAGGCAATGTGTAAAGTATTTGTACCAACACTCACCGTAACACAGTGAAACACCACAAATGGACACCACACCAGTTTAGAAAGCTAAAATATCTTTATCTAAACTCAGCAAGACCAAAATGACAAAAATCCAACATACACAGTTACAAATATGACTTTCAAAAGGTTTCAAGACTTGTACCATAGAAAACTATGGATGCATGACTTTTACACAAAGTACCAGCAGTTGCGTCAAAATTCACAAGGCCAAACAGCGGCAGAGTCGGAAACAAAGAGATGCATCAACTCCTGAGACCTTGGGGAGGCGATGCGACAGTCCTGCTGCACACAGAAGAACGGTTGCATCAAATCTGGTCTGTATGGGGAGTGATGGGTCGATTCTTCTTGACAGTTCCGGTCCGGAGGTGGTGTGTTGGGAAAAATTGCCACACAGGTGCGTTGCGTGGAAATCCCGGATGTGTTGGTAATCGATGCGTGTTACAGCAAACAAATGATGGACGGAATGCTGACAATGCAAACATTCTCCCCTAGTCAAAAGATCTAGGTTAAATCTATTGTTCTTTTGCCCACTACGCCACCCCAGTTTGGACCCAGCCAAATGCAAATCAGACTTGATCCTGTACCCCATGGGAACAGTCCAGACCGAACTGCCAGGCCAGGTCCTCCCTGGACTGGAAACAAGCATCCTGGGACCGGTTTCAGGGTATGTCACTCTTCTTCAGCCAGGCTAGCTTGAATCCAGTGGCACAGTGAGCAAGGGACCCACGTCTGGGCATACCCATCCCACTTAGGGCAAAAAGTATTACATCAAACAAATGATGGACAGAATGCTGACAATGCAAACCTTCTCCCCCAGTCAAGTGATCTGGGTTAAATCCATCGTTCTTTTGCCCACTACGCCACCCCAGTTTGGCCCCAGCCATATGGAAATCAGTCTTGACCCTGTGCCCCATGGGAACAGTCCAGACAGAACTGCCAGGCCAGGTCCTCCCTGGACTGAAAACAAGCATCCTGGGACCGGTTTCAGGGTATGTCACCCTTCTTCAGCCAGGCTAGCTTGAATCCAGTGGCACAGTGAGCAAGGGACCCACGTCTGGGCATACCCATCCCTCTTAGGGCGAAAAGTGTTACAAATATAAATGATGGACGGAATGCGGAGCGGTGCTGCGTCGTTTTTCTTCAGCCGCGATCCCTCAATACATTTATTCTCGCAGCGGCGACAGGCGCTGCATTGGTTTTTGTAGTGGCACGGCGATGTGTGGAAATTCTTCTCGCACCGTGGAGGTGCGTCGGAAAACAGCCGCAAGAATAGCTATGCGTCGATTTTTGCAGTTCTTCAAGTTTCTTCTTTCTTCCAGCTCCCAAACAGCAGCAACAACCTCCAGAGGTCCAAAACTGGCACAGGAACCTCTTGGCAGGTCGGAACTCACAGCAACAGAGTTCTGGGGAGCTGGGGGTGAAGTCTTTGTTTCCCTGAGACTTCAGAACAGGAGACCAGCACACAGAGGCCCTTGGAGATCTCCTTCAAGCAGGGGACACAGCATACAGCAAAGTCCTTCTCCTTTCCTTGGCAGAAACAGCAACTGCATGCCAGCCCCACAGAGCATGCATCAAAGGGGCAGTTCTTCTCAGTCTCTCCAGCTCTTCTCCTTGGCAAAGGGTCCTCTTGAATTCCAGGGATGATCTAAAGTTCTGGGTCTGGGCCCCAATACTTACACACCAAAATCCTTTGTTCTCTGGTGGCAGAGAAGCCCTGTGGCCAGTCAAAAACAGTTCTGTTCTCTCTGATGCAGCTTCCTGGCAGGAGGTGGAGACAGCATCGTGGAAGGCAGACCAGGCCCATTCAGGTGAAAGGAAATCTACTACCCCTAATCTAAATGCAGCCCAGCTCTATTCAGCCCAGCACTGACTCATTCATACACTCTGGTGCCACTGCACATCCCCAGCCCCTGTCACTCCAAAGCCAGACATTCAATACACATCCTAGCAGAGGCACACTGTGTGGCTAAGCAAGAAAATACCAACTTCCGAAAAGTGGTATTTTCAAACACAGAATGTAAAAATCACCCTTAATAAAAGATGCATTTTAACATTCTGAGTTCAGGCACCCTAAACTTTATTTTCCTACCTTGTTCCCAGGGGTAGTTATGCTTACATGAGGTTATAAGCAAACTCCCCATGCTATCCTATGCGAACAGATAGCCTTGCAATAGTGAAAAATGAAATTGGCAGTCTTTCACTATCAGGACATGCCACACACACCAGGGCTTGTCCTACCTTTTGCATACACTGCACCATGCCCACCAGGGTACCTTGGGCCTACCTTAGGGACGACTAACATGTAAGAAAAGGGAAGGTTAGTAGGTATGGGTGGAACTTCTGTAGTCGCGCTACACAAACCTCTGCGAAACGGTAAAAAATCTCTGTGAGCACGCAGAAATTCAGCAAACACGCGGAATTGCTTGTTCGCGATGCTTTTTCCCTGTTCGCGAACACTGTTTGCGTGCTCGGGGGGAAATATCTCACGAACACGCATTTTGAGAACGCGAACAAGCAAAAAATTCAGCGAGCCGCGGAATGCAGAGTTTTAGGCAAATTTAGGTAATTTAGGGGGAACGTGAAATTACCCAAATTCCGCGAGAGGAATGGAATTTACCGCCCAGGCCTAAAGGTTAGGGCCTGGCAAGTGGGTGCATGTGCCAGGTCGGCATGGCAGTTTAAACCTGCGTGCAGGCACTGAAGGCAGGCCTGAGATACCTCTTCAGGGCTACTAATGTTGGTGGCACAATCAGTGCTGCAGGCCCACTAGTAGCATTTGACTTACTAACCATGGCACACGTAGTGAACATTACTAGGGGCTTACCAGTAAATCAAATATGCCAATCAGGGAGAACCAATCATAATAACAGTTTTCATAGGGAGCCCTTGCACTTTGACACTGATCAGCAATGGCAAAGTGCCCAAAGCATCTAAGCCAGCAAAAACGAAATCCAGCAAAGCATAAAAAATACAGGAGGTAGAGGCAAAAAGTCAGGGGAAATCATGCAAAAGATGCCAGGTCTAACAGTAATATTATGCCTTAAAGAAAGGGATTTCACCTCTTGTGAGGTCCTTGTATACCAATAAGTGTACCTTGGCATGAACCTAAAAGAATGAGCCATGCTGTACATCAACTATATGAGTCACTCAGCATTCAGCCCCTTTCTTTTAAAAGCCTTGAGGCAAATCCCAGCGTCCAATGACAATTATTATTTAATTCATTAATCTGTTTAAAGGTAGACAACATCATAGGACACGTGGGTTTAATGCTATCCTCCTTTGTGACCCAGTCACACCCATAAAACATCACTGCATGAAAAACATTCACAAATGAACCTGTCTACTACTGGAGAATTCTAGTCCTGGTAAAGCACATTTTCAATGAGATCGAGTTCTTTAATTTATATTCCTGTTTTTTTAGGGTCATACGGTTCTCTCGTTCCCACTTTCTTGAAGCGAAATATTGGAGAAAATGTTAAAACAAATGTAGCTTCCTACTATCACAGGTTTAGTAAATGCAGCTGGGCAAATGACAATAGCACAAAATAGATGCCCAGAGAACCATTTGTTTTCTGTCCACTACACTGTCCCAATCAGCCATCTCCAAATCTACAAAGATAAGACCTGGATGAACTACCATCGTCCTGGTATAAACGGTCAGTAAAGTGTCCCATAAAATGAGCACTGGGTGCACTAACTTAAGACACAGCCTGACAAAGGCTTGGACTGACTGTTGTCTTAAATAGCTGAGGAACTGGAGCAGCACTATTTTACCACCTTAAAACCACCTTCTAGAGCGGTAAATGGTTGCTGTCATAGGACCTTTAACCCCTTCAGTGCCCATGATGAGATGGTCTCGTCATGGAGCGCGGTTGCGCTGTGCCCATGACGAGACTATCTCGTCATGAACCCCGCCCGCTAATGCAACGCCCGGCACAGGGCGGGGAAAGGGCGGGGCACTGAAGAGGTTAAGGCGTATGTTACTTTTGTCTGGAAATGTTACAGCGTTTGTTGACATGTATAAGTATGTACCAGAACATAACAAAATAGCATATACAAGCACTGTAACAACAACACAACTAAAACATAACAGGGTACAACAAAGCAAAGTAGTTCAAACATAATGCAACAACCACAATACAACACATCAACATCATATTGCAATAATGCAGCACACAAACACTGCAGCACAAAAAAACAACAGAACACATCATAACCACAACAAAATGCCACAAAACAACCTGCTTCCATAATACGGTTTTAAAAGGTACTTGCACCAACCGCTACCTCAACTTACCACTAATAACCTGAACAAATACCAGTCAAAATGTCTTTGATCAGGCCTAAGGTCTTGGCCCTCATGGACATTATTTGCGCATGGAACAAGTAACTGAAGATCTTCTTTGTTTAGAAATAAATTTGGGGTGCTCGTAATGTACCCCTCTGGCTTAGAAATGGATGCTCATAATGAAGGGCTTATTAGTGGGGATCATACATTCATGCAGTGGGCCGGTTTCGAAGCCCTTCATCTGTTAATAATGTCACGAGCAAGATAAAATACACCGGCAAGATTGCAAAGTAGGAGCTTCTCACACAGAGCGTGACATTGATTCTGCGATAGGAAAGTACGTAACATAAAGAGGGGTCTCCAGTAGTTTTTGGGAAACCAGAAATAAGTATATGTGCCACATGGGTGAAATATCCTGCAGTAGGATATCATGGCTGGAACCCTTTCCGCTCCCACCAGGTAAGGTGCGAGGAGAGGAGCTATTGATGCACATTGAGCCCTTCCTGCTCTTTTCCGGCTACAATGGGAAGATGTCTTCCTGTGAAGGCCAGGAGTGGCACTGAACATCAACGAGTTGCGAGCATGGATGTCATTTGGGATTAGTCAGGGGTCATAGCTCTGACCTCTAGCTTTCTCCCTGCTACTCCTGGCACTTCCTTTGCAACCCCTGGCCTCAGAGGGGGAAAATCCAGGAGCACCCTGTGCAGGTAAGAGCGGTGCTGCCGGGTTGGTGGGGGATTCGACAGACAACCACGGGGAAAATGAAATAAATAATTAATTTTCCCTCATTATTGTCTGTCGAAATTCCCCCACCCGGCCCCACCACCCCACCGCTCTTACCTGCATGGGCCTCTCCTGTGCATAACATTTCCTCCTCTGAGGTCAGGGGTCGCAAAGGAAGTGCCAGGAGTAGCAGGGATCAAGCCAGAGGTCACATCTGCGACCCCTGACCTCCCGCAAATGAAGTGTATGGTTGCGAGGGTAACTATGGGTACATGCTACCAAGTGGACTGCTCTAAGGACAACTGTTGCTTCACTGGGGTGCATTAAACACAATATTCTTTGCATCTTTACTTCATAAGGGAATCAAGTGCTGCCCGAGAACCCCATCTTTACTCTATTTCAAAAGATCCCTATATTGGGCAGGTATGCACAGATTACAATGTGCAAGATATCGTGTAACCTTTCAATGCAAAGGGCCATAGCCCTGTAGGTATTTGAACACCAACTGCACAATCTTTTTTCAATCTCGCACCGACAAATGAGGAGTAACTGAATGCAGCTTAAACAATTTTATTACACTTGAAGAAGTTCAGTTAAAACGTCCTTATGTTTCAAGTCTGAGAGCGGTTTCTAATTCAATTTCTTAGCAATCAGATAAGGTGAATTCAAAACCACACTATGCACTGTGCCGCTTACTGTATTATTAGGTTCGTGGTCAGTTAAATGAAAACAGTTTGCATCCCCTGACTCACTTAGCTTGCGCTTCCTACTTCTGCATACTGCATGTGTCTGAGTCAATGAATTGAAACCCTTGATGTCATGTTTAGATTGTGAGAGCAACCACTAGAGGAGAGTGCAGCAGGATTCCGCTGCCAAGGCGGAAATAAGAAATCACTAACATCGCTGCTCCTAGGGTGTGTGTTTACTTGTGTGGTGAGACCTGTAGTTTGTACTTACGTATATATTCCCTGAAAAAAGGGTTAAAGGGACATTATAGTTAGGTGAAAATGCAATTTAAAACATTCTGCTTTAAAAAAACAAAACCAATCAAATTCACCAGTTATGGTTACCTCGAGTAACTATAACTTGTGCCTTAAAGTAACTATAACTCAAGACCCAGCCACACACATTCTTGTCATCAAATCTGTTATTTCACATGTTGAAGTCATGTTAGACTTGTTCATCTAAAACGGTATGTTTTAACTAACATTTTCACCTAAGTATAACATCCCTTTAACCTTTGTTTTTTTCAGCACCTACGCATTTCTTTGATGCTCTAACCAGCAGGAGCAAAGTTCTGTTCCCTGCCCAGGAGAGCGTGTGCAGGCAATGTCTACACTCTCCTGGGCAGGGAACCACAGTATCCCTGGGTTAGGCTCACAGGGACACTGTTAAGTATCAGCTTCTGGGGCTGGGGTCCCGCACACCTTTCCAGGCTAGGGAGGGTGGGCTGCATTCCCCCTCCCCTTTAACTATTATGCAGGGCCCCAGGGCATGGGATCCCTGGGGCCCTAATCGGCTCAGGAGGGGGGCCATGTGTCCCCCTCCACTTTGCAAAACTTAGCCGGCACCAGGGTGTGGGGTCCCCAGGGTCCAAATTGTCTCTGAGAGGTCGACCCCACACATGCCCCTACCCACTCCTCGGGTCATTTTAATAATAATTTAAAAAAAAACTTACTAAGAAAAAAATGAAAGCTGTCACCAGTGTAGTAATCACAATTTACTATACATTTTATGTAGGATATGTGCAGCTGTGGACAGAGATCTCTCAGCTGCTTGTGTGGAAAAAGAAATATATTGGCACTTCTTAGTGACATAACACAAGTATACACATGACAAGACAGGGGTTTTATGAAACAACATGCATGGAATGGAGAAGAATGGAGATACAGGGAAACATGTTTCTTCAGTGGATTTGTTTATTGAGATTATGCATGAAACTGTAATTAATTCCAAATGAGTCTTTTTATAACATAACGATATTTTCCTAACATTCAACATTCATAACTGCATAATTAAATACTTTTCTATTTTTTTAACTGCAGAAAATCAAACACTGCAGTTTGGTTTTCTGCAAACATTTATATTTTATTATCTCCATCATAATAATAAATACTAATAATAAATAATTAAAATTGATTTACATTTATATTAGGCATTAAAATATCTGTATTATTGCTGTAACATTCGAAATTGTATATTTTAAACTATTCTTTGAAAACTATCAAATAATTTCGAGCAAAAAAGAACACCAAACTGCTGGCTCTGAAGTGCACTGGGTCCTGCTGACCAGGACCTGTTCAAATGCTCTGACCCTTTAAATAAATGTGCGATTGGCTAATACCTGATTACCATATTTAGGTTATCTATACATCCTTAATATATCTTACATGGTGTACCCAGGTTGGGTAAGTTAAATGCCACTAGTAGACTGCAGCACGTATTATGCCACCGCTAGAGTGATAAAGAGAAAACATGACTAGGGTCTGCCCTTGCACCTCAATCGGGCAGCTTTAAAACAAGACAGCCCTACTTGACAAAATAATCCTTTTTGCCAAGCTCAACCCTTCCTTTTTAATGTTTATAGGTCATCCCTATGCAATGTCTTAAAATTCCATAGGGCAGGGTGCAGGCCATTAAAAAGAGGGACATGTTTATATTCTGTTTGACATGTCCCAACAGTGAAATCTCACCATTGTCGTTAACCCTGTAGCAAGGATGGTATTCCCATCGACTAACATGGGGTTACAATGCATAACTGCTAAGTTTTAACTTCCATTTGGGAACACAACAATAGTACTTCAAGGTATCAAATCAAAAGTGACATTAAATCTGAAATGTTGCCAAAGTCACATTTAAAATAACTACTAGCACAAGGGCGAATTTAGAAAGTCCCCACATTCTTGCTCAAAGTTTTTAGTAGCAGTTTCTGATTAAGTCCCGCACCAGTTGCCTGAGATAGCATGCTGTCTTCCTGCCAGGAGGTGGGAATTGCTCCCAGGAGAGGAGAACAAATGGCCTTTTGGTGGAAGGAGGTGCGACCTATTCCTGAAAAATGATCAGAAGGTGTTGTGCCCGCAGATGTCGAGTTTCAAAGGGGCACTCGCATGTCACAGGCAAATGCGAGTCACACTTTAGCCTACCCTCACCTTTGTCTAGATAAACAGGCTGGTTTCTCTTCCAGAGGGGAATGACCTGTTGCAGAACAGTTTTTCCAGTAGGAGTTTCTCATTTTACTGGACACACCTCAGGGGTGTGTCCATAGCTATGAACCAGGGAATAAAGGTTCTGACATCTTGGGCAGAGCGATTCACTGTGGGATGGTGTAGTGCCAAATCCACAGGAAGTGGTGCAAAAATGGGTAGGGTTGCCCTTGGGAATTGTATCCTCATTGGTTAGGGAGTCCTCCCCACTGATAAATATGAGACTGGCATAAAAGTGGCACCCATGGATACCTGCCTCAGAACACTACTGGACTTGTAAAGAACAAATAATAGGACTGCACCTGCTGAACCAAAGATAGGACATCAGAGGGAGGACTGCTCCTGCTTTTAAAGTTGTGGGGAAAGACCCCAAGAGCTGGACATTCTCCCACTTGTGCCAAGGACCAGAGAGTGAACTCAAAGAGCTAGTTGGCTAGTCTCTTTTTAAGCTCCAGGAGCACAAAAACTAGAGAAGCCCTTCATCTGCTAGAGCCCATCTGACTAACTACAACTGGGTTTTCCCTGGACCCAAGAGGTGATCCTCCAGCTCCTGGATCCTTGGCTGGTGCTAGGTATACTCTTTCCCCTGAAAGTAACTGTAACTTGTGAGCATAGAGCTCAAATGTAATGGTTCTTGTAAAAGAAACAAAAGGCTGCTACATGACCACTACTCAGTTCCTCATCCTCTACAAGCCATCCCTGGGCAGCCGACTTCAGATTGCACCTGCTGAAAGATTTTCCAGTTTGTGGATAGCCCCAATCTCCTCACAAGAAGCAAGGCTCCAACTGGACTGCTTGCCATGCTTGTCAGATGACATCGATTCTGATGCCAGATCCAAGCTGCAGAAGACTCTGCTGATGAGCCCCATTGACAAGGACCAGAACCAGAAACGCTTCTAAGTGCAAATGTAAATTTCTTGATCGGAACCTACCAGGCACCTATATCTGACCAGTGCTACAGCAGGGTTGGCTTGAAACTTTGATTTTGGGCCAGAGCCCTGGTTCGAGGCTCATAGTCAAGTGCTACAAGTGAACGGCAGTGATTTATGAAACCTCTGAGTGAATTGTAATGATTTATGAAAACCTTTAAAAAATCATACCTCCGTCCATTTCATCAGATTTCTGTCATTTTGGTGTCGATTTAAAGTTAAAAAATATATACTATTTTAATAAATTGGTATGAGATTTTTATTGTGCTGTGGCTTTCTACTTATTTACTGTTTTGGTACTGGTGAATGCTTTGAACTTATTTCCTTTGTGTCAAGCCTACTTAAGAGTTAAGACCACAGCTGCCCAGGGTTGAGCTAAGGTTTAAATTAAACTAACCTAACCGTGCCTGATACAGAACAGTAACATTGATACTTGATGAAGTCTCCCAATTACCCAACTAATAACCCAATTTCTCACTTGGTGGCTCTCTGCCAAGTGTCCTAATCAGGCTGTTCTTCAGTCGCAGCTTTTGCGTAATGTGATGGGTCTCACAGAATTTAGAACTAGGGCCGTCTCCATGCTGAATCACCCACAATGAAGTGTGAGGTTTCTGCATCTGGCTGTCATCGGTCTTCCTGAACAGTAATCAGGGACAGAGAAATGGGCAGGCCTGACCTAGGAACTTCCTCACTTTACAGAACAGAAACTGCAGTCCAAACCCTGACCCCAATCATTTACCAAATGGCAGTGCTAAGAAAGCCCTGATTAGCATCTCTTGGATATCAACATCTTTACGGAAATTTTAAAGTTAGCCTTTTCTCCATCCTCCTCACTTTATGAACTGGATATCCACCCTCCCACCATGAGCATGCACGCAGTACACTTCTACTGTCTGAGGAAGCTGTTCTCTTCCACCATATTGTTCCTTACCAAGCCAAGGGTATCCAGATTTATCCAAATGGCGTTCATATTCAGACTCAAACATGCACACAGAGTCTGACTCCAACACATTCTATGCATGCACACTCACATGACATAAACACAGGGGGGCCGTTTTCGATGCAGCTCGTAAAGGCTCCGACCTGCCATCAGAGCCTTTACAGCCGCATCATAATAGGCCGTTCAGTTTCCTTTATGACTTCCTCATAATGATGGAGGCAGTCGGAAAGGAAACCAGCCAGTCATTCCAGCTGGATTCCAACAGGCTTGCGAGCCCATCCACCAGTTTGAATCCGGACTGTAATTTCAAGGGTGTGCCTCTATGCCCTTGAGATTACGATGACAGTTTCCGACATGGTTTCCATGCCGGCCTCTACGACGTGGGCACCATGTTGGAAAGTGTCTTTAGGGGCCCCCAGCAAGGCTCCCTTGGGTGCACGGCCTCTAGTTGGAGGCCAAGGGGGCACCTCCGGTGCCCCCCTGTTGATTACTGCACCCTGTGGCAGGCACTCTGAGATGCCTGCCATGGGGTGCAGGGATGAACCGCACCTCCCATTTCACTATGGAAGCATGCATTACGGCCAGTTTACAGCCCGAATGCATGCTGCCATAGTAAAATGTAGGAATGCGGCCAAACAGTGTTCGGTCACATCCTACTGAGGTAGTCGGGACCACCGACTGGGTACGGTTGGTCCCATGATTGATGCGGCATCCGGCGGGAGTGATTCCGCCTGACATCGTAATGACCTTCAGGATGTTAACACAATGTTCAGTGCTCACTGACACAGACAAAAATGTCTGGTCACAGTAAAGATTCACAAAACGTGATACACTGTCACCAGTACTTTATATTTTAAATCCATGGTGGGGACAATAGTCCTCTGTCCACTATGAGGGCAAGCTTGTTGCTCCCTTCAGGTCACAGGATAGGTCCTGGACCTTGCAGTACAGTGCACTCCTGCTAAGATTATTATGATGCCAGGGCCAAAATTAAAGTTAGGAGACCAGATATACTAGCAGTCATGCACTCCGCAAGGGTACATGATCGGTCCCCATGCAGGGGACATTGCTGTTCCAACATATGGTTATATAAAGGACGCTCCTCTGCCACTCCTCGGTGCATATGCTAGCTCATGTACTATATGCTGAATATATAATGCCTCCTCCTAGGAGTTGCTCCTCTGCCACTTCTTATTGGACCAATCAGAGCATAGATCATGGTGGACTGTATAAACCCCTTTACTATGAACTAGCCCTTTGCCTGCTGCTAGGTGGATTGTTCTACCAGAACCCCCCTCTCTCTCACTTCCTGTCTCTACCTCTGACTCTGCCTCTCTCTATACAGTGTAATTTTAAGGATTTTTGGGGTCAAAACTCATCTGGTTTTGAGTGAAAGTTTAAGTATAATATTGTTGAGCATCAAGCAGGCTTGGTAGGATAGGTAATAAAATTCAAAGTTGCTCTGAACAGGGGCTTGAATAATATATCTTACCTGGGGGCCTCTAAAGGTCCTGAAGATAACACTATCATGGATGTGTAGCTCTCTATCATTCCATTATTGTGAAGAATTCCCTGAGCATACACGATGGCAGGTTGTACGATTACGTCATTCTGATGGGTTGCATCTTATCGCTTACCATGCCACGGATGGTGACATTATGCACTTTCCTATGAGCTGTTCATCTGAACTCCAGAGCATATACTATACTTGATGAAAGATCTCACCCTTCAGAGAATAGCATCCTTCCCCTCTGGGCATTTTGTGATGCACCACATTCAGTGTGGTTTAAAGTAAATGATACAGACCACTTTAAAAATATTAGGTGCACAAATGCAAAACTATGTGCACTCTCACACTCTGTTTACTATACCCAGGTGCATCTAGAAGCTTTTGAGCAGGCTCTTCCATACAACCACGGAACCAAGGCTTTTCCTATGTAAGCCAGACTGCACTAACACACTTTGTTAAAAAACGTACTCCAGCACGATTCTTTATCATTGCTATTTACTTCAGGGTTCATGGGCAAACTAGTGCTTTAAATGGGCCAGGTACTGAGTACCTGCACTTCTTTGCTTTATCATTCTGAGTACTGGCACTTCTCTACTGCTGAGCACTGGTACTGATGAAAGGTAGACTTGTTGGTTTTTAGTGCTGGTGAGCTTGAGTCTGTCTGGGTGGAACCTGTCTCTGACAGTAAAGGTGCTTCTGTAGCCCTGATGTACAGTTTGGACTTATTTGCATAATGTTCGAGTGTTCACCATCACGCTGTGTTTACAGAGTTGGGTCCATTCAGGCCCTGTGCTGTCAATCACATTCACACTATTGTGTGCATTGGTGCAGACACAGGAATCGAAACAGCCTACATTTAGTGGCAATTAAGAAAGCCATGGGAGGTAAGGAGTTTAAAAAGGTTTTAGTCACACCTGAGTCTTGTGTGTCTGTTTCTCTTTTTTTTTTTTATATTTATATTTTTATTGAGAGTTCATAGACACAGAAAAGACATTACAAGGCTCATCAGCCGTAAGGGTTAACATCAAGAATTAGGAATGCAATAGATATGGATACGTACATTATAAGGAATTCATTGTAACATAGCAGCAATATAAATACGACATAAGCAATACATTAAACATTAGCAGCCATTTTAGTAAATAAGGTGCATAGTGGAATGAGCGAAAAGGAAAAAAAAAAAAAGGATTCTGCTCTGGGTTTCACCTCTTAAAAAACCTGTCTGAATATATAATATGCAAAATGCCATTTTCATAACAGAAAGTGTCAATCCATTTAGCTGTCAAACATGCTCCAATGCTTATGGTAACTCCTAAGGGCTCCTGCTCTTAATGCATATTTTCTTTCCCTACCCTGGATCCGGAGTAGTTTAGCTTTCCATGCTTGAAAAGTTGGAGCTTTCTCTGATTTCCAAAATTGTAGAATTAGAGATCTAGCTATTAATGATGCTATAAACAAAGCCTCATCGTATGGAGTAGGGCTCGAAGAGCAGCCTAACACTGCTATTGATACATCAATCAGGATATTGGCGTTGACCGTAATACAGAGATAGTTTCCTATTTCTTCCCAAAATTCCGTTATTTTTGGGCATTCCCAAATGATGTGACTCCAAGTACCCTTCTCTACGCATCGAAAGCACTTATCTTCAACCAAGGGGTAGACTTTGTGGAGAAATGAGGGAGTTCTATAAATAAGCCATTTACTATAAAATTGTATACGTTGAAAGTTCGCACCGCAGATTTTTTTTTAATTAAATGTATTAATTTTATCCCATGTCTGTTTGCTAATTTCAATGTCTTCGCTCTTTTTCCACCTGTCTCTGACTTTAGTAAAAACCTCGATTGGATTATCCTCTTTTAATACTTTAATCCACATACTAATTTTCTTTAATGAGGGATTGTTTAATGCTGTTGATACATCTCTTTTGTAAAATAAATTAGCTATATCACATTGTCTAAGCTCCGCATGTAGCATACAAAAAGACCATTGCAAGATTGTGCTCGAGTGATGGATTTGTCTAAAAACTTCTTCCCATGTTTTCCATCTATTTCCCACAAGAAGGTCCTCTATTATCTCGAAGCCATTCTCGCCCCAAAGTCTCGCTGTGTTAATATCCAAGCAACCCCCTTCGCCAAAACTAAAATTAGTTAACACAGTTGAGCTACTTAAGTTGAAAATACCATAAAATGTCAGGAGCTGGGTTTTAATTTTTAAATAGCCATTGGAGAAACTTACAGCGGACTTTCTTTGGATATTTCGTAATTCTGACAGGGTCCGTTATTTTAGATTCTAGCAGCATCCTCTTCATAAAAAAATTATCTGCCACGTAGGCATTTAGAAAAAAATCTAAAACTGTGGTGTGCAAAAGTAGCAAAATAATAATCTCTAATATTTGGGAGGGACAATCCTCCTTGCATTGTTGGAAGATATAAAGTGCTGAGTGCTAATCTTGGAATTTTTTTAGTCCAAAGAAAAGAGGAAAACAATGCATCTACTTTTAAAAAAAAAGAAACCTGGATTGGGCAAGGGGCAGCGCTAAAAAGAAAATTAAAAAGAGGTAGAATTGACATACGTATTAAAGCAACCCGGCCCATTATGGAAAGTGGCAATAAATTCCAACGATCGAGGTAGGACCCATCCTTTTTTAACAGAGGTATATAATTTAATAAATATAGATCTTTCAAGTTATCCGAGATAAGTATTCCCAGATATCTCTTTGGGCATAAACTATAGTTCTGCCTAAATTCCGGCAATAAAGTGTCTATAGTGCAATTAACTAAAATTATTTCAGTCTTATTAACATTTACCTTGTAACCTCCCAATTTTTGAAAATCAGAAAAGATTTTAAAAATTTTCACTTGACTTGCAGGCTTTGAATCTAAAAAAAGGGCAATGTCATCGGCATACATTTTAATATTTGTCATTCCGACTACTGGTACTGTATCGGACATTGTGCCCCTAATTGCAATGGCTAGAGGGTCAATAAAAAGAGCAAATAAAATTGGCGAGAGCGGACACCCTTGCCGTGTACATCTGCTAACAAGGCATGTCCGGACATTGCAATTATTGATAATGATATGTGCCCTAGAGTTAATATAGAGTTGTTTTAAGAGAGAGATAAAAGCCTGCGGACAATCGAAACTGTGCAAAATAGCAAAAAGACAGTCCCAGGACACCAGATCGAAAGCTTTTTCAGCATCAAGGAACCACATTTGTGCTTTCACCTTATTGATTTTTAAATAATCCAGTGCCTCAAGTAAAAATCTTGTATTTGTATGGAGGTATCTTCCTGTTATAAAACCACAGTGGTCCGGGCCTATAAGAGGCCCTATTATTTTATTCAGCCGGTTCGTTAAAAGTTTCGTAAAAATCGTATAATCTGTATTTAAAAGACTTATGGGCCTATACGAGTTTGAATTTTCCTTGTCCTTTCCTTTTTTTAAAATACTGACCACTACCGCTGAATGAAAACTTTCTGGGGGGGGGGACCCCCCTTGTATTAAATACTTGGCCAAAAGGAGGAGTTCTTTACGCAAAGTCCCCTCGAATTTTTTAAAAAAATTCGGCGGGGAGTCCGTCATCCCCGTTTGCCTTACCATTAGGTAGGGAAGAGATTATTTCATCTAGTTCTAACCTTGTAAAGTCTTGGATCAGGAAATTTTTATCTTCGTGGGCTAATTTAGGTATTGCGAGTGACTCTAAAAACGCAGAAATAGTTTTGCGTGCAGCCGGTTCAGTAGCTTGATACACTTCCTTATAGTGGTTTAAAAAAATCTCACCAATGGAAGCTGTGGTTTTTACCTGAACATTAGTGGCAGGGTTCGTTAATCTCTCAATCCTATTGCGTACTTGATTTTCTTTAGCTTGCCAGGCTAAAAGTTTACCTGTATATTCGCTTTCCTCATATATCTTCTGGGCATGGAGATTACTGTTAACATTACCCAGATTGTAATAGTAATCTTTCATTTTATTCTTTGCCTCAAGGAGTTTTTGCCCAGAGTGTAGAGATCTTGCCCTATAATGTTCTTGAGTTGCCTGCGTCAAATTTACTTGTAAGTTTAGCTTGACCTCCCTTCTTGCCTTCTGCTTTGGGATTTCTTTAGATGTAATTATTCCACGCAAGGTGGCCTTAAAGGCATCCCAGGTCGCGTTAAGTGGAGCTGTACCTCTATTCCTTGTGAAGAACTCACAGATCTCTTCCTCAATATCTGTGCACCATTGTGTATCCAATAAGTTATGCTTAATAAAATACCATCTCGTAGGTGGTTTAAATTCTTGTCTTCCAACATTTAACTCCATGAGAATTGCTGCATGGTCGGAAAATGCGTTTATAAAATGAGCATATTTGTGTACCTCTAACCCGTGTGATGTTAAGAAAAAGTCTAACCTGGATGCTGAATTATATTTTGCTGAGTAGCAGGAATAAACACGTCCAAGCGTATTACATGATCGCCAGTAGTCAACAACATCAAGATCCAACTTACAACTCTGTAAAGCGATGGCCACTTGGGGTTTATTCTGGCACCTATCTTTTTTTGAAGAATCAACTAAAGGGTTCTGTAAAAAGTTGAAATCCCCACCCCATATTATTTGCCCAGGTAGTCCTGTTAGTGCATGCTTCAATTGTAAAATTGGAAGAGGGTCGTCTATAACTGGAGCGTAAATTGTAGCTAAGATTATATTTACGTGATTAAATTTACCATGTAGAAGTGCCCATCTGCCGCTAGGGTCGGAAAGTGTACCTTCCAAAATAAAACTTACATGTCTTCCTATTAGAATACAAACCCCTCTCTGCGCCAGTCCAGCTACAGAGGAGATTTTATGGCCAGCCCAGCCCCTGAAAATTTTATCAAACTCAGTCTGGGTTCTATGGTGGGTTTCATGTAAGAAAATAACATCTGGGTTCAGGCTCTTTAGCCAACATTCAATAGCAATTTTTTTACGGGGGTTATTCAGACCGTTTGCATTGAAAGAGACAAACTTCAATGTATTACTCATCCCTCAATAATTGTGCAAATACGCGAAAAACAGTACTTCAATAATTCAATAATATCGAATAATTTAGAAAAAAAACATCAGTTAATCTGAGCATTTGTGCAAACATAGCAGTTGAAATAAGGAGGAAAAACAGACTTCAATGTATTATTCACCCCCCATTAGTAGTACAAATATGCAAAAAACAGTACTTCGATAATTCAAATAGCAGCAAATAATTAGTTAATCCGATCAATTGTGCAAACATAGCAGATAGAATAAAGAGGAATGAACACCTTATGTGCAAATACGCAATTTTCATAGTTCGTTAAACTTAGTACTATAATGGTTAAAGTGCAAATTTTACCACAAAAAAAAAAAAAGGTTTAACAAAAAAAAACCACAACTTGGTAGACCACTACTGCTAACCATTCCTAAATGCTCCATTCCATTCTGTAATGCTAATTGGTCAAACAATTCCCTAATATATGAACTCTCTTTTTCTCCCCTGCGACACCTCCGTGTGCCCCCCAACCCTCCTCTCCCCCCATGTGTTTACCTGCCTGTGTGCGCATATTTTTGTGAGAGAGAAAAGCGAGAGAAAGAGGGGGAGAATCAGGACACTCTCAGAAGTTATTTTAAGGGAAATGTGTGGAATGCTTTTGTTAGAAATGGGATCTCTGGTTGGCTAAGGCTTGCACCAAAGCCAGGCCGAGACCACCACTCTAGTCAGGGCAAGGGAGTTACACCTCAAGATAACCCCTGCTCACCCCCTTGGTAGCTTGGCACGAGCAGTCAGGCTTATCCCGGAGGCAATGTGGAAAGCGTTTGTGCAATACACACACACACCAGCAACCCACTAGGCACACCACAAAAGGAACTCCACATAAGGTTATATCAAAATTAGCATTTGTATTATCATAAACACATAGAATAGTAATCACACAATATACTCTGTGCCAACTGGCACTGGGCAATATTTACAGGGGATTATTCACAACTGGCCGGGCCAATCTGGCCACGGTCAGAACCTTCAGAAATGCACAAGTAGTAATCATAAATAGCACACAACCAGTTACTAGTGGTAAAGAACTGACCTCAGAATTCCTCACATTAGGCCTAGAACATATTATGCAATAATCTCATAAACACAAACAACAGAAGGCATCAAATTGTAAGATGCAATGGGCATCGCAAGCCTAACCACCTTAGGCAATAATTAGCATGAACACCGTGTGCCCCAATCAGGGGTACAATACACGGAAACTGGCCCCAGGCCAACTGGCCTCTCTCAGGAGCTCAAATGCCCTATGTCCCGCAAAGTCAGGCCTGGCTGCAAATGCAGCAAAGCAGAAGTGCGCAAAGAGCTGGGGCAGGAGTGTCTCTCACTCCTCTCTCTCTCCTTCTGAGGTATAAGATGCCCCAAGGCGTTGCAGCTGCCTGGGCTCTTGCAGGGCAGCTAGGGAAGGTGCCAAACAAGCACTGGCACCACCGTGCCTGGGGAGCACTAAAAATGCTCCAACCTCAGCCCCACGTTGCAGCGACCCGCATCTGCGGCGCCGCTGTGTCAAACAGCAAAGACTCTGTCACTCACAGTGCCTGTGGAGCCCTACTCAGGGACTCCCAACTTGAAAATGGCCCGAAAGCATTGCAGCTGCCTGCGCTCTCGCAGGACAACTGGGGAAGCCACAAAACAGGCACTGGCACTACTTGTGCCTAACCAACCCGGGGCCACTGCAGGGCTCCTCCTGTGGCAATGCAGGAAATGAGGCAAGAATGCCCCCAAGGCGCTGCTGCTGCCCACTGTCAAGCGGGGCAGTGGGAAAGAAAACTTAGCATGGCACCCGCAGTGCCCGAGGCTTGGTCACGGGAGCGGGCACCGACAATGTGCCCCGACACTCCCCCAACCACCATAACACTGAGCCCCACTCACCGGGCTGTTTCAGGGACTTCTCCGGTCTCCTCTGATGCTGCCCCTTTCACATACAATGCTCCATGAGGTCCACTTCACCTAGGTTCTCTGGCGGCGTGTCCAGTCTCCGGGCACAGCGCGGGACTCCAGCTGTGATCCCTCAAGGCTCCGATCCTCCTCAGGCCCGGTCTTGCTCTCCCACAGCAGCACACGGGGCTCCCTCGACACCACGGGAGCCTCGCTTGCCCAGCAACACCGCCGCCTCACTTCTGGCCTTGCCTTGGTCTCAAGCAGACTCGCCTGACTTCTGGCCTTGTCTGCGGTGCTTCTTTTCTTCGGGTAGTGGCCACGGCGGTGATTTCCTTTGAAGCGGGGTGGGCACCCACTAGTAATATAATCTCAGATGCGGCAATAACGCGGGGTAGGCTCCCGCGGATATATTCCCTTCCAATGCCGCAATGCGGGGTGGGCACCCGCTATAAATGCAGCAAAAGCGGGGGAATCCCTACGTCGAGATTCCCTTTTAAATGATCGCAGCTCAGCGCGGCAGGCAGCAACAGGAAGCGCTTCTTCTCAGCTGGCAAAGAGCTAAGCACTCCGTTGGAATAAATGCAAAAGCGCTCCCAAGGTGCTAAGTCCAGGGGAGTCCTTTAGGATGAAGGGGGCAAAGACTGGGCCCAGGCAGGCCAGCTCACAGGGGCCTCCAGCAGGGAGGCAATCCCTCGTGGCGGTTCCTCCTGGAAGGCCGGCAGCAGCAGGCCCCCCTCAAGTCAGGAGAAGAACACACTTTCATAGGGTCACAGCCCCTATATTTATACACCCTTTTTTTCTTTTGTGTCACAGCACAGGGCTTGGGGACACCAGTCAGAACTGGTTTAGGGGGGATTTGGAGCACTTTGTTTTGCCCAGCTCCTCTCCCCTTTGTCAGGTGGGGGCTCAGTGATCAGACACATCACAGGGGGCGGAACCAGCATTGTGGAGGGAAGGCACAGCCCTATTCAGGTCCCAGGTGCAACTCCTCCCTCCCATCTGCATGCAGATCTCTCCATTCATCACTGGGCTGACTCACCCTGTCTCCTGGAGCCACCCACACCCCTCAGCTCCTGTCACTCACAAGCCAGACATGCAATTCACATCAGGCAGGCAGACACCTGCCAACTTCTAAAAGTGGCATTTCTCCACCAGTCACCATACATCTGCGCACACCCTTGCGCAGCATTTATTCTCACGAGTTCATACATACTAAACTTGCCCCTGCACTCCTCTCATACTAGGAATTACCATGGAAACACATATCCCCCATGCATTCCTATGGGAGGGCAGGCCAATCTCACCACATGCCCTCAGAGAGCGCATGCACTTTACACTGGGCCACAGTGCTAAAGTGCCCAGAGGCCTAAAACCACCAACACTACACAGGGAAAAGGCTAGGAGACAGGCAAAAAGTTTAGGGGTGAACCTGCCAAAAGGGCCAAGTCCAACCGCTTTGTGTTTGCATGTCTGATTTTTTCTTTATGTGTGTGTGCACGCTTGAAAATATACAGTCTTGTGCCACACAACAGCAAATAGCAGGATGGCATTAAGAAGCTGCAAATATTACAAAACAAGGAAATGTTAACATATCTTTGTATTTGACTTTCATTTTGTGTAACGTGTTAACCTGCTTTGTTTATATAAACACATTTCTCATGTGTTTTGTTATGTGCTGCAACTGATGTGGAATCCATTAAGTATCATCATGTCTTGCCTATAGCCCAGCCCAAAGTACCGCCCACTCACCGTACCTCTCGCTCATTTTAATGAGTAACAGCACTTATTTCTTCCCAGTTAAAGCCCTGGGGCAAACACAATAAAAGCACTGCTCCACTCCCTAAGCATGACACTGAAATTGTATTCATATAGGCCACATGGAACACACCCTGTTACAATTGAAGCACCCCTACAGTGTAGAGTATATCTCTTCTTTAAACTTTCTTTGGCTCCTCAACTCTGGTAGAATATGCTACATTAATGAAATCACAATAAAATACAATACACAGTGTTCATGAACTTCAACTTTAAGAACTTCAAAGAAAATAATGCACTAAATATTGCCATTGTGTAGTGACTTGTGTCAAATCAGTCATGGGATCTCATTACTCAGCCATTCAAGTTATGTTATGTTATGTGTATTTGTGTAGTGCACAACTCACCCAAGGGTGGGGGGTGTCTTGGCACTGTATGGGAATTACATATTTTAAAGTAAATATGCTTAATAATTAGTCTTATAATTTTCAGTCCATCTATGGTGTTAAAAATGTCCTGCAAAGAAAGGGAACGCAGGGCAGATAAAACCATCTAGTGCCACTTGTTGACATGAGCCATGCTTACTTGTACATCATTAATAGACAAGGCATGTTTTCTTTAAAACCTATAGATAAATGTAGAATAAGCGTGGGCATCTGACAATGCATCAGGTGTGGGGAATAATGACTCCTCTGCCTCTACCTTTTGTTGGTCCTGGAACTGGTCATTTGTGACTAAGAGTGTCAACTGGTATTTTAATTTAATTTAACCAATGGAATTCCCATTGGTTTGTACTAAACATTCAAAATTTACTTTGGACCAGAAACCCCTCTTCTACAACTACGTTCAGTTTTGACCGCATTCTATGCTATTAGGTACCGATCTAGCAATTACTCCTCTTATGCCTATGTCCCTTTAATTTGTTTTATTACTTCCACTTCTACTACTAATACTAATAATAACAACAATAACAATAATAATAATAATAAAAATCTATTATGCAGTCCATAAACTGTTTACCTTCATAACCTGCAAATCATAGTATTATTAGTAAGGCAATTAGACTCACCTACCTTTGCCCAACTCCTAAGGAGATTTTAGTATGGTTTTCTCACCCACAGTAAAACCTGTGAAACTACAGTATTCTTACTAATTGATTGTCCTCAGTAATGACTTTTACTGGCCATACCATGAACAATGCGATCTAGTGCAGATTGGAGATGTGGATTCATTAGGTCTCGCGTAGCGTTGCAGCGCGAATGCGCTGCCATCGCTTTGCGAGGCATGCAGTATATAATGCAGCGTGGAAGCTTTGTGGCAGCTCTGTCCACTCTCTGCCCATTGGCTTTTGTCTTAAATGCTGCCTTCGGATTGGTTTGAGGTTTGTTAGTCCCTCCTCATTCGTCATTTGTATCCTTCCACTGCTACCAGCCCCTTTCCTTCCAATAGTATTTTTCTTCCCATGCCTTACCCCCTCCCCTCCCGCAGTACATGACTTCTCAGACCACAGCAGCCCCTCCACCCACTCCTGTTCGTGCCTTCTTCCCACCCGCACTTCCGATTCTAATGTAACAGGACTCGTGTAAATGCGAGTCCTATTGCATTTTCAATGCTTGCTTATGAAGTCCTGTCTGTGATGTGCGAGGCGGATTGGATATCCCAGCATGCCTCTGTTCACACTTGCGTCTCACTGTTTTTTTAAACAGCTTGCTTTTGTTCGAGTGCTTGTTTTTTTTTAAATGCAGATTTATATAAGTGATTTGCCCGGAAACACAAGATGTAGATGCTACCCCGAGGCTCGAACCTTGTTCTCCAGCACCAAAGGCGGCAGCTCTAGCCGTCAGACCACATTCCCTCACTTTGCCAACAGGAGTGAAAAAGAAGATAGCCAAAAGCAATATAAAAGAAAGCATCACTGAACCATTTATTGTTGGAGGGCGTGCACCTTTTATTTGGTCCCCACGGCGCCCTCATCACTGGCTGTCGAGAACCAACAGTGCATGAGTGAACCAGTCTCCCATTGGCTGCTTCCTCTACTGTAAGTATAAACTCCACCACCCTACAACTCCTCCACGAGCCATCTGTGTCTTCTGTCTGGCCGGAATACATGCCATGGCCTTAGAATACACCGTGCATATGCTGGAGTGGCACATTCCTTGCACACATGCTCATATGCGTCTTCAGAGAAGAGCATGTTTCCGAAATACAAGCATAGTTTACTAATCACCCGCTCTACCTATACAAAAGTTTATATCGCCTACACATTCATGCTTTTATTTGATACCCAATGCGCCCTCTACACGGCCGCCACGCTTCATGTTTTAGCATGGCGGCCAAATGCTTAACTTCATTCTGCCGCCGGAACAGAACAAAACATGATCAGCTGTGGGCTGTAACTTAGGTTTCATCTTGTTTCTTGTTTTTATTTACTTTGGCTCTGACTTGCATGTATTTAAGAAACCCGCATGAGCGTAATTGACTTACAAGACACCTACACCACGTCCCGTGCTCGTGCACAGTGATTTCCCCCTCAGTAGGCGGGGTTATCATGCCTCTCAAATGGTGAACACTGGCATCAGATTCAAAACATCGCAGTGGCTGGTGACATAAAGTAGATGCTTGTTTAAGATAAAGATGGCTGTAGTGAGGAACGGGAGACCACTAGCAGCCCTCCTATCCCGCCCCTCCCACCCCTACTCTTCCCATTGCATCTGCCCTGGTTCCTTCTACGACTGTCCTCCGTGCTTCAGAGCTGCAAACTCTCGCTGCAGTGCTTGTTAAGGTCCCTCCTCGTGGGAGAGCAAGTGAGCTAGGAGGGCCTGTCCAAGATCGTGATGACCTAGCTGCAACAAATTTGTATTCACAATCAAAAGCAACAACTACTGTAACTGTGAAAACAAATTATTTTGGTTATTGTAGTGATCAGTGCAAATTAATTAAATGTGTCCCGTACTCCCCGTTTATTTTACTTTCCTCCAAATACAATCATTTTGCTGTATTTAATTTTGTTATAGCACATTGTGAATATATATTCTGAGGATAGCTTAGGAATTGAAGTAGAAAAAAAGGTGAACGCAAACAGCTGTAGCGCACCAGTATTATATACATGTCCAGCAAGATTAGTACGACTTTTTAACAGTCCTCAATTAGCATAACGTCCAAATCTGCCAACTTGGGACACAGGTTCGACTCTCAGCATGCCCTAAGCATCCTGTGATTCTGGGCAAATCACTGTGCGTAAAGAACAAAAAACAGTGTCCTTGTGATATGAAACTGGTGCACATCTAAAGCACCCAGTATCTTATAGTAGAGTTCGTGCTATATTAAACAACAAAAGAAAATTGCCTATACTTGTATTTGAGTGTAAGAGAAGGCCGTGTTCTCTTTGCCTTCATCTGTGACCACTGTACAGCAGCCTGGATTATGTGGAGAGATATCCCTGCCCTGTTTCCATGAATACGTGCATCATAAACAGTGTGCGAGTTTGATAATCTTGCCTACACTCCACAAGTCTTGTCTGAAGTTGTATTAAAGTCAATATTTTTTACTGAGTGCGGTGTTGCCAGCTATGAAACAGGCTGTCTTTGGTAAAGAAGCATCTGTGATAGCGCATCCAACTCTGCCACTGAACAAAGCACTAGCAAAGGAGCTCTTCTCTTCTCTTTTTCAGAGGAGGGAATATAAACGATGACGTGAAGCCTTGACGTCAGAAATTGTGCTTCATACTTGCACTGCCCTCATCGTGCACGAGCGAGCTGTGAATCCTGTCACATGGCATCAGAGCTTAATTTGTGCTGGTGCTTGCCAGTGCTTAGCACCGGCACTTAATTATCAGGGCCGGGTCTACAGTCACGCATTTAGTGCACGTCAGTAATTGACAATTAGTGGCACTGGCACAGAGAACGTGTGCTGCTATACGTCGGTAAGTGCTGTTGTCACTTTACCATGTACTGGTTGTGTGGTTCATGACAGGACTGATGATCATGGTGAAGAACTTAACTGAATGGTGACGTGACTCTGATTCTCATTCTCACTTTAATTTTGCTACGGCACGCCCCAGCATACCTGCACGGCCGCATCTCACCACCGTGACCGGCACCGCATCTCCAGCACCACCGAGTATCCACACTGGTGGTTGAACTCCAACGGCGCCACACTGGTGGTTGAACTCCAACGGCGCGGGCGGACCAGGTGAGGGCGAGGCATGGCCTGGGGTAGGCCGGCGGCCTAATCATGATTAATGATATAAAAAATAAAGCTGTGCAGGTGAGGCAGGGCAGGGCCTGGCAGGCGCCGTGATTACTGTTTTTTTAATGTTGATTGGTCTGATGATGAGTGGCCGTGGCCCTTAGTTTGATCAGATGTTGCCAGTAGTGGATGTTGCACAGTTGCGGGCCGGCCCGGCAGTGCTGCCTGGATGGGTCAGTACTACAGTACTACTGGGATGGATTCAGTTTCGGTTCAGGGCCAGGCTCAGCAAATCTGTGGGGGCTGGGCGCGGCAAGCAGTGTGCGCATACTTTTTCACATTGCAATGCGCGCGCATTAGATGCTTTGCCACACCCCAGCATACCCGCACTGCCTCAGGCTCACCACCACACCGTCCGAGTCATCGTGGCCAGCCAGCCGCCGTTCAAAGTAGCGGGACCTGGACGACGTTGGCTGCATTGAGGTCAGTGAACTCGGTGGAGTTGACTACTGCTCTGGACTGTGCAGTACATAGAGTTACTTAAGCGCCACCAGGTGAAGCATGGCCTGGGGTAGTCCGGCGGCGGCGGGCGGCCTAATCATCATGAGTTTAAAATAAAGCTGCGCAGGTGAGGCAGGGCAGGGCCTGGCAGGCGCCGTGATTATATGTTTTTTTATTGATTGATGCAGTGTGTGATGAAGAGTGGCCGCGGGTCCGCGGCACTTAGTTTGATGATGTCATGTTGCACAGTTGCGGGCCGGCCCAGACTGCCTGGATCATGGATTCAGTTTCGTTTCAGCAAATCTGCGGGGGTTGGGGCTGTGCACGGCAAGCAGCGTGCGCAGATTTTTTTCACATTGCAATTGCGCGCATATTCAGGCATAAAATAAAATGTCAAGATAACTCTGGTGATTATTCGTCTTCCTGGACCTGGAGAGAGACAGGAGTTTTGTCTAGGGGAAGTTGTGACTGCTTGAAAGGTAGTAAAGGGTTATATACCTGCTGCAAAGAACGTTTACCATGCAGATCAAAAATTGCATATAATGTAAAATAGGTCAGTGTGTGTTACTGCTTCTGTCAGAGAGATCCTTTTGTTACTTGCAGTTTGTAAGTTAAAATCCTATCATAGAACTGCAAGCTATTAACAAGTCTGTCATCAAAGAGCTGCATGCAAACGGCAAGTTATATATTAGAGCTATGTGTTTTTTTGCCCAATCTTTCATTATCCTAATCTTGCAAAAAGGGTTAATTTGGGTAGAAATCAATTCTTATTCAATTGAAGAGAACCCCTAACAATGCTGTTATGTTTTAAATTCTGAATTTGCGCTTTTCCACACTTCGAACTCTTAAACTATATTGCCTACAATGACAATCATGGGTGACATGTGACTCCTATACCTTGTAGTCCTGCCTGGTGTAACATTTCCTATATACTGATTTACACACGTAGGATTGTATCTATGCAATGTGTGAATGATGCAAAGTGCTCTTACACCTTACAGTGTTCACAGGGCATGGGAACCTCCTATCAAAACCTTACTATGAGGAAGGCTCCCTTGCTGAAATTCGGATCAGGTATATATTACATCTGACTTTTAGCAGTGTCAGTTGAAGATGTGGGTGGAGCTAATATAGTAAGTGGGTGGAGCCCGTGGAGGAAGTGGGTGGAGCCAGAGAAAAGTAGGTGTGGCCTCCGACAAACATTTGAGCACCTGCACTTCATATTTTACAAATTAAGCACTGGATGGCATCATTATTGAATCATCACCCCACTGTAGATCCAAAAGCCACGAAAATCATATCATGGTACCGCGATGGAAATGTTTGACGAGTAGATTGGTAGCAGTGTTTTTTCTTCAGAGGTGGAAGGGGCATGGGCAGGCACGTGCTGTTGTACTGCAGTACACCGACAAACGCCATACTTTATTTTGTTAGCAATCTCTTTTTCTTTATCTAATGGCATCTCATTCAATGCTAATGTTTCAGTGAAACTGTGTAGGCGTATGTACTTTATATAAAGTCCTTAAATCAGCAGTGCTATAACAGTGCAGCTGTAAACATTCCGAAAATATTACTTTCCAAACATTTTCCCGAATTTACATTTACTAATATGTGAGTGCGGCTACGTTGCAGTAATGTGCAATAATGTACTGCATGGCTAAATACTTACAAAAAAACAAAGGCGAGACCGATTGCATTGTAAATGCTTGTATTTTAAAGAAATCACACAGAGCATAAATGTATCCAAGAAAAACTACGAGCTGGTGAGTCAATTTGGACATAATAGATTGGAAGCAGAGATAGGCGACTCTCACTACCTGTGTCATTTTGTATAAAGATTAAAAAAAATAGGCAAATACGTTTTAAACTAGTTAGCTTTTGGTGTAACAGGGAATGGATCTAAAATGATATGCTCTAAAGAAAAGGTGAATCAGGGCTTACAACACAGACTGTGTTACTTTATTATATAGTATGCTGATTTCACACAAAAAATTGAGCAACGCAATTTCCCCTCACTTCCCAAATGTAAAATATGGTTCTAAGATCTAGGCAAGATCAATTTGTTCCATTTGTATTATATAGGTAGCAAAAAGTTATTTGGTTCATATTGTTAAAAAAAGGTCATTCATGGACCAGATGTTTTGTTACAAACTGTAATGCACTTGTAAAACAGATTTATAAGCAATTGAAGTCTTACATTTTTTAGTGGTTTGGCAATCCGTTTCTTACGTTTATGTTCTCATTCAAATTCTTTATGTAATAAAGGCTAGTGCACGTTCTATTTGCTTCATTCCATATTAAACCAGCATCAAAAATAGGATATTTGATCTTATGTTCTCTTTGCAGTAGTACATAGTATTCATTATGGGCCAGCTGAAGCCTTTCTTTAGAGAACTTGGGAATTGAGCAAAAAATGTGTCAAATATGCGAAAAGCAGAATACCTAACTCCAAACACGTTTAGGTGATGTATTTGTTGTTACTATATTTAAAATGTGTTGTAATACCACATTGCAGTATGGGAAATATTATCCCCGCAAGAAACAAATGCCGAAAATCCTGCAGAATTGCTGTCAATTATTCCCCATTGAAAGGTAAACTTGCAGAAGCATAATGCTGTAATGGGGTATTCCTGTAGTTTAATGAGAATCTCTCAAGGGGGACCTTGGATTTCTGCTGTTTTCAGTGTCCCTGTCTGCACTGAGTCCCAGCGCTCTTCATGTCTACAGTCACCACACTTGATACCCAGGCATGATGTTCCCTCCAACCTCCCTCTGCTCATTGGACAAGAAGATGAACACCCATGCTCTTCCCACCTCCCTCCGATGATGCGTCCTCCAGTGATAGGTTCTGCTATAACCTTACAAATTACAGACATGGACAGATCCCCACTGCGCGTGTCATAGGAAACTAGAGTGAGTGGCCGCCCCAACTCACCAGGTCGCCATGGTGACGTGGCTCTATCCTATTCACCACTGAACTGATAGAGAAGGGTGAATGCAATCTCGATATCCTGCCTTATGAGATTTTAATTTCTAGTGGGGAAAATTATATGGCGGATGTGAGGAAAATAATATTAGGGTTTATATTGGGCCAATATGAGTAGCTATAGCTTTTCTGAATGTTAATGCATATCTCACATTGCAGCAGTGTAGCGACAAGGCCAAAGCTACAGTGGGAAACTTTGTGCTTTTATGCACAATATGATAATATGCAGAAAATGTTCACAATTTGGCTACAGAAACTGTATAAAAAATACTGCAAGCAGCTAGCTCTCTCTTACAGCTTTTGTACCTGAAGGAATATCTCATATCCAATGTTCATGTAGACGACTACCCACTTATATTTCTCTAAACGTGTGTAATTTTCTAAAAAAATTACATCCACTATATTTGGAAAAAATCATTACTGTTCCTCTACTATAATCTGGGCTGCAGCTCTTAAAATGTGGGATGAACTAAAAAATGATTGTATGTGTACTGCCCTGTAACTCACTTATACCCAGTGGCAGCTGCCAGCTATTGGGCCGGGGGGGGGGAGGGGTCAGGCAAACCACCGAGTGGAAAGGGGGAGGGATAGAAGAAGAGAGGACAAGAGAAAAAGAAAAAAGGAGAAAAAATCACTTACCTGACTCGCACGTCCTCACTCTTCCCAATCTTCTTCTCCGCTCCAGCATGAACCCAGCCAACTCCCTTAACCAGTCCGGGTGCTGCTCTCATGCTATGAGAGCAGCGCCAGGATTGGATGGAGCGGGTTGACAGGACGTTCCTTCAGACCTATTGGCCTGTGCTTGGTCTCCACCCAGCTGTCTAAGACAGCTAGCTGGACAGCCTCAAAGTGCCCATGTCACTTTAGCCGGTGCAAGAAAGCCAGCCAAAGTGACATGCGCACTTTAGAGCATCCAGCCAGCCACTGCTCCTGTCCTCTGCTGCCAATCAGGAGCAGAGGACACGCCTCCATGTCTCTGGGCTCAGGCTGCTGCAGTGCGGTGAGTACGCACATTGGAAAAATAAAACTGCAATGAAATCTTTTCATTGCCATTTTATTGTACCTGTGAGGCTCACAGAGGTGGGGGGGCGGTCTTGATGCTCACCCGCCCGAGTGAAGAAACGCCGCTGCTTATACCACTTGTGGAATCATAGACATCTGATGCGACTCTGCACATCTGAGTTTTACAGATGGTCTTTTTCAGCAATACTGTCAAATTTAAGGCGAGTGGAGTATATCTCCAGCGTCAGCCTTGCTGGAATGCCTGTCCTCTCCCACTCCTCTAATGAAATAGGCCACAGTTTAGGCAGAGATAGTGCATGCTGCAAAAAAGTGGCTTCATTGTGCCACTTGCATACACAGTCCAGTCGCATTTGGAGTGATGGACAGAAATTAGGAAACCAGCTACTTGCCTGCAGCGGCTGTTTATTTATTTTATTTATTTAATGCGTTTTTATATAGCGCGGACTTTACCCGAAGGTGTCAGAGCACTTCACAATAGGAACAGTAATGATACATGAGGAGAAAAATTACAAGTGAGCATGTTACAAAAGCAAACGATACATTACATGAGGCAAAAGTGACAATTGTGCAAGTATCAAGTGCAAACAGAATACAAGAGGTAGCAAACGATACGTTACAAAAGGAAAAAGTGACATGTGTGCAGATTACAAAAGCATACAAAGTACACGTAGAGGTAAAAAACTGCAATAAATGGCAGACACTTAAAACACCAAAACAAACTTTATGTTACATGAAGCAATGATGGCAATTGTGCAAGTATCAAAAGCACACAAAATACAAGAAGTAGCAAACGATACGTTACAAAAGGAAAGGTGACATGAGTGCATGTTACAAAAGAGTACAAAGTACAAGTAGAGGTATAATACTGCACTAAATGGCAGACACTCAAAACATAAGAACACACTGGGAAGGCACTTCTATAGGCATGGAGAACAGAATTTCCTATAATGGAAGGACTTCCTTCAGAAAATAGAGGGAGTGAATTAAATTTGGAAGTGTCTTTGACGGAGGAGAGCTTTGAGGTCAGTTTTGAAGGCCTGGGAAGAGGTGGTGGTCCGGAGCTGAGGCGGAAGTGAGTTCCAGATTCTCACCGCGTTGCCTGAAAAGGATTGGGCCATCGATCTTTCCTTCTTGAAAGCGGGAGGTTCAAGCAATAATTTTTCTGCATTACGTGATGGTCTGGAGCCTCCAGAGAGTTTCAGTTTATTCGCCAGGTAGCGAGGGGAGGAGGAGTGCAAGGCTTTGTGGGTGATACAGGCAGTCTTGTAGATAGATCTTGCCTTGATGGGAAGCCAATGGAGGGTGGATAAAATGGGTGTGATGTGGTCGCTTCTTTTGGCCCCATATATGAAACGAGCTGCTGAATGGAGAACAGACTTCAGGGGGGGCAGGTGGGATTTGGGGAGGCCAGTAAGAAGAGAATTGCAGTAGTCCAATCTGGAGAGAACCAGCGATTGGACCAGGGTTTTAAGGTCGTGCTCCGGGAAGAAGCGACGAATCCCCCAAAGAAGGCGCAGTTGGTATCGAGCAGACTTTGCAATGGAATCGATGTGGGAGAGTAGATTGAGTTTTTTGTCGAGTATGACACCAAGGGATTTTGCGCTGTCGACAAGGATGGGTTTATTGTTAAGTAGATTCATCTGATCCATCCATGATTGAACTGGGGGAGGAGAAGGTGAGGAGAAGAGGAGGAGGAATTCAGCTTTGGAGGGATTCAGAATCAGTTGATGAGTTAACATCCAGTTTTGAATGGAGTCGAGAGTAGAGCTTAGGAAGGAGAGATCGTGAGTGGAGGCCACCTTAAGGTAGATTTGAGTGTTGTCCGCATAGAGATGATAGTGGATCCCAGATTTACTAAGGAGATTTCCCAAAGGTTCTAAATAGAGATTGAACAATGTGGGTGCAAGTATAGAGCCTTGAGGAACACCTTGACCGACCGCCAAAGGAGATGAAAGACTGTTCGCTATTTTGATCATTTGGGATCTATCAGAGAGGAAGGAGGCAAACCATTTAACCACAGTGCCCTCCATGCACATTCTCTGTTGAAGAGTGTTAAGGAGAGTGTTGTTTATTGACAGTGCCAAAGGCTGCAGAAAGGTCAAGGAGGATTATGAGACAAGACTCTCCCAAATCGAGTATCCGCAGCGCGTCATCAATCACTTGCAGCAGGGCTGTTTCAGTGCTGCAGTTTTGAATGAAGCCAGACTGGAAATTGTCAAGAAGATCATTGTCCTTGATATGACGAGAGAGTTGTTTCGCTACACATTTTTCTGTGATTTTCGCAAGAAAAGGTAGGTTAGTGATGGGGCGGTAGTTGTTGAGGTCGTTCGCATCAGCGGTGGGTTTTTTAAGCAGAGGGGTGGCCTGCCCAGTTTTGAAGGAAACAGGAAGGGAGCCTTGACAGAGGGAGCGGTTGACTAGAGTGGTCCAATAGGAAAGAGAATGGGGATAGAAGTCAATGGCAATGACACTAGGGATGGGGTCAAGAGAATGGTTAGAGGGCTTTGTATCGAGGATGCATTTAAGGAGGGCATCTTCAGAGATGGGGTCAAAGTTCTGCCAAATGGTTAAGGATTTGCACTCCTCTGTAGGGGTAGGATGAATGACCTGATCTACAAATGATTTCACTTTTTCGTCAAAGAATATAGCGAATTCCGCTGCTTTCTTAGTAGAATCCTCCAACTTGGAGGTTGGGGGAGAGCAGTTTGGGTTCTTGATGAGGTCGAATAGTTTTTTGGGTCTATTTTTGGCTGAGTCGAGGAGGGATTTGAAGTGCGACGCTTTTCCAAGGAAGATGTGCTTGTGGTACTTAGGTCTTGCTGAATGAAGCGTGGCCAAGTTATTGGTGGAGGGCGCTTGTCTCCATTGTTTCTCAAGGAGTTTTAGGTACTTCCTTTCTTCATAGAGGGATTTGTTGAACCAATGTGCTGAGGGAGTGGGCCTTTTCTTTTTGCTTTGGAGAGGAGCGACATAATTGATTTCGACTGCAAGGACTGTGAGGCATTGGGAGGTGAGTTCATTAACATCTAGGTCCGGTTCTAGCCTTGGAAGTGATAGCAAAGCAGAATCACAGAGGGTACCGAGGTCAATATTTTTAGTGTCACGGAACCAGGAAGTAGCCCTCTTAGGTTGGCAGAGAGTTATAGAGTGTGATAGGTGAAGAGAGAATGGGATGAGGAGGTGGTCAGACCAGTCTACATGAATAGGGGTAGCGATAGTCAGCAGGCCTAATTTAGAAATAACAAGGTCCAGGATTGAGCCTTAGAGTGTGTTGTTTCTGTACAGTGTTGGATAAGATCGTTTGCAGAGAGGAAGGTGGCCAGCAACTTCGCAGAGGTGTCTTGAGGCGAGCCCCAGTGGACATTGAAGTCACCAACGAAGATCTGATTGTCACTTTGCGAGTATTGGACGCTGATGCAGTCCGTGAGTTCCTCCATAAACAAAGGGCTGCTACCAGGCGGGTGGTAAATAGCATGGAATCTGAGAGGTGAGCGGTGGTGCAATTGAAGCTCAAGAGATAGGCATTCAAAAGTGCAGAAGGAGCTGTTAGGAAAAGCCTTAAGTTGAAGGGAGTTTCTAAAGATGACTGCAACACCTCCCCCAACTTTGTCAACTCTGTCATTTTTAAATATAGAATAGCCTGTGGGTACTAGGAGATCAAACATAGAGTGAGAGGTATCGTTGAACCAGGTCTCTGTGAGGAAGAGCATGTCAATATTGTGCAGGATGATGGTATCGGAGCTTTCAAGTTTGTGTTTTATTGCAGATCTGCAGTTGTGGAGCATACAGCGCAGCTCTGTCGCGACTGTTTTGGTGATGGAGGCACTTGGGCTATGAGGGATGATGGGGATATTGTACTTATACGAGGGTGTTCGGGAGGGTTTAGGTGGATGAGTGGTTCTGACGAAGGAGATGGTCGGAATAGTGTAGATAGTAGGGTTACTTGGAAGTGAAAGTGGAAGAAGGGTGGCGTTCGATGGCTTGTGTGAGTTTGCAGACGACAGGTTATGCTTGGCTATTATGGGGTGTGGGGTATTGAGGTGTATGGAAAAGTCGAAATCTTGGAGCTTAAAACTGAAATGGTAGCTTCAAGTTGGGAGATGGAGGTGATTAGAGAGCCTAGCTTATTTTCCAGAGAGAGTAAGGCAGAGCACGGCATGTTGGGTGGCTCAATGGAAACAGAAGGGGGTGCACTTGGCGGTGGAAAGCAGGGAGAGGTGGGCGAACGGGAGGGGAGTAGGGGTACAGGGTTCAGAGGTGGGGAAAGGTGCTGGATGAGAGCAGGTGTTGGTGCACCAGAGGTGGAAGGAGAGTTGTCTTTGTTGGCGTTGCAAGAAGGATAGGAATTAAGGACATAATTAGGGGGAGATAGGAGAGGAGCGAGGCGGTGGGGCGGAAGGAGAGGAGAGGAATGTGTGGAGTCATAGGGATGAAGGAGGTTTGAGAGGAAGAGAGGGGAGGGGGTTGGAGAGGTCCTGTCAGCTAGGTGAGGTGGCTGAGAGGGAGCGGGTATCTGGCAGAGTGAGGGGGGTTGGGAGATAGGGAAGTCGAAGAAAGGAAGTGGTTCTGTTAGGCCCGTGGGAGGGAAAGGGTTACCGGGGGGCAATGCTGGTGGAGTGGGGGGAAGGAGACAGATGGAATGGATTTGTGGGGATATCGGGGTACATAGTGAGGGGAGGAGGGGGTGGAAAAGCGGAGAGGAGGAGGGAATAAGGGGAACGTAAGGAAAGTTAACTAGGGGAGAAGGCTGGAGGAGAGGTGAACTAAAGAGGGGGTGGCAGGTAGGGATAGGGGGGAGGAGATGAGAATGGATTACCGGGACGGTGAAGATTGGATGAGGAGCGTGTTAGCTAGAGGTAAGGCTGAAGTGATGAGGGGGGGCCTACTGTGAGGGGGTAAGAATGGGAGGGGAGGGCACAGGGGAAGGAAGAGGGTCGACCTGTGCCTCCCAAGGGTGCAGCCTATTGGAGAGTAGGGGGGTCAGGGGAGGAGATGAAGAGTCAAGGGATAACCTGGTCACAGGGGAGGGGAGTAGGGAAGGGAAGAGGTGGTCAGAGAGAGAGACAGGTGTCTTTGGCTTGGATCATGACAGTACCGTTGTTATAGAGTGAAACACGCAGAGGGGGAAATTTTTAGCTGTTTCCCATGAGGGACAGAGGAGGAGGAGGTGACGTTAAGGGAATTGTAAAAGCTGGTGGACCAAGAGGGGATGTCGTGAGTGAAAAAATGAGATCATTTTTGAGCCTCTCATAACGACCATTGTAAAACTGATCAACAAAAAGGAATCAGGGAAACATTCAATGGTGTTATGCTTGAAACTTTTGCTGAAGCTTTAGTCAGGTTAGAAGGGTAAATGATTTTGTAGCAATTAATTCCAGACTTAACTCGAGTGGTGGCCATGTTGGGAAACTGAGGAGGAGGAGGGTGGTGGGGATAGAAGAAGGGTGTTACTAGGAAAGCGGTGGTGAGGAGAAGTATAAGGACAAGAAGGGGGCACATGATCCAGACGTCGGGTGAAGAGATCTGAACTAATGTGCAGTCAGGGAAGTGAGGCAGTTAGGAACAGGTTGTTACTTCAGAACAGGACTGATTCAACAAGATGGGACTGAAGATGTAGTGGTGTAAGAGGAAAATCACTGTACTTAGCATCACCCTGTGACATAAACCACATTATGCACAGCATCACATTAGGCGCCAAACGCATTTTACGCCCATAATGTCAACAGTCTAATATTAGACACTAACCTCCTAAGTATCTCCAACATTAGGGGCATAAAGCACAGGGTGGAACATAATCTCACTAGCATAAACCAAAGTATGCAAGACAACCTCATAATCATAAAAAACAAATTTAGAGGTAGCCAGAACAGGGTCCGAAAATCAAACTACATGAAATACATTTCCTAGCACCACATATACACATTAGGGTCTGGCGCCCTACAAACCTCCCAGTCCCCCTGGCCAACTGGCCATCTCAAAGGGGCTCCAATGCCCTGTGTCCAGCATGTCGGGGCTGCTGCCAATGCAGCGAAAGTCCAGGGTGCGTACTTGCGCAAATCAAAACGTTCCAGCTGGCACTAAGTGCTGCGCAGCTGTGAAGAAATGGGGCAAGGAGTGCATCTCACTCCTAACTCAGACAGAACTGCCCCCAAATACCCTGGGCATCTAGAGGAGGACAACTTTTGTCAGTTCACCCGTTGGGAGAGGATTGATCTGCCCTTATTGTCCCTTCAGGGCCCTGGCTTGTGGTTGCTCCTTCCCTACTGCACATTAATTACCTTGCACGCCGTCTCTGGCATTCACGGAGGTATTGATGCTTGTATATGTCCCCGATGCCATCATTTTGAAGTCAGGCAGGCCGCTTGGGAGCTTTCGTACTCATTCAGGTGCCGCTGGGGAGCCCCGGTCCTGTTGTCCCCTATGCCCCAGGTACCAATCACCTTGTCTGGGTCCCTCCAAATTCTCGAGCTTCCCAAGAAGTGTCCAAGCCCGTGGGTTAGTGGAGGGGGGGGCGTCCCGGTCCTATGCTGCCATCCTCAGCTCCAGACCCGTAAGGGCGCCCTTGATGCTGTCGGAGTGGGCCGCCCCGGCCGCCCCTATGGGGGAAGCGCTAAACACTGCGGGGTCCCGCCCAATTGGGTGAACACCAGAAGGGCCTCCGGGCCTCGCACCTCTGTCGTCGCAGGTCCTGGGACCTCCCACGCACCGTGATCTCGGCCCCGCTGACGAGGGCTCTCATATCCTGCGGGGTGAAGGCCGTACTCCAATCCCTGTGCCCGGCCGCTCCGCCGCTGCTGCCTCAGCCTCTGCTTTTCAGTCCCGGCGGACATGTCTCCATGTCCGCCCTTGATTAGGGGGCTAAGGTGCTTGTTAGATCCTTCACTCATCTTCAGTTGTGGGCTGTTTTGTTGCTTTTTAGTGTATTGTGCAGTCTGGTTGTTATGGTACAGTGAGTCTTGTACTGATAAAAACAGCTGTCTTTATTGCATACCGTGGTACAAAAACACTGCCTGAAGTCATTGGATACAAAGCGGGGAGCTACACAGAGTCTGGCGTTGCTAATCCAAGCGGCGAGGTTCCTCACGGTGTCTGCCAGCTGTTTGTAGGAGTGCATGGGGAGCGAGGGAGTGGAGTGGTTGAAATTAGATCAAAAATGACTGTTGCTTACTTAAATTCTCTTCTCAGCAGGGACGTGTGAAAAAAGCGTACATTGAGCAGAGCCGCTGCTATCTTCGACGGGGCTTGGTCGAAAATTCTGCAAAGTAATGCCTCATGCCAGAGAGCTTTTTCCACGTTTGCTCCCAGGATACAGTTACCTCTCCACAGGCACTAGTTATGATTGTTGTGAGTAGGTCAAAGTACTTAAGCAATAAAGCCCGACTCTGTCAAAGTGGATTATTTCCAAATAGGAATGGTTCTTCTAAATTAAATGTTTCACTCGAATGCTTGTGCAGCTCCAATGCAAAATAATAACGGAGTGGTCATTTTGTAAAAAAATAAATTTCCACCTGGAAAATCATTTTACTATTAGAGAAAACACTTCTACTATACCCATACCAATTTTCATTGTATGCTCTCTTCCCCATGCCTACAAGGAAAGGGCTTTACTCTTGCCTTTGACTGAAAAAAAATCTTCTACAGTTTACATGGTGGGGAGATGGTTGAAAATGGTTTCTGAATGACTGGAAATGCATATGTTTGTGGCTGTGAACAAACCTACAGGAGTAGATTTACTCACCTTTTGATGGCAGTTTGAGTAATTTCTTTTATGAGTGAAAACCAAATAAAAAATTGGCTTCTCATCCCTGCTTGGCCATTTGAATTCCCACTGGCCTGATTGTGTCTCACTGAGCTGCTGCCCCGAGCAGTCTCGCGCGGAACAATAACCGGGTCAATGAAATGCGAGCTTGATTGCTTGGAAGTATCTTTGGCTCTAGAGTTCACAACCTGTGAGTAGGCTTTTTTCCAAAGGGTTGTGTGTCATGTGAACCGTTGTCTGAGTGAAGCCTTTTCATTTTTAGTCTTGCCTCCTGGTGCAAGCTTGGGCTGGTGCTCGCCAAGGTAGATTCCCTTTTAGCCAAGCGTGTTTAGGGGTTCTATGTTTTGATAAGACAATTTGGTAGTTCTCCAAAAGCTTCGAATTGCTGTAATTTCCTTTCTATACACCAATCAGCGGGGTGTTTGGTGCTGGCGATGGCACCGAGCCGGCTTTAGAGATTGTGGCGCCCTGTGCAACAATCTTTGTTGGCGCCCCCCCCGCGCCCCCCCAGCAAACATTTTTTGTGTTGAGTTGTATGGTTTCTGAACCGCATATTAAATATATACAGGATACATTTTATAATATATAAAATGTATGCTCAAATGTCATGTAAATTAAATAGGGATTAGATGGGGAACAGATATTACGACACCATCAGTCAATCATAGCTTATTTTATAGCCCAAAACAATATAGATCTTGTTGATGTAATTATTAACATTTTCTAACTGTTAATTTTGTAAAAACAATTTGCAAATTTCAAGAAAATTGAACTTTACGGGCTTTCATTTTTGCAAATGCCAATATTGATGTGGATAAGTCCAGTTGTTGTGCAATATCATTTTCAATGGATAGGATTGCCAAAGATAATAGCCTTTCATCTTTCATTGTGGATCTTAAATATGTTTTAATTAACTTTAACTTAGAAAAACTTCTCTCTCCACTAGCTACTACCTCGGATTCCCTCACTGCCACCCTCCAACAGAGCCCCTCATCTTTAAGTAGCCCCTCTCTCATATGCATTTCATTTGTTGTATAGCGCTACTCATATCAGTGTAGTGTGTGTCAGTACTTTACACCACGCACACATTATACAGAGACAATGAATCATACAAGTATATAAATCAGTATACAAGCAATGCCACATAAGCAAATGAGGATTACAAGGTGTATGAATCACATTTCATCCATGCTGGTGGGCCGGATATTTTAAGAGGGTTTGGTCTGGGGAAACACAACCTTAGGATTTAAAGAGTATTCCATGGGGTCGGTTCAGCTTTACTGATAAAAATGTATATCTGCCCAAACATACTCATTTTAGCAAAATTAGAATAATGAAAGACTGGGGAAGTTCTAACTATGTCACAAAAAAAGAAAGCGAAGTTCTAACTATACCATTCATGTTTGTATGCAGCTCTTTGATGACAGTTCATTGGTCACTGTCCTATGTTTGGATTGTAACTTCTGAACTGCAAGTAACAAAAGGATCTCTGTGACAAAGGCAGTAACCCACTGAGCTTCCACATAAAATACAGTTCATCTGCATTTAAAAACTACTAACAGACAAATGATTGCTCTCCAGCAGGATCATTAATCACCATCGTTATCTGGGCATCTTTTATTGTCTTATTGTTGTCCTGCATCACACACGAAGTATGTGCCCTGCTGGGCCTGCGCATATTTTAAAAAGAAAAACATATTAGTAACACATTCTCTTACCTACTCCGTTAGTCAAACTTTGTGTCACAGCCTGCTGTGATAAGCAGCTGCAGGAGTCAGGAAAGGTGAATATGAATAAACAAACTTATTTTCTCCTGCGCTGCATAGAAAAAGAAATATCCACGCAGCAGAACATTGTGGCCATTGCCGGGAATGTGGAGATGAAGGGGTGAAAAAATAAACAAAGCCTCGTTAACATGAAAATGGTCTTTTAAAGACCTGTGAAGTACTCGGGTGCGGCTTCGATAATCTCTAAAACGTTGTGTGTGTGCACGCCCGGGAAGCTGTCTCTGCCCGGGCTGACACACACGACGTATTCTTTGCGCTCCTGCCTTCAAGCCCTCACTGTGAGGGCCAAGGCTCATGTTTGGGTCGCTAAAACCGGGCCTGAGAAGGAGGGGAGGTCACCACCCTATATTGTTTGTGCACAGTGCACATTTAAATTATTGATTGATTTTAAAAAAGTAGACCGTCACCTAACTCACTTTATGTTGCTGCAGAGAGGAGGCTCGGTCTCTGTGCCACTGCCAAAAATCCCATGGATTGTCAGAGAGCGCGCGCAACCACCAGTAACATTAGGCGCCGGAAGAGTATCTGCGAGTTTTCCAAGGCCCGCCCCCGCGATGTAGGTAACGGTTTCAGTTACAGGCCAATCCAAATCCAATCAAACGTTCAACACTTAGTTAGAGGTAGTCAGGCAGAGCAACGCATGGGCGGGCAAAACAAAAGCGTGCCTCCTGATTTGGTAACACGGTTTTCCTCTCTTTCCATTTCTACGAAGATACATTGTAGAAAAGAAAGAGGGGACAACCGTTTAACAGTGTAGGCAGGCTCAGTGAGTGCTGATTTAAGAGTAAGAGACGTAGGTGGCGGCCGGCGCCCCCCTGACCTTGGCACCCGGTGCGGTCGCACCGCTCGCACCGCCCAAAAGCCGGCCCTGGCACCGATGTATTTATTTGCACAGCGTGAAACGGCTTGTTTTTCCTTTTGCAGTTTTTAGTGATTTATGTAGTTTTTTCTATGGTACTCAGTGCACAAAACTTCAAACCACCTCAGGCGCTTTCCCTGCACTGCCAAATTTTACATGCTCCTCTTTGACATTAAAATGAAAAGTAAATACATTCTTACAAAACGTCAAACATCACACCCATGAAAAAGTAAGATCCAGACACTCCAAGCTGCCACAGCTTTGCCTTAAAGCTCCTTACCTGCAGAATACTAATCTCCTCTTCATGGAGGTGGGCAAAATTCTGCAAGCTCGAGGTCCTGTTGGACCTACAAGACAAAACGAGCCAAGCGTTGTTGTGGCATATGTCTGCCACCCACGCTCTAACCTCATGCGCAAATAATCAATACAGAACAGTGACCTTTGATGTAAAACAGATGAAAGAGAGAGAGATATCCATCTAGCGCCTGAATTGCACAATGTGAAAACAGAAAATCTGGCATCAATCCTGGCTTCCCCATTTAACCAAATTGAGGGAACCTTGGCAAATATTTTATCTCACTGAGCCTCCTTTTTCATCACTATCATATATAGGAAAATTCAGATACGTAAGTTTTGGACGTGTAATGTACTAACACCTTGTTTTTGAAGTAATAGATTAATTTCATTATTAATGAAAAGGAGGATCACTGACACAATATCGAAACCAAAAATATCACGATACAGAAATATTGTATCAAAAATATTGATCACAAAAGTATCACTTTTCTATACATATAAGTACAAAAATATTGAAAAAATATTGTTTCACACTAATATCGAAAAATGTATATAATAATATCATTTTTTTAAATATATTTAGTTAAAACTGTGAATATTTTAATATATAATATTAATATAATGTCAATTGAATATGTTTAAGTAATACATAAACATATGTATATATATATATATATCACTACAAACTTGTTTAAATAAAAACACACACATATATATGAATGTTTGTATAATTATATACACATATATAATATAAAACTATTTAAAAAAATAAGTATAATCGATATTTTAATGGTCTAATGTTTTTTAAAATATTATATATATATATATATTTACATACATATATAAAAATAGTTAATACATGTAACAAATAAACTGAAATAAGATGTAAAATATCTGTAATTTAATTATACTTAAAACAGTAAACAACATATAAAAATATGTTAGACTAAAAATATGTTACAAATTACATATATGTATATAAATATAAAATTAAATACATAAACACATAAAAAAATAAGTATGTGAACAGAAGACTCCAAGAATAATAATTATAGTATTTCCTCTCCAGTTTGTGCAACAGTAGGGAAAGCGTAGGACTCAGGAGGGGTAAACTTTACTATTCCCACTCCAGTGTGTGCGCAACAAAAGGAAAGCATAGTACTCAGGAGGGGTCAAATGTAATATTGCCCCTCCTCTGTGTGCACCAGTAGAGAAAGCATTAGACTCAGAAGGGGCAACACTTACTATTTCCACTCCAGTGTGTGCAACAGTAGGGAAAGTGTTGGACTGAGGAGGGGTTACATTTACTATTCCCACTCCCGGAAGTAGGGAAAGCGTTGGACTCTGGAAAGGTTAAATTAACTATTCTCACTCCAGTGTGTGCAGCATAAGTTAAAGTGTTAGACTCAGGAGGGGCTACATTTGCTATTCCCACGCCAGTCTGTGCAACAAGAGGGAAAGTGTTTGGCTCAGGAAGGGTAAAATGTACTATTCCCACTCCAGTGTATGCAACAGTAGGGAAAGTGATGGACTCAGGGGGGTTATATTTACTATTCCCACTCCAGTCTGTGCAACAGTAGGGAACGTGTTGGGCTCAGGAGGGGTAAAATGTGCTATACCCACACCAGTCCATGCAACAGCAGGGTAAAAGTTGGACTCAGTAGGGTTAAAATTTACTATTCTCACTTCACTGTGTGCAACAGTAGAGAAAGCGTTGGACTCAGAAGGGGTAACATTTGCTATTCCCATTCCATTCTCTGGTACAGTACAGTGAGAGTACTTCACTTCAAATAAATAACATATTTTAAGAACTCTATTAAATACCCCAAAATATACAATTTTAAATATAACAATGAAATAACTTTATTTTAACAAATAGTAAAAAAAATTACATAAATATTACAATTTGTAATAATTATTATCAATTAACACAATTAACATATTAAATAATAAAAGAACTTTTTTAAATAAATGAATACATTATTTTTATTTATGATTACCTAAATAACTTAGCAAACACAAGGAGAGGATGGACGGAGCACTGAAACTTTTCAGACACTCACCCCAGTCACTGATCTGGGTTGAATCCAGCATTGTTCTTTAGCTCACTTCACCACCCCAGTTCATACACAGCTATATGCAAATCAGTCTTGACCCAGTGCCTCATGGGAACAGTTCAGGCTGAACTGCCAAGCCATGTCTTCCCTGGACCGGAAACAAGCATCCTGGGACCGGTTTCGGGCTAACAGCCCTCATCAGCCAGGCTATCATGAATCCAGTGGCACAGTGAGCAAAGGACCCACGTTTGGGCATACCCTGCCAACTTAGGGCGAACAAAGCAAACACAAGCAGATGATGGACGGAGCGCTGAAACTTTTCAGACACTCGCCCCCAGTCACAGATCTGGGTTGAATCCATCATCGTTCTTTAGCTCACTTCACCACCCCAGTTCAGACACAGCTATATGCAAATCAGTCTTGACCCTGTGCCTCATGGGAACAGTCCAAACCGAACTGCCAAGCCATGCCTTCGCTGGACTGGAAACAAGCATACTGGGACCGTTTTCTGGCTAACAGCCCTCATCAGCCAATCTATCTTGAATCTAGTGCCAAAGTGAGCAAGGGACCCTCGTCTGGGCATACCCTGCCAACTTAGGACTAAAGAATGATGATTGATTCCACCCAGTTCTGTGACTGGGGGTGACTGTCTGAAAAGTTTCAGCGCTCCGTCCATCATCTCCTTGTGTTTGGGTCTAAACTGAGGTGGCGAAGTGAGCTAAAGAATGATGATGGATTCAACCCAGATCAGTGACTGGGGTGAGTGTCTGAAAAGTTTCAGTGCTCCGTCCATCCTCTCCTTGTGTTTGCTTTGTTTGCCCTAAGTTGGCAGGGTATGCCCAGACGTGGGTCCCTTGCTCACTTTGCCACTGGATTCAAGATAGCCTGGCTGATGAGGGCTGTTAGCCCGAAACCGGTCCCAGGATGCTTGTTTCCGGTCCAGTGAAGACATGGCTTGGCAGTTTGGTCTGGACTGTTCCCATGAGGCAGAGGGTCAAGACTCATTTGCACATAGCTGTGTCTGAACTGGGGTGGTGACGTGAGTCAAAGAACGATGATGGATTCGACCCAGATCTGTGACTGGGGGTGAGTGTCTAAAAAGTTTCAGCGCTTCATCCATCATTTCTTTGTGTTTGCTTTGTTCGCCCTAATTTGGCAGGGTATGCCCAGACGTGGGTCCCTTGCTCACTTTGTCACTGGATTCAAGATACCCTGACTGATGAGGGCTGTTAGCCCAAAACCGGTCCCAGTATGCTTGTTTCCGGTCCAGGGAAGGCATTGCTTGGCAGTTCAGCCTGGACTGTTGGCATGAGGCACAGGGTCAAGACTGATTTGCATATAGCTGTGTCTGAACTGAGGTGGTGAAGTGAGCTAAAGAACGATGATGGATTCAAACCAGATCTGTGACTGGGGGTGAGTGTCTGAAAGGTTTCAGCGCTCCGTCCATCATCTTCTTGTGTTTACTTTGTACACCCTAAATTGGCAGGGTATGCCCAGATGTGGGTCCCTTGCTCACTTTACCACTGGATTCAAGATAGCCGGGCTGATGACGGCTTTTAGCCCGAAACCGGTCCCAGAATGCTTGTTTCCGGACCAGGGAAGACATGGCTTGGCAGTTCGGTCTGGACTGTTCCCATGAGGCACAGGGTCAAGACTGATCTGCATATAGCTGTGTCTGAACTGAGGTGGTGAAGTGAGCTAAAGAAAGATGATGGATTCAAACCAGATCTGTGACTGGGGATGAGTGTCTGAAAAGTTTCAGCACTCCGTCCATCCTCTCTTTGTGTTTGCCCTAAGTAGGCAGGGTATGTCCAGACGTGGGCCCCTTGCTCACTTTGCCACTGGATCCAAGATAGCCTGGCTGATGAGGACTGTTAGCCCGAAACCGGTCCCAGTATGCTTGTTTCCGGTCCAGGGAAGGCATGGCTTGGCAGTTTGGTCTGGACTGTTCGCATGAGGCACAGGGTCAAGACTGATTTGCATATAGCTGTGTCTGAACTGGGGTGGTGAAGTGAGCTAAAGAACGATGATGGATTCAAACCAGATCTGTGACTGGGGGTGTGTGTCTGAAAAGTTTCAGCGCTCCATCCATCATCTCCTTGTGTTTGCTTTGTACATAAATAACTTCCCCATTCATCTACAAACGAAACAACACACACCTAAAATAGAACTTAATGAATATAAGTCCACAATTAACATAATTATCAACTAAATAATTAACATTAAAGTAATAATTATTAATACATTATTTGTTAATTAACTTACCAACCTGTAACCTTAAAAACACATCGCAGAGCTGAAATATAATTTAAAAAAATCTTAATTACACAATTATCAATTAAATAATTAATAATAACTGAATTATTAATTGATTAATTGTAATTAATTTACTCCCTACCCGGTACCCCTACAAACCCAACAACACACACCTAACATATAATTAAAAGAATATTTTAAATACAGAATTGACATATCTAATTACAATTGAATAAATGACAATAACGTTAATTAATTAATTATTTATAATTAATTTATTTCCCATGCTGCACCCCTATAAACCCGACAACCTGCACCAAAAATATAACTTAAAAATTACATTCATTACATAATTTGCCTAATTGTTATCAATTAAATAATTAATAATGTATTATTAGTTAATTTAAATTAATTTACTTCCCACCCTGTACCCCTAGAAACCCTGCAAGTCGCACCTAAAACATAACTTAAAAAATAGATCAATTACACAATTTACATAATTAATTATCAATTAAAAAAATAATAATAGTTAAAAACTTAATTTTTATTCATTAATTATAATTAGTTTACTTCCCACCCTTACCCCACATACCTTACAACCCGCACCTAAAACGTAACTAAAAAAATAAATTGAACAATTTACATTATTAATTATTAATTAAATAATTGATAATCGTTAAAAATTAATTATTAATTAATTATAATTAAATGCTTCTCACCCAATACCTCTACAAAACCCACAACCCACTGCAACACAAAAATTACAATAAAGAATTAAATTAAATTAAAAAAACAACAAAAAAACCCTCAATATTTCTGCATCTCAATATTTTTTGCTTGATATTTTGTCTGAATACCGAAAAGGCAGTAGACCATATATAAGGTACACATGACAACAGACTTGCCTCTTAGCTCACTGGCTTCATTTCTGTCATGGTGGGAGCACAAATGTTTCTAACTTCATGTTTGAAAGCTATCACTATCATTTTTAATAAACGCCTTGTCAATGCAGTGTTATAATCTGATGTACCGAGGTGAAACACGCCCACATGTTAAAGAATACACTTTTGAATGGACATTATCATATTTTACATGATGTTTGAATTACGTGTTTATTGTTTTGCAGGCTCTGCTTGTTTACGGGCTCATAAAACCAAGTCACATCCTTGACTCGGCTCTGCCTAGGCTCTTCCTGTAAATTTGTTCTCTCGCCCACTTCTACCTCTTCCAGAGTACCCCTTTAACCCAAGACAGAGTGAACTCTTCAAAGCAGAACACAGTCAAGTTGAGATAGTGTGAAAAAAGCCGAAGGGGGAGATGGATCGGCATATCAGTCGCTACAAGTGAAGCCTGGTATGCACGCTTCATAGACTAGGCCAGGGCAGGTAATGCAGGGCTTGTCAGGCTGGCAGCTGTTTATCAGCCACGGTGGACACTGAACACAACACTCACACATGCAAGCACACACTCACTGACATACAAGCACTCATCCACACACTCACAGCATTCAATACATTCATAAATGCTTATATTTGCTGGTATCCGCTCAGCTGCACCTCGATTCCTACCTGCTGTGCCTTTATTGTCACTGTCACCTTCTTCTACCTGAACCTCGCTACAAGTAAGAGGCGGCATACTCTGCTATGCTGGCACGAAGTCTTCACTTAGAGTTCCTGCATATCCCGCGATGTGGGAGTCAGCAGCCCAAAGTCACTCAACAACAGTGTGATTGATTCCACAGGGTTGGATTGGATCTTGTGCCATTAATCATAGTGTGACACTGGTGCCTTCCAAGCTTTGGGCTGCTCTGAACTAATGCAAACGTGACGCTGATGAATTATGCCGCAACAGCACAGTACGAGGGTAGATTTGCACTCGATTGACAGGGAGATGACTCATTGAATGCAATTGAGCAGCACCTACACTACAGCATATACTCATCTCCACTGAGTTTACCTTGCTGCTACATGAGTACCTGTACTATCTTTGGCCAAGGAGAAGCTCCGGTGCTCAAGTGCAGAAAATTCAGAAGCGCCGGTACTCAGTACTGGTGACTACTAGATCATTTACAGGTCAGGCCAGGACTCGAACCTGGCTTCTCAAATCCAAAGTCAGCAGATCTGTCCATTTGGCTCATCCATATTTCTCAATGTATGTATGAAAGTCAAACACAAGAAGTATGACTGTATATGATCACATGTAGTGAGCACATTCTCTGTTGATGTTGCTTTGTGAAGTGTAAAAACTGCGGCAAAAAATACCAGAAGTTCATCCCGAGTCTTGCTTGGGAATAATTACAAGGATTTGCTTTAAAACTGGACTTAGGGACATTGTTCAGCATTTTTGCCGAGACGCACAAACTCTGTTAATTATTTTAAATTATACTTGCACACAGACCAGGAATTTTGTGACCCACGAAAAAATCAGCTTGTGAGCCACCATTGGCTCACAACCCACAGTTGGAGAAATGCTGCCTTAGCCTGTACATAGTCATTTTGAGAAATACCTTCATGACATTTGGGGCAGTGCCCAGAGGTGCGATATTCCAATGCTGTGGTCAGAGGTCTATTAGAGTAAACACAGTCTGGGCAGTTAAGCATTCAAATGTCATACAAAATATATCAGGTATGTTGGAGCAGTGTATGCTTTTGAAACCTTACTCTCTCTCTTGTCCATTCTATTCTTCAGGATGATTTTAATGTTAAAGAGTAGAAGTTTCTCAAGTGTACATATAGAATTGTCTGCAAACCAAGTTCCAGTGAGCCCAACTATGTGACACTGAGTCTCTCTCACACACACCCCAACCCGTGGCAGATGTATTAATCCTTATACCATTGTTAAAATGATGTCACAATAGCTCTTAGGGAGCATAAGATTTCCAAACAAAGAAGGATATTCACTCTGGTATGAGTCACTCATGACTCCTTGGAGAGGATTACTAGGGTTAGCATTAGAGGTGGGCGAGCCAGATTATTCATGGGAAGAGTTGAGCCAGATCTGAGCACAGGGTCTGGCTTGGCACTAAGAGCCCATATGCGAGCCAAACCAGCAAAAACAAACTGCAGTAGAAGCCACAGTATTGTTTTTTAATTTATAGCATTTTACCAATGTCAACAACATAATAAATTGACACAACTTGACAACAACATTACAGTTACCAATGCTCATCACAGAATCACAGGATGTATCAAAAGTACCATGTCGTACATGAAGGAAGTCCCCATCTTGGCCCACAGCACGGTGGATATGACAGTTCATTGGAAGTGGAAACTAAATAGGTTGTTATAGGCCTCTTTAGGGTGTAAAGGTTTCGTTAGCTCCTCTGCGTACAGCTCCAATTGTGTTATACAGTACGTCATATCTTGTATACAGTTTTTCTTGGTGGGTGCAGCACGATTCACCACCTCAAACCTACCATTGGGCGGTTGCAGACCCTTTGCCTATCCCAGAAGGCACACCTCAGGCTAGTAATGTACTCATTTGAGTATCATATCTGTTAATGCCTCCGTAACCTGAATCCAATATTTGTGTACAATGTCACAGTGCCAAGCCAGATGCATAAAGTCCGCCGTCTGTCCACCACATCGTACACACTGATCATCCACCCGCATCCTAAATTTAAGCAGTTTAGCAGGCGTATAGTATAGTTGATGCAGCAACTTAACATGCAAGTTACAATTAAATGCAAGAGTATGTAGCTGCATGCTACAAAATTGCCAGCCTGCCAGTTCCATTGGCTTCCCTAGCACCACGTTCCAGGTTTGTGGTGCCTATGGGTAATCAGATTGTGCCGCATTATACAATCTAGTGTATCATTGTGCCTGTGAGATGTCTTCCACACTCACGAATGTACTATGAATGAAGGTGCCACCTATAGTGCTAAACCCCACATTCCCAAGCAGCTGCAGTGAGATGTCTTCCGTAGATACGGAAATTGCAGGGCGTTGCCGTAACGGTAGCGCTGGTGCATTTAGGGGAAGTTTCCCAGCCCTCTGCCCAAAGCACGCCAAGAGGTATTTCGATTCTGTGCTTGCTATACTCTCCCACCTATGGGGAAACAGCACCCGGAGTGGAGAAGGGTAAGCATCATCATGTTCTAATGTGACATGTGATATATAGTCATGTGGCACATACCAATAATGAGCAGAGTGAGCCTGTGCACATAGGTAATATAGGTGAAAATCCGGTGCATTAAAGCCTCCTCTATCTCTATCATACTGTTGTGTATGTCCAGGCCAATCCTTGCTTTTTTTCATGCCCACACCAATGCTAACAAGTGCCCCTTAAGTTTCTGGATAAAAATACAACAGCAGCACTAGTTGTATATTTATGAATAGATATAAAAATCTAGGCAAGAATACCATCTTTAAAATTGCATGTCTGTCTGCCATCGACAAAGGCAGTTTCATTCACCAGCAGATTTGATCCTCCAGGAAGTCAACTGCCCTGCCATAGTTGAACCTCATAACCAGATCTGGGTCGCTGTGTTAAAAATCCCCAAATATTTAACCGATTCCGTGCACCAGACTAAGGGGAACTCGAGGGGATTCAATAGTTCTCAGTGTTAGGGGAAATATGACTGATTTCATGCAGTTGATACTTGGACCTGACAAACCTTCAATTCTGATATATTCACTAATTACAGCCAATAGGTGGATTGAAGGGTCTCTTATGTATAGCACCATGTCATCCGCATATAATGATATGCTATGGGGAGTGCAGTATGAAATTCAATGCTGATACAGAATGTTTTTGTCGTATGACACATGCTAGTGGCTCAATTGCTAAAGCAAATAAAGGAGGAGATAGGGGCACCCCTGTCATGTCCACCTACCAACACGCCTCTGATGTGTGTCCGTTAACTCTTTTGCAAGCAACCGGGTCAGTATGCAATAATCTAATCCAGTGCAAAAAACGCCCCAGACATGCCCATCCTTTCCCCAAAACCAGAAACATGTATCCCTGTTTAATAGAATCAAATGCCTTAACGGCGTCGTCAGACCCCCACCGTTGTCAAGTCCGGCGCCGTTAATTGGTGCAATAAGGCAAATAGGGTACACAAATTCTGGGACAAACCCAATTGGTCCAGTAGGGCCAATTTAGGAAGGACTGGCTGTAATCTAGTGGCTATTATCTTAGGAAGGATTTTTATGTCAATATTAATAAGGGTCAGCGGTATGTATGATTCACAATATTCAGGTGCTTTGCATGGCTTCAGTATTGTCACTATTAGCGCCTCTCGAAGCGACTGGGGCAGTCTCTGCTGAGTGTAAGCCTCCTCATACATAGCGTGAAGGTGTGGAACCAGCAAGTAAGCAAATTCTTTATAGAATTCACCACCAAGTCCATCCAGGCCCGGTGCCTTGCAATTAGCAATTGAAGTATTGTGTCCCGATCCTCCTCTTCTACTATGGGCTGCAGCAAAAACTCCCGGTGTCGCTTAGATAGTGATGCTAGTGCCCCATTGTTAAGATACACCCTATTATCCTCATCGGTTGTGGACTCCTGGGCACCATACAACCCTGTTTGAAAGGTTTGGAAAGCTGTTAGTATAGAGTCTGTATCGCATTTATCATCGGCCCCCTATGTACGGATCTTAATGATATGATTGTGTTCCTTTTACATACAAAGTTTCCTGGCTAAGCTACACCCAGGGCAGGTGCCTTCTCCATATGCTCTTGCTACGTGGAATTTAGATTGAAACTGTAGTTGTGACACCGCCAGATGATTATAAGTGGTCAGGTGGTCTCAAAATTGAACCAAGGCGGCCTGTCTAGGATCACTCTCATAGTCCCTCTCAAGTGTGCTCAGCTTGTCCTCTATTTTTTATATTGTGCACAGATGGCCTTCAGCACTCCTGCTTGCGTATGGATGCAAATTACACTAATAGTTACTTTGAACACTTCCCAGAGAGTGCCTTTGCTTTCTACCTAGCTTATGTTGGTTTCACAGTACTCGACTATGGCAGATCTCAGCCCTTCTTTTAAGACAGAATCTAGCAGGGCTGGCAGTTCGAACCGCCCCGTGTAAGTTGCATGTGACATGGTGGGCAGTGTTAAATTGAACAGTACTGGTGCAAGGTCTGAAAGTGTCCTGGGTGTATTTCTGACCCCCTGCACCTATATGCACAAGTCCAGGCATATTAACCAGTAGCCTAGCCTGGACTGAGAATGTGATACATAGGTTGTGCAAGTGCGAGACTACCAAGCCACATTCCTCCAGGCCCTCCTTTATAATTCTGGTTGCCTGTTCACCCTGCCAGTCCGTCACTGCAGAATGGTTTGCCACAAGGTCCAGGTAAGTGTTAAGGTCCCCCAGATAATGTGTGTGGCTGCGGGAGGGTGGACGGGTCATGTATATTAAGCAGTACACCAGCGATTGCCTTGAACAATCGCTAGGCGGCCTTGGTCATCCGTTATTGTATGTGACTCAATAAATGGTACTCCTCTCTTCACCGGAATCAAGACCACTCTGAAATGTGCTTAGTAGTAGGATGCTAGCCTGCACACCGACCATCTAGTTCCTATTGCTTGTTCTGTACCACAAGTCAAGTGCTTTTCCTGAAGAAACACTATCTGAATATGGTGCCTATCTAAGTAGAACCGAACCAGCCTGGTCTTACGCCGATTATTGAATCCTCTAACATTCCAAGTCAATAGCGCTATTTGACCACCTTGCCGCTCTACAGGTTTTGCATTACATTAAAGAGATTGTCATGCAGCCCAACGTTTGGCACCAATGACATGATAGTACTTATTTGAGAGACAGTGCATTGGCAATCAAATACATGAAAAGCAAATACCCCTCCCCCACTCACGTAAGCATCCCAACTTTGCTTAAGATAGAGCCCGCTATAACATAAGACAAAAGTCCCCACCTGACATACCAAAACAGAACTCAAAAAATATGATCACCAAAGTCATATGGAGTGCTCCCTTTTTGGGGCCTCCAGGGTCCCAGAACCCCTCAAAGAGAGCGGAGGTGGTGGGCAGGTAATATGACGCCATCTAAGTAGATTTGTCTAGGTTACCTTGCCTGTTGCCCCCAACAGAGCCAGGAGCTTTGCCTGGTGCCAGAAATAGGTCTCTCAAAAGGAGATGAAATCAGCACCAGTGCCGCAGTCGGTTATGTGTTCTCATCAATTCTAACTCCTGCGGGAAAGGATCAATTCAGGGGGTGAGAGTCTTTAGTTAGTCTTTTGCTGCCTTGGCAGTTCTGAAAATCTTCTACTTTCTTCCATGGTCATTGCGGAGTCTCACTGGATATAACATTGAGTACAATATGATGTTTAACAGGCAAATAATCCTTTAGCGCTGCCTGAACCACCGATGTGAAATCTGAATAAAATGAGAACATATTACCTTGGTAATTAAGTTGCCTCAGCTCATGTGCCAAATTTAGCACACTGTCAGTATCTCGGTTGTTATTAATTTGGTAATAATTGGACGCGGAGAGGTTCCTGATGCCAGTCGTGTCACAAGAGACCTATGCGGCCTTTCCACCACAAAGATGTGCGACATATTATCTTTGCCGAAGAGGTCTGTGATCATCTGTTCAACGAATGTCTCCACATGATACCGGTATTGGTGGACTCCGGTACCTCTGTAATACAGAGGGTATTGTGGCGGGATCGAGCTTCTGAATCTTAATTTTTCACTTGGATCACCATAAGGACTTTGCACATATCATGGCATTTCGAGCTCATGGACTGAAGCCCATCTTCTGTCATGGATATCCGTTGCTCTACCTCACTGAGGCATACTGACTGTAAATGTAAATTTGATACTTGTATAGCGCACTACTCACCCACAAGGGTCTCAAGGCGTTTGTACAAATACCGCTGTGGAACCCATCCTGGCTTTCCCCTTGAGGCGTCCACTCCTGGGCACCCCCAAGGTGGAGGCCAGGCATCCTTAGCGTTGTGGGGGCCGTTGTGGAGATTAAGCAAGCTATTGCCCAGAGTTGCAGAGTGGGATTCCATGATTGGAATAGGCACCGAGGCGAGAATTATCAGGTCCATGGAATTTTTGGAGCCCAAGACCCGCCGAGGCGGGGAATTGAACCCTGGTCCCGGGCTAGACCTCTGCATCAGGGTCTGCCGCTCTAATCATTGAGCCACACTTCTCCACTGTTTATCTAGTCTGTTTTCAATCCACATATTAAGTGAGTCAATTTTTCCGTCAATGAATTGGAGGCTTTGTTGCATGACCAAGAGGGTACTTTCCAGGGCAGTTGCGCCTGGCGTGTCCGTATCTGGTTCCTGGTCTAGCAGCGGATCTTGGGAAGATTTTGCTAATTGTTTGGACTCAAATGTGAGTCTCATTTGTGTTGTGTCCGATTTCCCCAAATTTGTTGCCATTGTGGTGCTCAGCAGCCCACTGCAGCACCCAGTCTCCGCCTGCTCAGGGTAGAGTCTGACGGATTGGGTTTAAGATTAGCTGCAACCAGAAGGTGTGTGTGGCACAATACCTCTCAGGCCGCCTGTCATCAGTGTACAGTCAGATCCCTCTTCCCACAACACTGGACTTGCCATATAAGAGTTCACCTCCGAGTTTCTGCGGTAAGTACATGCCTAGCACAATGCGACACAACAAAGTTTCTGTAACAGGAGGGCAGTCTGGCAGTCTACAAATGCACTGTCTTTAATGCCAGCGTAAAGCAATCTGTTTAGGCCACTGTAGACAGTGCAGACTGCACCCAACCATTGTGGTGTATGGGAGTCACCCCTATCTGCAATCCAGGATCCCAAGCAGTCTGCTCCTGTTCATGTCTGTCCTCAGCATGCTGCACTACCAGGGATATCTTTTGGGGCTTCAGGGCCTACCTCACAGGACGGGCGCTCTTGTGCTGCAACGTCTCCCTCTATCGTTTGGGCCCTCAGAATGGTGGTTGCAGCTGTAGTCTAGTTTATTCCCAGGCTTTGCGGCCATTCACAGAAAAAAAGTAGAGCACCCTCATCCAGCGCAGATGGCGGGCAATTCATTGCAGCTTCCGGTAATCAGTGTACAATATCTTGGTGGGTCTCCTCACAGTCTCAGCTGAGTACGTCCCTCTGGATCACAGGTCTCGCTCACTGCAGTCGCTATGGTGGAGGTCGCCACAGCACCGGCACCCCTTCATCGCACTTGTCCTGGGTGGTAACACATCATCTCGAGTGTCGTAGCTTACCAGTGGTTCACCATATATCCAGGCCCCCAGGTAGCCAGCTCGCCTCTACCTCTCACCACATGACCTGAGTATCGGCTTCTTGCGCAGCCTACGTCACAACCCTCGCCAGTGATTATCATTCTCGTCCGCAGTCTCGATGAAATGCTGAAATTACCAGGAGGTATAGCTGCAGTTTCAAACAATGATGTTGGTTAGATGGCAGAATAATTAGCGGATATGTGAGCACAGCCAGCAGAGCTGCACTACTGTGCAGCCATTTTTGCCGGGGGCTCTCTAGCAACTCCAGCAGCCACAGTATTGCATACAAAGGAGAGGAAATAGGAGAAAGATGGAGGAGGGCATGATCCACTTACTGTGCTGCTGTGAGATGCTTCAGTGCTCTCCTCTTTCTGGATAATGATGAATGGACAGTGCTACAGAGTTCAGTGCACCACTCTCCCTGACCTTCTCACCTCGCCCCCAGCATCCATTGCCTCCCTCTGGGAGATATTCCAGCAGCGGTGCATGTGCTGGTGATAGTTGGGGAACCAAGGGAGGGGCTGGCATTTTGCACAGTCTTTAAGTTTCCTGTTGAGTCAAGTGTTGTGTAGAAGATAGCTTTTATTTTGTTGGCGAGTTCTTTTAAGGAGCATCTAATTACCCTGCTGAGGCTCATCACTAACAATTTCCACCTTTTCCAGAGCTCAGAGGGTGGGAATAGAGCAAATAATTTAAATTTCAGTGGGCGCCGCTACTGACACCGGCTTACAAAGGTTGCCACCTTTCCAAAAGAGAAATAAAGACCCTGTGTCCATGTTTTAAGAGTCTGCCAAGGCCTGAGTGGTGTGCTTAAAGACAGGGACAATACTGGCAGCAGCTTCTCTTCCCCGAAGGTCACATTCATGTTTTTGCGCTTGGGATTTGCCCAGAATCACAGGGTGTTGAACCAACGCCGAGTTAGAACCTGGATCCTCAGTTCCAAAGTCGGCAGCTCAGGCCATGACGCCACATTCTCTCCCCCTCCGTGTTGGTGTTTTTGGAGTTTTAGCTCAATGATGGTTTTCACAGCCTGTAAAAATCAACATTGTGTTAAAACTGTAAGAAATACCAGCATGGGTGCATCGTCTACTGGTCAGAGATGCCAATGGACAGTGCGTCTGTGATTGTGTTTCAAATGTTATTTTTAACAGGCTGAGCTCCTTATTAAAAGGGAGGGTCAAGCTCAGATCATGTTGGGCACAAGGGTCCTTGAAGACCCTTTAGCTGACCCAGAGCTGGGCATTTGGTTTGAGCCAGCCTTGAGCTTTAAAGGACTCGCCCACTGCAAGTTAGCATATTGCTATGCCTTTCAGTTGTCTTTATATCTATTAACACACAAATGACACATTTGCAGGTTTCTTTCATATGAGCTATAAGGCATGCTTTGTGGGGAAATCATAGAAATAGGTAATGCAATCCAAATACTTCCTGTAAAAGACATAAATGGCATGGGTGCATTACATCATTCAGTCAGAAATGCTAACAATCAAGTTCAAACCTTAAGTCAATTCCTCTGTTAAAATAGATAATTTCCTAATTGATATTCTCTGGTGTCTTACAGTGTAGATCACGTTCTTATAAATCTGCATACTGGTTAATGTTTTGGAACACCAAATGTTCTTGAAAAACCTAATGACAATATAGGCTAAGCCTTGGCTGCAAAAAATATATATGTTTTGGAATAAGTGGGAATTATATGGTCTAAGGACTTAGTCGACCGGGTAGAAAAAGCCATAACATGGAGACAGTGTCTGCAAGACACCACCGTCCACATTATGTAGCAGGCGGTGAATCGCCTTTCATTGGCGGCATTGCCGCCATGGAAAGGTGAGCTGTCTTTGCTGTTGGGGGCCCGTAGCAGGCCCCCAGGGTGTTGGGGGGGTGGAGGGTGCACATGGGGGGTACCTATGGTACCCCCCTGCATTTGCATGCACAGGGTGGCAGGCACCGCAAATGCGCAACATGCATGTATGGCATTGTGACGGGTGCCCGCCACAATGCAATGTATGCGGGATGCCACCTCCGCTGTGGCGGTGGCATCCTAATTTTCACGGCGGGACCGCCGCACCTTTGGCGGAAGGTCCCTTTCGCCGTTGCGGTGTCCGCCCGCCATCGCAATAGAACCCTAAGAACCTAAACATACCAATATAGGGTTTTTTTTTTTTAACTTGTTGATTTTGATATGGACTACAATGACCAAATGCTTCTGACTCCATGGAGATAAAGCAAAAAAACCATTTGTTTACATTCCACTAAAGGTAGGGATTTATAGTTATATTTAGATTATCAAACAGGGAGGTAGGAAATAAAATGGTTTTAGACTGCAGAGTGCCACTTTCTGGCTTGAGCTTATTTTTTCACAGCAGGGATAAATATTCCTACTTCACAATCCCATGCTCACAAAATATATGTACATATACAGATTGGAGTGTACCTGCTCAGTTATCCCACAAGTTTCTAGTAATGAAAATATTACTGATGCTTTTGGACCTGAATTTGAGCGTAGAAAATATTACTGTCCAGTACTATCTTGCTGCAAAAATATACAACCACAAGGACAGAGACGGGGCTTTATGCAATCAGTTCATTAAAATGCCTGATTCATTGCTTGAGACCTTTGCCAATCTGTGGACGCATTACGGGTAGACCCCGGGTTTATAACTGTGAAGCTTCAAAACCTGCCTCATTATACACAGATGTAAACTGTAACCATGCTCCGAATGACCACATTTTATAGGCATTAAAACTTTGATTCATGTGTTGTTTATTGTGTATTTATCTGCCCTAAATTTCTATGGAGAACGGCAACGGATTACTGCGAAGATCAATAATACTATATTTTCACGTCATACTTGTGCCCGTGGTGGAAAAGTCTCATGCCCAGAACCACCGAACGCCAACCATTGTTACAAAATGTAAAAGGGTCACGTTGAAACCCATCTTTCCCCGGGCAGGACGCCATCCAGATTGAAATGCCATTGATTAAAGCAGTGCCCCCTAATTACACTGGGTTCCAAGTCACCAGAAATAGAAAGGGTGTTACCTGCTCCCTATAGACAAGTCCAGTAGACCAACATTGCACACCCTTTGAAATATCAGAGATTTTATGGCATAATGGGAGCAAACTTGTTCATTTCCCACAAAGAAGTTTATTTAAAATGCTTTTGAGACCTCAACGTTCACACTCATGCGGAATGCTTTGCATCCTCTGACCTCGGCTCCACATCCAAATGTGCTGCGAAATTAATGGCTAAAGTTTTTTTCTGAATAGTTATTTTTCAATTTGTGAATATTATAGATGTTGTTTAAATCTCTGCCTCAAAGTAGCAACATGCATATCCATCCATCAAAGGACTAGTGCTCAAATTCGTATTCCTTATACTTTCAGCAGGAACTATGACTACGGTTATTCTTTTGTAGCCGCATCAGCTTCTGCTACTAATCTATCACACAGCATAACCTTCCTCAACTGAGTCAACTACTGTCTATCTTTGGGGAAGAACACACTTGGGGACAGATTTAGAAAAAAGTCATGTAATTCAACGCAGCAAGTCAACATGAGAGCAGAATTGCAACATATCTATAAAAGTATGGCGTATACCTGCCCCCTGCTGCTGCCTAGTTCCAATGCAGGCACCCTGGTGCCAAGGTAACTAGACTATGTCGAAGTAGCATAATTTAACTAATGAAGTTTTACCACCTAAACAGACTTTTACCCTTAGTTACTCAACTGGAAACAATGACTTTGCTAACGTGTCCCAAAAGAAATCAGCTGGCCAGCTGAAGTTTGTGCCTAAGGCTGAAGCTTGGCTAAATGACAGACCTAAAGCAATTTTAATATAATGAAATATTCATGAGACTACTGTTTGTAACTCATGTTGCTTTCCTTCACAAAATGGTTGGTGTGCCAAAATGTATGTGCACCCTCCTACAACATCAGGGAGCAAGATAATCGCTAATAAATATTCAATCTCATTATTTCATGTAGAAATTGCCCTCATTTTCTCCACTTGAATGATCCATGATTCACCTATAGGTTTTCTGAAGCCCATCAGACGTTCTCTAAAATGACTTAATTTCTTCCAAGAAAGGATATGAAATGTATTGTTTCAGTCAAAGCAATTTATGAAGATCTTACTCCAAATGTAGGAAGGCAGGAGTTGCAGGAGAATAGTCACTTCTGCTCAATTTATTTAACTGATAAATGTAAGATGTTGCTTCACAATTTCTAAAACACCTGTTTCACCAGCTATCGCATAATTGGGTACTTACTCCAGTCCAATAATATTTCAGGAGGGTATTTCAGTCTGATCTTTGTTTATGTCATACCTCCATTAATTAATTTCTCCAATGGCAGAGCTTTTAACAGGTTTGAGCTCAGGATTACAATATCATCTGCATATACATTAATCATTTTTTAATATGATTAACAGCTAAAGAGACATTCTTAAGAGATCATTTAGAATATGGCATGCTGCCCACCAACCCACTGGGCAAGGGGAAGCCATCGCTCCCATCCTGCTTGTTGAAAACCGCGCACCATAGGTGGCCCCTTGGCCCCCAACCGGAGGCCACACGCCCAAGGGGGCCGTGCTGTGGGCCCCCAAAGACTCTTTCTGACATGGTTTCCATGACGGACAGGCCGGCAAAGAAACCATGTCAGAAAGCGTGCATCATAATCCTAAAGGCGGAAAGGCCCGACAGGCTCGATTAGCTTGTTGTAAGCCAGCCGGAATGACAGGCTGGTTTATTTTCCGACCGCGAGCATTATAATGCGACAGTCGGAAAGTAAAGCGTGTGGCCCATTACGATGTGGCCAGGAAGGCTCCAACCATCGGTCGGAGCCTTTGTAGGCCGCATTGTAATCGGCCCCTTAGAGTAGAAGTCAAATAAAATGGGTGAGATTGGTGGGTTCTGCTGTGTACCCATCTGCAGTTTGCATCCTTCTGTGGTCATGTTGCTTACTGTGAATGTTTTACTTGTTTGTTCTTTGCTGGATTGTTTGTCCTAGAAACATGTTCCTAAACACCAAATCTGACTATTTGAAGGCACCTCCTCTTTACCATAGCTGCAACAATTGAATTGTTTATTTAGCCCTGTAAAGTTGTGCTCAGTGATAATCCCATTCTAGTCTTTGATAATTGTAAACAATAGCTTGTTTAAACAACTACGCTTGACCTGTAGGTCATAGTGTTATGTCACAGTAGTACAGTCTCTGCCACTTCTCCTTTTGTGGTTGTACTGTGAATAATGTCATCACCTATTTACAGTACAATTTGTTCAGGAAGTACAATAAAATGTATTATTATAATCCTGTTCAATTTTGTCTTTACATTTTGTCACCGCTAGTCTCAAACTATATTGGTTTCAGTAAAATTCTAAGAAACGTATTGGAAAACGCAAATTTGGACTGAAAAAAGCACACACAGAGCAAATTGAAATATTTGGATCAATGAACAACATAGGACAAAAGTCAAAGATGTGTGTTTTTCTTTATCTTGGTGATGTTTTCTTTTGGTTCAAGTAAAATAAAGGTTGGGATTATGAATCTTTATTTTTAGGAATTGTTGATCTACTTTTAAATTCTTTGCGCACAATGTTGCAAACATTTACCTCCAGACATTTTTTTAAGTATCCTAAACTTCACAACCTTAGTGAAGATTGGAAACTTTTTTTTAAAAGGGGGAACGCATTCCTGCAAAAAGTAGGTTTTTCAGTGAATCACATCCACAACACCAAACTTTTAGCTGGAGAATTTTCTTGTAAAAATGTTTTTGCAAGATATATTCTGGCATAAAAAATGTTTTACCAGGAAACCACATGCAGGTGAGATTTTCAATAGTAACACACTTTTCAACTTGGTCACAAAATAAAACTGCCAGCAACACTGATTGACAAAGAAGGGTGAGCTGTGTATGATAAATGATGATGCCACCTGAACATTTCAAAGGCCATCTTCTTTGAGATGGATGGCTTCAGTTTTAACTCTACAACTTGCATTCTTTGTGTTTTGCAGTTTTAGGATGCGAAGTGCCATGTTTATACTTTAAACAAGTTAAATATGTTAAGCATTTCTTCGAGTTTTAAGATATGGCACCCCAGATCCAGCAAGCAGCATCATTTATTGCAAGACGAAAAGTTGAGCGATTCTCAGCATGAACAGCATCTTCTTCAACAATGTGTTGAGAACGTGTGTCCTGTTGTGTGCAGTTCAGCTGTGCCTAAGCCAGAATCCAGCTGGTCAATATTATTGCTCTTTCACTTTGCTTAAGTGCGAAATGCAGCATGAAGATAAGCAAAGAAAACAGCAGAAAGGCGGATATTCAATCCAAGGAGTCCTATGACAAGCCCTTGTGCGAGGCATTATGCATGTAAGTACAAATTGTCATTTTCAGCCAAGCACAAACACAAATAATTAAGGGCAAGCCAATGTCTTCTAAAAATAATTTGGCCAAGGTGCTGAAAAACATACCAAATCATTAGGCACTATCCGTATTTGTGTAGTTGGGGTTATTTCAATGCTGAGCATGAGGTTTATTTTCTTTAGGTTGGTCACCCGTATCCGAGAGAGGCGAAGCATGGCCATGAGCATGAAACACATTTGGCTCTTTTAGTACAAATAAATATCTTGTGCATGATGAAGAGCTTCACTGTGGTGTTTATTCAACTCTTTACGGTCTAAAGTAAAGGAGCAGTGATAATTTGTGCAGAAGAATCCTTGTGTGTGCATAAGGGACCACCACACACTAGGGTGAGTGGGGTGGCGGTGTCTTACCAGAAGTACATAACACTACCTTTGTCAAACCCAAATTATTTTCTTAATAACAACTTAAGGTGCGGGTTCTAGATAAACTAATAATGGAGCATCTCAGAGCAAAGGGAGAAGGAATGTCTCACTGATGAATCCAACACAACCTAAAACTTGGGTGTATAGCCCAGCGACGGATCCTCCGCAAAGGTGGAGGAGCGCCGCCCCACAAGAAAAATAAAATGATAATAATACCTTGTTATTATCAATTTATTTTTCACTACTGACTCTGTAGGTGTGGGACAGGGCAGGGCATGTCTGGCTGCCCACAGAGCAGGGGAAGAAGTGATGGGCACTTTCTAAGTGCACATGACGCTTTGGCCAGCCGTCTTGGGCCGGCCAAACAGTCATGCACACTTACCATGTTCTCCACTCGGCCTGGGTGGAGAACATGCACAGCCTCCCTCACACCAATCACGACACTGCTGGCATGCTGGTGACAGCAGCATTGTGATTAGCAAGGGAAGTCTGGGAGCCTGTGTACTTTCTGTTTGCTGAGTCAACCGAAGAGGACTGAGGCGGGCAGGTAAATGAATTTTTAAACCCACCACCCTCCCCACCCCTCCCATACTGCCCAGAAGCCGCCACTACTGCTATAGCCATAGCATGGAGAAACTAAATGTGTGTTCTAAATACTGTTTACAAACATATCGACTCATTGTGTGTAGTTTTCTACGCACAATAAAATAGATTATAAATTCAATATTTTTGCAAAGGATCTTTAGAAAATAGTATTTGCGTCTTATGACATGTTGACTACGATTTTTCAGTACCCACTGGATTTAGAGAGTGGGTGCTGCAGAAATTTAGAACTGGGCACCCTCGAGGAACATCTAGGCGAATAAGAAAGTGGCCTTAAAACTGAATGTTGGCAATAAGTCTTCAACAGAGTTTTCCAATACAGAATCTGTGTATTACACATGCACTAAATATTTCCCTATAAAGGGCTAGATTTTGAGTGTGAGAGGAATGCAAATAGAAGCTTGCATTCAGAAAGGGGAATCTACTCCTGTGGTCGTAGCAATCACAAACCAAGAGTGAAGAACAGCGCATTCCTAATACAGAATCGACATCCAACTCGGTCATTGGTTGGTGATATGTAGCTGATTGATTACGTCATTCAGAAGACTCAAGTAATGGTTGGTAACTCAGTCAATTGAGTTAAGAACATTGATATAGTGCGGTACTCAAAATGTTGTAACAAACAAAAATTTTGCATTTTTTTATATTCAGGTGAAAGTGAGGAACCTCTTAGGGCTCTCAGCTGAATAGATGATGCGCAGATGCTCAAGTTGAATTGATTTATATAAGATATACTATTTTATTTTGGTTAAAATGTCACCCAGGTGCACAAACGTTTATCCAACTATCACAGCATAGATGCAGTGTCTGTTCATGACGAAGGAACACAAAACGCCCATGAAATTTTAGGTAATCTGGCTGATGATGGATCATCCAATCAGATTGCCGAAATGCGCTTCGAATACAGATGATTGTATAGCTTATATCTAGGGTGGCTAATGCAGTTGTGTTAACGGCACACTGCATTCCATCTACCCCCATTTAAATGGATAGCACACGCCGCCCGTATTCTTTAATTTGATTACTATATTAGTATATGTATTCCACGTTCTCCGAACGCGCGAAAAAAAGCCCGAAAACAAGCAAGAGAATATCCATATAAGAGCATCATTTCAAAAGGTAACAGTAGAATAATCAAACATTAATCACGCCTCAGAATATTTTAAAGACTTTCCATGGTCCATTTACAAATATTGTAATCTTTTTCTGTTCCTTCGGTAATAGGCAAAATTGCCCGAGGGACCAATGAAAACCTAAGCTAAGACTCCAAATGGCATTATTCATGCGCAAACGGAGCTTTAAAATAGTTTCAAAGCAAATCAGCAAATTAAAACCAACAAATAATCTATTACTGCGGGGGATATTAAAAAAGCATTAGAGTAGCCAACGCAAATGGAAAGCGCACAGGATTTTTTTGATAAGATAAGGCACACTTACAAAGAATATCAACACAGGCGACGCATAATCATCAGCCAATGTGAGAATTTGGCAGAATAAACTGTGCCCTTAAATAAAGAAGGTGCTCCTGTGGGTCACGTGAGTTTCGTTTTCATAAGTCTCAAGCATACAGAGGCTCGTTATTTATTCATTAAAGGCACGTGGAAAAGAGGCTTCAGAACAGGAAACATATGTTTTCCTTCTGTCAATGTATAATGATTTGATGACTAGCTGTTACTAGTAATTTTAAGTTTGCCCAATGAGTCCTGCACGCTCTGGAAAGGTTTTCTTATCCTATCCAGCAGGGAGTGTAGTTTCTTAACCATCACAGTTTCAGAATACAAAGACTTGCTTTATAATCCATTAGAAATGCATTGGCCCATTTAAAATGTTCAGAAATGAATATATTTGGTAATCTGGACTTTGAAATGCATAGCCCACTTTTCTCTCATAATCAATTATGTACATGCATTATTAGAATTTTGATCTTTGATCTTAGGCTGTGCGCACTATCTTGGTTATTTTAAAAATATTTGTACATTTAATACATTGTGAAAGGTTACATAGTAAATTAAATATGTTAATAGTAAGGAAAAAATATAATGGGTAACTTCTACTGGAATGTAGGTTTATATCCTCAACAAATCAATCTCGGCCTCTCACGATATGTCCTAAGCGACTACTACCCATCTGCACAATAAAGCAACACCCTCATCCTCAGCCTTATATCACTCTCACAGCCTCTACCTCACCATGTCAATCCTACAGGACAATTCAAAGGAAATACAAACTTTTATTCTCCCACAAAAAACCCTTCACATAAACACATCTACCTAACATGAGCTTAATTGCTGCACTTTCACACCCTCATTATATCACTATAACTCACCCACGACAACCTGTATGAGCACTAAAATACTCATCTCTACATCAGCTAACCATTATTGGTCCATACTCATTAGGTGACAAATTGACCTCATTTTTCAGATCCTTGACTCTGAACACCCAATCGTTCCTCTCAACTCTGCTCGATTATTCCCTCTCTGTTCTCGCCACAGTCTGGTTCTTCCCTGTTCACTAATGATTAATGATTGCCCCAGAGGAATGTTCTCTTGTATTGCATGTTTCAATACCATTCTGTGCTCCATTCAAGCCCTTTGCCTCCCAAGATCATATAAGCTTAGAGCTCTGGTTATTTTCTCGGTCTGCTTGAACAATGCATTGGTGATCTAACTCTTCAAAAACCTTCTAAAAAGCTCAGCCATCCTTAATATCCACCCCTTTGTCCTTTACCCGATAAAGATACTGTTTTGACCTTTGATCAGCAAGCTGACACACACATTGTATTCTCATAACTTATGTGATGCTCTACCAACAGGCATTCATAACCAGCACTGCAGTGAGAGAGCCCTTAACCATAACTCTTAGATTTCACTGAGATGATAGATTGCGAAAGCTCTTACCTACAATGCACGTCCTGGAAGTTACAAGCACAGCACTCACACGCTTCACCTTCCACCCTTCAGGCAATACCAGTCCGGCTCAAGATGCTCAACTACCTACTGATTTGTTTTTTCCCCAAGCGGAGTGCCACATGTCTGTGTCCTTCATCCATCGTTATTTTCACTTCACACAATGTACATCAGCACAATCACATCTACCGTCGATTGCTTTTATTCTCTTACTGCCAGTTTGCAGATGACATACAAATGGTCTTATTGTGACACTATCCCCCCTGCTTCAATCACAAACCAGCAGCTAGCTCCTATTCAACCATTAGTAGGTGGACCTGCATGCACTCATTACAACATCTGCAATAAAGCTAATGTCACCAATATTCTTTCCTCTAGCATATACATTACCACAGTCACTTTTACTTTCATGTAGTGAATATACACGTGTCAATGATTGGTCTTCTTCATCACCTTGATTATCTTTTTAAGACACGCTGCACATTGTAGTCTACTAAAAAGAAGCTCTTATCAATGTCTGTGCCCGGCCTAACAGACAATACTTGCCTACTCATTATGAAATAGTCAGTTTTACTAGCAGGGTTCTGTACAGTTTGCCACCTATAAAATCACCTCCAAATATAGTCAGCAAGCTGACTAGTATTCAGTTTTCATTGGTGCCCTCTGTTTAATTTAGTGACATAAACAAGCTATGCCTCAGTATTGATCATCCTGGTCATTTTGTGACTTAAGCTCTTCATCAGCCCCCAAAGTCTCTCTTATGCCATTTAGGTTTGGATCTTTCACCCTTCTCATGCTTCTGCACTTTCACCGCTGGACCAATTAGGTTTCTTTTAAATTACCTAATTAAGAGTCACTATCTAGACGTCATTGCTTAAGGGTAAATAATCAAATCTCTTAACAGTAAACCAAATGCACCACAGACTAGCCTTCCCCTATAGCCCTAAACATTTTTTTTTCTTTCCATAAATGGTTAGGCATCATCAATATATCCTTCTACTACAGTGTTTGTCCCCCACACTCCGTCTTCAGCTAGGTACCTTTTTATATAAATTATGTACAGCAGTTGCACATGTTAGCAGGCAGGATAGCTCAATGAATGAAATGCTAACTTTAACCATCTGCTGTTCCATGTATGTCACACGTTCAGAGTATTAAAGATCAATTCAGCTTTCATCTGCCACTCTCTAGTCTGTTCAGTTTCCTCACTCTCTACCATATATAGGGCCTCATGTATGAAAAGTGTTGCATCGAAGGGGAAAAACAGTGGCGCAGCACTTTTCATTGCACCATCCTTGTGACACCATGGATGCGCCGTATTTACACTACATTGCTCCATGTCGCAAGGATTGCACAGATACGTCAGGAATCCTGACATATCTGGTGGCGCAGTAATGACACATTACTGGAGTGTGTCAGTAAACTGATGCAACTCCAGCAATGTGTCATTATACATGGAGTGAGCCTAATGTAAAATGCTCTGTGTCACTTCTTACGTCTGCTTCATGCAGGCGTGAGTATTGTGACGGACTCAAGTTGTAGGAGTTGCGCAGTGAAATCTCATAGATTACGTGGGAACTCTCAACCTGAATACATTATACCTGATGCAGGTATAATGTAGTGCAGGGCTTTACAAAGTGATGCATCTGCCTAGATGTATCACTTTGTAAATATGGCTCAGAGTGGCGCATTGTTTAAACCGCTACAGTGTCACAAAAAAGTGATACAATGGCAGTAGAAGCCCTCAAAAATAAGGGTCATAGAATGTAACTACTTACAACAACTAGAACTTAACAGAATAATGAAAACTGCATGTCACTTCAAGATATATCTTATTCTACAGTCAGACTTCATCTTAGAATTGATAAATGGAATCGGGAGCAGGATCAGCACGTTGAGACCCATACTTGCAATTATGGCAAGTGACAAAAATAATAATTATTTTTAAAAACGAGAAAAAAAGGCATTGATGATTAATTCAACAAACTAATTTTCTTAAAAATTATTCTACAAGCCAGAAATTAAATAACGATGAAAAGACCAAAAAGAGAACGCAATTAGATTGCACCTTCATGGAACTTTGCCATAAACACAGGAATCGCTATTTATCTATTACCATATATGATAAAAATGGTTGTATCCTACCAACATCCTGGAAGGAAAAGTCACAAAACAACTTTAATACTAGATTTAGCCGTACAACCCAAAATTCATCAGTCAGTCATGAAGCCTATGAAAAGGAGATTAAACAACAATCAAGCATACAAGAGGACATTCTCTTCCTCACAATATGCCACCCAACTAAGAAAACAGATCCACTGATCAAATTATTAAGGACAACCATAGTGAGGGCAGATGAGTTCCTTCTCTTTTATTGTTCCAAATATGTTATTGAAGAATACAAATATTAGTATATGTAGTAAATAGTGAAGCAAATGGATCTAACAATATGACAGTACATGCTAAGTTAAAAAAAATTGAGGTACGAATTAAAGAAAAAAATAATTTAAAAAAATTAGCTAAAAAATGTAGCAAGTCATCCAAAGATAGGCTAACAGTATGTACGTTAAGGAAGCTGCAGAACAGTTAATAAGCTAACAGTTGTTTAAAATGTTTAAATAGAGAAAGATTAGCACCCTTTTTTAGTGAATGTAATCCAGTCCCATCAAGTAACTCAGCACAAATAATTTCTTATTGCCTAATGGGCAGAGAACACAAAAGTGTGTTTTACAAACAGCCATATTGTATGAGATGTTATCTGGTCTTAAGAATGTAAATAAGCACATCTCATACTTTACCGCAAATATCATAAGTGACATGACTTTCACTTAATAAGTGTTTCAATGTGCCAGTTTCACTTTTAAAATGCCAGCATATTGAGTTATATGATGAAAACAGATTCGTCTGGTAAAGAAACAATAGTGACCAACCTGAAATTTTCATGAGCATATTTTCTTCCATTTTTCTAGTTATAACAGTGAATAAAGTTCAGTGTTCCAAAACTCACTAATAATAATTAGATTATTGGCATTAGAACATTACATTTTACAGACTTAGGCACAATTCTAGATAAAAAATCATTGCATTTGTAGAAGCGTTAGAAAATGCCATAAGAACAGAATTGTATTCAATTTCATATTTATGCTATTTCAAACAACATCGATTACGTTTATATTGTAATTCTAAGAAAGATAACAACACGTCATGTAAATAAACATAGCCAGCATATATCAAGCATTTCCAAAATTAGATATTATTTTCCAACTTCAGAAAGGGATTATGCCAAAGATACCCAACTTTTCCTATATCATTTGATACCAAGATGAACTACTAAATCAAATTCCAGAAATGCAAATTCGTTTGCTTTTATAACTGAAAACACACATGCCACATATCTATAGAAATCAGGTAATCCCATACCGCCACTGGTTTTGTTAGGTTTCGGTTTGATCCAGGTTATAATTTGAAGTTACTGTTCCAGATAAATGCGGTCATTATTTATTATGATTGTATATGTTAATGGTAATTTAAGTTAATAACTTTAGAATTATGATAATATTTATTTTATAAGAACAATATTTAAATAATTTCACTTTATAACTTAATGACAAGGAGTACACATTTACCAAATCAGATTTCATCTAAACATAAATACATTTTCTTTCAGAATCATTATATTGGCCTAATGTTTGCAGCTGAAGTTTTTACAGAATAGAATTATGACACTTGTGTCCTTCTCTGAGCTGGTGAGGAGACAATGCTATCAGCCAACCATTAACCTTAGTTATAAACAATGTTATCACTAATATGGGCTTATTAGAGATGGCATACATTTTTTGTGTTTACATTTTTTGTAGATTTATATAGCATGGCTTCTCACCCATGAGAGTATCCAGGCACTTACCATGGGCACAGGGTGATTTATTTTATTTATTTTTATTTATTTATTCTGTATTTTCTATAGCACGGACCAGACCCTGAGTTGGGATGTCAGGGCGCTTTACATTTCAACCATTTCGATATCAGCAGATATCCAATTCTTTCACATCCATAACATCTCTCTATGTGTTCTGCTAATATTGGCAAATATTTGTCCGTACACAAAAATATAGTGATAAATCATAGAAATCATTGGATTACATTCCAGATTGACTTATCATACTTCAAATATATGAGTAGAGGCTCGCTATTAAAGTTCAGTAAATGATAGTATCATGCATCGGGAGGTGAACAGTTTCTTTGTTCTTTATTAGGCACGTCGTATTGACATTCCTATCCATAACTACTTCGACGTCCCTGTTGGTCATTATGGGAGATATTTACCCATCAGAAATGACTTAGTCTCCTTTTTGAACCGAAGAGCGTAGGTGATTCTTCTGATATTCGGTGGGAGCGAATTCCAAATCCTTGGGGCTGCTCCAGTGACTGTTCTATCGTAAGTTTTTTTCTTACGTAAGAGTGCTGGGTTCAATAGAAACTCTTTCGATCCCCTCGAGGGTCTAGCACCTCCGAGTAGCATAATTTTATGAGCTAGGTAATGTGGAGGTTTGTGGTGTAATGCCTTGTGAATGATATAAGCAATTGTTAGCTCTATTCTTGCTTCGTATGGTAGCCAGTTGATCGCTTTCAGGTGTGGAGTGATGTGGTCATATTTTCTTGTTCCCGTTATAAGTCTACTTGCTGCATTGAGACACGCTTTTAGGGGTGCTGTTGATATCTTAGGGAGTCCTGATAGGGTTGCACATCCATATTCAATTCTTGAAATGACCAGTGCTTGTACTGCCAATTTCAGATCATCAGGATCGATGAGTGACTTCAGTATTCTGAGGTAATTCAGATGAGAATGGGCATTTTTTGCCATTGTGTTGATGTGTGCTTTCATGTTTAGATCTTTGTCCAATGTGATCCCATGGATTTGGCTGAGTCCACTGTAGTAGGGGTACCGTTTAGTGCTGTGATCAACTTGGTACATTCTTTGACCTTGGCTGCACATTTAGAAGGGGAGATCAGAAGGAATTTGTTTTTTTGTGAGTTGCGCTTAAGATGATTGTCGGCTAGCCATTCAACAGTTTTCTGGAGTGCATGGTTCATAGTGTTGATCTCTTCCAGAGATGATATCTTCATATACAGCTCGATGTCGTCAGCATATATGTGAAATTAAATGTTAGCCTTATGCAGTACTTCAGTTAATGGTTTGATGTATAGGTTAAATAGTGAAGGGGATAGAGTTGATCCTTGTGGGACCCCAATTTTGGAGATGGTGGGGATAGCTTGCTGTCTACCAGGAATCTTTGCGATCTGTTCTCTAGGAAGGAGTGGAACCATTTCTGTACAGTTCCTGATAAGCCTATCCTATTTTCCAGGCTTCTAATAATTTGGGATGGTTAACTGTGTCAAATGCAGATGATAGGTCTAGAAGGATCAAGAGACAGGTTTCATTACCATTGAGTGCTAGTAAAGCGTCATCTACTATGTGTAGGATTGCTGTTTCCATACTATGGTTTGGTCTGAACCCAGATTGGTAGTCATTAAGTAGTTCAAAATCAGTAATGTGCTGACTTAACTGATTGTGCGCACATTTTTCTAGTACTTTGGCTAGAAGGGGAATGGTTGTTAGAGGACGAAAGTTGTTAGGGTCCGATGGGTTCTCCATAGGTTTCTTTAAGAGAGGGACCACCTGTCCTGTTTTTAGGCAGTCTGGAATTGATCCTTGTGCCAGAGATTCATTAATAATCTTAGTCCAGTAGGGGATGGCTATATGGTTGCAGGAGGGCCAGCATTTTGCAGGCAGCGGGTCATTGTAATGATTATTTGGTTTTAAACAAAGTAGAATTTTGGTAATGTCATGTTGAACACATATATTGAAGGTTGACTATAGGCATTATTCTTGGGTATTACTTGAGTAGTACAGGCAGGGTTCCTCCCTTGTTCACTCCTAAGGTTTGAGGCTTTTTCAGCGTTATTCTTGAGTTCTCTCTCCAATGAGCTGGCTTTATCGGTAAAGAATGTTGAAAAATCCTCCTGATTAAGTGATTTGCCCAGAATCACAGGATGTTGAGCAAACACCGAGACTCGAACCCGGATCCCCAGCTCTGGAGTCTGCAGCTCTGGCCACTGCACCATATCCTCTCAGTTTCATGTTCGGCTAGATATTCAGTGGTTTCCTTCTCTTAAAAACTCTTCAACATTTAATGAGGTGACATTGACACCAAGGGCCTAATTACGAGTCTGGCAGTCTGAGAGCTGCCGGACTCATGGGGGCTTGGCAGTGGAGGTCTAGCCACCGCCCCACCAGCCGACCAACCACCCACTTACAACTTTGGCGGTCAGACTGCCATTGCACTGCCACAACCGCCATTCCCTGACAGTGGCGCGGCTTTCAGAGGCTCAGCAATATGCTGGTAGTGCTGCTGTGGTATAGCCATGCATACTACGAGTTTCAGGACCGCCAGCGGTGTCATGGAGGTATTTCCTCCATGAAAAGGCTGGTGGTCCTCTTGCCCATGTGCATGGGGATGCATGGGGGGCATAACATGGCCCCTCTGTGTGCATGCTCCCCAGTTCATGCCATGCAGGAACTGTTTTTGGCATTCCCATTGCAGTGCCAATTTTCAGGGGCACTACTGCGGGACCACCAAAAAAAGCCCGCCAGACTGAGGAAACTCGTAATCTGTCAGGCAGTGCGCACACAGGCTTGGGCTGTGGGAGCGGTCCGCCAGCGTGGCAGTCCACTCCTGCACTGCCAAACTCATAATCAGGCCCATTGCATGCCAGCCAAAGAAGCAGGAACAAAGAAGAGAGTAAACCTAAATAGCATAGGAGCTAAACAATGACCAATCAAGTTAAAAGGTAGGCCACTTGAAAGAGGAAAACAAGATGAACAACATAAAATAAACCCATACTGGGAACCACTTAAAGACAATGGATTTAAGTATGGAAGATCATAAAAAAGCTACTGCTCCCTGCTGACTGAATGGCATAAATATTATATAGGTATGCTATTGATTCAGAAAATAAGTTTAAAAAAAGCTTTTACTGGAGCAAATACAAATCATCATTATCCTGAGACTCAAATGAGAGACCATCATACTGGTTTAGATATGCATATAAGTCAGCTGGAGAACAGATCAATTTTTAATAAGCTGTTCTTGCTTGGTGTTAGAGCTGGCACCATTGGCGTGGGTCTCCCCTGCATTTTTTGCCCTTGCCTCCTGTCTTTCTGCTGTGTGTTGGACTCCGTTTTCCTGGTCTAGATGCTTTGGGCACTTTGCCACTGTTGTTCAGTGCCAAAATGCAAGTGCTCCCTTTGTGAATTGTTGTTATGGATTAGTGATTCCATGATTGGCATATTTAATTCATGTGTTAGACCCTAGTATAGTGCACTGTGTGTGCCCAGGGCCTGTAAATCAAATGCTGCAAGTGGGCTGCATCTCTGATTGTGCAACCCACAGAAGCAGCCTGTAAAATGTAATTCGGGCCTGCCTTTGCAGAGTCTGTGTGCAGTCTGGTTCTGCCATGTTGACTTGGCAAAGGCACACACTTGCCAGTCCATAAACCTTCCTTTTTCTACATATTAGTCACCCCTAAGGTGGGCTCAAGGTACCCCTGTGGGCAGGGTGCATTGTATGTGAAAGGTAGGACCTGCCCTGATGTGTGTTGCACGTCCTGATAGTGAAATACTTCCAATTTCGTTTTTCACTATTGCAAGGCTACCTGTTCCCATAAGACAGAATGGGGAGTTTGTTTATAACATATTATAAACAAAACTGGCCCTGGGAACAAGGTAGAAAAATAAAGTTTAGGATGCCTGAACTCATACTGTTAAAATGCATATTACCATATGTGTTCACAAATGCTTAACACAATGCCTCTGAGATTAGCCTGTCTGCTCGTGCCAAGCTACCAAGGGTGAGCAGGGGTAATTTTAGGAGTGTATCCCCCTTACCCTGACTAGAAGCAAGGGTCCCTATTTGGACAAAGTTACCTACCTCTTCCAACTAGAGACCCCCATTTTTAACACTTAGTAAACAATTGAAGTAATTAGATCACCTTTGTTTGTATCTCTAATCCTTATTTCATTGCCAGACACATTCACAAACAAGACAGTCACATTTTGTAAAGTACTTTAATACAAGTGCAATTGCTATAATTATTCATGTGAATAGCATGTATATCTAAGTGTGCGTGTATAGGGTAGTTGTATAGTCATATGTAGTCAAAGTTCAGCAGAACGCTGTGCACAGTAATAAGGAAAGACAACATTTGTTAGGTGATAGGGGAAGTAGCTGGGTTTGAAGAGCGGATGTAGACTGTCGATGCATTGTGATGCATTGTTATTTATGTGGCTTCTGTTCTTTCCTAAATTAAAGCAGAGTTAGAGCATCTCTGATGGATAAGAATGTCATACCATAAGTGGAGAAGACCCGCTGCATTGTTTTTTCTTTTTCACACACCTTCCTCTCCAGCCTGATGGTGTCCCAGTTCTGAGTGTACCAACAGCCAGCAGAGATGGTGACTTCATCAGCTAAATAGGTGGGGCTACTGATGTACTCATTTCATCAGAAATATTCATTAGTGAAAGCTCTCATGTCTCCACAATTCTCAGTTTAATAGAACGAGAACTGGGTTATTTTCCTTCTTTTGTTGAGATTTCAATCAGCAGATGAAATGTTCATGCCATTTATGAAGGGAAAAAAACACAAGCAACATGTTCAAACTATTCCAGAACATCAGGGTTAGTAAGACAATTCCCAGCACTGTATACTCCAGAGAAACAAAGATGTGGTAGAAATCAGCAGGGGCTCATTTTACAAAATGTGATTTAAAAAGATCTTTAGATTAGATTTAATAAAGGGACAGAAGCCAGAACACAACATGAAACCAATGCGTAAATAGACTTGTATGTTCATCAGAGTCTCTACGAGAATGATACTGAAATAGAGAATACCGTCACATAATTAATACATTTAAAATAAATATGGTATTTCTTTCAGATGGAAGGCGCCTTGGAGTACTTCCATGTTTCTTTCACCATAGTTTGAAATAATATATGAGGCATAACAAGTTGAGGCCTAGCCTTGATTGACCTGGTGCTTCGTAAAGCTTTCTGACAAAATTTTCTGGGATGACATGCTGTGAAGGGAGTATGCTAGATCACATTCGCCCCTTAGTGCAAGGGTCTTGAGCCTCAAACTATTCCTGAAGAATATTCTAATTCGTCCAGTGCAACTGAAAATAAAGCTAATAATATTCCCCTTAGGAAAATCAATCTATTAGGCTGATGGAGCAGGGTGGGCAAAGGTGGTTGAACTCACCTTAAAATCTCACTTCTGGGGCCTTCCTGGGGTTAATCAAAGCATCCTTACAGGTAGCATTGACTCATCCCTTGGTTGAGCGGACTTTATTAAGACATTTGCTCTGGAAGTTTTGTGGAAGGGCAATGATACAGCAAACAGCAATGCAATAATTGAAAGAAAAACAATGTAGGAGGCTGAAGAGTAATACCCACTGCAAGTATAAAAATTCATGAAACCTATTTGGTGTAAAATGAGTCACAAATGGAACTTAAATGAACCAAAAATGTAATTTTCAGAATTGACTTGGCGCTCTGTAGGCTTCAGGAGGGTCCTTCCACCTGTTCTGTTTGCAGATAATGATTTCAGGCTTACCTCTGTGGACTGAAAAGTGATAAAGCTGCTGGTACACCACAAGTTTGGTTGACACTGCACAAATGTCGTTCATTCTTGTCGGGCCCTACTTAGCAAACGGCAAGTCAAATCAAACTCTCAAACTGACCAGCATTTTCAGACCCAGGCTCTGGAGACCTCACAGAAACCCAACCACTCATGGTTTCCAAGTACCTGGGTCTCCTGCAGCAGGCAAGCAGGAAAAATGTGGTCTGCAGGCCTCACAGCAAAGTGAGGCCAACTGTATATTGCAGAGTTGCAGAGGTCGATGGATTCATTCCACAGTCAGGTATAGCTCGACAATCGATCTTGCATGAATAAGAAAATGGATCTCCCTGTTGTCTTCGAGAAGCAAGAATTCTCTTTAAAACCTAGAGTTATTACACATTCAGTGAACTTCAGCAACACTCGATATATGAGAAAAGCTTGAATTCTATTGCTTCATTTTTACAGTTAAAAATGCAGTCCTGCGAAGTATTTCCTAATGTACTCTACATTTACTTTCAGAAAACAGAGATTGCCCCCAGATTTATTTAGATTTGCTTTCAGGCCACTAAAGTCACATGCACGTTTTAATTTTATTCTCAGATAAAGTGCCCATCTTTTCAAAGTGCCCATCTTTTCAGTTAGAACTCATTTTTTCTTTTATTCTCAGTTTCCTGTACACCAAGGATATCTAATGTACGAAGCGACGTAGATGGTAGCCATGTGATCTGTGGCACGAGGTTACAAGGCTAGATCCCAGCCATGACAAATGATTCCTCCTCTACATAATCAGGATGAAGTAGTTGAACAATGAGAGGCACTTTAAATGAAGTGGGGTTTCTCAGGTAGGTATATCAGCATAGAATTACTTGCAGACATTCTATACAGACAATGACAAAGTGGCCCCAGATGACCATTCTATATGGGCTTAGGGCTGGCTGAACCAATACGTATTTTATAACCTCTTATAGAATTAAGTATTGGAAACCCATGTCGTGTCAAATAAATATCCTTTTTATTTCTTGCATCAAATACACAAACATCTTTCAAATTTCATCAATTTTTATCAGGTTTTGTACCATCAGAGAACAATGAGCTTATGCTTTAACTCATAAAAGAGAGTAAAGAGGTACACTGGTCTGTGGCACACAGCTAGGTCTCATATTGAAATACAATGACAGAAAGAGTGAACTTTGTTTGCATGAGTAAAGTAAATAGGGGTCAGATAGCACATCCGCACTGTATTACAAGTGCCGTAGGCCATACAGGAACTTGCAGTAAGGTTGACAGGACATCCGCCATGTTTGTGATGGAGTATCCCATCAACCACTATAAATGAGGCCCAAAGTCATTATTCATGCATAAGCATACCCGAACTAGGTAATGCCCAAGATAGTTCAGGAACATCATGTGCATGTGAGGAACGTGTCAGGTATTCAAAGAGCTGCATGTCAGCACTGAAGTAGGTGTGTAGGTCTCAGACCTCAATGGAAATTAAAAGAAGTAATGAAAAAGCTGAAGAGGCAAAAGGTTTAGGGACTTTACAAAAGAAGTGTGGCATTCCCTACACCCATGTTATATCTTATAGAAACAGATTATTCTAATTATTAGATTCTTCCAGCGTGCTCAAAATACATGTCAACAGATGCAGAATCAGGAAACCACCTATAGAAATAAAAATGTATGAGAATCTCATTAAGATCTATACTGTGGTTACCGGTGGAATCTATTTGAACATTCTCTGCACCATGCATGATACAGTTTTGAAAAACAAAATGGTGATGGAAGGATGCTTGAATTAATCCCAGCACTGGCAATTGCTGGGGGCTATTCCACTCCTGACAGAGAAGTGCCATGTGCAAATCCATCAAGGTCCTGCTCGAATCAGAACAGTCCAGCCTAACAGGCCAGGCCAGATTCCCTCTTGACTGGGAAACAAGCAACCACAGATCGGTTTCGACCTACTTAAGTCTTTTCATTCAGGTATAGCGTGAGGTCTCTGGCACAGCAGTGGATCTACAGGTGGCCATTCCTGTTAAACTTATGGCATCTACTGCAAAAAAAAAAACATGGTGGTGGAAACAATGTGTGAAGTAATTTCAGCCACCAGCAGTCACTTAGGACAACATTCCAGACCATGTTTTTTTTGCTCACTATGGGCCATATGTAGATAGCTAAATACTGGTCGGTAACGGCCGAAAATCGGTAATTTTCCCGTTACCGACCGGTATTTATCCCTTTTTAATGTAGGAGGCAGGTTTTAAGGATTCGGTAATTTACCAAATCGGTATTTTAAGAAATCGGTAAAATACTGAATCGGTAAATTACCGAATCCTTAAATCCTATGTAGGGAGCACTCAAGTGAGTGCATTTTTGGTTTAAGGATTAGTTATTTACCACCAACTACAAGTTGATGGTAAATACCGAATACCTTTTCAAAAGCAATTTTGTGCTTTTTTAAAAGTGGCATGTGGCAGACATACATGCCCTAAGGGCATGTATGTGCGCCACATGTGCACACATGCACGATTCAGGGGTGCAACAGGGTGTCAATGTGACACCCTGCCACCCTTGAATATGCTCCCCCTATTACCGATTCGGTATTTACCGAATCGGTAATAGTGAATGGCTTCCCATTCATTCCTATGGACCTCCAGGCCCATAGGAATGAATGGGAAGGTATGCCTTATTACCGATTCGGTAAATACCAAATCGGTAATAACGAATATTACCGAATCGGTAACATTTACCGATTTTTTACCTACATTCTATTTACCGATTCTTAAATACCGAATCGGTAAAATTCGGTATTTAGGAATCGGTAAATAGAAATTACCTACATATGGCCCTATGTCACTCCAGACAGAGACCTGCTATATGCACAGTGAGCATGGGACCCACATCTGGGCAGGCCCATCGCTCTTAGGGTGCCTACTGCAAAAAAAACTTAGTGAAAGAAGGAATGCTTGAATTCATCTCAGGTGCTTGCAATTACTTGGTTTGTATTCCAGACCATAATTTTTCACCCACTTTGCCAAAAACCAACCATTGTCCTGATCATTGTCTTGCTCTAATCCAGCCACAATTTGATTTAATTTACCTGAACTTTTACTCACCTCACTGCCATCACCACTTAATACGTTTTAATACCATCCTAACAGAAATAAACCTTCTAATTGCTGTATTGGGAATGACACTCTAACTCTAAGTATATTTTATTTATTTAGAGAGTTTTATTTAGCGTTGACAGAACCCGAGGGTATTAGAGCGCTTTACAATAAGTACATAGGTAATAGGAAAGAACAGACAGACAGGACAAAATGGAGAGCCGTTAGGAGGCAGGTAAAAAAAAAAAAGAAAAGCGAAGAGTTCACTAGATGGTAGCTAACGGTGTATTGACCCGAAGGTTAAAGGTGCAGAGCGAGGAGGAGATCCTTGAGATTTGTTTTGAAGGTAACAAATGAGGAGTTAGTTCTGAGATCTGCTGGTAGGGAGTTCCAGATTATGGGGGCATTACCCAAAAAGGAGCAAGCCAGGGCTTTTTGTTTATGCCTCTTTGGGGGAATGAGAAGTAGGTTGTTGGTGTTCCTCATGTTTCTAGCCTGGCCTGCCTTGGTGAGCTTGGCTGCCAGGTAGACTGGTTTACCAGTGTGAAGGACTTTGTGGGTGTGACAGTCAGTTTTGAACTGGCAGCGAGCCTCTATAGGGAGCAATTTGAGATCTTTCAGGGAGGGGGAGATATGATTGTGCTTTTTAGCTCCAGTGACCATCCTTGCTGCTGCGTTTAGAGTTATTTGCATGGGGGCTAGGTGGGATTTTGCTGAGGCTGCTAGGGTAGTGTTCAAGTAGTCTAGTCTGGATAGAACCAGGGCTCGCGTATATTCGACTTGTATCTCATATTCTACATAGTATCTTGCAAAAAAAAATCTACATTACTAACATTATTCATTGGTCTGTGTAATACTACTTGGATATGATTCCAAAGTGTCAATTACACACTCTAAACATAGCCACTGTCGAAACTTGATTGTGTGGCAGCAACATTTTCCACATAATATGAATTATCAGCACTTGCCATATAATACAACTTCCAAGTCAAATTTCAAATAGATAAAAATGTATTACAAATGCTGCACCTTTGTATTATAGCGCCAGACACGTTTCAAAAGTCTTCTTTTGCAGTTCTTTCCTAAAGTCAAGCATTTAAAGAGTTGTATAGTTTGCCATATTGTAACATCTCCATTTGACAGGCTAAGGAAAGGGCGTATGTCTTTTGTCTGCAGCAGGAACCAAAAATATTAAATACTTAAATGAAATACAAGCAAGGAGGACAATTTAATTCCTTTTTTAGGTCTCACCTACACAATGCATGCATTGTGAGGCAGACTGTTAACAATTAAGTGAGCTTACAACCCACCCGCAGCCTACCATTAGTTGTTTTTGTTGTCACTCTCATTTGCAAACTTTCGATTGCTTAGCTTCTATAGGCCTTCCTTCTTTCTTGTGTTAGCTCCTTCCTGGATCATATACCAAGTACATTTGTTTACGTCATCTCTGTTCTTCCTCGTCTCTTTGCAATGCACTATTTGTTATATTTTATAAGTGTTTCAGCAATATTCCTGAATGTGCAATGTGTTTTCCTACTTAGCGACTTAGCGTCTTCTGTGTATTGCTGTCACTGTATCTATCATCTTTATTGATGTTTTAGTTACTAGCAACCACAACTGTACTACTCCCCCTTCTTTACTCTACTGTATGCTACTCCAATCAACGTCACTCCATACCACTCTACTCTAAGCCACTTTTTGCCATTCGACTCGACTCTACTCTCTGCCACTCCACTCTACTCTATGCCACTCCACACTACTCTGTACCACTTTACTCTACGCCACTCGACTCTTCACCACTCCACTCTGCCATGCCACTCTACTCTACTTCACTCCAAGCCACTCCACTGTATGTTTCTGTACTGGATGCCTCTCCATTCAATCACCAAGCTGATGTCCATATAGAGGGGATTCTTCCTAACAGCAGAATCTCGGTTTTGTTGGCATTTAATTTCAGACACTTATCAGTCATCCATGAGGCAACATCCGATAAGCAGTTTTTAAAAAGTTCATCTGAGATAAAGGTGGATTTGGACAGATTAACTATAAATTGCGTGTCATCAGCATATGACACCAGTTGAACATTGTGTCTTTAAATGATGTCCGCCAGAGGTCTCTTGTACACATTAAACAAAGTGGGGCTCAAGAATGGAGCCCTGAGGGACTCCTTTAGTAAAGCCAGATTGCGTAGGGTCCAATAACTCTTTAGATTCCAGGAAAGTGGTCAGACAGTTGTTTACATGTTTCTCCAGTATTTTAGCCCCAAACGGAAAGAGGGAAATGGGTCTAAGATTTTCTAGGATAGAAGGATCTAAGTAGAGATTTTTCCTAATGGGGATTACCATGGCATGCTTCCAGGATTTGGGAACTGACCCCGATGTGATAGATATCCTAAGAAGTTCTCGTAAGAGGGGGACGATCGCGGTTATCCCTAGCTGCAGAATTCTAGGTGGGGCTGGGTCTAGAGGAGAGCCAGATTTGATCGATAGGAAAATAGAGCTCACCTCTGATATAGAAGGGATAGTGAGATCAGTCATGTCACCTGGTTGTTCTCTAACCATAGTTTTGTCTTCCTTCATTACAGCGTCCAGGAAGTTTTCATTAATTTTGGTTACTTTGTCAGAGAAAAAAGTCGCAATGTTATTACACAGTTCTCTAGAATGGGTGATATTCGCTGAAATTAGTTCTGAGGCAGTGAGTGACAAAAGTAAGGAAAATAAATCCTTAGTAGGGTTTCTGGCTGAATCTATCTTCCTTGCATAGTAATCCTTTCATTCAGTGCTTATACGCTTATGATACGCCTTCAAGGCATCTTTTAGATGAGCGTGGCTGGAGGTACTGTACTCCTTCCTCCATTTGCGGTCAAGGAGTTTACATTGTTTTTTTAGAAGAAGCAAGATGTTGATTATACATGGGTGCAGAAGGAGTAGATCTAGCATTGTGTCTGAGAGACAGAGATACCATAATATCAATGGTATTTGTCAACCATGCCTCTTACTTTAGTGTTACACCCGCCATTTGACCTTCTGGTTCAATATTGGGTTTCGTGTCTTTCAGAACGGCCATAAAAGTATCTGGTGTCACTCTGGCCCAATTCCTCCTCTGGACAGGAGGGGCATAGCGATTAGCCGGGGGTCTACTGAGTGAGAAAGAGAACGGGACCAAAAAATAGTCAGTTCAAGGTAGTCTAATGGAATCTTTGACCTGAATAGAGGGGTTATTCGAGAAAATTGGAACAAGTGTATGTCACTTTCCGTGTGAGGGTCCAACCACAGACTGCGATTGTTGGAGGGTTTCCTGGTCCCTGATTAGGGATAGGGCTATCTGACAGTCCTCAGACTCTAGATTAAGATTTAGAGCTCCAGGTATAATCAGTTTTGTATGCCTCAGAGCCAGTTGAGCAGAGCATTCCATAAACTTGGAGATGAAATTAGTCGCTGGCCCCGGAGGGTGAGACACCAAAAGTCCTGCTAAAGATTGATTGTTGGACAGGTTTATCGAGAACTGCACCGCTTCACTATCAGGAAGCTCGATCATGTTTAGGGAGCAGTTCCAGATCAGTTTGAAAATCATTCCAATGTCTCCCCTTCTGTGCCCTAGATGATCACATCTCACTATGCCATATCCTGGTGGCAAGACATCGAGAATGTCAGGTCCAGAGTATTCATTTAGCCAAGTTTCAGATAAAAAAGTACATCTGGGATTTGTTCGCTAAGTATAGTACAGATTTCTAATTTGTGTTTAGGGAGCGAGCGACAGTTCAACATTATGTCTTGAAAGGACATGGTCTGGGAGTTTAGGTTCCCATTCTGTCTAATGTAGTGTGTCCTATTGGGAGCAATAGAGAAGGTGCAGTGGCTACCATGAGTCTTGTCATTGCCTACATGTATGGCACACATGGAGGCCTTTTTTATCAGGGGGACAGGTTCTTGGGAGCGCTAGAAGAAAATTGTCTTCGTTGGCAGCTGAAACAGGCAGAGGGACTGGCCCCAGGTCCTGGGCGGCCACAGACAGGCACAGACGGGCTTGCCTTTGGGGAGCCTTCAGTGTGCAAGCGACACGTCCGCGCATCTACCATGTTCAAGTAGCCTCGTTGGAGGAGGCATTGAGAATCCGGCCAATCGGGAGGGAGAGAGGCGGGGCAAGACCGCAGAGGGCGGGCACCTCCCGGGCATCAGGAGAGCAAGTCTCCAGAAGACGGAGCTCGTCAAGAGCAGTAGGGCAGAGAAATAGGGGTTAAGAGGAGGGGAGCCAAGCAGCTCCCAGCACAATAAGTGCTACAAGGAAATAAAATCAGGGGTTAAAAGTACAAATAACAGAAAATACGGGAGCCAGGCACCTCCCACATTGAAGGTGTAACAAGGAAATGAAAATAGTTAAAAGCTTGCACACAGAAGGGTAAGTTCAGTACACTCCTGAGAGAGCGAAAAACGCAATTGGACAGGAGTGGAGATTACATTTAAGGAGAACAAGGATCTCTCCTCCGAGATCAGGTCCAAGGCGTCCGCGCATCGGCCATATTAAAGTAGCCTCGTCAGAGGAGGCTAGAGAATCTTGCCAATCGGAAGGGAGGGGGGAGTGGAAAGAAAGTACGAAATCCAGCAATCTGGTAAAAACTCCTCTGAGTACTCCCAGTATTGGGTAGATAGAAGTGAAAAGAGAAGGGCACATATGTTGTTTTTACTCATAAACCCAAATTCCTTTGTGTATTGTTTTACAGAAACCCAGTCGCAGCCCTGACGAGAACCCCGCATAATTTAGTAGGGTTCAAAACGCGTTGGTTCATAGCACCATAAGGGGCTAAACTATAGCTTTGAAAAAAGTGTTCACAATAGTGAAATAATGTCACAAAAAATGTACACCCTATGTTGTAATTAATGTTTAATCCCCTGTGGGTGGTAATCCGCAGAAGCCTTTGAGAAATTGTAGGAACGGATTACCCTTTCTAGTGTTGTTTGTTGCCATTGACTGGTATAATCTGTATAACTGATTGCAAATTGACTATTGCCTTATGATTTGTTTTGATATCACATTGTTATTTGAAGTGTTTTGCTTTCTGGCATTCAAATATTTATGAAAAAAATGACAAATTTTGAATAATCATGAATAAATGGTGATGACCATTTTATTGAATAGTTTGGTCTGAGTCTGCTTAAATAAGTGGCAGCCCTCGAAATAGCCGGCTAGAAACCTTTGTATGTCTACTAGTTACCGGGCCCATTCTAGCCGAGTGATGGGCCTACCCCCTGTTTATATAACAATTGTTTTGAGATCAGCAGGGACTGTTTGGAGTACCAGAATTAGTTGAGATTTTCACATACATTCTGAAGGGCTTTCTAATCCTGATGTAATGAGCAACATATGCCAGAAGTGACAAGATAGGAAGAGCCAAGGCTTGAATATAATATACAAAGATGAGCAGCTGCAATTGGACTAACTATAAAAAAAATAAAGTTCTTTTTGTAATCCAGCTCGGAGCCCGAGTGATTCCAGAAGCCTGTACTGGAATAGATAAAAGCAGGGTTAATGGAGGCGGAATCTTTTGCAGGCAGAAACACAATACCTTTCTGCAACTTCCTGAGAAACAATAAAACACATTTCTTCAGTGCACTATTTTCATCTGAAACTGGTATTTTACAATCCTTCCTTTGACTACTTGTAGTTAAGTGTTCTATCCCCTTTTTATATTTTGAAGGAAACACATTAAAAATTAAACCGATTCAACTGACATTTTTATTTACTGTTTATTAACAACATAATAGTAAACCTTCCATTGTAATTGAGTTAAAATACTCTTGTTATTATAAATATGTTAAGAGCATGAGCAGATCAGCCAGGATTCTAACCTTGGAAAACAATGGTCTATACTTGACCACTGAAGGGGATGCCTTAGTCCATTGAGCCAGCTGACTGGCTCATAACCGTATGGGTCAAATTATGGGAAGGCCCAGAGAGACAGATGAAAAGACTGATCCCCATCCTAAAGAGGACTCTCATAGGACCTGTTGCTCCTGGCAAAATCTTTTGACTGTGAGACCTGCAAATCGAACCATAGCAACTAGATTTACATCCTCATTGCAAATTATATATGTAACAGTATTCATTTACGGAAGAAGAATCTTTGTTGTAATTAAATGCGTCCATTATCAGTTATATAGATGACAGAACAATTTTTGTCTATTGGTGTAAGTGAACATAATTGAAAACTGCAGATACAGACAAGTTCTCCTAATGATAGGGGGTCAGCATGTACAGGTCTCAGGGTTTACGTAGGCCATTAAGGATTTCCTCCCGTTTCTTCCCTGTATTAGTCTGCTTACTGCTCACAAAAATGTCTGCATAGATTTCACTTTACAGTGAGAGAATATTTATGTCATGGTGAATATTTCCCTTACTGATTGTGATACCTACCTGTCTATTCTACAAATAAACTTCTTATGGAAGGTAGACAATAAAATATTCTTCACCCATGGTCATAAGACAGACCTAGTGGGGCCGATTATGATGTCAGTCGGAAAGCCTCTAAACGCTGGTCCAAGGTTCCGACTGGCATCTCTGGTTTCAATTCCAACCGTCAATAACAATGTAGGCTGGATTCCAATGGGCTTCTGCCCGTTGGCCAGTCAGAGGCCCTAACGTAATCCCTGAGGACGGCATTTCTGCCATCAGGATTACGATGTCGATTTCCTATAGGATTTCCATGTCTGGCTTGGGATGCCTGTCGGAAAGTGACTTTGAGGGACCCTAGCAGGTCTCCCATTCCTTCACGGCCCCCGTTTGGGGGCTGAAGGAGTCCCTCTGCTGCCCCCCTGTTAATGTTATGTTAATGTTAAAAAGGGATTTATAAAGCGCTCGGCTACTCAAAAAGAGTGTCCTGGCGCTAGAAGTACCTGCCCGACACCAGGAGCTCACACACGACTTCCTGTCCTGTCATAGCGGCGTATTGCAGTCTATAGGGGGAACAGCCAGGTCTTAAGATGCTGTCTAAAACTGAGGAGTTGAGAATTGCTTCTGAGGGCCAGAGGGAGGGTGTTCCATAATTTACTAACAATCACCTAGAAGGAGCGACCTCCCTTCCTGGTTAGAGAGAACTTTGGCACCCAAATCAGATAGAGAGTAGAAGATCTTAACATCCTCACAGGGCAATAGGGTATGATTCTCTTTTTAAGATAGGAAGCCCCTATATCGTGAAGCGCTTTAAAAGCAAGGACCAGTGCCTTGAAATCGATTCTATATTTTACTTTGAGCCAATGAAGTGGTTTGAAAAGGCTAGACAAATGGGTCCTAGGACCGACCCTCACAACAGCCCTGGCTGCAGCATTCTGAACCAATTGCAGACAGTTCAGCAAAAATTTCGGGATGCCCAGATAGAGAAAATTTGCGTAGTCTAATCTGGAGATGATAAGAGCCTGAACTACAGTCTGTCTATGAGGCATAGACAGAAGGGAGAGAAAATTCCTCATCATTTTGAGAAGCCTGAAAGCTGTGCCCGTCACAGATTTCACCTGCGATTTCATAGAGAGATCCGAGTCCAATAAGACTCCAAGATTTTTCACTGTAGTCACAGGGTTGGGTGGAGAAGGCTGGTCCTGTGGCCACCAATTTTTCCACTCGTCCCCAGGAGTGTGTCCAAAGAAGATAATTTCAGTCTTAGCCGAATTGCAGGACAGCTGGTTCAGATGAAACCATCCAAAAATATTGGACAGACATTCCCTGATTAAAGATTCATTAAAAGGTTCATCCTTCCCATAAGTAAACAAAATTTGAGAGTCGTCAGCATATGTTATAAACGTGGCTCCAAATCTTTCAGCAAGAGAGGCCAATGGGGCCATATATATATTAAAAAGAGTCGGGCTCAACATGGAGCCCTGGGATACTCCCACATTTAATTGGGGAATAACAGCAGAAAAAGGAGGAGACCAGACAGATTGTTGACGCTCATTGAGGAAAGAGGAGAACCAGTTAAAAACCGTACCCCGTAGGCCACATTCCCTCAATCTCTGAAGGAGGCGGTCGTGGGGCACGGTATCGAAAGCAACTGAGAGATCAAGCAGTATAAGAACTGCTTTACCTCCTCTGTCAAGAGTGTTCTTAATGCTTTCAGAGATTTCTAGCAGAGCTGTCTCAGTACTATGATTTGCTCTAAAGCCAGATTGGCTCGCATGAAGAGCGTTGGTGGTTTCTAGATGATTAGTAATTACTGCATTCACATATTTTTCCAAGGTTTTAGCAAAGAAAGGAAGCAGTGTGATAGGCCTGTAGTTGTTAGTGACTGCTGGATCGGCCGTGGTTTTTTTTAGAAGAGGGAGTATCTTGCCCCATTTCCATCTCGCAGGGACAGTGCCAGTGCTCAGTGCCAAATTCAGCACGTGATTAGCAGCTGGATTCACAACTTCTGCAACAGATGCTAATATTTTGGCGGGGCACGGGTCAGAAGGCGAGCCAGATTTTAATGCTCTCATAATGGTTAGGGAAGCATCCAGGGGTATCGGCGGAAATTCTTCCAGTATATCCGTCTGGGAGCCGCCAGAGAAGTCGGAGACACTCTCTGAATTTGACTGTGGGAATACAGCAAAGGAGTCCTGAATGGACTTAATCTTGTTGTAAAAGAATATGGCAATATTTGCAGTCCATTCAGCAGTAGGAGTGAAGGGATTCTGGGTAACAGTAGGGGCAACAAAATCCTTCACTACTTTAAAAAGTGCCTTGCTGCAATTGTTTGCGGACTCAATTTTATTTCCTATAAACTTTTTCTTCTCATTACGGACTTTCGAGAAGTGGGCTTTAAGAGCCTGTTTATAAATGATCTTGCTCTGGGGGAGATATTTTTTCCTCCAAGAGCGCTCAAGGCATTTACAGGCTTTTTTACTCTGCCTCAGTTCCTCAGAGAACCAGGGGGCTGAGGGGCTATTCCGCATGTCCCTGTGCACTTTGGGAGGAGCCAGGTGGAGTGTCCATGTATAAAGCCAATTATCAAGAGTAGATACTGCATCCTCAAGAAGGCTTTCCGCCGGAATAGGGTGATGAGTTAAAATATCCGCTAAGGTTTCAGGGGTAATAATTTTAAAAGATCTAGTTTCCTTAGATTGAATGCTGGATAATGACCAGGGCTTATGACATTCTACAAGCATCCAGAAGGTAAGCAGGAAGTGGTCCGACCAAGTCAGAGCTAAAGGATTATCTAGTTCAATGTTATGGGACGAGAAAATCTGATCCAAAGTATGGCCTCTATCATGCGTTGGGGAAAAAACAAAAGGAGGCATGCCAAAGATATTGAAAGATTCACATAGCTTTTTAACCTCCAGGTCAGTATTCTGGTCAAAATGTAAATTAAAATCACCTAGAACCATACAGTGTTTATATCTAGCAGCAATGGGGGCCGTAGCCATAATGATAGATTCTAAAAAGCAGCCCACCGGTCCCGGTGGTCTATAAATGAGTATTCCTGCAACAGACTGATGCGCAGAGATTGAAAGATAGAACCCTAAACCCTCGGCTCCAGCAAGGTCGTTTACTGGGATCATAGAGCACTGGACGGGGCTTTTATAAATAATAGCTACCCCCCCTCCACGACTCCCAGTTCGATCCTTCCTGATGATTTTATAGTCAGAAGGTATAGAGTTCGCAAGAGTGGGATTAGAGCCATCATGAAGCCAAGGTTCTGTAATAAAAATAAGATCAGGCTTGTCTTCCGTTAGAAGGTCATGCAAAAGAAATTCATGCTTCTTCACCGAACGCGCATTCATGAGGAAAGCTTTGAGTTTACCTATCACCCTATTATTTACTTGAGGGTGGATTTTAAGGGTAGATTCAGTCGCATAATGGGCACTAAAGGGTGCGGCCACCCAGTTGCAAACATTACAGACCGGGGAGTCCAGAGTCATAGCTAAATTAAAGGGAGTGCAGCCACACACTGGCATTCTAAGCTTAGTTAGTAAGTGCTTACTGTATTTCCGCCTTATCGTATTCTCTTCCATGCTGTCTTTGGCGGCAGATACAGCGGTCCGTGCGCCAGGCGCGGACGAGGCGCGGACGGGCGCAGACGGGGTTGCCTTGTGCGTGCCTTCGGCGCGTCCGATGCGCGCTAGAGCACCGTCCTCTTTTAAAGTCTCCAGAGCGTCTAGCACGCTAACTGGAGGGAAAAATTGTGGCACTTCCTGTGCAGGTCAGTAAATTTCCCCCGGTTCAATTCCCCAGAAATTCAAAACGCACAAAGCAGAGTACAAGACACACAATAAAGTTTTTAAAAAGCTGAGCAGTAAAATGAAAGTTTGTTATTTTCAAAGCGGGCTGTGCTAAATGCAAATTCAAAAAGATCGTGTGGAGAGAGAGAGTCTTATGGCTGTCTCTCGGCAAGGAACGCGCGCGCTAGCGCAGCGTCCTCTTTTAAAGTCTCCAGAGCGTCTAGAACGCTAACTGGAGGGAAAAATGGCGGCACTTCCTGTGCAGGTCAGTAGATTTCCCCGTTTCAATTCCGCAGTAATTCAAAACGCACATAGCAGAGTACAATACACACAATAAAGTTTTAAAAAAGCTGAGCAGTAAAATGAAAGTTTGTTATTTTCAAAGCGGGCTGTGCTAAATGCAAATTCAACAAGATCGTGTGGAGAGAGAGAGTCTTATGGCTGTCTCTCGGCAAGGAACGCGTGCGCTAGCGCAGCGTCCTCTTTTAAAGTCTTCAGAGCGTCTAGAACGCTAACTGGAGGGAAAAATGGCGGCACTTCCTGTGCAGGTCAGTAGATTTCCCCCGGTTCAATTCCCCAGAAATTCAAAACGCACAAAGCAGAGTACAATACACACAATAAAGTTTTTAAAAAGCTGAGCAGTAAAATGAAAGTTTGTTATTTTCAAAGCGGGCTGTGCTAAATGCAAATTCAAAAAAACGTGTGGAGAGAGAGAGTCTTATGGCTGTCTCTCGGCAAGGAACGCGCACGCTAGCGCAGTGTCCTATTTTAAAGTCTCCAGAGCGTCTAGAACGCTAACTGGAGGGAAAAATGGCGGCACTTCCTGTGCAGGTCAGTAGATTTCCCCCGGTTCAATTCCCCAGAAATTCAAAACGCACAAAGCAGAGTACAATACACGCAATAAAGTTTTAAAAATGCTGAGCAGCAAAATGAAAGTTTGTTATTTTGAAAGCGGGCTGTGCTAAATGCAAATTCAAAAAAGATCGTGTGGAGAGAGAGAGTCTTATGGCTGTCTCTCGGCAAGGAACCCTTCACTGGGTGGCAGGTACCTTGAGGTGCCTGCCACACAGTGCAGGGATTAACAGAATCTCCCATTTCTCCATGGGAGATTATGCAACAGCTGGTTTACAGCCGCAGTGCAAGCTCCCATGGAGAAATGGGAGTATACAACCGCACTATGTGCGGTTACATTGTAATGGCGATATTGGGACCGCCAACCGGAGGTCAGTCGGTCCCGAGACCACAGCGATACGTCGGCCCGACATCGTAATCAGGCCTTCAGTGTCTAGAGATGACCATTTCCAGAGTTTTATTGGAAATAATTAGCTCTCAAGTAACTCTTGGGAACCACAGAATGATCTGGGCATGAATAGTCAGTGTGCTGATACTTCTTCCCCATGTACATGTGAGAAAAGACATTTATGACAAGTCCTATCAGTTTTTTTTGCTGTCATTTTGAATGTCCTCCCTGTAGTAGTTTAAATCCATTAGTTAGTGTGACTCTTGCTCAAAGACTAATTGTTTGAATAGGGACCCTACCCGATTTTCTGTACTGATTATATATACGTTCTCATAATTATTTTGTGCAGGACAGTGATGTCTATTTTGCATTTATGATTTTTCTTTTCAATTTCAACCTTCTTTTGTAGATCAATTTCAATGTATGTCTCAAATTTCATTTTATGCCCAATAGTAATTCTCAATTCAAATACTTCCCTTTGTCACAGAATTATTATGAAAGGCTGATGATTCTCAGGGCAATTATGACAGCAATTTTATAAAGCATAACGCCACCTCAAAAGACAGTCTCTAAAAATCCTGAAGCTATATAATAGTTAATAAAATTACAATTACGCTCCAAGTTGCTTATTTGTGGTCTGGCAACAAAGTGGATTTGGAAAAGTAAGACACACACACCAGGGGTATCTTTCCTTTTCAGCTATGAAATTCTGTACTTCTAAAGAAATGAAGATTATAGGGCTATTGCACAAAGCCCTTTAATGGCTGTAAACCTGTGATTCTCAAAATCACAGAGTTTGCAACTGCAAAACAGTTGCCTAAATGTACTAAAGCCATTTTAGAAGTTGGAAAATTATTATTGATTCATAAAAAGGCTTTTGGCATCCTATCTGAATTGCAAGCAGGAGTGGTCGTAAAAGAGGCATCCCCCTTTTATTTTCAATTCGGAAAGGAATGTATCAATGATTTGTGACTGCAACTATGGCTGAAAACCAATGAAAAGTTACCCCACCAAGATGGGGTAGTATCTGTTTCATATCCTCCTGTTGGCATCTTCCTCTTTGTGAATCATGTCAGCAGCCTTGAGTGGAGCAGGGAGTGGTGCAGAGGACCTACAAAAAAAGTAGCATCTGTGAATTTAATAGACACAGGCTGCTTTTAAAAACTATGTTTCTGTTTCAGACATCAAATTCTGGGACAGAGGTGTGCTGTCCTTTGCAGGCCACCACCCATGCATTGCTAGCCATTCATGGGGGGTGCATGTTTGGGCTTTGCAAATTGTGATCTACCTAATTATTATCCATTAGCAGATCACTGTACCACCCTATGTGAATAGACAATTTGTGGTGTGACATATTAAAACATAGGTCACATTGTATCTCGCATTCCCATTCACAATCCAGTCACTCCACATTGAACATCCCTTGTTTGCTAATGCCAATAATACATCGGTACCTATGTAACTAGGGGGCATATTCACAAGCCCCTATCGCCACGGGAATATCACTTTTTTTGACGTTCCCTTGGCGATTGGGCCAGAGGCCTATTCTCAAGGCAGCAATAACCCACTTAACTTGGTTTAAAGCCATGTAAAGTGGCTTAATGCTGCCTTGAGAATAGGACCCCTTTCACGCTAAACTTAGCGTGAAAGGGGGCATGCCGACCGCAACACCCATTGAGTTTGACGCTACCGCCTATTATCAAGGGCGGCGATAATAGATGGCAGCGCCAAACTTAAGACCTAGAAGAATTAGGTCTTAAGGTGGCTAAACGAGGAGAAAAGCTTTATTTCTCCTCGTTTTTGCTTTTTCCATGTGTGCTGCATGTAGCAGCACACATGGAAAAAGTAAACTGGCATTTTCAGTTTGTTAATGTACAGGAAGGGACACCTTCCTGTGCATTAGCAAACCTCCCTGCCTGCAGACAACCGTGCGCTCAGGTGCAAGGGTGCCTGTTTTGTCTCGATTTTGGTTCATGGATATTGCAAGGCTCGAGCATTTGCATGTAAACGGTCTTTCTCCGGGGCCTCTGCCTCATATTGATGTATTGATGTTTACTCAGTATTTTTGCCAGTATAGTCTATGTAAAAAAATCTGCTGATGTCACTGCCACCTATCGCAGTAAAGCAATGCTACAGTAAAAGCATGCTACATGTAGTAAAAATGGCTATTCACTGCAATGAACACAGAAAAAATACTGCCACTGTTATAAAAAATGTACCATTTTCACTTAAGCGCTATGAGAGCAAGGCCGCATGTCTGGCGGCCTAAACGCGTCATTTGGACTATGATGTTACAATAACTAACACTTACCTGCATCTGTGCCTACGGAGTCTGTACCCTGGTGTTGCGCCGTTCCGGCTGTTTGCGCTTTGGGATTTCGTTTTGGATATATATATATATATATATATATATATATATATATATATATATATATATATATATATATATATATATATATACATATTTATATATATATATATATATATATATATATTCACTGAAAAAACCATAGGTTTCACACATGTTATAGTTAGCTGGACATTTCACTCGTACAATACCATTGAAATTCCCCCGTTATAGTTAGTTTCGCTAACTATAACTCGCGCGACCGCAATCCACTGCTGATGACGTCACATATTACATCACTCATGACATGGTCAGTGACATCACTCATGACATCACTGATGACATCTCAAATGACATCACTGATGACATCACTGATGACATCATCCAGTGAATATGTGTCTTTCTGAAAAATAAATATTTTTTATATATGTATATCTAAAGGTTAATGGAAGAATAAATGGGTAAATAAGTGTCTAAATGGATGGTTTTTTTTGTAAAATTAATTGTATAACTGACTTATTAACAGTATCTTAGTGAATACAGTGATGTAATATGTGACGTCATCAGCAGTGGATTGTGATCGCGCGAGTTATAGTTAGCTGAACTAACTATAACGGGGGAATTTCAATGGTTTGGTACGAGTGAAATGTCCAGCTAACTATAACATGTGTGAAACCTATGGTTTTTTCAGTGAATTTGCAAGGTTTTTTAGATGCTAATTCCTAACTATAACGTGTGTGAAACCTATGGTTTTTTCAGTGAATTTGCAAGGTTTTTTAAATGCTAATTCCTAACTATAACGTGTGTGAAACCTATGGTTTTTTCAGTGAATTTGCAAGGTTTTTTAAATGCTAATTCCTAACTATAACGTGTGTGAAACCTATGGTTTTTTAAGTGAATTTGCAAGGTTTTTCAAATGCTAATTTCTAACTATAACGTGTGTGAAACCTATAGTTTTTTTAGTGAATTTGTAAGGTTTTTTAAATGCTAATTTATGTATGTATTATTATATTTTTTATATATTTATTTTACAATAAACTACCTATGTATATAGTTATAGATTGACTGTATCCTGTAATATGGAATGGCTCAGCTCTTTTTTTTAAAATTTGGATAAAGTTGAACAGCATAGTTAATATCTTCTATAAACTTATAAACAGTTTAAAATGTTTTTTTTTTTTTAAGGGTTTTTCACAGTGCGCGCACCCCGCGATTTTTTGAAAAAAATATAGGCTAGGGGGTCAGGAACTCTCTACCCTGCCCCCTTTTCACGTTCTCCACCTTTCTTTTTCACTGTCACACACAAAATGGCGTCCGACACTTCCTGATTTCGACCGATTGGAATGTTGACTGACATCTAACCACCAATCAGAATTACGCTCGCGGACATTGGGTGCGCGCATATAGATATTTATGTACTTTTAACTGCAATTTTCTCAGGAACTACTGAACAGATTGACACCATATATGCAAAAGGCACATGCCTGACCTGAGGACTACCTCTTTGTCAAATTTCAAGTAATTCTGTTCAGCCGTTCGGGCTGTACCTTTGACTAAAGGTCCTATGGAAAAATGCATGGGGAAAACGCGTTTTGGGACCCCCCTTTTTTCTCAGCCCCCGCTTGACGAATCACCCCGAGACTTTCAGGGTAGGAGCTGAGCGGAGCGCCCAATTAGTTTTGAGAATTTCACGAAGATAAGTCAACCGGCGCCAACGTTATTCAAAATAGAATTTTCAGATTTCCAATGGGAACTCGGTCCTAACTATAACTATCTACTGGCGACCGCCAGTACATAATATATATATATATATATATATATATATATATATATATATATATATATATATATATATATATATATATATCGAGTCCAGTCCCACTTCCAGAGAAACGGGTTCGACACATGCTCAGTGGAGAAAATTGATTTATTACAGAAGGTTTACCAGTTCAAAGTCCTGTTAAAGTGGTGAAACGCTGGGCAGACGCGTTTCAGCCTTGCGGCTTTCCTCAGTGCCCGCTTCACTTAGATAGTGTTCTGCCTGGGGGCTTGCGTTTAAAGGTAGGTTGAACTTCCCTCATTGGAGCATACTTCTTTTGGCCCCGCCTCTCTCAGCCACTCCTGTTATGACCCGTCTCGGGTTTTCATGTCCCACGCTGTGAATGCAGATACAGTGATCTGCGTTTTCATACACCAAGTGGTGTCCCATTGCTGGCTGCGTGTTGCAATCATCCTCCGGTAGTCAAGGCAGGGTGCAATGATGTAATCTCCATTTTGAACCACCTTAAAGCAGCACACTGCTGCTTCTTCTCTCCCCATACAGTCTCAACCTCAAGTGAGTGTCTGAAACCAACTGGGGGAGGCAACACGCTGGTGTCTTCCAAACACCTAACCAAACTGATGCAAGCCGAGTGCGTGCTCCTGACCGAGAAGGCGTGTCGGTAAAATGGTGCCTGCTACCGATACAACATCGAGTCCAATCCCACTTCCAGAGAAACGGGTCCGACACATGCTCAGTGGAGAAAATGGATTTATTGCAGATGGTTTCCCAGTTCAAAGTCCTGTTAAAATGGTGAAACGCTGGGCAGACGAGTTTCAGCCCTGCTGCTTTCCTCAGTGCCCGTTTCACTTAGATAGTGTTCTGCCTGGGGGCTTGCGTTTAAAGGTAGGTAGAACTTCCCCCATTGGAGCATAATGCTTTTGGCCCTGCCTCTCTCAGCCCTTGACTCCGCCACTCCTGTTATGATCCGTCTCGGGTTTTCATGTCCCACGCTGTGATTGCAGATACAGTGATCTGCTTTTTCATACACCAAGTGGTGTCCCATTGTTGGCTTCATGTTGCAATCATCCTCCGGCAGTCAAGGCAAGGTGCAATGATGTCATCTCCATTTTGAACCACGTTAAAGCAGCACATTGCTGCTTTTTCTCTCTCCATATGGTCTCAACCTCAAGTGAGGGTCTGAAACCAACTGGGGGGGGGCAACGAGCTTGTGTCTTGCAAACACCTAACCAAACTGATGCAAGCCGAGCGCGTGCTCCTGACCAAGAAGGCGTGTCGGTAAAACGGTGCCTGCTACCGATACATCGAGTCCAATCCCACTTCCAGAGAAACTGGTCTGACACATGCTCAATGGAGAAAATGGATTTATTGCAGAAGTTTTCCCAGTTCAAAGTCCTGTTTAAATGGTGAAACGCTGGGCAGACGCGTTTCAGCCTTGCGGCTTTCCTTAGTGCCCGCTTCACTTAGATAGTGTTCTGCCTGGGGGCTTGCATTTAAAGGTAGGTAGAACTTCCCTCATTGGAGCATACTGCTCTTGGCCCCACTTCTCTCAGCCTTTGACTCCGCCACTCCTGTTATGATGCGTCTCGGGTTTTCATGTCCCACGCTGTGATTGCAGACACAGTGATCTGCTTTTTCATACACCAAGTGGTGTCCCATTGCTGGCTGCGTGTTGCAATCATCTTCCGCAGTCAAGGCAGGGTGCAATGATGTCATCTCCATTTTTAACCACCTTAAAGCAGCACACTGCTGCTTCTTCTCTCCCCACACGGTCTCAACCTCAAGTGAGTGTCTGAAACCAACTGGGGGGGCAACGCGCTTGTGTCTTCCAAACACCTAACCAAACTGATGCACGATGAGCGCGTGCTCCTGACCGAGAAGGCGTGTCGGTAAAACGGTGCCTGCTACCAATACAACATCAAGTGCAATCCCACTTCCAGAGAAACGGGTCCGACACATGCTCAGTGGAGAAAAAGGATTTATTGCAGAAAGTTTCCCAGTTCAAAGTCCTTTTAAAATGGTGAAACGCTGGGCAGACGTGTTTCAGCCTTGCGGCTTTCCTCAGTGCCTGCTTCACTTAAATAGTGTTCTGCCTGGGGGCTTGCGTTTAAAGGTAGGTAGAACTTCCCTCATTGGAGCATAATGCTCTTGGCCCCGCTTCTCTCAGCCTTTGACTCCGCAACTCCTGTTATGATCCGTCTCGGGTTTTCATGTCCCACTGTGATTGCAGATACAGTGATCTGCTTGTTCATACACCAATTGGTGTCCCATTGCTGGCTGCGTGTTGCAATCATCCTTCGGCAGTATATATATATATATATATATATATATATATATATATATATATGAATTTGTCTTTGTTTCAGCCTCTAACTTTTCATTCTTCACAACGAGGCAAGGACACAGCAGCACAGACAGGTATCACTTAATCCTTATTTTTTATTGAATTTACATCACTACCGTGTGTGGACACAAGACAAATGCGTTTCAGCGGTAGCCTTCAACAGGGTCATATAGCTTTTCACGTGCCAAGGGTATATTTAAAGGGACGATCCCCTTAACTCCACCGCCATTAAAAACAATGACTAGACTGCTGACTTATTTACAATTGTGACACAATCTCTCTATCATGTTGTTTATAATCCATTTTAGGACTATTTCCCACAACCTGATTTACAGTAAATTGAATATAGGGTTGTTTACAACTTTATTTTCTGTGTGTTTCATTTTTTTCTTTCTTTTCATACTGCTAATAAAATTTCGGTAAAGCACCCATTTCACACTAAAGGAAAGGGAGATGCATAGATTAAGGGGAGAAAGGTTTAATCAAAAGAAAGTAGGGTAGGATTACAGAGAGGAAGATAATAATAAATTAGAGACACTATGCCAAATCAAAATCACTATATTTTTTTCTATAAATTGCCATAAAGTGCTATAATGTTTTTTCTATAAAGTTTTTCTATAAAGTTGTTTTTGCTATAAAGTGGTAAGGTTCCAGTATACATTCATCAGGACTGTACTCTGAATATACTTTGAGAATGGCTTTCTCAGAGCAAAGGTTTGTCTCTATTTGCATGTAATCAACCATTGTATCTCCATAAACTATTCTCAGATGTCAACAAATCTGCTCATATGTGCAAAAAGTAACATACAGTACTGTACCAAACCAAGTTATATTAGTAACTTGCAACTCGATTATAAACAATTTTACTCTTCCATGCAAAGTTGCATATAATACCCTCTCTCAGAAACAGTCCTTAATGCAAATTTGCATGAAGTGCTAATCCTTCTAAGCACTCTTCTGTGTAAAAACACACTTGATTTGGTGCAAAAAATTGCAAATATTGTCTTATCTAGAAAATTCATAAAGCCAGATATTATTCCATTATCAACAAAATCTTCTTCTTAGTAGAATCACAATTCTCTGTGCAAATTTGCATATAGTACTTGACTATTGGTCATTTCCCCATAAATGCAATATTTTACCTCAAGATAAAAAAGACCATAAAAAGGAGAGAAAAGAGGATATATATATATATGTGTATATATATATATATATATATATATATATATATATATATAATTATTATTTTCACTTTAAATTGTAAACTACTTTGTTCATATGTGTAAAAAGTAGCATATGGTACTGTACCTAACAAAGTTCTATTAATAAAGTGCATCTCGATGATTGTAAGCAATTTCACTCTTCTGTGCAAAATCACATATAATACTTTCTCTCAGAGACAGTCCTTTGTGTAAATTTGTCTAAAGTGTGACTCCGTATCAGCCTTCTTCTGTGTAAAAGAGCGCACTTAATCTTGTGCAGAATATCAGAAAGAGTATTTTATAAAAGAAATTCTTAAAGCCAAATATGATTCCATTATAAACAGAGTATTCTTCTAAGTAGATTCACTATACTCTATGCAAATTCGCATATAATACTTTACTCTTAGTCCTTTCCCCATAAGCACAATATTTTACTTCAAGATACAAAAGTTCATAGAAAGTACAGAGAAGAAGAGAGAGATATATGGGATAGTTATTATTTTCATTTTCCACCTTCCCTTTTCAATCAATTTATAAGGAAACACGATACAATATATTTCCTCATATTCTATACCTTCCTTATTCTAAAGTGCACATACGTCCATACACTTTTATGTTCTAAATTCCTGTGTTAAGCCAGATAACTGACACATTTTACTGTCTTCACATCTACTTTTCTCTTCTATAAGCAATTATTCTAAATCACCTCTGTGTTTTCATTTTTTAATACCAGTAATTAATATTAATACATTTCAAAATTCCAGTCTTTAAAAACTATTTTTTCATGCACACAAATTTCTGTTTTGTACTGTCCAAGAAATGAAACAGAAAGGCCCCTCCCATAGGTCATAAGATTATCATGAATGAATGTGCAATTCTACATCAGCATTTAGTCCATGGGGGTTTCCGTTCCCATCAATATTATCATTTTAGATTCTTCTCTATGGAGTTCTAGCTCTCTGTTTCCTCCTAAAGGTTTTTTCATAATATGCTTCACTCCATAATATGTCATATTTTCTGCTTTCCCTTCGTGAAACTCTAAATTGTGTTTAGCCATAGTTCCAATTCTTTATTACTCGCAAATGTTGAAGGATACGGAGTTTTAATTTATTGATGGTACTACCAACGTATTTCATATCACAAATGCATTCAAGTACATAAATCACATGATCTGTTTCACGTGTGATCCAATGTTCTATTTCCTTAATTTTTCCATATATTGTTTTGTATTCTCTGGTATTACAACCATGAGAACACGCTTTGTATTTGGGACATTTCCCAAAACCTTTCTTTTTATTTTTAAGCCAATTTGCAGAGTTCTTCTTTAACATGTTATTTGTGTCAAATAACTTCTTTTGAGGAGGTCACCTAGAGAAGCTGATTTTCTGTATGTGCTGTTTGGAGATTCCGAGAGTACGGCTTTTAGATCATCATCCTTTTTTAGAAGTTTCCAGTTGTCTCATAATAATTCTCTTACTTTCTGATTGGATAAGTCAGCATCGGTAATGTACCTGATAATTTGTGTTTCATTGTCAGACATAACGTTCTCGTTCTTTGCCACCAACAGTGTTTCACTTTTCTTGATACCAGTTCTCTTTAGGGCATCTTTCAAAATCATATCCGGATACCCTCAAATTTGGAATCTCTTTAGCCTGTTGCTTAAAATCTGATTCTTCTGAGCAACTCAGTGTAGCCCTCAAGAATTCCCCACAAGGCACACTCCATTTCAAAGATTGGGGATTCACAGTACTTGCATGCAATATGCTGTTGGTACTTGTGGGTTTTCTATATAGCTTTGTGCAAATTGTATCTCCTTCTGCATAGACCCCAACATCCAGATAATTTATCTCCCTTTTCTTGATGTCAAAAGTGAACTGTAGGTTCAATTTATTGTGGTTCAAAGATCTTAAAAAACTTGCCAAGTCTTATTTTTCTCCCTCCCAAATTAAGAACAAACTGTCTATAAAACGGACCGACGAGCCTACTTGCTCCATCTTTGTTTTGTTTTGTTCATTGCACACTATCTCTGCTTTCCACCAACCCATTAGGAGGTTGGCGTACGTATGCGCAAATGATGTTCCCACAGCAGTTCCCTGCACCTATAAAAATTATTTGTTGTTGAATAGAAAAGAATTATGATGGAGTCAGAGGCTGGTCATTTCTATAAGCATGTTTGAGTGTTCTAGCAGAGAAATGGAGTGAGTCTGTAGAGAATATTTGCATGCCTCTATTCCATCTGTATGTTGAATGCAAGTATATAGGGACACTACGTCTACTGTTGCCATACAGAAATATATATATATCAAGCTCCAGAAAGTGCAGGGCACTCAAGTGGTTAGAATAACCATATATTTAGGCACTTCAATGATATTGTCGGACTCCGGCCGCCATGTCAGTGTGGCAAAATGTCAGTACTTGATACAAATCCATCATGTGCTTCAATGCCTTTATCAATTTTCATACCTTAACGGATAAGCATTGTTCATTCTCCTTACTTGCATAGCTTGCTGTCTTATGGCCCATTTTTGTTATTATCTCCTACAACACAGGGGCTAATACTGGTCACTGTGTGTGCACACACCCCTCGCAAGCCGCTGGATTTCAATTTCAGGCACAACCTCAGGCATCTGTCCACACTGCCTCTTCAACCTCAGGAACAAAGAAATCCGCATGGCCCTCACCTACATCCTCAAAGCATACATCACTGTGGCCATCTTCCTGATAAATGGAAACACGCCGTTGACCCCTGTGAACTCAAGAATTACTGCCCCATTTCACTCCTCTCTTTACCCACCAATGTCCTAGAGAAGGTCATCAACCTTCAGCTCACTGAACACCTGGAGAGAAAAAGCCTGCTGTATGCCTCCCAATCTGGCTTCTGCGCCAACCACAGAATCAAGACCGCCTTAATCACTGCCATCGATGACATCAGATTCCTCCTCAACTGAGGGGAAAGAAAGGCCCTGATGCTCCTTGACCTCTCTGGTGTTCGATAATGTGTCATACCACACCCTCATCAACAGGCTGCACCACGAAGACGCCCTCAAATGGATAGCATCCGTCCTCATAGGACACATCCAGTTAATCTGGCTGCCACCCTTCACCTCAGAACCCAAAAGAACCATCTGAGGCATCCCTCAAGGTCCATTCCTAAGCCTGATCCTGTTCAACACCTACATGAAACCCCTGACAGACATCTTAAGAACCCATGGCCTCAACATCAGAACCTGTGCAGACGACTCGCAGCTCATCCTCTCGCTCGCTCATGAAAGAAACCTCCACTGCTAGAACCACATTCCACAATGCCATGAAGAATGTCACCAGCTGGATGAAGACCAACTGCCTGAAGCTCAACATGGACTAGACGGAAGTGCTGATTTTTGGGAAAAACACCTCCCCATGGGACGACGCCTATTGGCCTGCCCAACTCAGACCCACACCTTCACAGACAGACAACGCTCGCAATCTCTGCATCATCCTGGACAGCAAAATCACCATGAAATGCCAGTGTCTCATCCGCCTGCTTCCACATCCTCTGCATGCTCTGGAAGATCTTCAGATGGATCCCCGTGAGCACCAGGAAAACCGTCACGCAAGCCTTTGTCACCAGCCGTCTGGACTAAAGAAACACACTCTACGCTGGAATCACCACTCAACTCCTGAAGAGACTTCAGACAAGAGAGAGCTCAGCAACTAGACTCTTCATTAGCCTCCCCAAGAGGACCCTCATCACCCCAATCTCAGACATCTCCACTGGCTCCCCATCAAGAAAAGTTGTCAATTTAAGATACTGACACACACCAACAAATCCCTCCATGGCCTAAGACCAGCATCTGAACTTCCACCAACCTTCAAGACACCTGCACTCCACCTCCCTTGCCCTCACATACACCCCTGAAGTCACAGTAGAGGCCTTTTATTCTCCTACCTAGCTGCCAAAGCCTGGAACGACCTTCCCCATCACCTTTGAAAATCACCATCCCTCACAGAATTCAGAAAGGGACTCAAGACTTGGCTTTTCGACTGAGTCCAGAGAGACCTCAGTGCCTGGATACCTTCACAGGTAAATAGCCATGCTCTTCAAATACTGATTGATTAAAGGAGCATCACAATAGGGTGTATAAAGTTCTAGGCAGTGCAGGTCTTCTCTGAGCTTGAGTGGAGCTTTTTCTTATCTTAATGCAAGTAGAGCAGCAGCTCAATGTTGATCAGCGCTAGTGCATCTTAGGAGATTTAAACATCTCCCAACCAGGTTGGGGTCTAGTTCCCCTTTCGACAAAGCCTTGGGAAGAGAAGGCCACACTCTGCAAAAATAATTTACAGTGAGAGCCGTTGCCTACTAGACACCTGACAACTGAAATCTACGGAGGACTTCTCTAGCAGGATGCCTTGTGTATTTGAGTCATATACGCTCTGGAGACAATTGAGCTCGGAGAGTTAGAAACAAATCGGTTCTCTTTATTATTTCTCTGTGAGCAGAAGATAGTCTATATCTGTCATTATTCAGGCATACTAAAAATATATTCACAATTATCCAAGCTTAACCCTAATCATAAGTGTTCCAAAGGTAATTACAATAAATCTTTCTTTCACACTTGTTCTGATGTTTGCAAACATTAATATAAACTCAATTAACATAATGTTTAAAATCAAATCAAACATTGGCAAAGCCTATAGCTCTGGGCTTAATGTGTCATTACATGCAAACACAGGTATGCAGAAAGTTTGTTTCCATGCAATAGAACAATAATGCCTGGCGAATTGGATTTACCAACCCTTGGTAGAGGTAGTAGTGGTGTTATATTGGCAGCGGTGTAGTATTTGTGATGGTGAAGTATGTGGGGGCTTTATTGGTTGTTGTGTAGTATGAGTGTGGTGTAGTGGTATTCTTAGTAGTGGTGATATTGATGGTGTCTGGTGATTGTGGTATTAGTAGTGGTAGTATTGGTCATAGTGGTGATATTGGTGGAGTCTGATAGTTGTGGAATTGGCAGTTGTGGTAATGGTTACAGTGGGCTTTGCAGTATATAGTGGTATTGTTGGTAATTTCTGGTGGTGTTGAACTGGTGCTGGTATTTGTGTTATTGATTAATGGCAATATTGTTGGTGAGAATAGGGGTGGGATTGGTAGGGTTATAATGTGTGTAGGCAATACTGGTGTGGCATTGTTTGTGGTAGTTGTATGTGATACCGATGGTAATATGGGATTGGTGGTATTGTTTATTGGTGGCATTGTGGGTGACATGGTGGTGGTGTTTATTAGTGGTGAGGTGATATTGGTAGTGTGATGCATGAAAAAGCAATTTGGAGCCCCTCCTTAGTGAGGTGAAAAGGATTGATTTCTGTACACAACATGTATTTGAGGCATGGAAATCAATGTGACAAAAACGTATGGTGGTGTAGTGTACTTTTTAGATGTACAATAATCCCTCAAGTATTTTAATGCAAGCACTCCATAGGGGGGGGGGGGGGCAGAACAGCCAACTTGTAAAAAAAATTCCCCTGACTGGAGAAGGTGTAGGCCTTGAAGAGGGCAGGACATAGTACCAAGCACAGTGCAAGGCACTTTTCAATGCACCTCCAACAATGGAACTTGCGTCCCCTCCCTTCCCCACCCCAGGCAACACTGAAAGCAAAGCATTTGAGGCTGCAACCTATGTCATGGGAAGGTTTTACATTTAGAAAAGGGCATTGGCTGAGGAGAACCTCCAATTAGCTTGAAACCTGCTGTCAGCAGAGGTTCCCAACTAATTGTGTGCATACTTTGTGATAGCGGTTCCTCACCGGGTGATTGTCTCAAGTGAAGAGAGCAGATATTGTGTGACGCACAGTGTCGTGTTCCCAGCCCCACAGACCACGCAGGACACGCTAGTTCGTTCAGGTATGCTTTATTCGTTTCTGTGGTCTCACCAGTGGGCCCCTGACCTCTCGCCCTGAGGTCTTGCCCTGGAATGCCCTTTCTTCCTGTTGTCCCCTCCCCTCACCGGATCTGGTGTCCGGTGTCCTTTGGCCTCTGCCCTTATTTCCCATGGTCCTAGTGCCCTTGGTCTGGGCATGACATCTCCCCCCTTGTTGCAAAAAAAGAACATTTTTCTTTCTTTTTTTTTGTATTTGGAGAGAGAGAGAGAGAGAGAGAGAGAGAGAGAGAGAGAGAGAGAGAGAGAGAGAGAGAGAGAGAGAGAGAAAGAGAGATAGTCTCCACGGACCTCTGTCTCTTCACATTTCTTCAATTAGTCTTTTTGTTTTCTTGCATTCTCTTCTCGGTCGTTGCGTTCTGTCGTCCACTTGATCTCTTTCCTCACGTGTCTCTTCCTTCAGCCCATGTCTTGGCAGCTCCTCTTCTTTCGATTTCAGTTCTCTGAAGTGCGAACTGTTGCGAGTGATGTGGTATGGCCCGGCTGAAGCCGTTATCATTGGCCCTTTGACTCCGGTCACTGTCAGTGGGTCCCTTGAGAAAACACTGTCGGACTTTCGCACTTGTCTCTGCCGTACTACCACGGTGTCTCCTTCTTCGATCTTTGTGCTTGCTGCGTGTCTTCTCCGATCAGCATATGCCTTCATCTTTTCTTTCGCTTGGGTGTCTCTCGTTGCTATGTCGTGTCGCTCTATGCTTTCCTTTTCTTTGACTTGTGGCAGCCTCGTCCTGCTTGATCGCCCCAACACCAGCTCCGCGGGGCACCTTCCTGTGGAGCTGTGCGGGGTGTTTCGATAATCCCTTAGGACCTGGCACAGAGCTTGTCCTACTGAGATCTGCGTCAATTTTGCCTTTTTGATTGTTCCCATGAACCGTTCTGCCATCCCATTTGCTTGTGGCCATAGGGGAGTTATTCGTCGATGATTGATCCCGAGGTATTCCATGAACCTTTTGAATTCTTCGCCTGAAAATGGGGGCCCGTTGTCCGTCTTCAATGTCTGTGGTGAGCCCCATGCTGCGAAGATGTCGTCCAGGACTGGTAGTGTTGCGTTTGCTGACGTCGAAGTTACTTGCCTCACTATTGGGAATCTGGAGAATTCGTCTATTATTACCAACAGGTAATGTCCTGTTTCCAGCGGTCCATAGAAGTCAGCTGTCAGTTCTGTCCACACTGCCTTTGGTAGTTTGGACATTTGCAGTGGCTCCGGCTTTGATGGGGGCCCTGTTACTTGGCAGATGTGGCAGTGCATCACGGTGTCTTCCACCATGTTGTCCAGTCCCGGGAACCACACTTTTTCTCTTAACATTTTTTTTGTAGCCACAATCCCTCGATGTGACTCATGTGCTAGTTCTACTGTCCTTCTCCTCAGAGTTTGCGGAATTACAATTCGGGTGCCTCTCATCATTATTCCATTTTGGCTTTCGGAGAGTTCTTCGCTGATCTTTTTGAATGCCAGAAGCTCTTCTTTTCTCACTCCTTCTTCCCAGTTGTTTTTGTTGTTGACGTGCCTCCACCTTTGCTGTTTCGTCACTTTCATCACTGCTTGCATGGTGTGGTCTTTCCTTGTCTCCTGTTCCAGTTCTTCCATTGATATCGTTGCTGGTGTGTTCAGTTTGAGTGCAAAGTTTAAATATTCCTCCGCCATCGTTGTCGCTTGAGACGCTTGTGGCAGGGGGTGCCTTGACACATAATCTGCAGGATTGTGTTCTTTCCCTGGTTTGTGTATTATTTTGAAGTTGTAGTCCATTAGCCGTATCCCCCACCTCTCTATCCTGGGCGGTATTTTAGCATTTGGATTTCCATATATTGTTATCAGCGCTTGGTGATCTGTTATTATTGTGAATGGTTTTCCGTAGATGAACATGTGGTAGTGTTCACATGCCCATACTACCGCCAGGCTCTCTTTTTCTGGCTGGGAGTATCCTTTTTTCGACATCCGATAGGCTTTTGCTTCCATATGCTACTACATGCCTTGGGGAGTCTTTTCCTGGTTGGTGTTGCGCCAGTATTGCCCCTAGCCCCACTGGGCTGGCATCTACTGTCAGTTCAGTGCATAGCCTCGGATCGAAGTATGCTAGGTGGTCTACTGCTGTTACGGCGCTTCTGATCTCCTCAAATGCTTTGCTGCACTTTTCAGTCCATGCGAAACTTTGGCCTTGTTTTGTTAGTTCCCTCAGTGGTGCACTTACTGTAGCGAAATCTTGAATGTACCTTGCACAGTAGCTGGCCAGGCCAAGAAATGACCTCACTTCTGCCACGTCTCTTGGTTGTTGTGCTCTTTCCAGCGTTTTTACCTTGTTGCGATCCGGTCGCATTCCTTTCTTGGAGAAGATGTGGCCAAAGAATACTAGTTTGTCTCGCTCCAACTCACATTTCTCTTTGTTTAGTGTCAGACCTGCCTGCTCTAGGTGAGAGCACACCTCTCTTAGTGCTTTGTCGTGCTCCTCGTTTGATTTTCCAAACACCAGGATGTCGTCGCTGTAGTTTAGGCTGTTTTTTACCGGCCTTATTACTTGTCGTATTGTCTCTTGAAATATTTCTGCAGCCGACGATACGCCAAAGCTCAGACGTTTGTATCTGAACAGGCCTAGGTGTGTGGAAAACGTCGTGATGTATCGAGACTGAGGATCTAGTTCTAGCTGGTGGTATCCTTTGTACAGGTCTAGTTTAGAGAATCGCCTCATGCCTGTTAGACAGCTGATCATGTCGTCAAGGTGGGGTCCGGGATGTCTCTCGCGTTCAATTGCTTTGTTTGGTATCCTCATGTCGACACAGATTCTTATTTTTGACGTATCTTTCTTTGGCACGGCCACAATCGGAGACACCCATGGTGTTGGTCCTTCTGCTCGTTCTATGATGTCTTGCTTTAGTAATGCATCCAATTCCTCTTCTACCTGTGGCTGCAGGTGTATTGGTACCCTCCGATGATGTTGCGCTATCGGCCTTACTGTCTCATCAATGTGTAGTGTTATTTGCCGCCCCTTTAGCTTCCCTAGGCCTTGCAGTAGATTGGGGTATTCATTCAGGATGCTTCCTTTGTGTGATCTATTGTAAGTCATTTCAAGAAGACCCATCATCTGAGCCGTGATGTTGCTCAATAGGCATGGTGCTGGGATGTCGCCCTTTAGTACATGAATTTCTTCCTTCATCCTTTGGTCTTTGTATGTCAGTTCTTCTGTGAATTTCCCCATGTTTGTTACTGGTGTTCGGGACCCCCAGGTGAAGACTTCAATTCGGGACGGCCTCAAGCTTGGCTTTATTTTCATTTTTTCGTATTCCGATGCACACATGATGTTGCACGTCGCGCCACTGTCTAAAACGAACTTTGCTTTGTGTGACCCTACCCCTAATGTCACTGATTCTGTCTTTATGATCTTGCTTTTGTCTACCAGACATATTCTTTCTCTGCTTTCATCCTCCTCATTTTGTTCTGTAGTGACATCCGACATGAGGTATAGTCGTCCTGTCGATCCCTCTTCTTTTTCTTCTTCTTCGTCTGATCCTGTTGATGAGCTCCTTGTTCCTGTGTCGACGTGTCGAACATGCCTGCTGACTGGTGCTCGTGGTCTTTCTGTTCTTCCTCTGTCATTCCTGACTTGCATTCCTTGACACACACTGGCATAGTGATTTCTCCCATTGCATTTCCGACAAGTCTGACCAAACGCCGGACACGGCCCTCGATGTGGAAATTCAAGGCCGCACCTGTAGCACGTTCCTTCCGGTCGTTTCTTGACTGTCTGGCCATTTCTGTCCTTTTTCCATCTGCTTGTGCTGTTGTTGTTTGTCATTCGGTGCACTTGGTCCACTGACCGTTCCTTTCCTCGTTCCATTTCCTTTGCTTGTGCTGTCGCTCTTGCTTCTGCTCTTGCTAGAGATAGGATGTTTTCTAAAGACGTTGGTTCTTTTAGAATTCTTGCGCGAAATTCCGTGTCACGGCAGCCCTCTATGATGCGTAGTCTGATTGCTTGTTCGTTATCGGATTTGTCGAACTCGCAGTGCGTTACTAGCTTTCGCAGTCTCGTCGCGAAGTCATCCAGCGTTTCATCTTGTTGTTGGAAAGCGATCGTGAAAGTGTATCGCTCAAAATCAACATTTCTCTGCGGGTCAAATTTGTTTGTCAGGCACGCCTTTAGTTTGTCGTAGGTGGTAGTCTCCTCTTTTGGCAGCGTCACTAGTAGGTCTTCAACCTCGTCCCCTACTAGGTTTAGGAATAGGCCTAGTTGCTTCGCTGCTGTCACATCGGTCGCTTCCATGTATCTTTCAAAACGCCTGATCCATTTCTCCCACCGTATTCCTGCTTGTGGCTCTGATGGGTTGAATGGTAGTGGTCTCCGATATTGCGCATTTTGTCTTTCTGCCATCCTTTTCTGTTATTGTTGCCTCTTTATTTGCCTTTGCCAATGCTTCTTTTCTGCTTCTGGTGTTTCTTTATTTGTCCTTGCCAATGCTTGTTTAGTCACTATATATTGTTTTTTTTCTTTTGCCAATGCTTGTTTTCTACTTCCGGTGTTTCCTTATTTGTCCTTGCCAATGCTTGTTTCCCACTTATGGTGCTTATTTATTTGCCTTTGCCAGTGCTTCTTTAGTCACTTTTGGTGCCTTTTGCCTTTGCCGATGCTTGTTTCTTCCTTTTGCTGTTCTATTTAGCACTTCTTTATTGTTGCCTGACTTTAAAATGGCCGCCGCGCTGTTCTCTCTTCCTATTGGTCTGTTGGCCTGACTTCAAAATGGCCGCCGGTGATCTCGCGATACTTTTCCACCAATCGAGGCGCTGCCTGACTTCAAAATGGCCGCCCGCTTCTTCTCAATGCTTGATGTCCCTTTTTCTGCCTGACCTTGCCCTCTTCTCGCGATGCTTCGCGCTTGAAACAGCGCGCGCGCGCGTCTACTCGGCTATTCAGTCCTCTTACCCGGTGATGCAGGGCAGTCTTCTTTTGCATCCATTACGGTCGGGGTGGGCTCCCGCGCCGTATCGTCTTCAGTTGCTGCACACACGAGCCAGGGTGGGCTCCTGGTCTCGATTACGGTGTCTTCCGGCACGATGTACCGCTGCACTTCGATCTTCTGCTGGGTGCTCGATCACGCACCTTCGTCGCCAGTTGTCGTGTTCCCAGCCCCACAGACCACGCAGGACACGCTAGTTCGTTCAGGTATGCTTTATTCGTTTCTGTGGTCTCACCAGTGGGCCCCTGACCTCTCGCCCTGAGGTCTTGCCCTGGAATGCCCTTTCTTCCTGTTGTCCCCTCCCCTCACCGGATCTGGTGTCCGGTGTCCTTTGGCCTCTGCCCTTATGTCCCATGGTCCTAGTGCCCTTGGTCTGGGCATGACACACAGTGGCACCCTGTGAGTTGGAAGGTCTGACAGAGTATGCACCCAACCGGCCAATAGCTTGATGGTGAGCGAGGAAAACTCCTGTGGTCTGATCTAAAATGTCATAGGCATTGCCTCAAGCCACTGACTGAAAGAGACTGATGAAAATATGCCAATGGTTGAAGGGAGCTGACACAAAAGTCATCTTATATATGTTGTAATCAATAGTCATGCAGGGAGCAGCACCATCAATCCAGAGACTTGCCAAAATACACATGAATACACATGAAGGGTCCTTGTTCACTTTCCATGGGAAGGCTAAAAAACATCTATCAATGGGTGCATATATTGCACCCAAATCCATGCACTGCTGTCACCAAAAAGGACCTAGTTAAAGTGGCAAGTGTAACTACTCCTCGGAGATTAAAGGAAAGGGAGGTCAAATTCGTGTTTTCCAATCTAAAAGCACACTAAGCATGCCTCAACAGGGCAATAGATCAGCAATTGGGGGGGTTGTCAAGGCATGTGGGACATTGTAGACGGTGCCACAAGAAAAGGCATGCTACTTACCAAACTGTTTTGGTGTTTAAAGTGTTAGTTTAAGAATGAAAACAAAATTTAAAAAAGTGTGGCATTTCTTACAATGAGTAGATTACAGTTATCTGACTAGCAGAAATAATGATAGAGAGAAGGTATAATAAAAAAGATGGGTAGGACGAAGGAAATGAAGAACTGACATTTTGGGGCAAATTATCGATAAAATGATCGCCGCTTTAGCGATAATGGTCTTGATAATATGCTCTATGGAATTCCAATTGAAGCTCAGGTTAGATGTCCTTCACATCTAACATGGGCTTCAATTGGAATTCCATAGAGCATATTATCAAGCCCATTATCGTCGTTTTGGCGGCAGTGTTCTGCCTCTAAAGCGGCGATAATTTTATCACCTGTCTTGATAATATGCCCAAGAGAAAGAAAAGGATGAAGGCAGGAACAGGGAATCCCAATGATTATGTATCAGCTTTGGATTCTACAGACACACTGGGAAGGCTTATTCTAAAGCAGTTGCAAGGGGGGAGAGAGAAGCAGAGATTCATTTGGCTTTCAAAGGTAATAATTTGACCATCAGTAGGGGGAGGTTGAATCACACATGTCAAGGGGCCAGAGTCTCGGGTAGAATGTCTCGGGGACCCTCAACCACACTTTCACAACTTGCGAAGTATATTATCTCCGCTCGTGTGGTTTGGTGGATAGTGTCATCACGATGTGTTGTGAATCAATAAATGACCCACTTTAACAGAACTTTTTCTTTTAACCTTATCCCCTTCTAGTCCAAATAACATTTCGACCAAGAAAGGTGATATGTTTAACTGTCCACTACTGTCATCATCCAGACAGGCCCCCTCCTGGTGGAGGACAGTAAGTCACTTGGAGAACGCTATACTCAAGAGAGAGACCCAATGATGGCACCTTGACATATATGAGTCATTCTCCCTATACTGATTATCACACTGGTAAGGCTACCTAATTATTTTCTATTATAAAATTTATCCGTATTTTTAACATCATTGTTTTCGTTGTAACCATTAATGCATTATACATTTTTGTTTTCTACAATGTTACACCAGTAGTATTTTCAAGTGGTTTTCTAATTGCTGCATCTGCGATCATGTGTATAGAATATTTCATTCTGCACATCTGCAGCCTCATTACTTCAGCAGCAACACGGTGGATTCCAAAGCCTGGCTTCATTTGAACAGAAAGGCAGCGTCCCACTGGAAGGAAAACAGGACAGCAAGTGCTTAGTTACAGTTGAAATACATTTTCATTCTACCATAAAGTCCCAGCTGAAAAGGGGGGAAATACGTGCAAAATGTTTTATGGATTTCCACTTCTCAAACTACGAGATGGGGAACAATATTGACTTTGCCGGTCTGGTAGCGGGATTGAAGTCTGTCCATGCCATGAGAGAAGCGCAGAGCTTGAAACCAGATGGGGAGCCTCGGTGAGAAGCCTTTTGATAGAACCTGAAAGCTGCTGGGTGGATGAGTTAGCATGGAATTGTAAAGGAGTAACATCTCTCCGTGCCAGGCATTTCACATCATTAACAGCGGGGATTAGCTTGCTTTACATCGCACTCGCAGCGGGTTTCCCACCGGTGTGGCCTACGCTGAGAAAGGAGAGGGAAGTCCCTTTTCTCTTTCCTTTCACTGCTGCACAATTGCACAATTAGCAGGTAGGAGCCGCCATGTTGCAATAGCGCTCGATTATTTCCCATGTCAAGCTCCTTTCAAGAGTAGATAAACACACGGCATGCACTCACGGGCTGAGTGGAACACGTTCACAAAGCAGGAGGGGTGATGGGAAACTCCGTTTTAGTTTCGGGACTTTGTGGGAAACTCTCAGACTCTGATAAGTTAAGTCCTCCTGCTCTGAAAATGGAAGCTCGTGGTACTGATAACACAAGAAGACACTTTGCTTTATCCCATGTTTGGAACAAAAAAACGATCGCATTCCGTCTTATTGAGGCTCAGGATTAGCGTTGAGATAGAGCATCGCACAGCTACTTGTATTTTTTTTTAGTGAGGCTTTTCACACCAGGTACTGGCAGGGCTCGGCTGTTTCCATCAAACTGTATTATTGTATAAAAGCTGCCCCGGTTGCGCATTTTCCTTTTAGGGTGGTTAAAGCACAGATGAGGCAGCCTATGTTAATTTCCTGTAAAAAAAACTGTGCAACGCAAACTAGCATTTAAGACAGAATTCACATTGAAGCCTGTAAACGCCTTATCATTTCACTGACACATATCTGAACATCACTGCTAAGATGTTTTTAACTGCAAATATACACTATACGAACTCAGCATGGACAAGGTTTGGAAGGCTCATACCCTGGGGATTCATAACCAATCTAACCGTTTGTAAACACTTGAAACGACACAACATGCTCACACTTGCGTTATTGTATTGACATAAACCAAATATTTTTCGCTAATATTTGAAAAGGCAGCCGGGTTGTGGAGGATTGCACTGCCAGGACAAGTCACAAAGGTACCAAAATATTGCCCACCTCGGATGACCAGCTGCCACTTGACCACAAAGTTAAACATTCATTCAAAGGGTATGAGAGGCAATATATATACAAAGTAAATCACAAAATCTGCGTATTTAGCGAAAGGAAATAGTCCACGTTGCTGTATGTAGCCTTAGTGTGTCTTTATTACAGATGTGCTTGGTTTTCATAGATGGACAGTCAACGCGTTTTGCTCAAACATGGGCATCTTCAGGGCGATTTGAGAGTGCGCTAATCTCGCCAGGGGAGCTTAGTTAGATCCGCATGTTTTTCGTCTCCGTGTCGGGATGTAGGTAAATGAGGAATTAACCTCTTTATTGGAGAAGCTCTAATGGTCCATTGGTGAGAGGCCTCAAGTCTCTGTCCCTGTCGTATGGGTCCGTGTCAGGGGCAATAAGTGTTTGCGTTAAATACTTTGTATGCGGGCCGTGTCCGGTGGCGTCTCGTCCTGGCGGGAGGGAGTAATTCAAATATTTTTCGCCTTCACATGCATTGCTTTTCACATCAACTTCACCTATTCCCACTTACACCTACCTCTCTGTACCTAAAATGTTCTGGCATTACACCCCCAACTTTTCCTCGTCCCAGTCCTTCATAAATGATGTGTAATCTGAGAGCTTATGATTACTTTTAGGTAATCACTGTATTATGCCCTTCACCATGAAATAAAAATAAACAGCAGTCCACAAAATGGTATATAACCAAATATCTCTATGCAGGCTCTCAAGGGCTCCGTCTTTAAAGGTCACAAGCCCAGCAGTGTCCATATTTAGTAGCTCAGGCTAGTCAAACCGTTGACATGTTGTGGTTAGTGTATTGGCTAAAGGGATATAAGTATAACCACTGGTGTAGTGAGTGTGCATGATACCTAATACAAGCAAGGAAAATGTCCCTTGTAGTACCGGTGGGGTAGGAGGACGCAAATATATGTAGGATGCAATAGTCCGTTCTTACCCCTGGCCCTCTCTCCACATCAGCAACTGAACTGAGGAAAGCTACACCACTGTGGCATCATGAGGATGAAAGGCTGAAACTTTTCAGACACTCTGTGACTGGGGGTGTGTTTGAAAAGTTTCAGTGCTCCGTCCATCATCTCCTTGTGTTTTCTTTGTTCGCCCCAAGTTGGCAGGGTATGATCAGACGTGGGTCCCTTGCTCACTTTGCCACTGGATTAAAGCTAGCTTGCCTGATGAGGGGTGTTACCCCAAAATCGATCCCAGGATGCTTGTTCCGGTCCAGGGAAGACCTGGCTTGGCAGTTCGGGCTGGACTGTTCCCATGAGGCACAGGGTCATGACTGATGTGCATATAGCTGCATTTGAACTGAGGTGGAAAAGTGAGCTAACGAACCATGATGGATTCAACTAAGATCTGTGACTGGGGGTGAGTGTCTGAAAAGTTGCAGCACTCTGTCCATCATCTCGTTGTGTTTGCTTTGTTAGCCCTAAGTTGGCAGGGAATGCCCAGACGTGGGTCCTTTGCTCACTTTGCCACTGGATTCAAGCTGACCTGGCTGATTAGGGGTGTTACCTCAAAATCGAACCCAGGATGCTTGTTCCGGTCCAGGGAAGACCTGGCTTGGCAGTTCGGGCTGGTCTGTTCCCATGAGGCACAGGGCCATGACTGATCTGCATATAGCTGGGTTTGAACTGAGGTGGCGAAGTGAGCTAAAGAACGATGATGGATTCAACCCAGATCTGTGACTGTGGGTGAGTGTCTGAAAGGTTTCAGTGCTCCGTCCATCATCTCCTTGTGTTTGCACAGTCAGAATGTATGCATGCAGTGCAGTCCATTGGAAAGTGCTTTAGAAGTGGTAAGTGTTTTTTTTAAAAAAAACAGTTCATTGTATTACATGTGATATTTTCCTCTCCGATACGTTAATCAAACACGAGCTGGTTTGAAAGACCCCTGAGGTTGGAATGGATGTAAATAAATTGCCTCTGTAATAGTACTTTTGTTCCATAAGTCATATCTTGTTATTTTCGAACAATAATTGTCAATGGTTTACTTTCACAAACAGAGGAAAATTCTAGTTTGAAAACGCATTTAGTATGTATTACAGAAAATCCGCACACATTTATTCAACAACATGTACCAACAACATATATAACAGATTTCTATTACTATGTTGCCTCTCTTTTAGAATAAATGTCTTCTATTTATCGCAGGTGACTTTCTTTATTACACACGCCTAGGATAACTTTATACTTTTTTCATCCAGATATAATATTATGCTTGGATTGCTATCTTGTTTAGAGACCAGCAGCCCTGAGAAACAGATTCCACCTGTTAGATTAATACATAGATAGAAGTCATCATGTTGCACTACTCATTGGTGACCCAAGTGGCAGAGGTGATGCAAATTTTGAGAAATACTTTTCTGGGGGCATGAGAACAAGAAAAGCTGGGGTGTTGGAGTTAAGTAAAAGAGGCAGGGTTTGGGACTGGAAAAGCAGTAATGGCCTGCTTTACAGAACATTTTCTATTGGAACTCAATTAAAAGTGCATAGTGAATGTGCGGCTCCTGTTTAAATGCTTGGGGCCAGCTTAAAAAAACACGCCTGCATGGAAATGCCCATGTAACGCCTCCTTGTTGCTGAGTAACTCAAAGCAATGCTTCAAACTGCTTTGGGTTACTTGTAGGGTACTCCCCAATGCAAAACAAGTTTTGCACTGGAAAGTAAATTTGTTAAAAGTAAAAAGTGCGGGTTAACCTCACTTTTGTGCCCTGAGTAAAATCGAACTCCTGTTTATACAGGGATCGCTATCACAAGATGGTCTTAGTACACCATTTATTACGCCCACTTCCCTCAACATTGTCCCAGTCATTACTTTCAAGGTAACTCTCATTTCAATGAAACAGGAAAAAGCAAGAAGTCTGAGACGGTTGCCACAAAACAAAAAGAGTTGATGTTCTAACACAGATTTTCTTCTTGAAATTATTCCGCCTACCATGCAAGTGATTGCTCATCTCTTCATTTGCCCCTGTGCACAATGGTGCCCTCTTTCTTCTGACGATGCCGTTTAGTGTCTGTAGTGTGCAGCTTCAGCTGCAGGAAGCATGAAGTGTCGTACCTTGAAGTTGAGAAACCCATGAGGGTAGAGCACTCACAAGGGTATCAGCCATAGCACCTTGGAGCCACGACTTATGGACTCAGGGTCCGATTAACAAAGGGCCTCTGCACTCGTGCGGAGGTCCTGCACTCGTGGTGGGACCTGCAAAATGAGTATCTGCAGTGCAAGGGTCCTGCCACAAGTGCAAGGCCTCTGCCACGAATGAGGAGGCCCTTTGTAAAACAGGCCCTCAATGTCTTTCTTCTAGCGGGTACAGCAGGAGTGATATTCTGTCAAAGAAAGTTCAGTGCACCACCCCTCAAGGTGCATGTTTATCTTCAAGAAATAACAAAAATCCACTAAAATTCAAGTACTGAGTCACAGATTGGCAGAACCTGACTGAGACAAAGATCTGGATACTTAATATGAAGGAGTATAGGTAGTTGGTGTGATTGCCATAGAAGTTGTAGTATGATCTCTAGCATTAGGATCTTTCCAGCGTGGGCCCTACCCACACAGCCCATCATCATTAGGAAAAATAAAAAAGCCTCCTCGTGTGGACTAATATGATTTGCACGTAAGCCATGTTTTTTCTGTTGCTTTTCTACAGTGAGCTAAGCAACTACCTAATGATTATGATCGATGTTTAGTATCAATATGGCTGATCTATTGTTCTCTTACCTTGACCTATTTGAAATATTGACAGCAGTTTTGATGATAGAGTTTTGGAGAGGTGAACAGGCAAAGTTTTTTCCTTTCTATTTTGAGAAGATTTCCTGAACATGTTAAATTAACTTCACTGTGTTTTAAATTGATCAAAACGAATGATAATGGTTATACAAGACGTATTTCTTCCAAAAATCTTAGAATTTGCCAGAAAAAGCGCTCATGTAAGTGACTTTTAGTGAAGTTTGCTAACAAGAAACTTTGTAAACAGGGCTCAACACAAAGTTTGCAAACTTCACCCACTATTGTGTGAGATTTATAAACCTTGAACCCCATACAACGGGTTACTGGATGAATGAAGAAAATGGGATAAAAACGTTATGCTTTGTACTTCATCTCTGAAGATTCTCAGATGCCTATGGGTAAACCTAGGAAATGGATATGTAACTCGTTAGTTCTCCTGTTAAGGATGGTCACAAAAATCAACAGAAATATCTCTCCTTGCGATATCATGACCTAGTAGTTCTATTTTTCTCATTTACTTGTATTCTGCTCTCAGTGTTGAAAAGCAATAAAAAGAATGTTCTTTATAGTGTATTCTATTTTATAGATTAAAAGACAAATACATGAGTGCAGAGAATTCTTGAATCTAAAACACTCAGGGGCTAGTTACGAATCCCGTGTGCTGCCGAAATGACCACTTTTTTGACAGCACTGCAGAGCCATATCTATGAAGCCATGAAAAGCCACCATGCGTGGCTTTTTATGGCCACGTAGATATGATGTAAGGCAATACAGCGCAAGTCTCTGCGTTGCCTCACACTGTGTCACAGAGGCATCCCACTCAACACCCATGGATTTTGACACATTCCCAGATTTACAACATAGAGTAAATATGGAAAAGCGTCATAACCGCGCACCTCCCCAGGGGTGGCATAACAAGGAGAAATAACTTTCATTCTCCTAGTTGTTTCCTCTTTCTATGTGTACTGCGTTCTGCAGCACACATAGAAATAGGAAAACGCCTCCATTGTGTTTTTTTGTGCAGGAAGGTGTTCCTTCCTGCACAAAAGCAATAATAATTCCACCAACGTGGACACCCTTGCACCATGGCAGCAATTTGTGCGCCGGTGCAGTGAAAGTGGACAGCAATGCACCATATCTCCTAGATATGATGCATTCCTGCCCTCTTCTTTTGGCGCAGGGCAGCGCAGCAAGAGGCCTTGTGGCGCTGCCCTGCACCAAAATGTTGTAAATGAGTGATCTGAGAGTATGCGACACATTACAGCATGACAGTGCTTAGAACATTATGAAATAACATGCAGGTTTGAGAGGACTTTGCCTACTGTGGGACTAAACACATCCTTATATATTCTATGCGGTCTCTTTGGTGCTATATATCACCAGTCCTCGCTCGTCTCGTAGACACGGAGACAGATTATAGACTGATGCAAATTATTCATGATGTTGTCACACTTTTTTTTAATTAGTTGCAGTGTAAGACCAGCAAAATGCCACCTTTCATTTCTACTCGTGCGGGGACTTTTTGAACTTCACAAAAGTAATTACAATTAATGAACTCCAGAGCTGGGCACCCTTGGTTGGCATCATTTCAAATAAGGAAGCCCTTCAGAGCATTCACTGCTCGGATGTGGTTATAAATCTGGCTTAATCTTCTAGTAAAACTGAAGTTGGCACAAACCCTGTTGTAAATCACCCGAGTCTGCTCAAAGAGAAATAGGAAATCCTTTCCTGCAGGGACTTCCCTAATCTCCCGTTTTTACGCCACAAAGTAGAGGCCTAAGAAGTGTTTTTAATATAAAAAGGCTTTCCGAAGCCTTCAAACGGTAAGACGTTTAGTCTTGATGTTTTTCCTGAGAAAAAACAACATTTTATTGTGATCATTAGTTAATAATGAAACTGGCTTCCGTGAGAGTTGGGATCAGGAAGACAAGGGAATGCCTTTTTACAGATAGATACATGCGTTTACAACCTTCCGAAATGTATTGTATACACAGTGCTTGAAATGGGAAAATAGAAGTTTAGGTACTCTGCCAGAGTTCCTGCTTGTTTCTGAGAAGTGCCACTACTCTCCAATTAAAAGTATTACGTTTGTCTTGTGAAGTGCCGGTACTCTCCAATCAAAGGTTTTTACATTTCTCTCGGAAGTGCCAGTACTCTCGCTCGCAAAATAAAAAAGTGCCGCTACTCAGTACCATTTAAAGCACTGCTTATACACAAATGATAGATAGAACAGAGGTGCGAGCTGTTTTGTGTGTTTCTTCCACTCCAAGCTATCTGTGTGCTATCCGCACATGGTATCCCTGGGTTTCAGGTTTTTGAAGGCTGCGACATGAGGAGAAAGTAAGGAGGGCTCTGAAAGCCATGTTTGATTTCTGTGATTTCCACTTCTTGCCTTGACCCTACACCTCAGCAGCAAATAGGTGGTTCAGTAAAGTTGCAAGCCAAGAGGTCACCCGCTAATTTCATCATGTTTCAAGGGCATGTGATGTCACTTCCACTATCCATGGTGTTTTTGTGACTGACATTCATACCTACACATTTATGCTTATCAAAGGTTCTTCGACATCTAGGGCCATATTATCAAGAATGGCGATAACATTATCGCCGGTTTAGCGGCAGGAAACTGCACTTCGCGTAGCTACGCATTCATCATCACATTTACTGAAAGACTGACTGCACATTCAGTAAAACTTTGGTTTTACTGATACACTCAGACAGACCCCAAATGAGTAAAACGTTGATGCCCAGGACCATTAGTGTTTACATTGTAATCACCTTAAGCATTGGTCATGTAGTAGCATCATGATCCTCAATTTGTTATGGACATACAACATATTTAAGCATGATATACTCAACCAAATATTGTACATGTCTATGTTGATGGTTAGTTGCAGACTCAGGTTTCATGTATAAAACAGAATTCCAAAGTGTGTTTGTCACAGCTATCTTGTAGAAAATCTTTCCTAATCCAGAATTCAGGTCAGTGATCTGAGTTTATGACCGCAAGAGCTGCAAAAGGGTTCAGTTTCTAACCATTTTAGAAAGCTTTAGGTGATTTTCTTTAACTCACTTATGCAGGAAACTTTGTTCAGTGTGCATTTCATGTGGGCTCTCCTGTGCTATTTTTGGTTATAGCTATTTCTTTATCTGAGACAAAACCCAAAAAGGTATACACAGTGAATTCTAGCCAGATCAAAAAAATATCACCTGCATGGACCCCATGGATATGCACAGGCTTATCCATTTTTCAATGCACACTGTGCCTACTAGCTAACATGATCAATTGACATATGTTACAATTTCACAACATGTAAAGGTCGATGTTACTCAGATCCATTGCACCATTGAAAATGTTTTTGTGCAACATTTGTATAATTGACTTCAATGCAGAGATTTGTTTCTTATGTGACATTCCATGGCTAGAGATATCTTTCTCCTGGCCAACCACTCTATGACCAGAACAAGTCCAGTATTCAAAGAAAACATCCTTGCCCATTGACTTATTGCTATTATTTCAAATATATAGATGGTCATAGATAGTTCTCAAAAACAGCTCCTACACCTCAGAGACAAAACTATGCTCTACACAGCTGATTAAAAAGCAAGCATAGTAAGGGTTCCATTGCTAAATATTGTGGGTCATTTCATTACAGAAACAACGTCTTTAAGATCCAAGACAAATAGCCTGCAAGCCAGACCACGAAGGTCTAATCAAACCCACTTCTTATTAGATTAGGCAACCAAAATCATTCTGAGAGCTGCAAGAATCCCACTGGAATATAAAATTAAAATGTTAATTTCAGTCTTTTGGGCCTCAGGGAGCACATACTATATATATGCAGAATAAAACAATGGCAAAGTCAATAGGTCTGGCCTTGACAAGTTGGTATGATGGTTGTTTGTATTTATTTTGCAAGCATATGCCATAAAAATAACAATGAAGAAACCTGAGAGCCATATGCTGGTTTTTAGTTATCATCAATATAAAAAAAATATGATTATCATTTGTGCAAAGAAATGAAAATTTTATCTTTGAATTACTGCAACCGTAAAACATAATTTAAACATGCAAGGTTGACTCAAAATGTTATAAAAGCAGTGTGCTAATTAGGTCACCAGCCCTAGCACTGAAATACACTTCCTTTAATGCTGATGGGTCTGTACACTTTGATGAGTGGATCCAAATTATGAATGACAGTAGAACAGAACAATGGATGAAAAAAGCTAACCAAATGCCCCTCTATCTTAAAATGTACACTACGAATCTTGGCGAAATTTTCAAAACTAATGGCCCGCTCAGGTCAGCTCCTGCCTTGAAAGTTTCCGGGTGATTCGTCAAGAGGGGGCCGAGAAAAAACGGGGTTCCCAAAACGTGTTTTCACCATGCTAATTTCCATAGGAAACTTTAAACACGGCTACAGCCTGAACTGCTGAACGGAATTACACCACATTTGGCAAAAAGATAGCTTTTGGTCCAGAAAGCACTCTTTTCTTTAAATGGTGTAAATCCGTTCAGTAGTTTTTGAGAAATGAAAACATTTACAGATATCGATATTTGACAATTGTGAGATCTGATTGGCTGAACCCTTCCGATCACGAGCTTGATTCTGATTGGCTGCCAACACTTCAAACCAGGAAGTGTTGGCAGCCATCTTGTGACTCGGTCACAAGAAAAAAGTTAAGAAGAGGATAAAAAAAGGAAAGGGGGCAGGGTAGGAACACCCTGACCCCCTAAGCCTGACCAGGGGGTCCCACAGGGACCCCAGGGCCCACAAAAGAATTAAAAAAAAATCTTTTTGACAGGATTTGCGAATCCCACAGAGAAAAAAATGAAGCGTGATCTCCCGTGCTTCGTTTCTTATAATCCCCCGGGTGGGCCAGGTCCCGAGGACAATGTATAACTGTTAAGTGGGGGCCCATGGGGGCCCCCGCAGCCCTGGGGACTGCCACCTCCCAGAGGCTTTGTTAATTATGCATAAGGGCACGTACCTCCCCACAGCCCCGGGGACCGCCACCTCCCCGGGGCTTTTATTTATTTCAGTTGGGGTGCCTCGTGGGTCCCCGAAGCCCCAGGGACCGCCACCTCCCCAGGGCTTCAAATATTAACAGGAAGTGTGGGGGGACTCCTGTCCCCCACGCTGCCCCAGGGACCGCCACCTCCCCGGTGCACCAATAAATCAAATACGGGGGTCCGTTGTGGACCCCGGACCCGGGGACCACCACCTCCTCGGGACTACATACATGTTGGCAGGGTGGCCCCCCTCCTGGAGCCCTTCATGGCCCTGGGGACCGCCACCCCTTCGGGCCGGCTCCAGCAATGTCCGGGGTGCCAACACCCTGGACATTGCAGTTTGCAATGGCAGGGTGGGAGCACTGCTTCCGCCCTGCCATTGCAAACCTCTGCTTCACTTTATGGAAGCGAGAGCAAGAAACCTGCTCTCGCTTCCATGAAGTGAAGCAAATTGCTTTTGAACAAGGGGAGCTGCATGTCAGGGAGGCACCCTTGCACAATGATGCAAAAGTGCCTATGTTGACGCTAAGCAGCTACATTTAGTGCCAGCGCTAAGGGAAAGACAGGGATGCGCCATATTCTTGTGAATTTGGCACACCCCTGTGTTTGGAAACTGTTGGAGCATGGCATTAGCCTTCTTGGGTTAACGCTGCACTCTCACAGTTTCCTAGTAAATATGCCCCTTCAACTCTTAGGTGGTGTTGTTAGTGAAGCAAATTGATATGTGTGTTTTTATAAAAACTTTTATATTTTGTATACATTTATTTATTTTTATATTTTCCTCAATATTTTAATAGTGAAGCACTTATAGATGCAATAGTTATAATTAAATTTATATATTGTGATAGATAAATAAAATAAACAGAGACCCATAAGCAACTGCTCAAATGACTTATATAAAAACTATGCAGTGACATATATACATGTTAAGCATAAAACAATGTATATATGTATGTATATTTATATGTGTATTTTAGCGACTGGTGGTCACCAGTAGGTAGGTATAGTTAGGGCCTAGTTTCCATAGGAAAAGCATTTTTTTGACTTGTCGATAACTTTGGTGTTGTTTGACCAATCTGCATGATATTTTCCCAGCAAAAGAGTGTCAAAGTAGGTTATGTGTGACATGGAAAGTTTGGGGGGTGATCCTTGCAGTGGGGACTGAGAAACAGGGATACAACATAATGCTAATTCATATAGGAACACGTTCTCGAACCTAAAGGACGAACCGCTGTTATTTGGTACAAATCCGGACACCTATCTGGATACCTGCAAAGATTTGCAACTAATGTAAATAAAAACCAAACAATGAGAAAGAATAAGAGTAGACAAAATCTATATTAAAAGAACCGGCAAGACTGTAACAAAGATGGACACACCTTAACCAGGAGACAGAAGTAGTTTAAGGAATTCAGAGCCGAATCACTGACAAAATATCGAAGGTCAGAATATCGACCTACAAAAATATCGCAGCGAGAATATCGACATCCTATCTACATTATGGTAAGTACAAAAATATCGGGGAAAAAATATCGTTGTTAAAAATATCGTTTTTTATTTGTTAACATTTTTTTTTAAATAAAGTAAATAATACATATAATTAAAATAAACATAGTTAAAAATATTTTAAAATGTTGAAAAATTATAAGTAATATATATATATATAATGTAAAATAAATTAAACATATACGTATAATATATAATATATATACTTACTAATAATTTGTAATACTTGTTTTAATACCATAGATTTTGTTTAAATATCATATAAATTATAAATACATCTATACACATAAAACAATAATATCAACAAAAATTAACAAATAAAAAAAATGAAAATTACTTTTTATCTTTTTAATACTAATTATATACTACAGTAACTAAAATAATACAAAAAATATTAGATAGCGAAGGTAATAAAATTACTATTCCAACTTCAGTCAGTGCAAGAGTAGGGAAAATGTTGGATAATGTAGGGGTAAAAATGACTATTCCCACTCCAGGGAGTGCGACAGTAGGGGAAGTTTTGGATAGCGTAGAGGTAAAAATGACTATTCCCACTCCAGTGAGTGCAACAGTAAGGAATGTGCTGGATAGCGTACGGGTAAAAATTACTATTCCCACTCCAAGGAGTGCAACAGTAGGGAAAGTGTTGGCTAGCGTAGGGGTAAAAATGACTATTCCCACTCCAGTGAGTGCAACAGTAGGGAAAGTGTTGCATAGAGTAGGGGTTAAAATTACTATTCCCACTCCAGGCTGTGCAACAGTAGGGAAAGTGTTGGATAGAGTAGGGGTAAAAATTACTATTCCCACTCCGGTGAGTGCAACAGTAGGGAAAGTGTTGGATAGCGTAGGGGTAAAAATTACTATCCCCACTCCAGGGAGTGCAACAGTAGGGAAAGTGTTGGATAGCGTAGGGGATAAAATTAATATTCCAACTCCAGTGAATGTAACAGTGTGGAAAATGTAAGATAGCGTAAGGGTTAAATTAACATACTTATTAATTAAATAATTTTTGTAGAATAAATAACATATTAAAAATTAATTAACTAAAAAATTAATTATAAATACAAATACAATTAAATTAATATTTCCTTAAATAACATTAAATTACTTCCCACCCTATTCCCCCATAAACACACAACCCGCTACACATAAAAAACACAAATAATTTAATTATCAGTTAATCAATTAATAAAAATTAATTACCAATTATTAATTAATTAACAATAAATTAATTAACAATAACAATAAATAAACAAAATAATACATTTATTATAATTAATAATGATAAACTAATCAATTATTGAAAATTAATTATCAATAGATTATTAATCAATAACAATAAATAAAAGCATATTAATTAATTAATTATAACTAAATTACTTCCCAACCTATTCCCCTATAAACCCACAACCCGCAATGATATTAAAACGCTAAATTTAAATAAGAAAATTACTAATTTCCAAACATTTAATACATATATTTAAAAATAACAAAAATACATTACAAAAAATGTTAAACATACATATAAAATACATACTAAAATACATAACACTAATATAAATATCGATATTAATAACAACAATATTATTGCTAACGATATTACTAACTTCGACATTACTCACTACGATAGAAAAACAAGATATTACTTACCTTAAATCGATATTCTGGTCCACGATATTCTTGACAGCAATATTCTGTCCCTACGATATTAAAAACTCAATATTAGTGTAGGTCGATATTAAAAAATAAATATTTTGACTGCTCACCTCAGAGCCAAGATGTTTTGAAGTAGAGTGGTCGTATTGAGACATATGAAGAATTATAGAGCAAGGAGAGAGGCACTGAAACAGAAAGAACAAGTTGAGGGAGTAGTTGATACGGCCTTAGGCTTTGAAGAGGAAGCTTGTCATTTTAATTATACATCGAATGAAACAAAATAGTATTGTACATCAGGAGATAAAACCAGAAGAAAAGATTAGTCAATAACTTTTGTACAGTTTTTAATACTTCTACTACATAGCCTCTCTTTAATGAAAAATCTATCTGCAAGATAGCACATTAGTTCATGATGTGGTGGTGTCTAGAAATATAGAACAAGTTATTGCAGAAGATGTACAGGGAAGGCTTAGTCAGGCCCTGCATACAAATGGTATCATAGACATGTTTGCAGTATTTAACAGCAATCCATTGATAACTAAGAACATTTCTACATATCTTTCCAAGGCGAAGTTTAAAACACAAAATAATGATTTTGCAAGGAGTAGATCCTTGCAAGGTTAGAAAGCATGCATATTTGGAGGGACACTCAATACCTTGTTTATCAAAGCTAGTTTGGTAAAGCACTTTTCATCATTTCAGGATGTAAGCTTTGCACCTCTCAACAATGCAAAGTTCAGTTAGCAGGTTGTGCTATGTAAAAATCCCTGCTTTATGTTTAGGAGAAATTAATAGAGCTCATTTGTATGGTATTGTGGAAGAGGTAGAAAATGTTTGTGATGATGTGCAGTTTAATTTCCTTTGTCCAGAACAGGACTCTACAGAGTTGATAACAGAAGAAGTTGCAGAACAGGACACAGGTATTATAGTTAATTGCTTTGAAGAAGAGATTACAAAAGTTAACGCAGTGTGCTCTGAAAAACCAGAGTATGTTTGTATATGTTGTCGGCACACTCACTTCAAGATTGAAACAAGGACTGTTGGCTTGTATTTAAAAAGTGAACATTTAAATAATGATACCTGGCAAAAGTTTTCTGTGTACTTCTTGTAGAGCCACACTTTGTCTTGTCTACACAGTAAGTTAAATGTGAGTACTGCTACAATAAATTAGAGGATAATAAAATGTCTGCCAGAGTTGTGCATAACACGTTAGTACTGGGTTCCATTCCAGAACCACTTCTAAGTTTAAATGTTTATGAGTAAATTGTTATCCAAATTATACTTCCATATCAGGCTATAGTTTGTAAGGAGCCAAACACAGGCAAGTTACCACAGAGCTACAGAAAGGTCTAAAAGTTTTAGTGTACTGGATTACTAGTGTTTTCTCAAAACTATTAGAGGAAGAGGGTGTTAATATCAATGAATTATTTGGTTTAGGTTAAAAAATGGAACAACAATTGTGTGCAGTGTGAATTCACCTGTAGTACTGAAATTAATTTGTCACAATATCCTCTATTTGACATTACCAGATTGTAAAGCTGTGGCCTTTGAAAAATTAACCAAAAATGCCCATCAAGATATAACCTGTTCAAACTGCAGATTATAATTTAGGCATACAATGTTATTACAAAAGTTTGGGAAATGTGTCATAGTCATGCTACAGTGATGCAGAGTGGATGATAGTAGATTAGAAACTGAAATTACAAAATTTATAGCTCAACAAATGTCCATTTCAAAAAGAATTTTCACAACATATTTCATGAAGGAGTTAATATAATCTCTACACACTACACAATATATTTAAGATGTAAAACAGGATGGATAGAGTGCAATGACATAGAGATGTCATTCAAATCAAGACTATGTGAAATGCTAACAAACTTATATCTGCTATTTCTAGAACTGAACTTCTAAGGACAATTCAGGATAACCAAATGTGGTATTGTGTTGAAATGTATATGAATTATGAGTTTATGAGACATTATTCAGCCGATTATTGGTATTGTCTACAGCATGTTGTTAGAAATGGAAAACTGCTTTTAGCTGAAGGAAATGAAATTATAAAAACATTACAGGACTACATTCTTTTACTATAGAGAAAAACTAAATGGGGGTACTATAATACCAGCAGTCTTAAATTGCATCTAAGAAGTCTCTTTTCCACTTCACCATTGTATCTTGTTTTGTAATGAAAGAAGAAGACTAATGAACAACTATGGTTTTTCACATTCTGAGAAATTAGATCCACAGACTGCTTCCCAACTGCTATGATAGTGTTATAGTTCATGCAGAAGTTAGCAAAACGCTTTAGTTCTAGTGACATGTCACTGCATCTTCTATGAAGTTCAGCTGCAACTTTGTTTTCAGGATCGGGTGCTGGAGGTCTGGAGTCTGATGATCCCTCTCCTTTTTTTCTCTGTATAATTTTAAGTTACTTCTTCTGGTATGTTTTCAAGTCGTACAACATGCTTGTTGTACCACATGAATATTTTTTTGCTGTTCCCTGAGATAATGTGGAGATTGAGTGGAGAGAGCAAGCTGATTCGAGGGGGCTGTTAACGGGCACCATTTTAGTCGCGGTTAGCGCTCTAGCGTTCTCTAACATTCAGGGCATAAATTCATCGCGTTTGCAGACGCGCCGCTGGCACGCCAAAGGCACGCCTACGGCAAGCCCGTCTGCGCCTGAACGCTGCCAGCGGACAGGACACACTGCCCATTTTTTTTCAGGTTCATAAATGCCTTTAATAACTTACTCGAAACAGGCGTTACTGGCCTTAAGGGATAAGGCCTCCATGACGGGGTGTGGGGGAAGGTAGCATTAGGAAATGATGCGACGGACAGCAATTCCTCGCAATGTGACTGGTGCATAGATCACGTGCAACACTCCATAGATTCTCTAATCCCCTACACGGCTGGCTGGAAAGTATTCAGTAAGCAGACCCCCAGGGAGGAAAAGCAGAAGATGGGAGGGCAAGCGGGCAACTTTCAAGGCATGTACCTCAATGCGAGATCTATTCCTAAGCATGCTGCGGAAATTTGGGACCTGCTGGATGATCTGAAACCAGACATCTGCTTTTTTACAGAAACCTGGTTGCATACTCAATCTGCTCCATCTCTAGCTATAGCCTTTCCGGCAGAATACACGGTAGCTAGACTAGACAGAACAGGCAAGAGGGGAGGAGGGCTGGCCATAGCCTCTAGCTCAGCCATCAGATAAACATTTTAGATACTATCAACACACCTAGTATGGAACTAATGGTTTTTAAAATGGAAGCTGTTCAAGGCATTAGGCTGATGGGAGCGGTAGTTTACCACCCCCCCTCCCCGGGGAAAGCAAAAAGGCTTTCTGTGTGTCACTATTGGAAAATCTGGCCCCTTATTCCATGCAAGCTGATAATTTTTTACTCCTAAGGGACTTTAATAATCATTTAGACATCAGCTCTAGCACAGATTCCACAGGCTTACCAACAGTTATGGAGTCCTTAGGCCTCTCTCTGAGAATACGTAGTCCAACACACACAGCAGGACATACACTGGACAATATTTTTACGAACATTCAGGACCTCATAGTAGAACCTCCGCTAGCATTAAGCTGGACGGACCATCTGGCTTTAGGATTCTCCTTGATAAATCTGACACCTGTAAGCCTGTCCCAAGGTAAGAAGAGCTCTCACAGATCATGGAGAAAAGTGACATTAACAGCATTCAATTCAGTATATGCGCTACTGATAGCATTTCAGCTTTACATATGTTGGAGACTTTCATAACGGTGGCCCTTGATACCATTGCTCCAATCAAGACAGTCACAATGCGGGATAGGGCCGCTCCAGCGCCATGGTACTCAGAAAGCCTGAAATCAAAGTTAGAGGTGGATAAACTGGCATAAATTAGCACATCGAATATATCTAAGGAATTGTAACATAGTCAGGAGATCGCATCTGGGTATGCGAATTGCAGAATAAAATAACTCTTCCAAAGAACTCTTTAAGATTCTCAGGGAGTTCACCAATCCCAGAGCCAACAACCCCTCCCTTCCACACGCAGGTGCTTTGTGACGATTTAGCTACATATTTTAAACAGAAGATCGATAAAATGTATAATGCGTTTGTACCAGAAGACCTGTCCCAGGCTCTGACATTTTCCCCGCAAGATCCTCTCTGCCCCAGTTTAAAGAACCTCTCAGCGATCACCTCAGAGCAAGTGCATGCTTTGCTGGTACATACTAAGCCTGGATCGCCGCTAGATGTGGCTCCCCATCACATCTTTTCAGATCTGGCACCGGTCTTGTCGAACCCTATTATGGAAGTCTGTAATTTATCATTAGACACCGCCTTGTTTCCCTCAGGATGGAAGAAGGCTACTGCTTAAGAAAGCATTGACGGACCCTGTAGACCTACAAAACTATAGGCCTATTTCTCTTCTCCCATGTTGCTCTAAAATTATGGAAACCCTGATCAATCAGCAACTTTCGGGTTAGCTAGAACAAAATAATCTGCTTGATCCTTCACAGTCAGGTTTCTGGGCCGGTCACAGCACAGAGTCTGCTCTGATGGAGGTAACAGACTCGACAAGGATGTTGTTGGATGAGGGAACTCCCACGATGTTGGTTCTCTTGGATCTGTCGGCAACCTTTGACAATATCTCTCACAGTATCCTTTTGGGCAAGCTGCGAGAAATTGGTGTCAAAGGATTGGCATTAAATTGGATGAACAGTTTCTTGACCGACAGAACACAATGTGTACAACTGGACTCATTTGTGTCACAAACCAACACAGTGGATAAGGGGGTACCACAGGGGTCCATCCTTAGCCCCACCTTATTCAACATTTATGTGTCCTCTCTGGCCCCTATCATCAGATCGTGCAGGTTCCATACGATCTCCTACGCGGACAACACCCAGGTGATAGTCCCCATAGGAAAGGACTCCGCACTCACCAGAGAAATATTTAAGAGCTGCATGTTAAAATTAGCGACTTGGATGAGCAAGAACTTCCTACAGCTGAACTCCAATAAAACAGAGATTCTGCAGTTTGGGAAAGCTGAGGAGTTATGGTCCACGGAGTGGTGGCCGAGGGAATCGGGGAAAGCCCCCATTCCTATAAAATGTACGAAGAATTTGGGTATCGTGATCGATAACAGACTCTCCATGTAAAAATCATCTCAGGCAAGTGCTTTGACACGATGCGCATGCTTAGGATTCCTCTCTATTCCAGAAAAGTCCTCATCCAGGCGCTTCTAGTCAGGAGACTAGATTATGGGAACTCTCTACTGGTGGGGATGAGAGAAGATCTGTTCTCAAGGCTGCAAGTTGTCCAGAACACAGCAGCGCCCTAATAAAGCCCAAATAAACTCCATCATTACCGTTATTGTGAGAACTACATTGGCTTCCGATCAGGAAACGATCAGTTTTTAAACTCCTATGTTTGGTCTTCAAATATTTGCAAGGACAGGGACCGACATATCTAATTAAAAAATGTGAATGGTACATCCCAGGACCCCACCTGAGATCCAGCAGTCAAAGGCTGCTTCGCACGTACAGAATTAGGAAAACCAAAATGGGTGGACGTGCATTTTCTCCTCTAGCCCCGCCCATTGGAATAGTCTGCCAGAGGATCTACGAACATGCCCGAATTTGGTCCAATTTAAGAAGCTGCTCAAAACGTGGATGTTTTGATTGAGTATTTTCTATTCATGCTGTCTGCCTCTCAGGTGCTGAGAGATCCCCTTCGGGATGATTTGTTGCGCCATATAAATACTAAAAGTAAAAGTAAAAAAGTAATGTCTTCTCACATATGCTGCACCTTACCAGTTTAGCTGTGGTCTTTGATTTACCAGATGGAATAGTGGAAAAATCTCAAGCTATGTTTTTTTTTTCCCATTTGTGGTTGTTCATGACAAGACTGTTCATGTGCAGCTGAGTCCTGCTGCTGTTTAATAACTTCAACCAGTTACAGGTCTTCATTTGATTCTTCTGATTCCATTTTATTTTTGTAGAATTAGTGAAAAAAGTTAAAAACCAGCACAATTTTCAAAATGAGTTTGGGTGACACTGGGTAGTTTGATGGGTGAATAAAAGTTCTTTGTTTGGTGGTTATGTTGTATTTGTGAGCTCCGATGTTGACAGTTATTTTTGAAATTGTTGTTTTTGTAAAATGTGTTGTTACAATAAAATTAAACCATTATGTTACTAAACAGCTACACTCAAAATTTCTGTAAAATATGTCTATATATCTGTTTTACACTTTGCCATTTGTTTTCGTGACTACTGACGTCATTATGACCTCTGGTGTTGCTGTGAAGAAGGAAAATGCATTTTTATGTATTTATTTTGACAAATGACTACAAAGGGGAAAGTTAAATTAGTATCTTACTAAATAGCTACACTGAGACTTTATGTAAAATGTGTCTATATATGTGATTTACACTTTGTAAAAAACATATAGTTTTAGCAGTGTGTCCTTGGCAATTGCACTAATAAAATCACACAAGCACTATCTATACACTGATACAATCACCCAGGCACTACTCATGCACTTACGTAATCACTCAGACATTACCTATACAGACATCCAATCACCCAGGCACTACTCAGGCACTTATCCAATCATCATGGCACTATCCATATACTCATTCAATCCCTCAGGCACTACCCTGGCACTACCTATGAAGTTATGCAATCACCCATGCACTACCCATACATTTTTATAATCACCCAGGCACTACCCACCCACTCATCCAATCATCCAGGCACTACCCATAGACTCATCCAATCACCCAGACTCCAGGCACTCTTCTAATCAATCAGGCATTACCCATCCAGCCGTACAATTACTCAGGCTCTACCCATGCACATATCTAATCACCCAGGCACTACCCATGCGCTCATCCAATCACCCGAACGCTACCCATCCACTCATCTAATTACCCAGGCAGTTCCTATGCGCTCATCCAATCATCCAGGTATAACCAATGCAGTCATACAATTACCCAGGCACTACCCACGCACTACCCATGTAAATATATTATCACCCAGGCACCACTCTTGCACTCATTCTAACATCCACACACCACTTATGCCTTCTTTCAGTTATTCATGCATTACTCATGTACTCATTCTAACATCCATGCGCCGCTCATGCAATCATTCATTCATTAAACATATCTTTTTTTTAACCAGAAAAGGCAATTCTGAAAAGAATATTTTTTTGGGGAACTGATTTTGTATTTTTATTTGAGTTTTTCTTAATGTTTTACCTTTTTATGATTATGTTTCAAAAATAAAATGGCAACAAAAATAATATAATTGTAAGCAATAACTAAAAAATTATGCTTGAAGTCCTGCAATTAAAAAGCAAACAAAATTTATCAATTATGGTTCTTTACAATCTGAAGAATTACATCTAGCGACTGCTACGATGGTGTTACAGTCCATGCAGAAGGTAGCAAAACGTTTTAGGTCAGCATCTTCTCTTCACTTCAGGTGGAACTTTGTCACCAGGAGCTGGAGCTGAAGGTCTCGAGGCTGATGATCCCTCTCCTTCTCTCTCTCCCTGTGCAATATTAAGTTACTTCCTTTGGTAATGGTTTTATGAAGTACAGCAACGGTACAATGTAGAAAATTAGTTTAGAACAGCTCCTATAATAAACTAACAAGTACCTGGAAAGTTCAAGAAGAGAGAAATGGGTGTGTACTTACTTTCATAAAGGAAAGTGTGCAAACCAATTACATTTCTTTATTTGGAAGTCACGTGCTACTCGTGATTACCAGCGTCATTGCGAGTGATGGCGTTGCTGTGAAAACGTCATGTTAATTTTGGGAGTTGCTCTCTTTGACAAATGCGTGGAGAAAATAAACTTAAACCAATATGTTACTAAACAAGTATACTCAAACTTATGTAAATATATCTATATATGTGTTTTACACTTCACCGAGAACATGCGGTATTCGTGGCCACCGATATCCTCGCGACATTTGGTGTCTCCGCAAAGAAGTAAAATGCATGTTAGATGTACTTTTTTCGACAAATGTATACAAAGGGAAAGTTAAATCAATATCTTACCAAATAGCTAAAGTCAAACTTTAAATAAAACATGTCTCGATATCTGTTTACCACTTTGCCAAAAACAAGTGCCATTCACGATGATCAATGTCATTGATAATACCGGAGGTGCCGTGACGAAAGAAAATCCATTTCAGACGTACTTTTTCCGGCAAATGTATACAAAGGGGAAAGTTAAATCGATATCTTACTAAATACCTAGACTCAAACTTACAATATAACATGTCAATAAATGTGTTTAACAGTTTGCCAAAAACATGCAGATTTGAAACTACTGATGTAATCGCAACTTCAGGTGGTGCTGCAAAGATGGAAAATGCCTTTCAGATGCACTTTTTAATGCAAATGCACACAAAGGGGAAATTTAAATCAATGATCTAATTATGGAAAAATAATACAAGGCTCTTATAGTTATGACATAGAATACGAATTTAGTAATTCACTCAGAAAAACAAAGGATACAGGGATGTTACAGTTAGGAATTAACAATTAAAAACCTTAAAAATTCACTGAAAACACCAAAGGTTACAGGGACGTTATAGGTAGGAAATAGAATAAAATAAACTTTAGAAATTGGCTGAAAAAACAAAGGTTGTGCAGGGATGTTATAGTGTAAACTTTGTTTTTTTTTTTAGATTTAGTTTTAGATATGTATATATCTATATCTATAGATCTATTTGTATATATATATATATATATATATATATATATATATATATATATATATATATATATATATATATATATATATAAATCATAAGTAATTTATACATTTGTTAAGGAGACCTATTAATATGCATTTATTTGCTAACCATAAGTAGCATATATATTTGTACAGAGAAATGCACATATAAAAACACAGACATATAATTAAGGCTCCCTGTTTTCCCTTTTTACTGATTTGTACTGATAAATACAGAGAGAAAACCATTTATTTTCTTGTCTGTATTTATTTTGAAATGTGGATAAACATAGAAATTGGGTACTTTTTGAGTGATTCTAAATACACTTTGCCATGACTGCCAGGTCAATAAATGTGTGGATTGATAGGTAAGGGGGTTTAAAAAAAGGAATTTTAGTAAAGAGGCTTAAATAGCAGTAGATATGCACAAGGCCGATACTGAAATTTGCATATTTTCATATAAGTGCAGTGATTTATCTTCTGCAGGTGTTCATATTACTGAAACCTGGCAGGCATTCAAGCTTGACTGCATATTTATTGGTTAAATAAATGTGGAAATATACTAGTTTTCAGCTTTATTTTTTTTACAAACCCCATAATAAATATGGATAAATACAGTTAAAGCTGACAAAAAATGAATATGGATAAATACAGACGGAAATGTCAAAAAAATACATACCATAAAACCGGGAGCCCTACATATTATCAAATTATACACGGTTACATGCACAGACATATGCTGTACTTTCGTGTTTGAGTGTGGTGGTCATGCAGGAAAGAACCAACTCTTGAGGAATCTTCTAAAGATAAGATAGTTATATGTGGCTGTTATCTTTGGGGTAATGAATTGCATAGTTTGGATGCTTGAACAGGGTAAGATGTACCACCCATGGTTTGTTTCTTGTATGCTGGGGGTTTTGAGGCGAGGTGCCAATCTTGAGCAGAGGTTCCTTTGTTATATGTATTTGGTGTTTTTATTCTAGAAGAAAATTGGTCATGTTCCATGTATTGCTTTATGGGTGATACAACACAGCTTGAAGGTAGATCTTCTGGCAATTGGTAACCAATGTAGGCCCCTCAAGGCAGGGAAGCTGTGGGGTTGTGGCTTCACATGTACAAGTAGTCTGCCAGCAGAGTTCTGAATTTGTTGTAGTTTTTTCATAGTTGATAAGTATGTTCCATGTTAGAGGCCATTGGCGTAATCAAGTTTAGACAGTACAGGAGAGATAGTAGCTTGGACCTTGTGTGAGAATCCTAGGTGGGGGAAGATGTGTCATAGAGTTTTCAAAGTAATGAAGCTTGACCTTGCTAACTTTGTCCACTTGGGCAGTCATTGATCGTTTGAAATTCATTGTACTTCCAAGGCTTCATACTTCCTTAGATATTTTAGTAGGTGATTGCAGATCGTCAGGCCAGGTGTGGAATGGGTCACAATTTTTCCATCTGCCACATGGGAGTATTTCAGTTTTAGAAGCACTGATCAATGGCTCTGAGGCAACTGAAGATTTTTAAATTTTCAATGTCTTTGGGCATTCCAGTTTTAAAAGTATTTGTGTTTCATCTGCATAGTTATAGCATGTGAGCTGAAATTAATTGATCATTGCCGGTAATTAATTCATGTATCTGTTGAAAAGCATGGGTGAGATTATAGATTCTTGAGGGGTCCCTGCTATGGATTGGACGAGAAGGGGTAGTATGGATGATATTTGTCCTGTTTTGAAGGTAGGATGTGATCCAGTTGAGAGCAGCTCCCTCTATGCTGCCTTCGTAGAGCCTTTAGATTAGAGTGTCATGGTCAACTGTGTCGAAGGAAGCTGAAAGGTCCAAGAGAAGTAGTGCAGTGACCCCATTCCTGTCTACAGTGTTTTTAAGGTCGTCCCAGGTGGCAATGAGGGCAGATTCTCTGCATTTTCCTGGAGAGAATCCTGTTTGGAAGTTGGAAAATATGGAATTACCTTCAATGAATTGTGACACCTGGGTGAATGCTGCTCTTTCTATCAGTTTTCCCAGGAAAGGTCTATTTGTAATCAGTCTGTAGTTATTCAGATCATGCAGGTCAGATTTCTTGTCTCTAATAATGGGCATATGTATGCCTTTTTTAAGTCTTCTGGAAAGATTCCTGTAATTAAAGAATTATTGAGGATTTTTCATACTGGTGTGGCAGCAGAGGTGGTTAAAAGAATGTTCTTGAGGATTTTTGATGGACAAGGATCAGCAGGGCAGCCGGCTGGCCTGCTTGACGTGACCAGATCAATAAATTCACTTTGTGATAGCTATTTGAAGGAATACACAAGCTAGGTTCGCCTACCCATGGAGGCGATTGTTGGAGATAGGCCAGTGCTGGTGGTTTTCCTTTATTTTAATTAGGAGTCCAACATGTCTGCTTTAGTTGTGTAACGATTTGGTAGTAAATTCCTGAGTCATGGAATGAGTCTGTTTTATTCATTTAGGTTTACAAAATGTAGTGAAAATTTTATAAAATTCTTTATCTGTACATTTAGCATTTTTAATGCTGTCTGAATAGTACCTTTTTTTTTTTAGCTTTTTTGATTGTTGACTTATACATTCTGCTGTTTCTGTAGCTGAAGTTTGTCTTGATTACTATTGTTTTTTTTTTTTTTTTTTTTTTTTTTTTTCACAAACATGGACACACCTATTCAGCCGACATCCCGGAGGCTCGACAGCTCTGAGAAAGCAGCACAACGAAACGTCCACAGTGCAGAGAAGGAGAAGCAGTAAAGGTTCTGTTTTAAATAAATACAAACTCACACAAAACCCCAGCAAGGCGAAGGACACTGAATACCACTGGTGATTGCTCCTCAGGGGAGAGCAGACCCCCCTCGTCTAACAGTCACAATACTGTGTTAAGAGGAAAAAGGGGGGAAAAGCAGAGGCCCAAAAAGTCAACTAACAGTCAGATACATATACCAAAGCTGGAAAGAATGTTAAGGAGAGAGCTGTTCATCAGGGGGATCCAAATCAGGGGCGAGACATATGCCCCCCCTATACTGGTTCCACCGCCCCCAAATAGCGTGCCACTTTCGGGGGCGCCCCCTAGCACAATATACTGTCTTTTCCCTTAGCATACTCCAGTCCATGTTTTCTTTCCACGCAGTCAATGTGGGGGGACCCGCAGAGCCCCACAGGCGCGCGATGTCTCGTTTAGCCACCATATTACCCAGAGTCACCCACAGGGTCTGTGCCTCATCGTGATCGGTAGGCCCCCAAACATTCAGGAGACAGCACCGCGCCTCCGGCTGCATAACAATGCCCGTCACCTCCCCCATCACCGTATGGACTCTCCTCCAGAATTCCATGATGACGCCACATTCCCAGATAATATGCATGAAGGTACCCACCATACCGCAGCCCCTCCTGCATAAACCCTCCTCAGAAAAACCCATATGAACCAGCCGTGGCCCCGTAACATAGGTTCTATGGAGTATTTTGAGCTGCACCAGCCTCAGACGTGACGGGATCGCAACCTCCTTAGGAGAGGAGACCGCAGACTGCCAATCCTCGTCATCCAGTTCGAGTCCGTCCCTAGTCCACTGGTCCCTCAGCCCCAACAGCAGATCCGCCCGAACATTTATCAATTTCTTATATATGAGAGAAATCGTACTCTCCGGCATATGGCCGTCGAGGATCCGATCCTCCAATGGAGAGGACTCAGGCACCTTCTCACCCTCTACGAGGACTGACCGCAGGGCATGACGCACTTGTACATGGCGGAAAAACTCGGATTTCCCCAACTCATACTCCTGCTGCAGCTCTTCAAAGGACTTCACCCTCCCCATAATCAGCAAATCTCCAACCCTGGAGATTCCAATCAAGTCCCACTTATCAAAGCCCTTCGTATGCCAGAGCCTTCCCAATTTTTCAGATTCAAACAACGGGGTAGCTAGGGTGAGCCTATCCTTCCAGCCCAGCGAGTCAGTCGCCAACCTCCACACGCGCACCGCCACCCCAGTGGGCCCCATGAGGGACGAGTCCAGTGCCCGAGAGTACAACGCTCTATGGTAATTCCCGCCGCGCAGCAACCATCGGTCCATGGCATAGCCGGGGCTCAGAGCCGGACCATAGAATCCATGATTAATTGCACTCAACTGGGTGGCCCAGTAATAGCGTCGAATGTCCGGAAGCGCAATACCCCCGTCATACCACGGAAGCGTCAATTTTGCAAACGATATGCGCGGCCGTCCATCCCACAACAACGATCGTTGGAGGCTTTCAACCTCCCTGAAGTAACTGGCCGGTACCCAATCAAGGGTATTCTGCAAGGCGTAAAGGAACCGGGGGAGAGACATCATTTTAAACAAGGTGGCGCGCCCAACTAGGGAGAGCGGCAGCTTCCGCCAGCCCGCAACATCCCGCCGCAAGCGCGCCAGTGGGGGGAGCAGGTTTCTCTCATACCGCAGAGTGGAGTCGGTGGAGATAAAAATCCCCAGATACACAAAGCCCTGCTGGGCAATCCGGATCGAACAAGTTCGCGGGACCGGTGGAGCCTCGCCGTTCAGAACATACAAATACGATTTACTCCAATTAATGACGAGTCCCGAGTTCCTGCCAAAGGACGTCAGAACGTCGCAAACCACTATAAGCGAGTTCTTGGGCGAGGCGAGATATAACAGTATATCATCGGCATAGAGCGATATACGGTCCTCGTGCTCGGGCGACCATCTAAGTCCACGTATATCCGGATGCCAGCGTATCCACGCCGCCAGTGGCTCGAGGGCAAGGGCGAACAACAAATGCGACAAGGGGCAACCCTGCCGAGTACCCCTCCCAAGCTGGAACGGAGTCGACGCCCGCCCGTTTACCACAACACTCGCAAGAGGGCCCTCATAAAGCAACCTCACCCAGCTCACAAAACCAGGGCCAAAGCCAAACTTGGCCAGCACAGCCCACAGATATGCCCATTCCACTGTATCAAAAGCCATCGTGGCATCGAGCGATGCCACAATAGCTGGTTCTCGGAGCGTGCCCGCCCTAGCAATCACTCCATGGAGACGCCGAAGGTTTAACGCCGTGTTACGGTGCGGGATAAAGCCGGATTGATCCGGATGGATCAATTCCCCGAGCACCCTGACCAAACGGCTTGCCAGAATTTTAGCCAGAATTTTCGGCTTAGCATTAAGGAGTGATATTGGCCGATAGGAGGCACACTTATCTTGGGGTTTACCCTCCTTGTGTATTACAACAATCGTCGCCAGTCTCTGATCCAACGGAAGGGATCCACCCCCCCGCGCCTCCACAAACATGGCGCGCAGGTGAGGGGCAAACCTATCCGGGAACAGCTTGTACAAGTCAATCGGCAAACCATTAGGGCCGGAGGCCTTGCCCGAGTTCAGCGCACGGATGGCACCTGCCACCTCATCGACCGTTATGTCACCATCGAGATCATCCCTATCCACATCGGAAAGGCAGGGCAGAGCGATGTCCCGCAGGAGGTCAAGCGAATCCTCGGTCGGCCTATCCGAAACCGAGGCATAAACCATACGGAAATAATCCGAAAAACACTGTACTATCCCCTCAGGGTCAACAACCACCTCTCCCCCCTCTCTCGTCAGCTCCGGCACCACTCTATTAACCCGTTCTTTTTTGTCCAGCCAAGCTAGGAGTTTCCCGGCCTTGTCACCAACATCATACAAGTGGCCCTGCTGTTCCCTACTGAGGGTCTTGGCGGCATTCGTCACCAGGTTCTTATATTCGGCTTGCTTCAAGCTCAGTTCATGCAGTGAGGCCTCTGTAACCTCCCCCTCCAGGGCCCCCTCCAGAGCCGCGATCTCCTCCTCAACCTGCATAACCTCGCCATCTCTACGCCGCTTGGCTGCCACTACCAAGGAGAGGGCCTCTCCTCTCAGCACGGTCTTAAATGCTTCCCACAACGACACGGCCGAGTCAACAGACCCCTGGTTGTCCTTAAAAAAGTGATCAACAGTCTTCAACAGCGCACTGCGCATCTTGGGGTCACGAAAGTACCAGGGGTTAATAGGAGCAATCCTGCCCCCTCCCTCGCGGCCGACGTCCAGCCGGACCCACACTGGCGAGTGGTCCGATATGCCCCGCGCCATATGCCTGGCCTCAGATACCAAAGAGGCGTGCGCAGCCAGTGTGAGCAGATAATCAATCCTAGAGAGGCTACCATGCGCCCCGGAGTGGAAGGTGTATTGGCTCTGTGTGGGGTGCCGGAGCCTCCAGCAGTCTACCAGGCCGAGTGTGTCTAGAAAGTCTGGGAGCCACTTCTGAGCCTCCCCGGTGTCCCTGGGCGGGTACCTATCCAGCAGCCCAGAGCCGACAGCATTGAAATTGCCCCCCACCACTAGCATACCCTCCGGGAGGTCCAACAAGGCCCTACCCAGATCTGTAAACGTGGAGGCCTGCAGGGCAGGAGGGACATAGACCAAAACCAAAACCAAAGTTCTTCCTTCCCACCTCCCCGCCACCGCAACAAACCTCCCCCTGTCATCAACAATGGTGGAGTTCACCTCGAACGGCAGTGAAGCTCTAATTAGAATGCCCACACCCCTGGAGCCGGAGGAGAATCCCAAGTGAGCTATGAATTTGTAACCTTTCCTATTAAGAGCATAGCAAGTGTTACCTATAAGGTGTGTCTCCTGCAGTAGGGCGACATCCGGCAAAGACCGTTTCAAAAACTGCAAGACTATCCCCCGCTTAATGCGATCCCCCAAACCATTAACATTCCAGCTAAGCACATTTAAACCCCTACCCCCATCCCCACACACAAAGAGGCCCACCCCACACCCGAAGATCCACCATGGAACAATCCTGACAATGATTACCACGCCTTGCAAAAACAAACCCCCCAACAACAAACCCAAAATCCCAACTATCCCCCCCACCCTGCACCCCTGCTGCAGCTTACAAAGCCCCCCCAACTTGCAGTGTGCCTGTCGCCCTACCAAAACCCAAATCTACAAAAAGTACCCTGAGGGAGGAAAGAGCTCCCATTGTCCTCCCGCGACTCTCCGTATTTACTGCAAGCAGTTCAAGTCATTATCTAGGCCCAAATCAAGTCTGTTCAGCTCCGAAGGCGTCAACCCTGCCCATCCCGGCCACTGTCACTGTTTGCGGCAGCGTCCTCACCAGTCCGCCGTCGGGGCAAAGTGTCCAGCCATTCACCGGCCATGGCAGGCGACTCAAAGAAGAAAGTTCGGTCTTCGTACACCACGCGTAATCTGGCAGGGAAAAGCATGGCATACTTCAGGTCCCTCTCCCGAAGCCGTCTCTTCACCCCCAGGAAACTCTGCCTTTGCTTTTGCACCAGTTGGGTGAAATCAGGATAGAAACTCACCGACGCGTTCTGAAACGGGACCGGGCCCGTCACCCGCGATGCTTGCAGGATAGCGTCCCGATCTCGGAAGTGAAAGAGCCGGGCGACAATTGGTCTCGGTGGAGCTCCCACCTTGGGCCTCCCACCCGGCACTCTGTGAGCTCGCTCAACTGCGAAGAACTTCCCAAGGCCCTTAGGCTTCAGATGGTTAAGCACCAAGTCCTCCACGAGCAGGCCTACAGAAATCTCGTCCAAAGACTCCGGGACCCCAATAACGCACACGTTGTTGCGCCTGGCCCGGCTCTCAAAGTCCTCGAGCCTACGGGCGGAGAGATCACTCTCGGCCCGCAGTGTACGAACCTCAGTCTGAAGTTCCGAGACATCATCAGCGAGGCCCGTGGTCTTGAGATCAAGGGCTTTAACCCGTTCATTAGTTTTGCCCAAATCCGCGCGGATCAGGTTAACGTCCACCAAGATGGTATCCACTTTGTGCGCCAGGGCATCAAACTGTCTCCCAATCGAAGCCTGCATCCCTTCGAGCGCGCCCATAACATCCTGCAACGAGAGCTCCGAGGCTGAGGGCGAGGCAGTCTTCTGCACCTCCAGCGGCTGGCTCGATCCACCAGGCGACCCCTTCTGCTGGGCATAGCGATCCATATTATTGGCTTGAGTATATGCTCCCCGCCTGGTAGCCTTGGGTTTCAGCCGATCCACCTCTGCCTTACCCGACATGTCTGGCACCAAGCAGGCCGGTGCAAAGAGACAGCCCTCTCTCAGTAAGAGGGATCAGGAGAGGTCAGATCTGCAATAGCCAGCCAGAGTAGGGCGCAGAGCGTCCAGAGGATAATAAAGCCGCCGAAAGCACTCCCGGGCCAAGGCAGACAAAGAGCGAGAAAGTGAAAGTGAAAGGACGAGGTCCTCCGTCCGACAGTTCACACCTCGCCTGGCCGCTGTTGTTCAATTAGATGTCGGGCATCCTGCCAACGCCAGCCCCTGGCATCCCTCGGAGATAGGCCTCAATCTTCCGCCGTGCACAACTCCGGTTCCCGGTGGGCGATCCGAACTCGGGCAGCATCAATCGCCTCCAGAACGTGTCATCTGCAAGATGCTGTGCATAGAAAACAGGATTGAAGACAGGATAGTCGACGGAGGGCGCGTGGGTCTCGGGAGCTCAAAGCTCACGCGGCCATCTTGGTCAAGCGCTAGGCTCCTCCCCCGATTACTATTGTTTTGAGCCAGTTGCATTACAGCTTTGAAATGTGTTGTTTTTTCTTTTTTGGTTCAACATTCCTCCAAGTTGCTCTTTTTTGTTGTCTTTTTTGTTGTTCTTAGTGGTATTAGGATATCAAAAACTTCCTGGAGCCACTCATAAAGATTTTGGAAGGAATGCATTGTGTCTAGATCTTTGTTGGAAGTTAGTTGCATTTCTAAGTGTTCAACATTTAGTTTATTTCATGGTTGATAGGTGGATGCATGTAATGTGGCCTTCTGTATAGTGGTTTTAGGTGTTTTGTGTTGGTCTGACCATGTGACTGGAGCAATCCATTGAAAAGTAACTAGTTCTGGATTTACAAAAATGATATCTAGGATGTGTCCATGAATGTGTGTGTGTTGTGGGTGATCTGATGTAGGCTCAGTTTGTAGGCTCATATTGGGCTTATCAAACCATACGTTTAGGTCACCAAGGATTCATAGGTTGGAGTGTAGTGTCATATGGTTTGAAACTGTGTCTAAAAATGTGTCTGGAATGTTGCCTTGCTAGGTGATGGTCTGTAATGAAGGAGGAAGTTATAGGAGGAAGTTGGAGTAGGGTTGCACCTGGTCATGAGGGCTTCACAACCTTGTATGGAAATGTCATCAGCTTTCGGGAGATATATTGTTTCCATGAATATAACAACTAGTCCACCTCCTCTTTTGCCTATGGAATTTTGTGTAACCGTTTGAGCTTCATGCAACACAGGAGCCATGTCATCTCCCAAACACGATTCAGTCATCAAAAGTCAGTTTGTGTGTCAGTGAGTAGGTAGTAGATGTGGTGCTTGGTTTTAATTAGTGATTAAGAGTGGCTTTCTGTTTATTTTATTTGCATCTCTTTATGGTAGACGGTGTATGTGTTAGGCGTGGTGGTGGAGCATGTGGGTCATGTTTTAACCCTTTAAATTGTACAATAGATGCGAGATGAGAGGCGGCTGAATGAATGTTGTTGTGTTGGGTGTTTGTGGAAGGGGTTGGTGAAGATAGAAGATTTGTGAGTAAACATTGTTTAGGATGTGTATTATTTGTGCAGTCATGGGGTGGAAGTGGGTGTCTCCTTCTATTTTGTTATGTGTGTGAGAAATTCTGATGTGTTGATTTGTGTGTATTGTTTTGTTTTTGTGAAGAAGTGAGATGAGATATTGAAGAAGTGAGTTTCTGTGAATTATTTGAATGCAAAGTACAGTTGGTGAGTGAGAGTTGAGTGGTAAAGAGGGTGGTGATGTGCATTGGAGGAGAGCATATATGGTGTGTGATGGGGATGGGTAGGGGTTATTAGTGTTTGTGCTAGATTTGGTAGAAAGGAGAGATCATATGTGTGGTGGAGTGGAGGCTAAGGATTGCTTGGATGTGTGTTGGTGGAAAGATGAGGAGAGTGTTGGTGGATGATAAGAGAGAGGGTTGATTACAGGTTTGGTAGTGATGGAATGGGGTCTGTTAGGAGTAAAAAGAGGGTAGAGCTGGTGTATTGTATGAACAGGAAGTGTGTGTTCGTAGGGATTAAGGTTAGGTATAATATGGTTTGTGTTGTGTTAGTGATGCATGGACTTGATAGTGGTATAGGACTGAGTGGTGTTTTTTGTGAGAGTGAAGGTGTCATTGTGTGGCAGTTGGGGAAGAAGGGTATATGGATGTGCTTTGTGGGATTTTGTAGTGGTTGCTGAAACATTGAAGTGTATATAGGGTTTGTGTGCTGTAAATGAGTAGTGTGCATTCGCTGAGAGTGTGTTATTATCTTTGTGGATGTGGTTGGGTTAACGTGGTGGCTGGTGAATAGAAAAAAGGGCAGCATTTCTGGCCCTAGTCCTGATCTGGCCCAAACAGGCAACTGCCTTTGCCCTCCCTGCCCTTAGCCTCAATGCCCTGAGGCTAAGAATTAAATAGCCTTAGGTCAGGTGACCTTTGGCCAATGGAAACCCTAGTCATCACCCTAACCTGTCTGAACCCTAAGCCCTAGTAACCAATCTAAAGCCAAACCCTAAGCCCTAGGCCAATTAGAAACCCTAGCCATAAGAAACAATCAGAATCCTAACCATATAAGCCAATTAGAACTCTAACCATAATAAAACCTTATTTCTAAGAGCCAGTCAGAATCCTAGACCTAATTGCCAATCAGATCTCAAACCTTAAGCCCTAGGTCCAAAAGAGACCCAAGAGCACAGATGCACAGATGCACAGATGCAACAACTAATAAGAACTTATTTAAGGGGCATGTGACCCTACACATAAACTGGTGTGCAGGGGGGCAGGGAGGTGTTCTTGAAGTCAGAGTCTCCTTGGATACAGATAGGCTCAATCCACACTTTGTAGTTCCAGGTCAACCCAGCAGGTAAGGTCCAAATCTAAAGCCACTAAAATACTGCTTTTTGCGCAAATAAACAAATCGCTTTTCTTAACCAAAAATACCTGCTAAATACCCTTTCCAAACACAGTTTAAACCATGTTAGGCTAGGCTTAGGGGTGTTTTTGCCTTTCTGTCTTGTTAAAACAAAGTGGAGGGATTACCTTCTAGATGCCTTAGCACAGTATAGGAGAAAGCCTGGAGGGACATTTTAACAGTTATGGGTAGAAGAAGGCAGCAGTTTTAAAAGTATACACTGCACAGAAGCCGAAACATACATTTAAACAGTCACGGGTAGAGGAAAGAGCAGTTTTAAAGTTCCAAACTACACAGCACAAAGTCTGTTTTCTTATCAACTTCTGTGTCCTTGCTCAGTGGGCTGTTTAGGGCTCAGAGAAGCTGGGGCTACAAAATTGAGGTGTCTGTATTGGGGTTCCCTCCACACACTTAGGGGCCTGTGCAGGTATGAGGGGAGGGCTCAGGGTTGCTTAGAAGCTTGACGGTCAATCAGTAAAGCACAATCTGGTGTGCACGGGGGCAATGGGTTACAGTGGAAGCATAGTATATTTTAAAGAGATTTTCAAAGCAAGCATGTGTTTGAATTTACAATTTGCTCACTAGCAATGCCTTTGTAGTTCTAGGGTTGAAATGTTGAAATTATTGTGTTCCTTTGACTTCCTTGATACAAATAAGAATCAAGATATTGGGACAAATCTCTCTGATAGAACGAAGGAACTGTTATGAAACTGGGCTTAGCAGTGGCCAGGCCAGGCGGAGTACGTCCAAATCAGTAACAGAGCCTAAAGATTTTAGGCGAATACTGTTCAAGGTCTGATACATGTATAATTGTCTTCCTTTTTCATTAGATTCGGGGGTCTAAGCCCAAAGCAAAACATCTGAGCTTCAGCTATATGTTGCCAAATCTCTGTTTTGAATTGGGACCTTAGCTAAAAATCAGGAAGTGTCCAATTTTGTAACATGAGCAATCAAATCAATCTTTGAAACACACTTTTGAGCAAAAACAATATAATTGAATTGGCAGACATAGTTATACAATTGCAGTTGTTGCACATCTGAATTAAATGAGAATTCTTTCTAATATATAGAGAACTTAATTAAATTATCATCATTTGACATATATGTGTAAAAAAAACATTGTAGAGGAAAAATGCATTGGAACATTTCTGAAGTGGAAAGTGCTCTTTCACGTATTAACAGACCATATTTTTATTGAGCTGTTAAGAAAGAATGAGTGACACTAAAGACTTCCTGCCAATTATAAAATAGGTGCTTTATAAAAGAGATAGGGCCACATGTATCAACCAATTTTGAGTTTGCAAATGTGCCGAAAAAAAGGTTTTTTACATGTATCAGACCCCATTTTGCGATTCGGTAACTTGTTACCGAATTGCAAAATGTGTTTCGCGATTCGCTATTTGGAAGAAGCGTATTTAGGGCATCCCTTCCAAATAGCGAATCCTAATGGTATGTATGAATGTTTTGTGACCATAAATGTGGTCGCAAAACATTTGCATTTTACCACCTACTTCAAGTAGGTGGTAATCCATTTGCAAATAGGAAGGGGTCCACAAAAGCCCCATTCCCCTTTGGGAATGGTTGTAAAAATAACTTTTTAAGAGCAGGCAGTGGTCCTTTAAGGAAAATGAGCTACATTTAAAAAAAAATCCTTTATTTAAAAGCAATAAAGGACATGGTGGTCTGCTGACCTTAGCAGGCCACAATGCCCTAAATTTAGCGACACCTAGGGGGTCGCAAATTGCAATCTACCTCATCAATATTAATGAGGTATGTCATTTTGCAACCCACTAGGAGTCCGTATATGGAACTCATGGGGTTTCATACATTGGAAATAGCGATTACCTAATTGAGATTCTCAGAAAATCGCAATTAGGCAATCACAATTTCCAAATTTGATACATGGGGCCCATAATAGCCACTACATCATCATCGTCATCATCACTGTTTTATTAGATTTGAGCAATGAAAAAGACCTAGAGTACAAGGAACAACAGCAAAAAGATTAAAAAAATAATATACTACTGGGGCATGGGTGACCACCAGCCAAGAGGGCAGCATAAGCCTTTGACTTCCGTCCACACCATGATTACCCAACGGAAACTCTGCACAATGAGGAGGCATCCAGTACTGTAATAATCTGCCTTGCTGCAGGATTTACTTTTGCAACAGCCCTGGAGCAAAGCCTTTGATCTTGAGGTTCAGGGGATGGAGGACTGGGTGTGGGGGAACCTGGTGGCCAGGGCCCTGGCTGGCTTCTAATCCTGGTGAAGCATGACGACTACGTTGAAGGCCCAAGTAAGTGCTGGTGCTCCAGCCATGCGACTCTGGTTCTTTTGTTACCGCTTGACTCTATAGGTTTGATTTAAGGGATGAGGGATTCTCCCTTGGCCCTAGTGTCATGTGCAGCCAGAACAACTGCTGCCATTTTCCTGGACCATGGCCTGGCCTCGGCTCAGCATTGGCTTTGTGGGGGCCACCGGTTCAGAACTTGCCCATAGCTGCAGGTGAAGCTAATAAATATATGTGGAGGAGATGATGGAGGAACCCCCCCCAGGATGGGGGTGCCTGTGTTGGAGGTCATAAGAGATTGAACCTGGCTTGACCTGGATTATCTCTTTTGGTGAGTACACCTGCTGGCCCTCAGATTGCCTACCACCTCTCCTCAGCTTTTAAGTAAATCTTGTTATTTTTGGGATCCGCTGGAATAAACTCTGTGACACCCACAAACTTACTACATGATCACACGGGACACTTAGCAGTGTCTTAGAAAAATAGATGAATGGTGTTTATCCTTTCTTAATGTAACTGTACATTAAATATCAATGCACTGTGCCTGCAGCTGAGAGGTCCCCCAGGTTCTAATGTAACTGTCTAATCTGTCTTCATATGGAGAAATCCGATGCTAAACAGGCTAAACTGAAAATTGAGGGCAGAAAATCATCTAGAATTGTGGAGCTTCACTCACTGTGTGGGGCTGTCTCTGCCACTAAACTCACAAGCACAACTATGGAGGACATGGAACTTATATTATTAGAGTTGAAATACAACATAAAAGCTGTTGTGAAAGGCTTGATGAAGATAAGGAACATACATCGGACCTAGAGGTTGGTGTGAAATCTACATGTTTCACTCACTAAGATTGAGAAAGCGGAGGCCACTACCAGTACAAATGTGAAGATTTGGAAGAGTACTTGAAGCGCAACAATATTCACATTGATGGCATTGCTGAATCTCCAAGCTGGAACTCTTCATTGAGACACTTCATCCTGATATATTTGACAGGGAAAACTTTTGTAGTGTTTCATTGTTGAGGGAGCACACAGGTCCTGGCTCCTAGACTGCTGCCTGTGCACCAGATTAATTCCTGCCTACTCAATTTTTGAGGTTGGGACCTTGTATTATGAACGTCCAGAGAGAAAGAAATGAAAAAAATTCATGGAGCTAGAATCTTAATTTTTTCAGAGTTCACACTTTTTGCACAGGGGGCTAGAAGATCCATCATGGAGGGCAAGCAATTCTAAACTACTACATGTTATACCCGGCGAAGCTACGCATTGCATCAGAAGGCCAGATGTCAAATAGTTTGCTTACTCTATTACCGATCTCATGCTATGTTATAATGTTATCTTGATGGTGGTTGGATGAATGACACCTAATGGGATCGCTGGAGGTGAGTAAATGGTGTTTCAACTAATCTATCTTTGACTGTATTGGTGTGGACACGTATGAGTGTCTCTGGGGTGGCATAAGCCTCGGTGTGATCCACACTTAGGGGCCTATTACGAAAGTCTGCCCGCCTCCGCATCAGGGCACGGGACAGACCGCATCCCGCTTCTTTAACATTGCGGCGGGCTGTGCTGTAAGCAGCACCTGCCGCAATGTTAAAAATACATGTTGTGCATTTGTATGCACAATGTGAGAGGCACCGCGCCATGCCTGCCACCTTGTGCAGGCAAATGCAGGGGGTACCATAGGTACCCCCATGTGCACCCACCACCCCAACACCCTGGGGGCCCACTATGGGCACCCAACAGCAAAGACCGCTAGCCTCGTTGCTGCCATGGAAAGGCTGATCTCCGCCCGCATCATAATATGGATGGTGGTGTCTTGCAGACACCGCCACCATTTTAAACATGTTTTCTGCCCGGTCGGCGAGTTGACCGGTGGAAAAGCGGCGGACGGTCTTTCCGTCCGTCGTGGACCCCCCAGCCATCCTAATATGACGGGGGGTCTTTCTGGTGTGGATGACAGGCGGTTTGTCTCTGCCGGGCCGGCAGTGGCTACCGTCGGCCCAGCGGGGGCAAACCGCCTGCCATCTTAATGGGCCCCTTAGGGTTTACTAGTTAATTTAGCTGGGTTGTGTAGTTATGGGAAGATGCACTGTCTGTTGGAGAATTCAGTGTGAGTAGGTAGGGGAATGTGGTTAGGGGAAAGATATTGTTATTCTATGTTGGTTGGCAATCAAACGTGAATAGTTGTAATTGTTACAACACTAGCAACTACTGCTGCATTGCAACACAAATCAATCCATCATTTACATGTGTAGTTTCTCACTACATGGCAATAAATGTATAACTTAGAACATTAGAGGTCTTAATAATCCCAAAAAGGCGACACTAGTTTTGGCCTACTTGAATAGGCAGAAGATTGATGTGACTTTTCTTCATGAGACATACTAGACCCAAGAAATTCTCATGAGTGTGCCCTGAGATGGGGCCCACACAGGCGCTTCTCTTCATACTGTTCATATGCTCTTGGATAGGTTGAAGCCGTCCACCACTGGCTGTTCCAAGCAGGTTGAACTTCTTACATGGATACTGGCTGAACATATCCTGAAGGACTTGTGGAGAGTTAAAAGGGCTGTCTCTTTTTATTCATCAGTCCATGATAATCACTCACGATTGGACCAGTGTTTCCTTGGTACTGATACGACACTGTGGGCTGGTGATAATGAGTTTTTGCAATGCACACTCTCCCTGTGGTGATGGAACTTACTGTTTCAATTTCTCTTACAGTATGAGATGGGTTGGAGGCTTCGATCTATAGCCCTAAACGATAGAGTATTTTATGAAATTAAATAAAAAGGACACTGATTAAGAATTCTTTCAACAAATTTGGGTTCTGTGGCACAATATTTTACTGTGTGGAAGACCTTTAAAGTCTATGTATGAGGAATGGCCATTGCTAAACACTCGGAGTCCTGTGGGATATAAATCACAACTACAAAAGTGGGAGGGCATCAGGAGGGGCCAAAATATTATGTGCTTGTTAGGATCAATAAGGTGCAAATAGAATTAGGAAAATGAGCAGATAAGGGAGTGAAATATTTGGGTAAACACACAGTGGCTTGCTGTTATGGAAAGGTCAAAAGACCTAGGAAAGCCACAGCACAAAAACTTAAAAACTCTGCAACATACCCCCGGTGCTACAATATTATAGGCTCGAGCAGGGAGAAGATTACATCAAGAGAGAGAATTTTGAGGGAGTTTGTCTCTTACTATATGGACCTTCATGCAAACCGAGCCACTTCAAGCGAGGGTGTAACTTACTTAGATGAGGTCATGCTTGCTTGGATAGGGGAGGAACTTCTTACCACCATCTTTCCCCAATATATGTCAATCAAATAATAAATGCAATAGACAGTTTCCCAACTGGTAAGATTCTGGGCTTTAACAGTTTAAAGGCGGAGTCATAGAAAATCTATAAGTAGATATTAGTGCCACATCTCCAGACTGTAAACAGTGAGTCCCTATTGCTGGGTTAGCTTCCACCAACCTTCTGTGAAGCCATGATTAGAGACCTCACGTAAACATGGTAGAGATCAATCCAGATGTCTATCATACCGCCCCTCTCCCTTCTCAATATGGATAGTAAAATTCAAGCAAACAATCAATGCTGAACAAGCTGGCTTCGTCCCTGGTAGGGCCAAGTCCCATAATTTGGGTACACTGTTTTGGATGATGTAGTAAATTCACATAGAAGTTAATGTAAATGCAACTTTTTTAGACACAGAGAAGGCCTTTGAATCTCTTGAGTGACCTTTTCTACTTGCAGTGCTCGAGCACAGGCAGATGCGTGCTTAGGCCAATACTGCTGTTATAATGACATCCCTGCAGGAAGGTGTAGGTAAACAACAATCTATTCTATACTTTTACAATAGTTAGGCATTCCAGATAGGGGGCCCTCCCATTTTCTATACTTTGTAGAACTAGAGCTTTTAGCATGTTTGCTACAGCAGAAATACTTCCATTGTGCGATATTGTTCCCACCCAGACAATTCCTGCTATCTCTCTGCGCCAGTGAAATTCTTCTGTATGATAAAAACCCAAATGTAAACCTTTCTCTAATAATTGAAAAAATAATTTGATTTGGTAGATTTCTGGGCTATTAATTAACTGGAAGAAGACGGAGGTGTTCCCCCTCACTTCATCTTCGAGGAGGCCTAGGGTGGACAATCCCCAACGCTAGTGCTCTGTTTCAGGCAGGTATTTGGGGATCATGGTGTTATACAACAGGGAAGCTCTTATCTGTAATAAGTATGGCCTGGTTATGGACAAGCTACAGCTTCAGATGGAGTCGATGGCTGGGAGAATCGCTATTATTAAAATAGCGATCTCACCCACATTTTTATAACCACTTAATATTTAATAATATACTGATTCCATTAAATGCTGGATCTTTCTGCCAGTCAAGGTTCTTGTGGTAGACTGTGATGAGAACCTTAGTGAGTGGTGGTATAGGTGTCCCTGACATTCAATGCTATTATTTAGTATCTCATGCAAGGTTTGCTGCGTTCTGGTACATTCTTAGCATCCCCTCACACCTTGTATTGTGTTGTATTGTTATTGCTTTTATATAGCGCTTACTACCCATGACGAGGCGTCAAAGTGCTTTTTTTGCGAGTAGCACGCAACTCCGGAACCCACAAAGGATGAGTGTTGAATTAGTATAGTGAAATATGAAAGTAATTTGAGAGGTGGATAGGTTAGTTAGTTATTTAGATTCAGAAGTTTAGAGGAGGGATAGAAGAGGGAAAAAGATTTGCATTTATATAATGTTTGTTACCCCTGATGGGGTGTTGAAGCACTTTTTTGGCGAGTAGCACGCTACTCCGAAACCCATAAAGGATTAGTGTTGAATTAGTATAGTTAAATATGAAATTAATTTGAGTCGTGGATATGTTAGTCAGTTAGTTGGATTGAGAAGGGTAGCGGAGGGATAGGAGAGGGAAAAAGGTTTGCATTTATTAGTGCTTGCTACCCCTGATGAGGTGTTGAAGTGCTTTTTCGGTGAGTAGCACGCTACTCTGGAACTCATAAAGGATCAGCGGTGAATTAGTATAGTGAAATATGAAATTTGAGAAGTGGACATGTTAGTCTGTTATTTTGATTGAAAAGGATAGTGGAGGGATAGAAGAATGAAGGATTTTGACTTTTTTTTGTTTTGGAGATCATAGCAGTAGGAGGAGACTTGGGTTGAGTAAAAAGGGATGTGGAGGGGAAGAGTCAGAGGGAGGAGTTAAGAAAGGCTTGTTTTGGGGATAGGTAAAAGAGGTGTGAGATGATGCAAGGAGGGGTAGTGTAGGGGAGAGTCTAGAAAGGGTTATTTTGTGGATCATAGTAGTGGTATGGGGTTTGAGATGAATGAGAGTGGATGTAGAGGATACATTGATAGAGGTATAGGGTGAAAAATTGTGTAAAGCATTGGAAAGAGTAGTAGGAAGAAGTTTGAGATGAGTCAGAGAGTTGAGGTAGAAGATAAATTGAGAGATGTATAGGGTGCGAATAGGGTAGTGCATTGGATATGCTGAATTAGAAGAAAGTAATAAACATATAGATCCATGAGTACATGGAAAGTATATAGATGCATAAAGGAAGTAAGTATATGTAGATTAAAGATATTGATAGAGGTTTGGGTGAGAAATAGGGTAGTGCATTGGAAAGAGTAGTGGATGGATGTTTGAGATGAGTCAGAGAGTTGAGGTAGATGATATATTGAGAGAGGTATAGGATGAGAAATAGGGTAGTGCATTGTATGTTTTTTTTTGGAGAAAAGTAATAAATATATAGATCCAAGTACGGGGAAGGTATATAGATGCATAAACGAAGTGAGTATATGCAGATTAAAGATGCATTAGATAAACTCTGGTTTTCAAGAGTTGCACTTATTTTTTTATTAAGGATAAATATTCTACATGTTTATACAAAGCAATACACATATATAGGTATATATCTATAATACAAATAAATGCTTAAATACAGAGGGATATACTGTAAATTTCTGTTTGCGTATGGTGCTTATCTTGAGTGGGTTTCTGAAGATAAGATGGTTGTCTGTGGATCTTATGTTGGGAGTAAAGAGTTCAATAGTTTGGCTGCTTGAACAGAAAAGGATGTGCCACCCATGTTTTTTTCTTGTATCTTGGGATTTTGAGGCGAGGTGCCACTCTAGAGTGGAGGTTCCTTTGTTGAATACGTGTGATTGAATGCAACCAGGTTGATAGTGGGACTTCAAAAACTATCCTGGGAGTTAGACAGGCCAGGCTGTCCTCCACAATACATACTACATAATATACACAATGGGCATGGTGGACGCTATCTAACAAAGCAGGTATGTGGGCTCTATACTCTCCAGCAATATCAATAGCGCGCAATCCACATTCAAATACTGCGTGCAATCCACATTCAAGTACTGGGTGGTTTCCTCATACATAGGCGAGAGCTCACACAACTGGGACATCCATTTCCAGCGAGACAATCTTTGACATTAGATAACTATAAGTCTATAGTGAGCACTAGTCTACATGTGAGGTGACATGTGGGTTGTTTCCTACTTTCCGGCTCACTCCTCCCAAATATACCCCACTGATGCACATCATTAGCTCAGATTCTTTAGCTGGAAGAGTGCCCAAGTAAACTGTGCACCTACCAGCCAAGTGGTTGTGGGAAATAGAGCATGGGCAAGGATACCAACGAAAACCTGGTTGTTCTGTTGTTCGCAGGTGAAGCTGGCATCACTGGATTACAGGCAAAAGGTTCTGCATTTCTAATTCCTTAACCATTAGGATAACTCTCCAAAGCTAATGTATGCATTCGATACATCCATATGTGTGGAATGTCGGCAATGCTCTGGTGACCCTGCAGTGTTGCTTCATCTGGGTTGGCAATGCCCAGGTATATTTGCATTCTGGCAGGAGGTGGGTAGCTTAGTGGAGGACAGTCTTGGATATTGTCTGCACCTGTCCTTTGTAGTGGCTTTGCTGAGTTGTTCACTTAATGTCCCACAGTCTGTGCAGGGACTAGTTACACCACTGTTGTTACCGGTGAAGCACAGAGTGGCTATGGCCTGGATGAATGTATCTCCCCTTCTATCAAACAGTGGATACAAGATGCTGTATTAAGTAATGACTCTGCAGACTGCTATGCACTGATGCAACCTATACAAGGAAGGCCCAAGAATTGTTTGGGTGCCCAGAAAAAGCAATAAAAAGAGTTTAAAGTAAAAGAATATTGGGAAGCCCTCTCCATGCTTACCTCAAGACAGGCCAATGGGTGAGTTAGAGACAGTTATGAGTTGACCTCAATGGGAAGCATTGCTACCTTAATTTGATCCAAGATACCTAGTGTTTTAAAGCTGAAAATGATTGCTTGGTGCTGTTATAGAGCTGTTGTACCATCTCCAATGATTGATCTATGACATGACTTTTGATTGCTATTGTTGTCAGTATTGTTATGCAAACAAATGTTAAATAAAACAAAAAAAGATATACTGCATCATAGTTAGCAAATTCTACATGAAATAATAAATTACAGATCTCGTGCACTGGCCAAATAAATGGAATTCGCTTGATTTTTGGCTGGGAATGAGTGAAGAGCTACACCTCCCAGGCTACCCTGCTGCTGTGGACCCTGGAGGTCGGATGTAGGTGGAACATCTAAGCACTACATTGTGTGTTCTGCTCTCCTGCAGAGAGAGATTTTTTGTTTTTTGCTGAACATTTGTCTGGGAAGGAGCTAAGAAGCCTGCTAGGCTACACTGTTGCTGTGAACACTGAAGGTGCAGAGAAGGTGAGGGGGCGAGGCACTGCAAAGGATGATCTGCTCTCCTGTGGTACAGGACTCTTGACCTGTGCCCGGGCAAAGATCTGGCGAAGTGCAGGTACATCTGCGCCGGTAGTTGCTGGGCTTCGCTACCCCCATTTTGTCTTCTGTTTCTCACTCAACACTCTTGTTCAATGGGGAGGTGACCACCTCCAGGAAATTCTAAGTCTGTTTATTATGCCCCCTCTCATTCTACTGTTTTCTTGAGAGTGCTGGTAGTGTAATAGCCAAAGAAATTGAATTGAAATTGGTGGAGGATCTTCCTAATATTTCCCTTTCTCACTCTCCATTCTTAATTACAGTACTTACAACTACAAAGCTTTTTACCTCTTCAAACATGTTCTTTTCTGGCTCGGTCCCTGATTCAGTGTCAATCCTGAATGTGATGAGGTTAATCCTCCACATCTTGCCAGCCCTGCTGCCAAACACAAGGGAACATTGTCTAACTCATGCTCAAAAGCACCTGTGTGCCTTAGATGAGTCAGTGTCAGTTCCTATAGTTAAAGATCTCTTAGACAGCATGTTGAGGAAAATTATTTCTGCGATGGATTTGCATTTAAGATGGTGGAAGACAGGCTTGTGAGTTTTGAATGTGCCTTAGACAGACTGGTTAGATGTTTCACCTATACTTTAGCTTCTCAATCTGATCTTACTGTTGTTGTAGCACCTAATTCCTCTCATGCTAGCAGTGCTGTACTACGCTCCCAAGAGCCTAACGCTGGTGCTTCTATTGCCTATGCTTCTTGCCCTGTTAATGGCAATTACTCCACCTCCCCTCATATCTAGACCATTGAATCTTCTAGGCTTGGCAGCGAACATACTTCCTTTAATTCAATACTTCTATTAGTCACATCACAGATCCTTGCAATTTATTTATTTCTTTACCTTAACATCTGCATCTCTCTCTGGAATGTGCCCCTATGCCATCATTCTGACCAATCTTTCTCTTTTTCCCCCTAATACTACTGAGACCCCTCTCAATTTAAGAATAAGGTGATGCACTAGTTGCCCACTAAAACCAATTTAAACTATGCTGTCTATGATTGGGTTTTGCTTCTGACGAGAATTCCCTGGGTCAGCTCATTATCTAAAAGCTATTAAGGGGATTCTGTAGTTGTTAACATTAAATATCCTGCTAATGTAAGGGATATTCTCCTTCAATGTATCTTTCATGCTACTCTTAATGATTCAGTTAAGGTTTTTCGACTGGGCTTTTTTCCCCCTGCACCTAATGTGCATGATTCTCGAACTATATGTAAAAATGTTTCTCAGCCTATTACCTCATTATTTTCCATTGTTCCTACTCACAATTGCTTTGTGGCTCTTGATTGTTTAGATCACAATGACTTACTAGCATATCCAATAATATTTTTCCAGCTTCCAGTATGGATTCCTGCATCCTTCCTATCACAGATAATGACTTCCCATATGATATTCTTTCTTGTTGTTCTGATTTTTCTATCAGATCCGCTGCCTGATGTATCTTGTTAGTTGGAACATTGCTGGATTAGTCTCTAAACTGAGTCAAATCAGTTGGTTGTCCTGAGAGACTCTGACATTTGAAATATGGGCCGCATCAGATGTTGTTTGTGAGGGGTTTGTCTGTTATTCTTTGCCCACTTGTCTATCAACGTCTTGGTGTGCTAAAGGGAGACTTTAAATCTGGTTAGGGTATCTCTTAATTGCTCTCTGAGTGTTCATAATACCTGTCACTGGGGCAGTTATTAATTCTTGTTTCTTGGGGAAATGATTTTCAGGTCTATTTGTTTAATGTTTAATGATTGTTTTTCACTATGCAACTTAATACATTTTATACACTTTTTAGGTCTCGTCTGAGATGGTGCACCAGCTGTTGCTTGTGATAAATGTTGTTTACTACAGGGGGCTAGAGCCGACCCATTGCTTTCATTTCCTTGCTTCTCTTTGGTCAGAGTGTGCTGGCCTCATTTCCTCTTCATGTGTTTGTCCCTCACCTGGAGCAGGGCCCAAGTAATGGTTCTTCTCCTCACAGCATTTTCAAGCACTTGGCTAGCTAATTCCGGGAATTCCAAGGTCTGTTGTGTCTGTTCCTATTCCGAGACCGAGGAATATTTTCTTCTCTTTTGTCCAACAAATTTAGCAAGTCACTCTAAAAGGATAATCCCTGCATGCCGCAAATTGGGTCTACTCAATCAGACATCTGTGCTGTTTGCTGTAGTGAAGTACGTGCAGAGTGCATGGTGCAAGCGGACACGTCTTAAAAATGTTACTTTTAAATTCATCATGGTTGCCCCTTTCTTGCTCATTTGCATATGCATTTGCACTTTAGCTCCCATGTATTGATGTACAGCTCTCAGTCTTATGTGGTACCTAAATATTATGAGGTTTCCTTATTTCTGGTTTTATAATGCTTTAGCTTCATATTGTATCTTTAGCATGCTATAAAACTGGATTTTTAAGTGAAGACCTCTGCGTGTAATTGGACTATAATTTGCCCTTTTCTGTATTTTGAATGGTCCATGTAAGACTTGTCGATCGATTTCTATATCTGTTTTTGATTAATTGTATTTGTCATATTATACTGTTTTATCATGTTTTGTGTAGTTTGATAGTTTATAATAACAGAATAAAGGTATGATGATAATGATTCTGTGTCTAGTGCAGCGTCCTTGCACTGTTTGCTCTTTTTTCAAGATTTCTATCTTTTTTACTTGAAGCACTCCATAAGAGTGCATGTGTTTGCAGTTTTTCTCCTACCCACCCCACCTCGCTCTACTTTATTTTTTGCCCACCCACCTATGGCATTGTTGATTAACCTGTCCCCACATCCTGAAATGTTGAGCCATAACCCACCCCCTTCCACACTGTTGCTTTCTTCGCTCCCCTTAGGAGCCTCCCATTGTTGCTTGCCTCATCCAACTGACTCGCTCCCCACATCGCTGCTTGCCTCATCGCCCTAAATCCCTTTCTCATTGTTGCTTGCCCCTTCCCTCAACCTCTTCCGACCAGAAAACAAAATGCATTGGAGATGCTAAACAACATGGCTAAAATTCATTAACAAAGCTGACAGGTCTCAAAGGTAAGGCCTATTGGCTTTGCCAATGCTTGTTAGTTTGTTGGACAACTTGCCTAGGTCTCTTGTTGACTGCTCCACACATGTTACACAAGTGATCTTGGGCAGGCTTTAAACAGTCTCTGCATGTCAATAAGGGTTCTTTTTTCTTGCTTGCTGACTTACGCGGAACGTTATCGTACTGCGTTATAATTAACCCCTTCATTGCCCATGACGAGATGGTCTCGTCATGGGCCGCGGTTGCGCTGTGCCCATGACGAGACCATCTCGTCATGAACTCCGCCCGCTAATAGAAAGCCCGGCACAGGGCGGGGAAAGGGCGGGGCACGCAAGAGGTTAAACGTGATCATATTAATGTGATATTATCAATGTACATATGTTGCTTAATTCTGTTCATATGAGCATTCCATCTTTAACAGGTGGATGCCTGTTCTTCTTCTGAAATTACATTTTTGTATCTAGTGGTTTGCCTAACTTTGTTATAGACTATTCTGTAGAGTTGAGCTGGTAAAACATCCATAATCCCCTCATGATTCCATTAGTTTGGCTGGCCACGGGTCTAGTTATCCCTCATTTGTGATCCATCATGAAACCGTTAATGATGATGGGATGAGAATCCACTGGTGTTTTGTTGATCGTACTAGCTTTTTAATAATTTTGTGGGGTTCTACTTATAATCTTTTTGATCTTTATCTTTCGTCTTGTTTACGCCACAATTCTGTTTTAAGTTCCTTTAAGCCCCTTTGTGCTGTTATTTCAAAGTTGCTAACCATTATTAGGTATTACTGAGTAGCTCACCCATAAATGGATTGACTGCAATTGTTTGGCAGTCAATAGGTGTCTCCTGGATTCTTTTTCCAGGGGCCCTAGATGTTAAGTTGTGGTCGCTTCTTGCAGAGCAACTTATAAGTCAGCACAAAACGAAGAAGAGGTACTGTGAGATCAGATGCTTGGATACAGCTGGAAAAGGCTAGAAGATTGAAATATGTTTCACGTTTAGAAAAGTGGTTGACTCTTCCTTATTTGGTGAGGGTTCTGGTAATCTCTTAGCTTCCCACATCTCAGCTTGACAGTGGGTGACTCACTTTACGCTTATGTATGATAAAGGCAGTTCTAGTTGCTTTAGCTTTCATTATGAGCATGCAGTAGCTGCTATTTCAGAAAGTCTGTTTTGTACAGCCCCTGAACCAGATGGCATTCCTATGGACCTGTTTAAAACTGACAGAGCCCTGAGCACTCCTTGTGACCAACATTTGCACTCTGCAACACATTTGAGATTACATGCTCCAGGACCAATTCAATTATCATCCCTGTATTATAAAAGGGTAATCAAATGATTCAAAATGCTATGGGATGAACTCTTTAATAGATTCTGTTATTAAAGTAGCTGGGAGGGTCATTTTGAAAAAGAAAATCAGCTTAGTCTTCTGATAACAATATTCTTGCTGATGTCCAATATGGTTTTAGGAAGGGCATGGGGACCATGAAGCAGAGCCACTATCTGCATTTAATAATCAGCAAGCACACTGAACTAAAATGTGTTTTTATCCATTGAGCTTTTATGGATTTGGGCAGTGCTTTCGATCGTGTTAACAGAACAGAATTACAGCAGATTTCTTTCTCTATAGGTCTCAATGTATCTCTTATTAACATTTTCCACTGCTTACATACTGTTTTACAGCGCCGGACTGGGAACAGATACCGGCCCTGGCAAACTGCTCAGCCTCAACTGCTTCCTGGGGTGAGGGGGAGTGCAGCCGAGCAGTTTGCAAGGGCCGGTTTCGGCCGATTTTGTTACAGGGGGCTGATATTGCCGACCCCGGTAACAAAAATGGCCCCCCAGGGGCCCAAAACCGGCCCCCACCCTAGCAGCTCACTGGGGAAACGCCCGGTGCCCACTATGGCCAGTCCGGTCCTGCTGTCTTATCTACTACTGATAGTTTAGAAGACTATGGTGCATGTTCCGAATCTTTCAGATTAAACATGGAGGTACAGCAGTGTTGTGTCTTTGGACCAATCCTATTCATATATTGTGATCCTTATTTAATCTCCAAGGGACAACATATGCTTCACATTGGTGAGAAAATTGAGGCCCAGAGCTTCTATATGCAGATGACACCATTTTACTTTTGCGTACTGTTAACAGACTGAAAAAACTTGTAGACACTTTTGTCGCCTTCATGGGTAACATAGATGTGGTTAATAATCTTTCTCAAAAAGTGATGATGGTGATGACTTGTGGGCCAAAAACAACTAAGACAAGGGCACTATGTGTTCAAAACTAAATCAATGAGAGTGTTTATCACTTTTCTTATCTTGGGGTTAAGTTTCATTCTGCTAGTAGCTGGTCTCCTTGCCGTAAACCCAGATGCATGAAAGTTGCCCCATTTGAAGGGCTGTTTTAATTTTTTTCTTCTAAACTGGTTAGAAACTGGTAGGATGTTAGGGATTTACAAATGGCAGCAGGAAGAAAATCACTTATGCCACAGGTTATTGGGTTTGTCTCCTAACACTTCTCACTTTTTTGTCATGATGAGCTTGGTCTGCCATATTTTAAGGATCTTATTTGACTGGCCCTTTTATCATTATTATGGCAGTCAATTTGGTCAAACCCTAAAAGCCTCTATAAGTAAGGCTATTATTATTGATTGTCTTAGCTCCCATGATGCACTTAATATTCCTTGGCTGAAATTTATTGAATCTTTTTCCACCAACCTTGACAGGTTGGCTGTTTTCTAACCCTGAGAACATTACTAACTTAGTTATAAACAAGGTTAGGCAGCACTTTCATTTAAAATTGCATCAACTGACACAAGGCTTTTGAGCTTCTTAAACCTTCAGTCTGTGATTACAACTTGTTACAAAACTCATTTGGTCTGGAATTTTATTGCTATGGCTGTTATTCACCCCTGGGAGAGAATTCTCCCTTTTTGCTTTAAGTTGGGCTCAATTTGTTGCATCCTTTCTGTTGTTGTCCACGTAACGAGGATCCACCCCAATCACTTTTACTCCTTATCTTTTTTATAATTTTACATCTTTTTAGGTCTTGCTGAGCCAGCCCATGCGCTGCTCTGCGAGACATTTAGTATTGGGGTTTTCAAAGTGCTGCCACAGGCTTTTGGTGGCCTAGCGCTTGCGTTCACGTGAGCGTGCACGCGCGCAGCTGCAATCTGCCTCCCTTCCAGCGCGATCACTTTCACTTTTTCGTGCTGCTGCGCACGCGCGCATCACTACTCTTTTTTTTTTTTTTACATTACTACAAGCTTCCCGCGTCGTGCTGCCATTGCTTGTTAGCTTACTTATTCTGCCCACCATTTTCGTACGGTTCTGTTAGTTCTTGCAATCTGTAGTGCACGGCTGTTTGATAGTAGACTTGTTAAACTTTTAATTTGCTGCGTTATTGCAGGATTGCCTTTAATGTGCTGCTACTACAGGCTGCCTGTGCCGGCGCGCTTCCGGGTGTAAAGTCACCAAATGTCTATCATTCTGAGGGCACGTGGTTCAAAATGTACACGATCTCTGTCCTGCCCCATCTGGAGTGGGGTGCTGATATGCTTGCTTCCTTTGACTCATGCATAAAGAACTTGCACCGAATTGCCCTGTCCGTGGCGCTGACAGGGATCGCCGGAAGTGCGCATCAGAAGACAGTTCAAGTGCCTGGAGCCCCGGGACATGGACAGGAAACAATAACATCTGAAGAGTAAGCACGACTAGGCTTCCGTAATACTCCGCTACCGAGGCCTCTGACCTGGAGCAGGCCCTATCAATATACAGCTCTTACGGAACACAGCGCAAGGGCCGGAGTCTACAGGGCCGGGACGCTGCGAGGTGCTTCCACTGACCATTTGTTTCCAACCCAGGGAGAGCAGCAGATGTACAAATATCCACCACGCAGGAGACCATGAGAATTAAACTGTTCCAGAAACCCACGGAAGGAGGGAGCACTCATCCAACAGACCACAAAAAGCTCAGCGTTAACATAATGTAATTTTTCTTTACAACTTCAGTTTGCACGCTTTCTTCTCTCGAACACGGCACCATCTCTTCCGGTCTGGCCTACTTCTCCCAAACCTGTGTGAGCACCCACCTGCCGGGTCAAACACAGGTGAACAAGAGCTGACATGCATCTGTGGCTTAGTGAATGATGAATGATTTACTGGGAAGTCAAGACAGTGTGCCCAGGATCACACAGCAGAGAACATGCACCACTGGATCGCATTATCATAGGCACCAGTTTAAAAGGGCTCGTGGGCCATTGGGCCCCACCAATAATTTAGGATAGGTGCCCGAGGTGTAGGCTAAGACGCACCACAGTGCTTACTGGCACAAACATGCATTGCTAGCCGTCTTCCTTCAACAAGCATTGGCATAGCCAATAGGTCTCGCCTTTGGGACCTTATAAATGTTTAGTTATCCAGCACAATATCCTTGGTGCAACAACATCAAGAGTTGCATGGCTAAACACTTTTAAGGTCCCAAAGGCGAGACCTATTGGCTATGCCAATGCTTGTTTTCTGAAGTTTTTAATCTTCATGATTAAAATATGTGGTTTGACAATGCGTAGGCCAGCCTTAATACATTTTTCAGATGCTGTCTTATTTAAAGGTTTGTTATGTGACAGTGTCTATTTTGAAATGTGCTTTTAGGTACTGTTACTCGTTGATGTCTTACCATATGTTATTTGATGTGTTTGATCTCAATATTCTTAAATGTGTTCATTATATTGTACTATTTATTGATGTGACTGTTATTTCTGCTTTATGGCATTTTTTACAAAGTCAAATTAATCTGTCTTTGATGGTTTGATCGATTTATGTATCACAAGAAGGAAAGTACTAGAGATACCAGCTTCAAACTATAACATCTGCGCTAAGCACTGGAGCTAGTGCAGCACAGCAAACACCAAGTACTCCATCAGAGAGCGGCAGCTAACTGATCTCTCTCAGGCCCTGCTGAAGGCCCTCCTCAGCATTGAATAGGAAGCCCCATGCCACTTCTGAAATGCTGGGTACATGTCTTTACTGGTACAAAGTCTTCAAGCATGCCCCAGGCCACATGACCTGGCACATACCAGGAAACCCAAGTGTAGTTATACAATTACAGACACTTTGGTAGTAATCCATAAAAGATTTATTGAAGCTGTACATACAAGAGCCCAGGAGACACCGTCAGATGCCAACTGCTCCACCAACTGTCAGGGCATTCTGTGCATTCTTAGAACCCTAGAACATTACTATGTTGCAATAGAACCTAAGTCACAACATCATTTACATAGATAAAGGCATACACCCCATAATACACTATACCACATATCTCCCCCTTTTATTTTCACTGTATCCAATGTACCATTTGACCACAACAATTATCAATTAGTAATCTCGACAAACAATCAACTTTACAATTCTTTCCCCCCGGTATATACATTTATTCAAAATTATCATCTGCAGGTTTTACAGCAAGCCACACCAACCTAGCCGTTGACTTCTTGATTTTGATTCCTTGAAAAGTGTACACTAATGGCTTGTGATCAGTTTGCAAGTAAAAGTGCCTTCCCAACACATACGGCCTGAATTTTTTCACACCCCATGTACACACTTAACATTTCTTTCTCAATAACCGAATATCTGGATTCCACTTCCGATAATGTCCTAGATGCAAACGCTATTGTTGTTTCTCTCTCACCATTACATTGTAAGCGTGTAGCTTAGTAATCACCGTCTTTTGACCTTCCACACATGGCTGAAGAGCTGAGGCCAAAACAATTCTCAGCTTAATGATATAAACATTTTCCTGGCATTCTTTCCACCAAACACATTCTGAGTTTTTCTTCAGCAACATTTGAAAACACACTGTCAAGTCTGAAAAATTGCACATGAACTTAGAATAAAACTCTCACATTCCCAAGAATTATCTGAGTTGATCTTTGTCCTCAGGATAAGGAGCCTTCACAATACAATCACTGAAACCGGGTTTAGGTTTGACCCCCCTCGAAGACAAAACATGACCTGAATTCTCAATTTGATTCACCGCAAATACACACTTGTCTCTTCTCAAAAACACCTGGTGTAAAATTTGATCTTATTTATCAAACAAATGAGCAAATCACTAGAATGTCATCCTGAAAAACAGATACATTCTTTATGCCCTGCAGAATTTTTGACATAACCTTTAGAAACACAGATGCAAAGGAAGCCAGGCCAAATGTCATTCTACAAAATTGGAAAGTGCCATCAGGAGTGACAAACGCAGTTAAGTGACACAACTCCTTGGCCAATACTATCTGATGGTATGCTGCCTTCAAATTCAATTTTGTAAACCATTTGGCCTGTCTTACCATTGTAATAACATCTTTAATCCATGCAATGGGAAAATTCTCAACCAATATGGCATCATTTACAGTTCTCAAGTCAATACCGAAGTCCAGTTCACTAGAACTCTTTTTGGCCAAAACAACTGGTGACAACCACAGAGTAGCATCATCAGGTTCAACTATACCATCTTCTTGCATTTGAGAAAGAATATCAGACACATCACTTCTAACACTGAAAGGGACATTGCATAGTTTGTGCTTGACCGGGAAAGACCCATTATTCACTTTGATAACATGCACAAAATCTTTCATTTTCCCAACGTTCCACTGACATTAGTACCCCAAACCGTGTTGTTTTCTTCTAACACAACAGGCTGCTTCGTCCTAGGTCTTATCACTAGCCCAAAATCATCTTAACACCACCACCCTAGCACATTGATACCTTTCTTAGCCATGTAAACTTTGCCTTTGATGACCTTGGAGTAAAATCCAATGTCTGCCCAAAAGTACCCCACCAAATCTATTCTACTCCATTCAAATGCTGTAGTAATTACATTGAGGGGAAAACACACTTGATCACTTCATATTTAATTAAACTTGGTGATGTCCATTATTGTGATCCTTGCTCATGAGCCAACTAGCAATGAAAGTGTGTAATTGTTAATGGTAAATCCAACCAATGGGTCACTGTAGCATTTGAGATCGCCCTTTGTTTCAACAACATCCACACCAAGCACTAATTCACAAACCTTGTCAACATTGGTAAAAAACTCCATAACACTTTTAAACAAAGAAGGAGTTTTTTGTTGTGTAAAGGCGTTTCGATCTCAACAAATTGAGAACATCATAAGGACGATATTTGTGAGCAGAAAGAATCCAAGCATTAGAAATAAGCGGGCTCAGAGAAGGGTGAACCGAACGAAGCCAGTATTTGAACCCCGAGGGGCATGGTCAAGGAGGCACGGAGTAGAGTCAAGCATTCGCAGCATCGTATTAGGCAAGGAACAAGTGGATGAACGGGCCACTAGTACTCGGCCAGTGTATCAGGGAGCGGGAGGGCATATGTCAAACAGGAACCCGCTGCAACCTTTATGTTAGTCTGGAGAATAATTCCGACACCTTATTTTTCAGGTGTTGGTTTCGCTCAGCACAGTTAGGAGCCAGTTGGCCCGCTATCTTACATCGAGCCCTCATTGTAGGACTCACTATGGTAAACTTAAGGACCCTATTGGCCTTGCTAGTATCTTATCCGTCTCCCATTTTTAGAACCAATTGTGTTCTACTTTGATTTTAGGTGCCCTTTCCTCATCACAGTCCTGAGGAAGACCCCTGTGTAAGGTGTTAATTGGCCTACGATATACTTTGGGGTCGAAACGTTGACACTCTTTCATTTTGCGCCAGCCCTCAGAAACAACAAATAATAATCAACTGTGTTTCACAAAGGTGGTCTAGCTTTTTGAATCAATTAATATTTCATGTACCTTTGGCTAAAACATTTTGGCCTGAATCAATTTGAATTGGGCATTTTTATGCATTCACGATTTCTATACTTCCTTCACAATCTCTTATCCTCACGAGAATCACTTACCCCCCATTCTTTTCCCTGTCCTTTTTGGGCACCTATTTGTATATTAACTTGAATTCTGATTAAAGTACAATGCATTTTTTCTATGCAGCAGTGTGATTAAATAACACTTGCTATGTATTTTCGTTGTGTAGTGTTGCTAATTTGATGTGATTACAATGCCTTATATGATGTCCGGTCAGTTCTAGTTTACTGGGATCATTCTATATTGTACTACATAAAACACAGAGCGGCACGCTGCACTCTGGATACCGTCGGCAACAATTCCACAGCTTCTCTGAAGCACGCTGTGCTTTTCACATCAAATACCAAATTACAAGGTGCACTCCAGCAGGTAAGGGCCTCCTGGGCTCACACAAATCCAGAGGAAGCTCATCCAGCCACTTTCTACTAGCCTCCACATGGGAGTTTGTCACAGCCGATCGTTGCCAATATTATAGTGATACAATTATAGACGCTTTGGTGGTAAACCATAAAAGGTTTAATGAAGTACAAGCTATACATGCATGAGACACCCTCAGCTGCAAACCAGCTGTCAGGGCATTCCGCACATCCTTGGAAACCTCGAACATTACAATGTTACAACAGAACCTTAAGTCATAAAATCATTTACATAGATAAAGACATACATCCCATAATTCCACATTTGGTGCGGGACAGGACCATCTACCTCCAACAAAATCAAAACACATTTACAATGTAAATGTACAACTGCCACTACATTATCAATTCTGGTGGTTGAAGGAGAAGTAACTGCTGTGCTGGTTTCAGGTAACATCACATCACATGAGCTCTGTTGATCCCTGTCCCTGGATTATTATCTCACTAGTTGGTCAGTTGCTCCCTCTCATTAACCCAGAGTTCACGTTGAAGGTTATTATCTTTATTGCCTAAATTCAGGCACCCAAATTCAGAGGGTGCCTTCCCCATTTCATGCTATATATTGAAAAATATCCTTGTGGCTTAATACAATGTTGTCAAAATATTTTCAAAGAGGGGCCAATAAAAACAGGAAAAAGGGTTGACGTATGACATTGCACCCAAAATATAAGATATCTTACAAATGAAGTGTTGCACTGGGTGCTCTCTCGCTTTGTAAGACAATCTTGCCATGGCATCGATGATGACGATGATGGTACCATCATGTGTCATCTACCTTTCTTTGTATTCTGCTAAGAAGAAAACATGCTACATGCATCATTGGTTGATATATTCTATCTGCTCTATCTTTTTTTCACCCCAAATGAAACTACCTACCCATTATCTTATTTAGACATATAGACTTCCACTTGCCCAATGATGTTCATCATCCGTTCATTCAATTGGATGTTAAGTTCTGTCACACGCTTTTTATCACAAAAGTGTAATGCTTTAAGCTTGTTTTTGGGACCTTCTTCTTTTATGTACTTGTAGCTCCTTCAATATCACCCTGTTCTATGAGTGCATGACTTCCTATGATCCACAACCAACTAGCATTCATTTGCCTTATGTCTGTGGTAGCCGTAAATTTTCTTAATTAATCACTTTCCACCACTAAAAGCATCTACTTTAAAAGGGATATTAGAGAGAGTAGGCTCCTATTGGCTAGTGGTGGTGGTGTAAGATTACAGAACAGCAATGCCATTTAATTTCAGCCAACATGCAACCTGTCATGGTATAAACAAACCACAGAAACAACTTTGACCATCTACTAAGTAAAGCTACTGCTTTCTGCTATCCGGGTATCAGCCCGTAATTCTGGTGCGCTTGAAGCCAGATTGTCCCTAAACGTGTCTTGGGTGAGTGACGCCCATCTCCGGGTCATTATGGATTCCGGTCGCTTTTCTACATTGCAGGGGACCTTTCTCGGATTTACAATCCTAAATGGGAGAATCGAATGGGCAGACCAAACTATAGGCACAGGTGGTAGTGCTTCTATTTGAGTGCTGTTAGCGAAAATAATATCTATGGGCCCGATTCACAGAACTAACTTAAGACAAAATCCTAAACTTACTACCATTTTCGTATTCACAGAAGGCACTTACACATTTTGGTATTCACAGAAGACACTTACTCACTTCGGTATTCACAGAAGTTAGGAGTCCTACCTTTAGGACTCCTAAATGCCTTCTGTGAATACCGAAAGTCTTAAAATTAGGATTTTTCTCAGTTTAGGAGTCCTAAAGTTAGGAGTCCTAACTTTACTACTACTAAATTAAGAAAAATCCTAATTTTAAGGCTTTTGATATTCACAGAAGGCATTTAGGAGTCCTAAAGTTAGGAGTCCTAACTATACTACTACTAAACTGAGAAAAATCCAAATTTTAAGGCTTTCGGTATTCACAGAATGCATTTAGGAGTCCTAAAGTTAGGACTCCTAACTTATGTGAATACCGAAATGAGTAAGTGCCTTCTGTGAATTCCAAAATGAGTAAGTGCCTTCTGTGAATAGCAAAGTGGTAGTAAGTTTAGAATTTTGTCTTAAGTTAGTTCTGTGAATCGGGCCCTATGTGATGTCTTTGTCCTCAGCGGCAGCGGTGATGTATCAGCGACGAGGTGATATATGTCGGTTCCGACTGGCGCAACAACGGCAATGTGTGGATTTTACAGGAAAACAGCCAGAAAATCCACATCAGAGGGCCAGGACAGAATTGGCACCACTTGGCACACAGGTGACAGAGACCAGAGGTTGCAGACGAGTTGTTAGAAGTCTATGATGTCCCTGAGACTTCAGAACAGGAAGCAAGCCAGCAAGTCCTTGGAGTCACTTTGGTTCTGGGGATGTAGAAATGCAGGTCCAGTCCTTCTCACTCCCAGGCAGGGAGGGCAGCATGGAGGCACAGCAGTGCAAGAGTCTCGCAAAGATCAGCACAGTCCAGCAGAGCACAGCAGTCCTTCTTCCTAGCAGAATGTCCTCAGGTCCAGAAGCGTACTGAGTTTGAGGTGTACAGGGACCAGTACTTATACCCAGTTGTGCCTTTGAAGTGGGGGAGAGTTCAACGAGAGGCCTTCAAAGGGCACAAGATCCCTGCCCTGGCTCCAGACTTACTACAGGGGGGCATGCAGCTCTTTTTGTGGGGACAGGCATAGCCCTATTAAGGTGCAAGTGTCAGCTCCTCCCTCCCATCCTGCCCAGGATGGCCCATCAGCCTGGTGATGGCCCATCAGGATGTGAATGGCCCATCAGACACACCTAAGCTCTCTTTGTGTGTAACTGTCTAGAGGGAATGCACAAAGCCCAGCTTTCGCCCACTCCAGACATGTATTCAGAGACAGGCATAGGCACAGAATGATTAAAGTAGGAAAATCCCAACTTTCTAAATGTGCCATTTTCAGACTTGGAACTTAAAATTCAACTTTACAGTAAGTTGTGATTTAAAATTATGAGTCCAGAGACACCAAACTCGAAATATTTATCTTTTTCCAATTTGAAATTACACTTAGAAAATGTAAGAAGTTAATCCTAATGTTAACGTAAGGGAGAGCTAGGCCTTGTGGTAGTGAAAAACAAATTTAAGAGTTTTTCACTATCTGGGCAATTAAAATCTTAAGACTACATGTCCAACATTTTAAATGTACTGCTCTCTGCCCTTGGGGCTGTCCAGAGCCTATCTTAGGGGTTGACTTATATGTATTAAAAAGGAAGGCTTGGGCCTGGCCAGATGGTTTACTTGCCTGGTCGAAATGGCTGTTTAAAACTGCACACACAGGCTCTGCAATGGCAGGCCTGAGACATATTTAAAGGGCTTCTTGAGAGGACGGCACAATCAGTGCTGAAAGTCCACTAGTAGCATTTACTTTACAGGCACTTTAGTAGGAACTCATAAGTGAAATTAAATATGCCAATTGCAGATGTGCTAATGTAACCATGTTTTAGGGAAAGAGCATGTGCACTTTAGCACTGATTAGCAGTGCTAAAGGGCCCAGAATGCTAAGGCCAGAGAAAAGGAAGTCATCAAAACAGGAGACTAGAAGACAAAAATGTCAGGGTAAACAACATCAAAGATGCCAGGTCTAACAGGGTACATGACAGCCCTCGCTAACACAATATCTGTACACACATGTCCACCTGCAGGTTAAGGGTTATGTCTCCCAGCCTGGAAGAAGTGTATGTAGTTTGCTAAAATCCTCTCGCACAACCCATCAAAACCCAATAACATTTACTCACAACTCAATGAAAATTGCATATTCAGCTAACAGAAAACAGACTCAAAACACCTTACTGAAGGAGCATCTAGGCTGGAACAGGCTACTGCCCGATGGAATACCTGAAAACAGTTTAAAGGTACCTGTAGGTCTATTAATACTCGAAGGCATAGGAAGAGCAGCGTGCAGGTCATACAAATGCCTCTAGCAAAAATGTGATATAACACTTACATCTTAAATTCAACAAAAAATACAGCCAGGCATATGCATCTATGCATAAAAATAATATGTTTTACATCTGCATATGCATCAAAATAATAATTAATTTGCTTGGACAATGAAAAGGGCTACTCTTTCTTAATTTACTGTTTTTGTGAAACATTCATAAGAATTGTTTTTAACCAATATGGCTTATGATTTTGTCCCAGCAGACGTTTGTATTTTTATATAAAAGGTTGCACTCTGAGTCACTTCTCATAGTCAAATATATCTCAATACTCCTGCTACAAAAAGAGCATATTTTATTATCAAATCCTTCAATGCCCAATATCAGAAAGTCAATTGAGAAATCAATATTGTTCTCAAATATCCTTAATGGGCGTTGATACATAGCTGGAGCCCCACGGTACAGGGTCACTGGGGAAAGCAATTCATAAATGTATTGGGTAGCACAGAAGCAAAGCTCTCTCCTCCTGGTACAATAATGCGGCGGTGCCTGACACTTTAAAATAAATACAGCTTTACGGTAATTGGAGTTCTGCTCCCGTGTCCTCACTCTTGTCCAGACACATGTACTGTTTAGCTGAGCAGTGTAAAACACGCCTGTGGCACCCCTGACCCCTATGAATCCGGACCAGACAACTTCCTACGGCTCTGGTGTATGTAAAAAGCCCACACGATAATCCACTTTTAATTTAAAATGGAGGGGCCGTTTTTGTTTGAAAAAGAACGAGGCGGCCCTGAGACACATCGAAACATTTGGCTTCCAGAGGTGCAGTCATTTTCTTCTCATTAAAAAGACATTTAAAACTACGCAGGAGCATTAAAGTACACTTCTGCCACTGTTCAGGGTTACATTCGTAATTTGGAAAGTGTAACAGGACCACAGCTACAATTTGCCCCACCAAAACTCATAATTAACTGCGCGCAGACTTACCTGCATTAACAGGACTCCACGGCCCTGACGCAGGTATGAGTTGTAATCCTGTTTTAATTTAGGATAGAAGCGAAGGAGCAATAATATTGCATTAAATTCACCTTTCATGGCCCAGCGTGTTACTAAACGTGTAGAATTGTTTTTTCTTTTGAGTTCGACAAGACGGTAAAGTAAAACAAATACAGACCCCATACGGGTATTTAAAGCGAACGAGTTTCCTTTTCATTTGCGCATTTCCCTTTTAATCAGTTAATCATGTTTTTGGCTTTCTTTTGAGATTTTAAAGTATTTGTGGTGGTAAGGGGCGGGAAGAGGCTTTGCATAGATTACTAACTACTGCTAGGTAGGTGGGTTATGCTCAGTACTAAGCTCTTTGACTCTAGGGTGTGGATATGGGTGTTTGGGGTGGGACTCCCCCCAAATACATGCATTCTTGCATTGGTAGTTGAGTCTAGTTGCCCTGACGTGTTCTGCTATCTACGTGTTGGTATTTCCCTGTGTGAGCCAAGAATGAAAGACAATGCAGTGACCTTTGATGTCAAATGGGAAAGAGAGAGGGAGAGAGACAGAGCCACCATCTAGTGGTAAATTTCAAAATACGAAACCAGATAACCTGGAATCAATACTGGCCTTCCTGCTTGTCCAAATTGTGCGATCCTAGGCAAGTATTTTTCCTCCTTTTTTAGGTCGAGCAGCAGCGCACATGCTGTAATAACCTCTATAGAGTGTAATTACACCTGGTGCTTCCCATTGGTTTACAATCCCATCCCTCTTATTTCCTCGCATCTTATTGGCCGGTGCTCCCGATGCATCACTTCCGTTTTAGGGCAAGAGCACCAGCCAACTACAATTTCCTCACACTGTAGACCTTTATCATTATCTTTGGGGACTACTTATTTTTTTTTGCAAGCGCCCCGTTCCGCGCTTTCACGTAATGGCGGCCGCGCCACTTTCTTTAGACATGGGTTGTCGAAAGAAAGGTGCGTGGCTGCTATTAAAATGACAGCGCGGAATGAGGCACTTATAAAACATTTTTTTACAAAAATGATTTTCGTCTCAGTCTGCACATGTGAAACGAGCAACTCCCGAAGGGCCCTCTTGGTTCCTTCCTCTCCCCCTGTTGACGTTTCGGTGTCTTCCTCTCCCCCTGTTGCTCAGGAGCATTGCAACTCCCTTCCTGGGCTGAAGCTCCATTCAGTGCCACCACAGGAGAGTGCCCCTTGCGTTCGGCAGGGCTCAGGCCCATCTCTGTGGCTCCCATGTGGAAAGGTCTTCTCTGAACTTTGCTACCGTCCTGCCGGAGGCGCGGTAAGTCAGGTGGTGTAACTGCAGAGAAGACAGGATGGTGTCCACTTCTGCTCTGCCGCTGTCAGCTGCTGACCCCTTTCTCTTTCTTTCTCTTCCACCCTCTCTTTCTCTGTCTTGCTCCCCTCACTTGCTGTAAATAGGTCTTGCATTATTAAAAGTTTGAGCTGTAATGCAAGACCTATTTCATTGCAAATGCTTGTTTTTTTTATCACTATGAGCGCACTTTTAAATACTAGAGTTCTGGACTGGGGCCAGTGGCGTAACAAAACTTGACAGGGCCCCCCTGCAAGGTACGTGAAGCCCCTCCCCCTCTGGACTAATTCAGGAGCTCTTAGGCCATGGTATTGTGCTGAGGGGGCTCCTCAAACTTGCCCCCCCCGCACCACGGGGGCTGTGGGGGCCTATGTTGCACCACTGATCTGGGATGTACAAGCACTTCATATATTTAAAAAACTGTAATGGTGCACCATCTATAATAAGAATCTAGGTCATGTTTAGGGTTTATTACTACTGATTTGCCTCTTAGTTCACTAATATCACTGTCGTTGGGAGGCAAGCCATGAAGGTTTCTAAAAACCATCACTTTCAATAAATGTCTGTCTATGCAATGATATAATCTGATGTACTAAGGTGAAAATACACTTTTTTAAATTTGAAGAGACCAAAACATATTTTTTCATTATGTTTGTTGCACTATAGACATGATAAATGTTTTCGTGGCTTGACTCGAACACGTGGCTCTTAGAGCCATGGCTTGGATTTGGCTCGACTCAATCTGTGGAAATATGGATTTTTCTGGTCAGTTATGTCCCCTATCTTGGACCCCAACGGTTCCATGTGCATGTTACAAATACATGTATGTTCCCTCCAGTTCCAGTTATGAAGACGCAAACACATGTGCGTCCACCATCAACATGTCCTCTGTCAGATCCGCCATGAATAGGCCGGATATTCCATTCCTAAGTACGAAAGGCCACCGACTTTATATGGTTCACCTATGCCATTTTACAGTCCAGGCAAGTAGGCCCTGATTCTGTCGTCAAACTCTTCTTGCCTTCTGCCTCTGAAAACTCCAGTCTGAGCCTGCATCTGTGACCATGAACTTTGTCTCATTCTCTGCGCGGCTCACGAAGCCTGACATCAGCCTATTCTCTGCCAAGAACTGTATTTCACCTTCGAGTTATCTGCTTCACCCCTTAGCCGATGCATTCCTGTCTAGTAGTTTAAATAAACATTCTTCCAGCTACCGAGCAATGGCTCGGCTTCTCTGTCTTTATGCAAGTAATTCATAGTCCTGTTACCATGGAATATTCCTACCCCCTCGCATTTAGTGTAGACACTTAGACGCTTGTACACGCACGCACGGTCAGTATAGAATAGATTCTGTCCGAGAGTCCTTCTTTTGTGGATAACATAGTTCTTTAAACATAGGATGTTAGATATGATTTGGGATTAGGTTGACTTGACCCCCCAGACTTTTCGTCTCCACATGTAGAGCTAAATGTCAAGTCCCCTTCACCCCCTAGTTGCACGTCAATCACACGTCATGCTGCTGCGCGCGCATCTATGCCAAGTATTATCTTATAGATCCACCTATATATGACATCATAACCAATTATGTTCCTTTTTACTCCTTATTACACCCATTTTCGGTTACGCATATGAATCGTCATTTTCCTTATCAATTGTTACGCCTACTGCATTCGCTTCATTGTAATGTATGTACTATAAAAGTCATTTCTTGTCAATAAAGTATGTACTTCACTTCCTGAACCTCCGTGGTGATGGAACTTGGAGCAACCGATTATAATCGATCATTGGAATAAAGCCCATTCCGAACCTCTAATACCACGGATTCTGCCTCTCATTTTACTGAGCTATTTTATTATGTTTCCGTATCAAATTAAGTCCCGGTAATGAATTTTATTTACCACATGAATGGCGCCCGAACAGGGACACTTTCTCATCTCACGCGCCGGCGGTGAGTTGCAGGCCCGGTCTCCTGCCACAGCTGGACGGACAATAACGCGTACCAGCAGGATTTCCTGTATCTCCCTCCGGTCAAGCGGGGGCGACTGAGGCTGCGATCAACACCCAGACGAGGCGGTGAGAAGTGCGAAGTATCCCGACCAGAGCCTAGCTGAGAGAGCAAGATCCGAGGTATACAGAGGCCCACCAGTTCGAAGTCAAGTCCAGTTTCCAACGAGTCGAGTCGAGTCCAGTCCGGTCCAAGTTCAGTCTCCGAGGCCTTCCGTTTCCGAAGCTACCCGGTGAGTACCATTACTGGGGAGGCATTTCTGACGTGCACATAGGTTGTGCCGGTCAAGACGGGTTTGGGTACACAAATCCGGTCTGCACTGTTTTAGCAGTGTATATGTACTGTTTAGCAGTATATCAAGTATTCCGAAGTATCTAGTTATTGTCAAAGAATTATGCTTGGTGATTAGTTATGCAGACGATCATCATTGTTGGTTATTTTAAAGGTTAAAAAATGTTTAATGTTTAATGTTTAATGTGTTAAACGTCCTGCATATTGTGGTATGAATGGTTGTTCATTATTGTGCTTTTGTACTAAGTATGTTCAAGATTAAGTATCAGATCAGTTCTCAATATGCCGCTCTTTTCGAAACTAAGACAGATCACTACAAGAAAAGGGGTACTCGAAGAAGCCGTTCCTATTCCTCCTAGGGACACTCCAGGGTACTTCATGTATCATAAACATGGCTTAGACGCTATATTATTTCTTGATTTATGGGTAGACTACACCAAGGAATTACCAGAAAGTCAGAGGTGGCCCACAGCGGGAACCTGGGATGCAGAGTGCATCATGAAAGTAGAAGAAGAGTTATGGAAAAGGAAAGTCAGACAGTCACAGAAAGATGCCGTTGAGTTATGGCGTAAAGAATCTCATAGACGTACAGAAAAAGCACGTAGACAGGAGGAGAAGAGTAAAGAGAATTCCAATAAAGTTCGAGAAAATCTATTAATTGAGGAAGGTATCCGAGTGAAATCAGAACAGGTAGACAGACAAAGAAATGCCCTTATGAATGGTATGTATCCCCTTCTGGCCGAAGGATTACCTAAAGCTACTCCAGAAACACCGAAAGACTTGCCGCCCCCATTATTTCCAATAAAGGTACATCCTAAGGGGCATCCTAGAACCGCAGAAGATGTTTTTCTTTCCTCATATTTAGATGACGCAGCTCCCGAGTATGCTAATTCCGCCCCACATAGACCGCCTATCAGGGAGGTTCAACGCCAAGACCCAGTACCCGTATCCCTACAGCAACAGATCGTGTCACAAGTTCCGGCAAGCACATCTGTTTCTACATCTGTTCCTACAGCTGCTTCTATAGCTGTGTCCACACCTATAGTTGCTGTGTCACGTTCAACGAATCCTTTCACACCCGACACCCCAGATGGGGCTACGGGAGGTGCTAGTAACATTTTTTCTACGCCACCCAGAATAAATAAACTTACTTTTCAAGAGTCAGCACATTCACGTACCCCCAAACTCATAAATGCCCGTACGCTTAAGGAACTTCTTATAGATTGCAGATATGACCCTGTGCCCGGCAAAGAGGACGAAATGATCATGGCATCATTGCGTATCAGACGAGCCGCAGTGTACTTAGGGAAGTTACCAGGAATGACTGCGCATCTAGATAAAATATACCATTTTGTCCAAACAGGGCGAGATCCAGAATGTATTAACAGAGCTATGGAATACCAGAAAGTGGAGATACAGGGGGAACTGTTACGTTTCCTCATAAATTGTGTGATCAGAAATGAAGACCGACCGGGGGTAGACCCGGAAGCAATGCAAATTCTTACCAGATGGAGCCAGAATATATCAGAAGGTAGACATGATAAACAAAATTGTATAATAGCCATGTGCCGAAAGATCCGTAAAGAAATAGAACGCCTACACGAAGAAAGATTAGCGGTAGACGAGTTCGAACAAAACGAGGAGGAAGGGTCAGGACTGCCCGCAGGACAGTCAGACACCATAGCCTATGTAGGTAAAGGAAGATCTTGTAATAGTAATAGATGTCCTATTGACCCGATACGTCCGATAAGTCCAGATAATAACAGGAATTTCCGAATACCTATAATTAACATCAGGTCTAACGAGCATTCGTTCCAAGCCGCCGACAAACTACTCCGAGAACGAAGGGGTTATCATTTCCTCGATTCTATGGATGAACAAGATTTAGCTAGGGCAGCTGTCCATTGGGTGGACAGTCCCGGAAAATATAGTGATGATACAGTAGCACGCGCATTTTTGAATCTCACCCCAGATGAACAGCGGTTAGCTGGGATTTATATGATTCAACAACTCATTATACTATATCAGAGTCAGCATTCGGACCCTGGTCCCTTACCTGACATATTGACTGAATTGCTTATGAATAGATGGAGAGGTTCAGGTACTAAATTAATTAAAGAAATTCTAGAATCAAGAAAGCAGTATATTCTTTTTGTATGTTCAGACCGTGTCTCATTGCCCATCAAGGAAAGAACCACGTATTACATGGATAGACAGAATCCCTTACGAGAAGTGCACCCAATAAAGGGCGAGGACAACGAGTTTAAGCGCGTATTTGTATATACGCCCATATCAAAAATAGAATTGTTAGAAATGAAGAAAGTGGTACCCAGTCATGACAAAGATCCAGCGGGTTTTCACCGAGAAATTAAAGACATGTTACTCATGGGAGAGTATACCTATCCCGACATTATGACAATATTAAAGGTATTGATGCCTGCTGGCATTTATGAGAAACTCAGGGAAAAAGAGTGGGAGGTAGGAGACCAAAAGATAGAATGGTCAGTATTAGAAGCAGAAGAAAAGGCCCGAACTGCAGGAGCAGGACTCGGGGATAAAACTAAAGCACTACCAGGTTTATTAGTACAGGTACTGCCACGTTTATTAACTACGAAAAAGGAAGATTGGGGTACAATTTCAGCCTGTAAGCAGAAGCAAGATGAAGACACTAGTGATTACTATGCCCGATTTGAAAAATGTTTTGGTATAAATAGTGGCCTAAAAGCAAGTAGCGAATCATACCCACATCTGTTTGTAACAAAATTAGTAGAAAATGCTCTGCCCCAAGTAAAGAATAGAGTATTAAAATTCGAGAGTACCTGGCAAGGTAACACTCCATCACAAATGTTACAAATGTTACAGTACCATCACAATAGAATTAGAGAGGAACAAGAACATGAACACAGACGCATGAAAGACACGAAAATGAAAATGTTAGTTTCTCAGACAGTCCCAGCTGAAGAACATAAAAAGGGTATGACACATTCCGGTGATTCAGCCGGACCTGTAAAAGGGACATGCAATTATTGTAAAAAGCCAGGTCATTACGTACACGATTGTCCAGTTTTGAAACATAATATCGCCATAGGTAAAACACAAGAAAGACCACGGCCACCTAGACAGGACCAGAATGAACAAGGAGCTCCGCAGCATGCACAGTCCATGCCAGCTTCACAACAGTCTATACAGTTTGTGCCAGCTGCACCAGCGCTGCCTGTTGCTGCCACACAAACCACGACACGACAGCTGTACCAGACCGCACAGTACGACTATCCTGATTATCAACGATATGCATGAACCAGCCTAGAGAGGGAAGTTGACTTACCCCTTATCGAGATCCCTGTAGATCAAGAAGGACCTTATGTACATAGTGAATTATTAGGCCAAGACAGAAAATTTTTACTCGATACAGGGGCAAGTCGAACAACCATAAAACGTAGTGAAGTTCCAGGGGCACCCCTCTCAGGCTCACAGAATATTTCCCTTGGTTTTTCAGGAAAACCTATTGTTAATGAAGTATCACAGCCTCTCCCACTTACGATAGGACCTTTGACCCGAACTACAGATTTATTGCTTACTAAATCATGTCCAGAAAATCTGTTAGGAATAAAAACACTGAAAGCTCTAGGAGCTATAATATGTTGTTCTCCGGAAGGAGTAAGGTTGTTTTTACGTGATTTTAAAGGTCATTATGTGTCTAGAGACATGGATCCCCGACTGCAGACTTTACCTACACATCTATGGGCACAAGGCCCTACTGATGTTGGATGCATGAATATTACACCATATCGAGTCACATTAAAGGCAGGAGTGGTGCTACCACGAATGCGACAATACAAGTTACCACCAGATGCTGTAGTGGCTTTACTACAAATCATTGACGAGCTCATTACCCAAGGAGTAGTTGTAGAAACAGACTCCAATGTATGTAATTCACCGATAATTCCGATTCTTAAACGAACAGATCCAAAGGCCCCGCCAGTATATCGATTGGTTATTGATCTGCGCGAATTAAACAAATGCATTGTGCCACAATTTCCTGTGGTCCCAGATATCTCGTCATTACTGACAGCTATTGATTCCGAAGCGACATTCTTTACTGTAATCGATCTCAAGAATGCCTTTTTCAGCGTCCCAATAGATCCGGAAAGCCAATATTTGTTCGGATTTAGTTTAAATGGACGTAGCTTTAAATTCTCACGCGCACCTCAAGGATTTACAGAAAGCCCCAGCATCTATAGCCAAGCACTGAAACGAGAACTTGACAGTATCCACATGCCAGTTAACACTGCTCTGCTTCAATACGTCGATGATCTGTTGATCACCGCGAGAAGTGAACCGGAATGTGAAAAAGCATCACTGACAGTTTTACAATTTCTAGCCGAAAAGGGACACAAGGTGTCCCCTTCTAAGCTGCAATTCTGTGTCCAGCGAGTTATTTATCTTGGACACTCGCTGTCCAAGGAGGGAAGGCAGCTTACACCCGACCGCATTCAGTTAATAGCTAACATGCCAATACCCAAGACACAAAAGGAGGTGCGGGCTTTCATAGGCCTCACGTCATATTGCAGGCAGTGGATCCCTCAGTACGCATTTCTAGCAAAACCACTCATTCAGTTGACAACACAGGAGGCAGCCACATCGACTGTTCTCCCTTGGACTCAGGAACATACACAAGCTTTTGAAAGCCTAAAGAAAGCTTTATGTCAAGCACCTGTTTTAGCAACGCCATGTTACAGAAAACAGTTTACACTCTTTGTTACAGAACGCGAAGGTACTGCCTTGTCAGTACTCACACAGGAACAAGCAGGAGCACACAAACCATGTGCTTATTTTTCTAGTACATTAGATCCCGTAGCTCAGGCTTTGCCTGCATGCCTAAAATCAGTGGCAGCGACAGCTTTAGCAATCAGACAAAGCGATGCCATAGTGTTAGGACATCCATTGACAGTTCAAGTACCACATGCAGTAGAGGTTCTTGTAAATAGAACGCAAACACAACACTTGACTATAGCGCGACTTACAGGGTACGAACTTACATTGTTTCAGCCACACATAGAAATCAGACGCTGTAACACATTGAATCCTGCCACACTTTTGCCAGTAACCGGAACAGACCCACTAGCCCATGACTGTATTGAAGTTATTACTATAACGACGAAACCCAGACAAGACTTAACCGATGTCCCATTGTCAGACCCAGACCTGACATTGTATGTAGATGGTTCATGTATGAGAACAAATACAGGAGAGTTGGTGGCTGCTTACGCAGTCACAACAGATACTGAAGTCATTGAAACTAATCGTATAAATACTTTGTCAGCTCAAGCCGCAGAGCTCATCGCTCTGACACAAGCCTGTATTCAAGCCACAAGTAAAAAAGTCAACATATACACTGATTCACGTTATGCATTCGGAGTTGTACATGACTTCGGCGTGCTGTGGCGAGAGAGAGGTTATTTAACTTCCCACGGTGCCCACATTCAACACGGACCCCTCATTCATGCTTTATTAGATGCGATACATCTACCGACTGCAATATCAATTATGAAATGTAAGGCTCATACGAAGGTTACTGATATCATTTCTTAAGGCAATGATCTAGCCGACAGAACAGCTAAACAGACTGCTCAAACCCAAACATCCGACATGACAAAGACAATAGTCCCGATGCCGACACATTGTATGACAGTTAAAGATCCTACCCTTGACGTAATTGACATACAGACACATGCTACACCAGACGAAATAAAGAAATGGACTGAATTAGGAGGGATCCAAACGGACCAAGGATGGATGATGAAGGAAAAGTCTGTGTGGTTCCTTCCTGATTCAATGGTCCAAGTTATAGTTAACACTATACATAGTCCAGCACATCTAGGAGAAAAAGCTATGCTAGACAGCATTCAACACATTTGGTTCAATAAACATTTACGAGCAGCAGCCAAACAAAAGGTCCGTACCTGTATGATCTGTTGCCAGTTCAACCCAGGAAAAAGTGTTCCCGTAGAACAGGGTGGATTTCATCCTCCTGATCACCCTTTTGAAGTCCTCCAGATGGATTATATCCAGATGGAACGATGTCGAGGATTCAAATACGTTCTCGTAGTTGTTTGTGCTCTTTCCCGTTGGACGGAGGCATACCCGGTTTCAGATTACACTGCCCCGACTACTGCCAAACAGTTAGTTCGAGAATTCTTCCCACGATACGGTTTACCACGTGTTGTTCACTCAGATAACGGCCAGCCGTTCTCATCCGAATTAATGAAACATGTTTCACTTCTGTTAGGTTATCAGTGGAAATTTCACTGTGTCCGACACCCCGAAGCAGCAGGTCTCGTAGAAAGACATAATCAGATACTGAAAATCAGATTGTCCAAAATATGCAGAGAGAAAGGTGTCGACTGGGTAGTAGCGTTACCAGTTGCACTCTTCTACATGAGAATGGTAGCACACTCTCGAACAGGGCTATCCCCGTATGAGGTGATCTTCGGCAGACCACCAAATATGTGGGGGACGCCTATACCACGCAAAATAACTGATATTGACTGTAATATGCTGACAGATTACTTGGCTTCCTTGATGTCTGCACTACAATCTTGTCGTTCACAGGTAGCTGCAGCCTTTCCCGACAACACTGAGGTGAAACCCCATGACGTAGTTCCGGGGGACCTTGTGCTTGTGAGAAATTTCGACCGAAAGACTCAGCTGGAGCCCAGGTGGAAGACACCCCAGCTGGTCCTGCTGACCACAAGGACAGCCGTGAAGATCGAGGGCAGGAAAGGATGGGTGCATTCAAGTCATATCAAGAAATTTCAAGGACTTCCTTCAGATGTAAACAGCCCACCTCGTGTGTCCTCACCAATTGACTCAAAACTACCTCTGGCTGAGGCCGACAGTAAAGAACTTTATAAACTAAAATTAAGGCCTAGGCCGTCGGACGATTTGATTGTTTAAGTCCTCTCCTAGGTGAAGCGGTTGAATCTGTCTCCGACATGTATCGCCTAGACCTGAATCATGGACAGTCGCGAAAAATGATGAAACGACAGGCGTATTGTAAATCACTGCGTAGCCATTGCATAGTGACATTATTAATCTTGTTTTTCTCAAGTCTTTTAATAATTACTGCAAGTATATTGTTGCACATATATTACCCTATTGCCAGAAACGTTTACAATGTTACTGCTGAACATTCTTTTAGTGACTTACCCCCGCATGAATTGTCTTATAGACTTGCGCTGCGCAATAACACTTTCATTAGTATGTTACATCATTCCCATCAGACTAGTAATGCAACTAATTGTTGGGTGTGTGGCCGGCTCCCTCCCTATCAGAATTATGAAGGAGTCCTGCCTTTCTTTCCACATCCGTTTACACATAATGGCTCCTGTGGAGCATGGTTTAGTTTAATCAATTCCATAGACTCAGATACAGCCGTTTACCAAGACCAGTGGGTATGGGGAAATCTGAACCTAGTTTTATTCAAAGTCTGTTACCCTGACAAGGAGGGTCGCCCCAAAGGAACAGGAACTGATCTAGAAAATGAAGTATATGGATTAGGTAACTTTACTCCTAATCTCATGGTTCTAAATGTCGAATCCGAAGTTGAACTAGTTTTACCAACCATGTCAGTATTCCCAGCGAAAGGTGAATTGTGTGTAAGAAAAGTTGGTTCCATACATATGGGCCATAGTAAATGCACTACTACAGTAGAATTCAGTGATCAAGGCAAATCTTCATTTAGAGCTTATCGCCACTCCTACTTTATATGTGGTCAGACTGCATATATGCGTCTACCTCTAGATTGGGATGGTACCTGCTACATTGCATTCCTTTTGCCACCTGTTTTCCTAGCTCCTCCTGATTATTATAGAAATATTCATTTAGTACACAACAGAGAGCGGAGAGATCTCCCAATTGTCGATTACACTGAAACAGCATGGGAAAAATACACAGATTTCAATAAAGGCATCTTTCCCTATATAGGTACTGTTACTAATAGTAAGCTGATACGTAGATTAACTAGAACCCTTGAAGCGGTAGTGAATGAAACTATTTCCGCCTTAGGCAATTTAACAGAAGAGCAGTCTGCTATGCGGATTGTTGTGCTTCAAAATCGTCTTGTCCTTGACGTCATCCTGGCTGATAGGGGCGGAGCTTGTAGGGTCATCGGATCAAGCTGCTGCGTATTCATACCAGAAAATTCGCCATCTGTATATAAAGCTATAACTCGCCTTCATAAGATTGTAAGCCAGATACACCAGAACCCAGGCACTTGGACTTGGTCCGGTTGGTTTTGGAGTGTGATATCAGCCTGGGGATGGAGAGTTCTATCCTTCCTAGGTATTGGCCTTCTCATACTATTCAGTTGCTGTCTATGTCTACAATGTGGACCAGCGATCTGTGGTCTGTGTGCCACATCGTGCATTCCACATCAAGATTTTCATTCAAGATCCCGGAAGAAGAAAGAAGAACAAATGATGCTATATGAACAGATCAATGGATTAATGAAGATTGATATCTCTTGACGGGCAAGTAGGGGACAAGGAGGGAATGTGGAAATATGGATTTTTCTGGTCAGTTATGTCCCCTATCTTGGACCCCAACGGTTCCATGTGCATGTTACAAATACATGTATGTTCCCTCCAGTTCCAGTTATGAAGACGCAAACACATGTGCGTCCACCATCAACATGTCCTCTGTCAGATCCGCCATGAATAGGCCGGATATTCCATTCCTAAGTACGAAAGGCCACCGACTTTATATGGTTCACCTATGCCATTTTACAGTCCAGGCAAGTAGGCCCTGATTCTGTCGTCAAACTCTTCTTGCCTTCTGCCTCTGAAAACTCCAGTCTGAGCCTGCATCTGTGACCATGAACTTTGTCTCATTCTCTGCGCGGCTCACGAAGCCTGACATCAGCCTATTCTCTGCCAAGAACTGTATTTCACCTTCGAGTTATCTGCTTCACCCCTTAGCCGATGCATTCCTGTCTAGTAGTTTAAATAAACATTCTTCCAGCTACCGAGCAATGGCTCGGCTTCTCTGTCTTTATGCAAGTAATTCATAGTCCTGTTACCATGGAATATTCCTACCCCCTCGCATTTAGTGTAGACACTTAGACGCTTGTACACGCACGCACGGTCAGTATAGAATAGATTCTGTCCGAGAGTCCTTCTTTTGTGGATAACATAGTTCTTTAAACATAGGATGTTAGATATGATTTGGGATTAGGTTGACTTGACCCCCCAGACTTTTCGTCTCCACATGTAGAGCTAAATGTCAAGTCCCCTTCACCCCCTAGTTGCACGTCAATCACACGTCATGCTGCTGCGCGCGCATCTATGCCAAGTATTATCTTATAGATCCACCTATATATGACATCATAACCAATTATGTTCCTTTTTACTCCTTATTACACCCATTTTCGGTTACGCATATGAATCGTCATTTTCCTTATCAATTGTTACGCCTACTGCATTCGCTTCATTGTAATGTATGTACTATAAAAGTCATTTCTTGTCAATAAAGTATGTACTTCACTTCCTGAACCTCCGTGGTGATGGAACTTGGAGCAACCGATTATAATCGATCATTGGAATAAAGCCCATTCCGAACCTCTAATACCACGGATTCTGCCTCTCATTTTACTGAGCTATTTTATTATGTTTCCGTATCAAATTAAGTCCCGGTAATGAATTTTATTTACCACAAATCTATTAATTTTCCAGAAAATCCTCCTCAATTTGTAATTTGGGCTTAGTACAAGACACAAGTCACTTGCTAAAATGATGTGTAACAGGCAAGGACTAGAAACATGGAGCCCTGAACACATGCACCGATTTGACAACTCTACCATCAAAGCTTCTCGTAACAGAGACAAAGAAGAGTGTGTGCAGTGAAAATACATTTAAAATAAGTCAGCCTAGGGCATGGACTCTAGGCCATTCTGTTTTATGTGACCATAGTCCCGAGTTCCCTGGGAGAACTACCAAACACAATTTGAAGGGGCAGGTGCGTAGCTTCATCAGTAGTGTATAGGGTATTACACGCCTCAAATGCATTTTTGGTTTGTTTGGGTCTGGGGCACTGAATGGGGTCTGCTCTGTCTATGTCAGTACTTCTCATTGTTCTCATTTCACTAAGTTGATTTAACTTGTTCATTTTTTGGATTAGGATCTTAAATGTATATAGTGACTGGTTTACCAGAAAAGTAGCAAATCTGTACCCATAGAAGTACTCCTTAAATGACACCAAATGTACAACGTTTTGGAATTCACAAACACTGGCACTGTTAGGCTTGGTAAGTTATGCTAGTCTAAAGTTTCCAGGCATACTGCTTGCAATCAAACAAGCAAAAGGTGATGAGATGAATGTTTGCAGATAATTTAACCACTGGCAATTACTGAGAGTAGCATTCTAACCTGTTGTTTTGCGCCCACTGTGCCACTCTAGACAGAGGACCACCAAATGCAAATGAGTACTAACTATCCTCATGGAAACAGTCCATATCGATCCTTTGTCATCTCACCCCTCCACCCTGTGACCCCACGCTTTTTTAGTTGGGAAGTTTGAGAATCCTCCACGCCCCCCAATCTCGCTGACTAAGACTGGAGTTGAAGGCACATTGTTAATACAAAAAGAAGTGACATTTTTTATGAACATGTTCTGCGTCTGCACACTGTGCAGATGTTTGTATGTTTTTCCATGAAATTGCAGTGTCCAGCACATGTGCAAATTTGGTAAAACTTGAATTGAACATAAGTTACAGACAGGACTGGTCGGAAACATGAGGCAAACATTGTTAATCCGTGTTGCAGTTGTGGTGTTACACATACAGCTAGGAAGGCTAAAAACCATTCATCAGTTGAGCTTGGTGGTCCTTAAATACCATCAGTTATGTATTTTTAATTATGTTTACCGAGAACTATATATGTTACAGCACATGCAGATATCCAACTGAAAGACATTGCTCCTTGTGGTTGTCGGCACAAAGACACTGCTCAGCATGGGTGCATAGAGGGTTTTCTCCATCTGATGCCAGATATTCTGCTCAGTACAGGTTTCTAGCGGGTCTGCTACACAAGATAGAAGTTCGTCTTCATTCCGCTTTGCTTTGTTGGTGACAGACTGGACCACCTTTTTTCTCTTTTTTATTAATAAGGTGGGGCTTATTGTTGAGTCTGCCACATACGCCGGCTCCAGCACAGGGTATTTACAAGATTCCTAAGGTTATATTTAGACAATACACTACTGCAGTAAAGGTTTTTGAAGATACAATGCTGACTCGACTAAATCTAACACAAAAACCTAGACGTCACCAATGGCATGAAATATGCCTTTGGTCAGTATTAAATTCATTTATTACTACTAGCTTAACCTTTAACCTGTATGCACATACACATATTTGTGCATGCGTGTTTACGTGTGTTAGCAAATTAAATTCAGAGCTATTGATTTGCTAATGCTTGTCGTTGGACCTGGCCCTCTCTGCAGGGTCACTTCTAAACGTTTTGCCTTTACCCTCCACTTTTTTGCTGAATTCGCTTTTGCTAGCCCTTAAGACTCTGTACAATGTAAACATAGTAGAATAGGCTTATCCCCAATTGGCATATTTAATTTACTTATAAGTCCCTAGTAAAATGGTACTACATGTAGCAATGATTGTGCCACCCACTTAAGTAGCCCTTTAAAAGTGTCTCAGGCCTAACATTGCAGCATGTGTGTGCAGTGTTAAACTGCCTTTTCAACCGGGCACAATAAACCTCTTGTAGTCCTAGTGTAGGCCTTGGACAGTTCAGAGGGCAGTGTGTAATATATTTTATAAAGATGGACATGTACTTTTAAGTTTCACATGTCCTGATAGTGAACAACTCTTAAATTCATTTTTCACTTTTGCAAGGCCTACTGCTCCTATAGGATAACACTAGAGTTACCTTATTACATTTGCTAAGCTGTAATTTCCAAATGGGAACAGGTGAACAATTCATGTTTGGTGTCTTTCGAATTGTAATGAAAAATCCTCTCTCATAGTAAAGTCAGGTTTTAAATTGCAATTTTATAAATGCCACTTTTAGAAAGTTGGTATTTTCCTGCCTTAGCCATTTAGTGCCTGTAGCCTGTCACTGGGCCACATGATTAGGTGCAGCTGACAGTTTAATCCTATAAACATAGAATGTTTAGATGTGCCTGGATGGGCCATTACTGGCAGGATAAGAGGGTGGAACTGAGCACAGTTCTCATTTCACTTGAATAGGCCGTGTACTGCCTCAACACAACGCAGTAGTTAGTCTGGAGCCAGAACAGGGAAGCCAATTCAAGTGCAAGTGGGACAGGGCCCAACTCCTCCCTATCATTCTTCCAGTGATGGCCCATCCGAGCACACCTAAGCCCCCCATTGTGTGTGGCTGTCTAAAAGGAATACAAAAAACCCAACTGTCAACTATACCCAGTCATGTGACCCAGCGATAGGCTGCAGGCACCAAATGGCTAAAATAAGAAAATGCCAATCTTCTAAAAGTGGCAATAGTTAAATTGTAAGTTAACATTCAACTTTACCATAAGTTTATGTATATGTTTTTTATGGATATTTGATTGTGTTGTATTATGTCTCATATGTAAATCAAAATATATCAGATGATTACCAAACAAAATATATATATATATATTGCTACTGATTAATGAGCACTTTTTAATATTATAAATAAAAAATCTTTTGCTAAATTTATATTAAAAAAGTTGTCATGTTTCTATATTCATTATAGTGCACTTTGTTGTTCGAATGATCACTTTTTGATGTGTGGCACGAAATTTATAACCTGTTATTATCAAATAGCTTTCACCTAGCCTTAATTCCCCCCCCAAGTAATTTTCCCTACAGCTAGCAAGTTCCATTGTTCCATTTGGGTCCCCTTCTTTCACAAACATAGCTAGATGTACTGCCACCCAGGGAGGCCCCTAAGTTTGATGCCTGGGTGCCGATGAGAGCGGGGGGTGGCGGCAGATGGACAACTTGTTCTGGGGGAGGGGTGGTGGCTGAGGGACGACTTGTTCTCGGGGCAGGGAGGATGGTGGTAGTTGACAGATATGACTCCCGCAGCCCCCCAAAACAGTGCCACCACCCCCCCAGCTATGCCACTGGTTTAAAGGTACTAAGGCACCAGATGCGGGGCCTAGAAGCCAGTGTGTGCCTCTCAGCATAAAAGTGACACAATTCCATATATCGTGGCATGGAGGAAAAAGAAAAACATGTAGCAGTTTCAGGTTTGAGGCCTAACCCATTCACTGCTCATTTTCCCTCAGGCCTGGAACGTAGGATACAGGAACACCTGCTCACATACTATGAGCAGGGTGGTAGTTTCAAGCAATGCCCACAGAGGTAAGAGCAGCTACCTGTGATCGTGCGGTGCTGTGGTGGGTGACTTTAGACTGAAGCGGGGTAAAGACTTGCTTAGTCCACCTCCGGTCCTGTGTAATAGTGACCAGCAGCTGCATGCGAGCGTGCGGCGCAGCTGCTTGCTTCCACCTGTGCAGCCTTCCTGGTTAACGCTAACCTTCACCTGTCATGGGCTGCGTTTGTTTCTTTGGGCCTTCCCTGGGGGCTGAGCCCCGCCCGCTGGGGTCATTGGCGTTGCTTAGCAACGTGGGGGGGTTTAAAGCCCAGGGTGTCCTTTTTCCCTTGGCTCTCTCGGTAGCTTCTGATCACAGCTTCCAGTTCCGTGCTGCCTCGAGGGGAGCCAAACAGTGCTCTGGTGCCTTCAACGTGATCTCCATTGCATAGCCTGTATCCATAGCAGACAGGCGCAGCTTCACGCACCAGGCCCTGCCCGCTGGGGACACACACGGATCCTTGGTTCTTCCTGGGTAGGACATCGACCACTTCTCGGTGCTGCTGTGAGGAGAATACATGGAAGGGGAATTGCCCAACATGGCACTCTTATTTTCAGAGGTTGGGGCAGTGGCAGGCACTCCCCATGCACTTGGCTCTCAGATAAAGCGCTCTTGCATATTTTCATTTGAACAACCAAAACCAAAAGGTGAAGAACAGTCCAGTCCTCCTCCTACTCCAGGAAGGAGCAGCCACTGCAGACTGTCCTACCCCACACACATCGGGGTAGTGCTCCTCAGACTGCTTCTCCAGCTCTCCTCCCAGGCAGGTTCCTTTTAGACCCAACAAGGATCTTTCCTGAAGTTGTTTATATCCCTGAGACTTCCAACAGGAGGCCAGCCTACACAAGCCCATAGAGATGTGCCTTCACAAGCAGGATACCACAGCAGTGCAAAAAGAGTCAGCCCTTTTCCTCCACCACAGACAGAAGCAGCAACTACAGGCCAACCCACCCCTCACTCAGAAAAGACAGCGCCCTCACACAGTCCTTCTGCTCTTCTTCTTGGCAGGGTCATCTTGTTCATTGAAGTAATCTAATGTCGGGGGGTTTAGGTATAATACTTATACCCCATTATGTCATTGTTCTCTTTGTGGCAAGGGTCTCTGAAGCCAGTCCAAGTCAGTCCTGTCTTCCCTGCTGCAGCATGTCCACAGGGGGCGAAGACAGCATTGTGAAAAGGTGTTGCAGCCTATTCGGGTGCAAGCGTATCTCCTACCACCACTCTAAATGTAGACCAGGTCTATTCATTCAGCGATGACTCACCCAGGCAAGGCAGGGCACATTTCAACCCCCCTCGTCAGTGACTGTCTAGAGTGAATGCACATCCCCAGCTTCCTGTCACTCCAACGCCAGATGCTGAATACATAAGCAGTCAGAGGCATACAGGAATGTAAAGTAAGAAATTGACCACTTTCAAAAAGTGGTATTTTTATACACAGAATTTAAAAACTCACCTTTTTTATCATTTCCCAATGGAAAGTTACACATGTAGAATGTTACAGTGCAGCTCCCATTGATAGCCTATGGGACAGATAGCCTTTCAATAGTGAAAAACAAAGTACACAGTATTTCACTATCAGTACGTCACACACCAGTATATGTCCTAGCCTTCACATATACTGCACCCTGCCCATGGGCCTACCTTAGGGGAGGCATACATGTAAGGAAAGGAAAGGAAAGGTTAGAGCCTAGCAAGTGGGTGCACTTGCCAGGTAACGTGACAGTTAAAAACTGCACCAGTAGACACTACAGTGGTAGGTGTGAGACACATTAACAGGGCTATTAATGTGGGTGGCACAACCAGTGCTGCAAGCCCTCTAGTTACATTTGATTTACATACTCTGGCACACACCGTGCACATTACAAGGGACTAACCAGTAAATCAAATATGCCAATCATGAATAGCCAATCATATCACAATGTATACAGAGAGCATATGCACTTTAGCAATGATCAACAGTGGTAAAGTGCCCAGAATCGTATAGCCAATGAAAACAGGGTCAGAAAAATAGGAGGCAAAATGTTGTGGAATAAACCTGTCAAAAGGGCCAGGTCTAACAGGAGTATTTTGTCAGATTTTGTTCAGCTTCAATTTTTTCCTTCTTGCTTGTCATATATGGCTGTCAAGGATAATAAGGGCTAACAAAGTGCCACATGTATCAACATTAGTAATAGCGATGACCTAATTGCGATTTTCAGTGAATCTCAATTAGGTAATCGATATTCCTAATGTATAAAACTCCAAGAGTTTCATTTAGTGATTCCTAGGGGGTCGCAAATCGACGTACCTCATTAATATTAATGAGGTAGGTAGCATTTTGCGACCCCCTAGGAATTGATAAAATTATGTAGCTGGTGGTCTGCTAAGGTCAAAAGACCACCATGTCCATGATTCGTTTTTAATAGACCACTGCCTGCTTTTAAAACACCTTTTCACCACCATTCCCAAAGAGGAAGGGGTCTCTTGGAGATCCCTTCCCATTTGCGAATAAATTACCACCAAAATGCAAATGTTTTGGGACCACATTCCCTGTCACAAAACATTGATACATACCGCTGCTATTCAGTGTTTGGAAGGGTCACCCTAAGCAAGCCCCTTCCACATACCAAATCGCAAACCCATTTTGTGATTCAGTAACAGATTACTGAATCGCAAAATAGGGTTTAAGAACAAAGGAAGTGCCTTTTTTTGCATCTTGTGAATTGGCCTGTTTGCGAATGCAAAATAGGTTAATACATATGGCCCATAGTGCTTTGTGAGATAGATAATTTTGCAAGGACTTCTCCTGGTGGACAGAGCTGTGTTTTTTTTGTTAGGAAGAAGGAATTTGGACATTTCATAGGCCTTATTTAGATAAGCCCACTGAAGATGGGAAATTGAATAGTATAAAATGTTTTTGAGTTGATGGTAGAATTGTTTATGGAAATGTAAGTTTATGATGAGCAAAGGAGAGGACAATTTCGTTTTTTCTATCTCAAAGCAGTGCAGCAACCAAAGTTGCTGCACTGTTGCGCTAGAGGGAGAGATCATTGCAGAGTCATATTTACTAAGATATGGTACAGCTGCACTCTTCCCCCGTGCCGAAGCACAATTGGGCTGCCTTGTACCAGCTATGAATCCCAGCTTAGGTTTTGAACTGGAAGGACCATAGCCAAAGTTTAAAACTTTCCACCCACTAGATGTGTGCTGTACAGTGTAGCACACATGCAGTCCACCCACTAGATGTGTGCTGTACAGTGTAGCACACATGCAGTGTGAGAAAAGGAAGGACAAATTAAACGATTTCTTGAACTTAATGCATGCTTAAAGTAGATGTTATTTTTTGCTACAAAGCCCTGACTACCATTCTTATTAGGTAGAACTTTGCATCAAAAACCATGGGAATGCACAAGACGCAAAATAGCACAAAGTCATTATCTGTGTTACTCAACAAGCTACTTTCAATCACAAATAAAGTTTTGCACAAGAAAGTAAATAATACTTGCCAGTTTTATATCACTTTCTGCACCTTTGAACAGGCAGTAAATGTTGACACATCTGCCTCTTTGTTTGGGTGTGGGTGAGGGGTTTATGTGACATTTATTCGATTTTGTGAAGACTGTGCTTTTAAAGAAATGTTCTAGAGATGGTAAGTCTACTGTGAGCATGAAGGTTATCTGAATGATTTAGCAGGTCGTAAAAAGGATCAATTTAGTTTATAGATGAGTGTGATAGCTCAAGAGAATTAGATTGCTGCCCTTCACTTGTGTAGCTGTGAGGGTACCACAGAGTAATTTTATGATAGAGGAACATTTATAGAAATTCTACAGTGTGGGTGCAATATTCAGTCAGAAGGTAAAAGTCTGTAAGTGATAGAATTTGGTCTCAGTAGATGGTCATCTTTATGAGGAAGGTAAATACCATTTTCCAGATAATCAGCAAATTAGTACGGTTATGGCACACAAAGGGAACAGGTATGTGCTAGTGGTGGTGGATTTGGGCAGCCACAGTGATGGAGGCAACGTAGGTGATACATATATCATGGCATTTACCATTAGCTTCATCTGCAGACTTCACAAAGGGACCTTTAGGGACCACGTGACATCCAAAAACTAGATTGTTTTTTTTCAGCTAAAACATGTCTTCTCCCAGTTTTTTGGTGCTTCGTTTATTCTGCATCTTTGTTTTCGACCATGCAAATTGTACAACTAAAATGGTTACTTCATGTGCTCAACTGCTCTTTTGGAGAGCAGGGATTTAGTTTATAAACATCTTTCCAGCTTTACCACAACTTTCTCAAAGTTTCAAGCCAGGGTGTAAAATGTATTTCATTTTCATATGTCAGAACAAAAACAACAGATGCAAATATTTTTTTTATGTGACCACAAATCAGTCTGCAACATTTCAGTTCAGTTTGTGCTAAAAATAATTGCATTTTGTGTTATTTGGCATGTCAAATCTTGACTGGAACCATGGGAACGTATTTAAAAATATTGATAACTTTATGAAGTGTTCATTCCACTCTTCTTACTTTAGCTGCACTTGCTTCACCAGCTAACTTAAAAATGAATATTCAAATATTGTTTATTTCATTAAAACAAGAGAATATTAATACTTATAAAGCATGGTGCCCAAAACTTGGCAGAGGAGTCAGTCTTAACTCTTTTATTTGGAACTCACCCAGCCCTGCTTAGAGTAACTGTTTGCTTTCCAAAGTATTCATCTCTATTTAAGTCTGAAGCACAGCACACATCGTTTTTGGCGTTCAATTATGATTCTATGGAGGATATGTTTTCACTTTTGTAAGTTATTTGTAATTTTGTAAAGTGCACACAAAAAGCTTTGTATGGCGCAGCACATGCATTTTGTGACCGTGACAATCAATGCATTAAATAATGTGTGGGGAGAGAATCAGGTAGACACATATTGCCTGATTGTCAGCTTGCACGCGCCCGCTCCATCCCACACTCTTCGACTGGGATTTTCTAAGGCTTTGTGCTCGCGCTACCTGACACAACACAGTGTATGCTATTTACTCTCCACACAATAGGTGTTTGTGCTGGAAAGGCGCTTTTTGCAGTGTAAAAAAATGAATGCTCTGTGCGGCTTTGTATCAAGGGTACATTACTGGTGGCGGATTGCCGGTTGGTTGAAGAGTAGATTGCCATGTAATACTGACTTGATGTCCTTTACATTCCGTACCCTGTGCCTTGTTGGGAGGGGAGCTTGACGTCACTGTCTGCGATGCGTCCATAGCAGTGTGAAGCAATGTTTTAAGTTTGTTATTGAAAATGTCAATAAAAAGAATTTAAAAAAAAGGGTAACTTACTGGGGAAGATCTGCACAGTCACCCCAAGGTTTTGACTCAAACAACAATCTACTCAGATAGCACGAGTTGCTTTTGCTTCAAAAACAAATGCTGACTTGAAGCAGTTGCAAACAAGAGCAAATGTGTGTTTATTTATCCCCCCAAAAATGATACATTGAAAACAATGTATTTATATCTTTGATTCTATTCGAGTGTAAACCATGCTAACTCTCCTAGATATACATTTCAAATCAGAAAATAAAGATAATGTATAGGCGCACCAGGCCTGACTTTCCCCATGACCCACAATTCTTTAAACGACTCGCAGCACTGGTCATGACCAAGACTCCTTATGCGATCATCTCTCCAATATATAGAGGCATACAAGGTAAATTGTAAATGTAAATTGATACTTGTATAGCACACTACTCACCCACAAGGGTCTCAAGGCACTTGTACGAATACCGCTGTGGAACCCATCCTGGCTTTCCCTGTGAGGCGTCCACTCCTGGGAACCCCCCAAGGTGGAGGCCAGGCATCCTTAGTGTTGTGGGGGCTGTTGTGGAGATTAAGCAAGCTATTGCCCAGAGTTGCAGAGTGGGACTCCATGATTGGAATAGGCACCGAGGCGAGAATTATCAGGTCCGTGGAATTTTTGAGCCCAAGACCCGCCGAGGGGGGGAATTGAACCCTGGTCCCGGGCTAGACCTCTGCATCAGGGTCTGCCGCTCTAATCATTGAGCCACACTTCCCCACTAGGACTCTCCCTGAATGAACCTGCATAGCTCGGGCTGGATGGGATGCTGACTTTGAGACTCCACTTACTGGGGTGGTCTGCACATATTGATGCAACCAGATGGGCGAATTATTACCCTGTAGCAGATGACGATAAATACACAATAGATATCTGCACAGAATTTAAAGCTCGCCAGTTGCGCAACACAAATGTGGACTGACGCTGACTCGAGATGTAAAGGATGTGTAGAGGAAGATGCGGCCTTCTTGCACTTTGCATGGGGATGTGCCAGAATCTAGGAATACTGGATAAATGTGTTAAATGTTATGTAAAAGATAATTGTCTTTCCTATCCAAAAGTCACTCATCATTGCACTCCTTGGATGGGTGCAAACAAAAAAATCCAAATGCTACTCACAAAGCTAGTGAAGCTTTTAGTGGCAGAGCAGTGGTGCTGCGGACGCGCCTTAACTCTTGGTCACTGGATGAATGAACTTACCTGCTGCAGCAAACAGACCGAACTATATAATGACCTACTTCCTGTGCCTTCACACCCGAAAGACACATGAACACCGTTGGGCAACTACTTGTTAAGGAGTATTGAAACTGACAGTGAGCACACATGGACACCAGTGAAATTCTGTTACTGGATGTAAACTATTGATGTCAGATGGCATGGTTTAATGGATATATCGGCAGGGTAGTTGACGGGGGTCATTATGTTACTGTATTGATATGTATGTTATGTTATGTGTATTAGCAAAACACACTATCATTTGTGATACAATTGGAAAGAGTCGACTAAAAAATAAAAATAAATAAAAACAATAAATACAAAAACACAAAACAAAGTCTAGCTCAATCCACGTCTGCTTCTGCATGTATCTCTCTAGAACAAATAGAAGGAACAAATCTAGCTTCTCCCTGATGCTACATTATGTGCAAATATTTCATTAAGTGAGTACCCAATAATATTACAACATTCATGAAAACACAGTTGCTTCCTAAAATGGCGATTTCTTTGTCTATTAATCCAGTAGAGAAGCTGGCAGTTTGGATGCTGGTTCAGAACATTACTGTGGAAAGTCAACCCATGTATTCTTAGGTCCCGCAGGAAGATGTTTTTACTGTAGCACAACATTTACAAAAAGTGATTTCCTTTCGGTTTAGAATACGATTTAAAACAAATCACCAATTTAGAATTGTTTAACCACTAATAATACAGTTTACAGGAAGGCCTTGTATTTTAGTTTTCCCAAAAGCAATCGGTTTTATTGTTTTATCTTAAAGAAGATGCAAAACCTTGAATTGCGAGTTTTAAGTCCCTTACTTCTTCCATTAAAGTGACGCGATTTCCATAATAACTTCGCAGAGATATTCTAAAGTTACTGGAAAAGCCAACTCTGAATCTCATCCCTGAGAGTTGCTGATACCATGTTGATCGTTATTTGATGGGGTGAAATTCCTGAGAGGTTCCCAGTTTTGATGCTCACAATGGGGCTGCGCTTGGGGTTTGGTGCTTCATGACCAATTCCTGCAGGTCTTTTCTGGGCTTTGTTTTATCCTGATGCATATTTCCCAAAATGAGCCTGAGAACAGAAAAGCAGCAATGCATTTTAAATTACAATTTATAATTCCAGGCCACAATGTCCGCTTCTGTCTGCACTGTAATTAAAATGGTACCAATTCTAATGACACATGTTACCTCATTAACATGGAGTGAGGTCTATGTATGTACTTAATGCATCAAGCATTCATTTGAACCAATTTAATTTGAAACTTACCAATAATATGGAAACCTATTCTAAGAGGTTAAAGCATTTTTCAAGGGAAGTGGCATTATTTGTAGTTAGTTAGAGTTAGTGGAGGAGGAAAGTGCGTAGTGTGTGTGAAATGGCATGATTTATTCCACAAAAATGTCACAAAATATCATGAACATGTCACAATATTGCACTTTCAGAGTGAAATATGGTTAGCTGATATCTTGAATGATCTTTTAAGCAAATACCTCAAATAGATACATCTTGCAGATACACGTAGGAGACAAAATCAAGCAAAAAATGTCTCTCAGTGTCTACTAAACCATTATCCCACTAATATCACTTAAGACTTTTAATGCAACGTCCTTCGTCTAAAAACAAAATGGCAACTTTTGTAGAAATTTCACATATTTTATCTAGTGTAAAATGTAAGCATATCACAAATTTCAACAGAGTGATTCAAATTTCGTCCAGGTCTGGTGTTGATGATTGGTTGGACTACACTTGTGAAGGTCAATGAGGTGGGGACAGTAGGTTAAGATTAGCAGTTTAGATGTGGAGGTAAGTACTGTAAGAACGTAAACCATGTTGGAGCATTAGAGCACATCTTACTCATATTTGGAAGCTTGGATGTAGACGGCCAGAAGTGATACCAACACAGCTTTCATGATAAGTTAAGAAACTCTCACCCATGAAGCACATGGATTTTAGTGTTTGGTATGTAAGGATGTGCGGAGAGGGGTCAGAGACTATGCCCAGCAGCATTTTATCTATTGTATAAAGAATTTCAGTTAATAGTCGTTTCCCATTGATTAATGATCTAAACCTTCCCAGGTAAGGCTGTGGGCAATGGGTCAATTCTATAAAAAAGGGGTGCTTAGCAGCAGAGACTTTTGACAATGGCTCGACACCATTGACAGACTAGTTATAGCTTAAAGGTTTGCACCAAACAATACTGCTGATGTCACAAGAAGTTCATCAGAAGGGTGTGTCCACAAAGATGAAGTAGAGCAAAAAGAAATTCAACAGACAAACCTGTAAGGACCAATGTGGAATGGATGCAAGAATCTACGTAGATGGATCATGGTTGGATGTGGCGTGTATGTGTATAGGTGAGATTAGTAGCTTCCACGATGCAACTGATAGGTATGGTTAAGTAGAATGTCTCTCAATTACCTTTTTGTACTGCCTCTTCTCATAAATCACCATTTGTGGTTCATGACATAATGTAATATGCAATCATGGAACATTTTAATCTAGATATGACCAATCTGCACGGAATGCTCTATGTTGCCAGTCCTGCTTTAAGATCAACAGCCAACTTGTTACTAGGACTTTAATAAAATCATTTTGTGTGCTTATGTTAAGGGTTAATTTACGTTATTTCACTGCTCCTTTTTTAACAAAATGCATTCGAATAGATTTGTGACAATAACGAAGCCACTGATTTGTTCCAGCAACTCCACAGTGGTGCACTGTGTTTAATTAAAGAAATAAAAAACTGCCTGATTTACCGTTCAGCACCACGTCATTCATTTAACCTTAGCCCTACTATCTCGAATCATTGTTCCTCTTTTTAAACTACTTTTATTCCTCTGTAAGAATTTATCATCAATGTTTATTTGTCATTGATTCATTTACTGATTTTGAATAGAGCTATCCGGTCCCCACTACACCGCTTTTGAATACTAACCGTAAAAACCTTACTTATTTGTTCTCCGTAAATTTAACCCCACAGTCCCTCTAAAGAATTACACTGGTTATCTGTTTCTAATCTCAATGACTCATTTGGACCCAGAGGTAATATTGTTTGTTTTGGATCACTCAGCTTGCACAAAGCCTCTGATGAGACCTGGCCAATTTATTCTGCTGCGGTCGCTCTATCCATCCAGAACAATGCACAGCAGCTATTCATAAGGATTCGTAGAAACTCTGCCTCAATTTTCACAAAGCAAGATGCACATTTCCTCAGGAATGCTGGAATGGACACCTGTGGGGCAGTAGACCTACACCGCTGCATTCGCAACGCAACATTACAGTATCGCAACCTCTGCACTTTTAAAGGAAGAAGGAATTGCAATTTAATTAATGTGGTACTTTAGGAAATTGACTTTAGGGGTAAGCATGCAGCCCTTCACCAAAATACTGTGTGCCCCCTCAATGCCAATAGTTGTAATTCATAGAGCAGAAGCTGATGATACTTGTAATTCGTGCAGCAGAAGCTGATGAATGGCAATTCACCAAAATGCCTGGGGTAGCAGAAGTGACATCACACACTACTTCACCATTACCTACATTCACCCACACATGTTTATATATACACACATATTCACACATACACACACTCTCTCTAACATAAACACACTCTTACCCAGAACTACACTCACAGCTTACATTTCAAAGCATTTTTTTACTTTATCTCTGCTGTTAGCGAAGGTCATATTCCAGCTAATTGTACTTCATTCTTTATTACACTAATAGTGAATTATAAACCATTATTTCCAATTAGAGTATTATAACATTGACAGAAAACAACGAACGTGAAGCCCCAACTGACGTCCATAAGGACAAGCTGGCTATGTTTTGCTGACACTGATTTTTGCCACCTCTGAGGCCAGGGGTCGCAAAGGCTGTGCCAGGGGTCGCAAGGGGAAAGCCAGAGGTTGACAGCTGTGACCCCTGTCAACCCCTAAATAATGTCCATGCAGAAGTTACCACTTTTGGACTGCTTCCGTTTTAATAAAAACTAACAATTGACAACGAGTGTCAGTAACAGTAAGGAATGACAACATTTTTTATGTGATACCATTTTTTTTCGTGTTTGATTTTACTGGCCTTTAAACTCTGTGCACTTTACCACTGCTAATGATAATGCACCGGGGCTTGCCTCCTAAAACATGTCCAGTGCAATTGGAACTCCCTGTTTGGCCTGTTTAACTTCCCATAATTCCATTGTAGAGGGTGCCTAAAATGCATTGGTGGCATGGACAGTGAAATGCAATATGTGGGCTGCAGTGTCTACACGGACATACACCACAAACATGTAAGACTACCAAGAGCATCACTGTATTCTGGATGAGCTACAGTTATAAAAGGCACTGTAGTAAAAAATGGCAAGAAAAAGTGCCTTCGCCTTGTAGGAAATCCTATTTGCATATATTAATAAATCATCTATTATAGGTAACTTGTAAGACAATTAGGAAGGGAAATAAATATATACAAACAGTGGTAAAGTCCTTATTTATAAAGCAAGCCCTAAAAAAAGCACTAATAGCTATTTCGTTGTAAAGGTTCAGCTGCAATTTCCATAAAAGAAGCCTAATTTAGATTATAATATTTAATTTCATATCTTCCCCTCTGCAAGCAAAGTTCTTTAAAGTAATGTCCTACTTAATTTTAAAAATGTTATTTAGTGAGGAAATCAGACTATTGATAAGTTGAGTGCAAAAGTAACTTTATAAAAATGCACTTAAGACTGCATTGGCTAGAACAGACTTAAAACCAGTTCTGCCACTGAGCTAGAATCCAAAAACCTTGGCTGTGAGAGTTAACCACCTCGACTCAGAAGACCAGGAAGGAAAATCTTGATTACAGTATATCAGTTAACTGCTGATCACTTAGTAGGGACTAGTCAGATGGGAGGAGAGCTCATCTAAATAAGCTCTGGAGCTGGAGATGGCCTGCCTTGGGACCGGGAAAATGGGTTCAATACTAATGTATTGAATTATGGGAGCAGGTCAACAATGCCCAGCATAGTCCCACCATAATCCTTATCTTTAATAAGTGCAATAGCTTGGATCCTAGATCCTACAGGCCAATATCTTTAATAAATTCCCTGATAAAGGCAATCGGTGAGGCGTCCCTTAAAATGATTGTTGGTTGGACTATGACTAATACAAAACTTTTTGAAGCACAGTATGGGTTCCATGAGGAGCTGAGCTCAGTAAAGCATTGCCTTAATTTACATTTAATAATTAGTAAATATACCATTACCAAGGACTGCGCATTATACGTAGCCTTCAGTGGTGGCTCGCGCAGGTAATGCTGTGGGGCGGCGAGGCGGGGCGGGGCTGGGTGGGGGACAGTGGAGTGTGACATACGACGGGATAGTAGAGAGTAAAGAGATAAATAAAAACACTTACTTTGCGCTCGCAGCATCGCCAAGTCGGCAATGCAGTGAGCGCAAAGTAAGTGTTTTTATTTATATATTTGTTTACTCTCCACTTTCCCATCGTATGTCACACTCCACTACTGCCCCAGCCAGCCCCTCCCCAACCCCGCCGCCCTGCAGTGTTATGGGTGCGAGCCGCCACTGCTAGCCTTCATGACCTATCCAGTGCTGTTGATTTGGTCAACAGGTCCATAAGGATGATGGTGCTGGAGGAATCTCTAATATACTTTTTATCTTCATTTCACTCGAACCTCTCAGCCGCGGTTAGATTTGATGATGGTGGTGAAAGATCAGAACCTCTTAAACTAGAATGAGGAGTTATTAGGCAAGAGTTCGTTTTAGCACCTAACATATATTTTATGCATTATTTATTTCAGCACTTGTTTGAATAAACTTGGGCAGAATGTGCCGGTAGTGGCCCCGAAGTAAATCCCTGCTCTCTTTTATGCGCATGACACGGTTTTGCTGACCCACACTCCCAATGGATTAAAGGCATTGGTTGATGCATTTGTGAGTTTTATGGGAGACCTTCATCTCATAACAAATTTCTCCAAATCGCATGTGAGTCCTATGGACCCAGTAAAATGAGATGATGCACCCCTATGTAAGGGGTCACATTTGAGTGCACATATTCATGGTCTCAGTGTTTTTGCAGTAAGTCGTTCTAAATTTATAAAGTCAATAAATGCTGTGTTTAATTTTTCAAGTGTGGCTGTCAGTCATCACAGAGACCCTTTATTATATATTTACAAAATGTAGTGCATTCACAACACTTTCTTACGGTGCAGGAATCTAGAAGTATACCAATAACAAAAGCATACAAATTAAAGAATATTGACTTTGTTGGGGTCTCTTTTCCTCCTAGTGCCTGACACTGTTTCTTCCATGAGCAGTTAGGGCTTACTTATGCCGAGGTTTCCATCAAACCTGCACCCCTACTATTATGGTTAAGCATTTGGATCAATCCTTTGACCTCATTAAACAAAAATGTTTTCACTGATTGTTTGAGCCATGATAATGGCTTAAAAATATCGTGGTTGTTATACACAAAAACTGTATTGTGTGACTTGGACACTCTGTTCTTGTTCCTAAAGCCCTGTTCCATAAGTAAGGCTGATGAATCTTGGTTTACAAAGTCTTTTATGGCTAAAAGATGCGTGCTGTTTGAAGAAACATGATTTAAGAAAACCCATATAAGCTTTTACCCTTTTCAGAAAAACTATGTTTGTTGAACATTACCTCGACAAGAATTTCAGAGTTTGGGAGAGAGGACTTCTGTTGTGATTTAGACATGTGACCACACGACAGCTACTATCTGACCCATTGGGACAATTCAATACCTAGTATGTTTGTTTTTGCCCATGTAATAAGTTTTCTATCCACATTAGTTGACATTTCATGTTCTTTTGTAAATATTATGGGGTCTATTACGAAGTCCGCCCGCCGTCGCATCATGAAATGGGACCGCCCGCCATGTGTATGGCAGTCCTGCATACACAATTAGGATGTGCCCGCGACACTGGCGGGCGCATCCTGCATTGTTTGCATTGCGGTGGGCGGTGCTGTCAGCTGCACCCGCCGCAATGCAAAAAAGGCATTTATGCATGTGCATGCACAATGTGGCAGGCAACGTGCGGTGCCTGCCACGTCGTGCATACAAATGCAGGGGGATACCATAGGTACCCCCATGTGCCCCCCCCAACATCCTGGGGGCCCACAAAAGGCCCCCAACTGAGAAAACCGCATGCCTTTCCGTGTTGGCAAGGCTGCTTCCTGCAGACATTGTAATATGGATGGCGGTGTCTAGCAGATACCGCCACCACATTAGACCCTTTTCCGCCCGGTCGACTCGTTGACCGGGCGGAAAAGTTGCACACGGTCTTCCTGTCCGCCACGGTACCCCCCCCCCCGCCATCATAATATGGTGGGGGGGAATGAGTGGCGGGTGGGAGATAATGTCGGGCGGCTCGCCACTGCCATGCCAGCTGTGGCGATCCGCCTGACATTGTAATAGACCCCTATGTCTTTTTTATTAAAAGTTTGAATTCCAGTGCTAAAAAAAAAAAAAAATGTTTAATATCTGCTGAGAAACAGCATAATAGACTATGGGGCATATGTACAAGCCCCTATTGCCATGGGAACAACCCTTTTCTGTTACGTTCCTGTGGCGATAGGGGCCTTGCCTTATGTACAAGACAGCGTTAAGCCACTTAAGGTGGCTTAACGCTGCCTTGTACATAAGGCACCCTTTCACACTATGGTTAGTGTGAAAGGGGCGTGCAGTGGGTGTTGTGGTGGGCGTTCCACTTCAACACCCATTGTATTTGATGCTGCCCCCTATGTACCAGGGTGGCGTACATAGGAGGCAGCACTAAAATTAAGACCAGGAAAACCCTGGTCTTAAGGTGCGGAACGAGGAGAAATGCATTATTTCTCCTCGTTTTGCTTTTTCCCATGTGTGCTGCCTTGTGCCGCACACATGGAAAAAGCAAAATACCTTGGTTTGTTTATGTTCAGGAAGGTGTCCCTTCCTGTACATAAACAGACATTTTTAAAAATGCCATGTTGTAACTTACATGTGTTCTGCATGAAGCAGCACACATGAAAGTTACAAAATGGCATTTTAGGATTGTTTATGTGCAGGAAGGGACACCTTCCTACACATAACCAATCCTCCCCTGCACACAGACACCCTTGCACTCAAAATTGTGAAACTTAACACCATCGCAGGGGGAAACGCAAGGCTGCACCACATTCTTGTAAATATGGTGCAGCCTTGCGTTTCCAAAGTGGCGGAGTGTGTTGTTAAGCCCAGGAGGCTAACGGCACGCTCCGCTACTTCGTCGTACATATGGCCCTATGAGTTTTATTATTATGAACGCATTTGATGGTTTGCTGCTTTTATGATTATAGACTTATAATCAAATAAAAAAACTTGATTGATTGATTGGATAAATGAAAGAAAATATGACATACCACCATATTCACATTTCAGTTTTTGATTTTTTAAAAATGTTATATAACATTAAACTTGACCCATTAAAGCACTTTACATGAGCACCAGATTACATTACACACTTTATTCAGACAAAAGTGGTTTGCCCAGAATCACAGGATGTTGAGTCAAGGCCAGGGCTCGAATCTGGTTTCCCAGTTTAATAGTCGGCAACTCTGGCGTTTTGGACACATCTTGTCTATAAAAACACCTCAAAGACTTAAACACACCAACTGTGTTTACACGTTTGCTAGGATCAGGTATCTATGCCATATATTGTTTTAATTTTCTAATGATGTAGCAAGGGCATCTTTATACATTTGAGATGACCTGGAAGGAAAAGCTCATGGCAGAGGTCCAGCAGCTCAGTTTCATAGTCTTTGCTTAGCTTTTAGCTGCAGATAAATGCCAGTCATTGACAATGAAAATCTACTGGAACTACTACTTCCTGATGCATGTATGAGGAAGACAGTCTTGACACAGTCCTGCACATTCCGCCTTCCATCTTTACAAGGTCTTTGCAGAAGCAGAAAAAAGAATAATCAAACCTTCTGTAACAGTTCCTCTGAGGCACTGGACTCCGGTGCAGCTACTGGCTTAATGCAAATTCACTTTTCAAACTACCATATCTGTAAAAACTTTGAAATTTTCACAAGACAAAAGAAGTGAACACAACCCTCAGCAAATCATACTTAATCTTCAGCATTCTCCCTTAAGCCCGACTAACAAAGGATTATATTTGAACAGCACCAAAGACACCTCGAGGAGCATAAATCATAAGGATACTACAACTGAGACATCTTACAATTGACCTGATGGGGTCTCTGCCATTTTCCTATCCAAGTGTGCATGCAGCAGTCCAGGAACCTGACGCACTGCCTCTAGGAGACCTGCTGGGCCTATGGAGAATTAATTGCAAAAGCATCAAGAGAAAACCACTCGGCCAGAATGGGGACCTAGTCGATATATCATTTTATAAGCCCATCGGCTATCTGCAAGATTTCTATTTCTCAAACAGACAATACTACATTTACTCCAATCTTGAAGCCAGGGTCAAACTAAAACCAAAGTTTCCGCTTCCTATATATTAAACTCAACCAAATTGAGGGGTCTTGGACCAATCATAAACAGGCTCAAACATCCTGCAGACTCTGTAGCTATAGGAAGGAGTCCTTATATCACATTTTATGTATTTGTGCAAGTTTAAGAGACGTGCAGCAAATATCATCTGACAAGTTTTAGGAAAATAACTTTTCTTACAGTAACAGAAGCAACCGAGACCTGCTTTAATTTATAAAATGTTGCATTGGAAAACTGACAAAGTTCCTGGCCCTTGTATGACAGACTAAAAAGTGTTGTTCATACTTTTTGCATTTAGCTGGTTGATTTATATTTCTAATATGCTTGTATGACAGATGGGAATGTGACAACTAAACGCTTGCAGCATTTTTATTGGAAAGCCTTTAAAGCTTCCACCTCGTATGTCCACGTCGTATGTCTATGGAGCACATACAACCTGATTAGCAAGGTGTGTATTGTGTAGCACACATTACTCCAACCCATCAAGCGCTGACTGTACTTTACTATAAATCTTTCAAAAATATTTAGTAATGATTAATGAACACGTTGTCTTACACTCTGTCGCTTTTTTAATTGTAAGGAACAACTTGCTATTTTGTTTCATGTATCAATGTGTTACTGACGCTTTATTTGTAATGAATTGCAAAAAATGACACAATAACATAATACCACTCTACTCCTAATCATTAACAGTGAAAAGAGCACATAGGCCTCTAAATGAAGGTTGCTAGGGTTAGATTCCTAGTTAAGGTGTGTTATACCAAGCATCCTTGCCGTAGTTTTCCCCTAACTATTTTCCTTTAGACCTCCTGTTTTTGCTGACTTCGTGTTTGCTGGCCTTAGGACTCTAACCAGTGCTAAATACCAGCATTTGTAAAGCGCACAGCTACCTCCGGAGAAGTGTCACTGCGCTGGGGGCAGTCAGGAAGATTAAGCGAGCTATTGCCCAGAGTCACAAGTTGCTGGGTAAACCTGGCGATGGTGCCGGGGATCGAACTGTGAACCCCTGTGTTCCATAATCAGCTACCCTGGCCACTGCATCACACCTCTTCCCAGAAGCTAAAGTGCTTGTGCTCTCTTCTTAAAACATATTAGAATGGCATATTTAATTTATGTGTAAGTACCTGGTAAACTGCCACCACCTGTGCCCACATCATGTAAATTAAATGTGACTAGTGGGCCTGAAGCACTGATTGTGCCACCCACTTAAGTAGCACTTTAAACCAGTCTCAGGCCTGCCATTGCAGCCTGTGTGTGTTTGCAGTTTTAGATGACCATTTTGACCTGGCAAAGAAAACCTTTTGTCAGGCCTGCACCTTCCTTTTTAATACATATGTCACCCCTCGAGTAGGCCCTGGACAGCCGACAGGGCTGGGAGCAACATATTTAAAAAGGACAACATGTCATTTTAAGTTTTGTATGTCCTGGTAGTGAAACACTCTTCAATTTGTTTCTCCCTACTGTAAGGCCTACTTCTCCCATAGCACAACATTGGAGTTTACGTTATTAAATTTTATAAGTGTAATTTTCAAATGGAAACCGGTGACCAGTTCACTTTTGGTGTGTCTGGGATTGTAATGAAAAATCCTACCTTATGGTGAAGTCAGATTTTAAATTACAATTTTGAAAATGCACTTTTAGAAAGTTGGCATTTTCTTGCCTTAGTCATTTGGTGCCTGCAACCTGTCTCTGGGTCATATGACTGGGTGCAGTTGACTGTTGGGCTTTGTGTGTTCCCCTTAGACAGCCCCACACAATGGGGAGGTTAGGTGTGACTGGATGGGTCATCACTGGTAGGATGGGGGGAGGAGCTAGGCCGAGGCCCACTTACAGTTTAATAGGCTGTGTCCTGCCTCCATACAAAGGACTGCATACCCCCTGTAGATAGTCTGGAGGTAGGGCCAGGAAGGCAGGGAATCTGTGCACTTCAAAGGCATGTCTCTAAAAGCCTCCCTCTACTTAAAGGCACAACTGTGTATAAGTATTGAACATCAGCCACCAACTCTTCGGTACATTCCTGGACCTGGGGAAACTCTGCCAGGAAGAAGGACTACTGTGCCGCTGAAAGGACTGCCACTCTCCTGAACTGCTGCCCTGGAGGATTGCTGCCCTGCTGTGCTGAACTGCTGCTTATACCCCTCTTGTCTGGGTGAGAAGGACTGGACCCACAACTCTGAACCTAGAACTCCAAGGTGTCTCAAAGGGAAAGTTGGCTGGCCTCCTCTTCAGAAGCCTCAGGGACATAACAGTCTTCCACAACTTGGAAACAGCACCTGGATCCTGCCATATGTGAGTCCTGCCCTTCCAAGTGGTGCCGACCCTGTCTTGGACTCTTGGGAGTGGGTATGAAGGAAAGTGACATGAAGCCCCACAAAGCCTTGCTTAACAACTGCCAGCCTCATCTGAATCAATGCTGAGCACCACCAAGGACCCCAAAGCCTGGCTGCAAGACTGCCAACTCATCAGAACCAACTCAAAGTGATACAGGAATCCGCCAAGTTTTGCCACATAGCTCCCCGGAACTGATACAAAGCATTGCGAAGCCTCACCGCACAGCATCCTCGGAACGGACTCCGGACAACACATGTCTTGCAAAGCAAAACTATGCACCTGGATTTAAGGTACTGTGCAGGGAACCTATATGGGTTCCTGTAGCTGGACCATGCTCCATTGTGGTCTGCCTGAACTTGTGACTTTGTCCCAGTCTGACCAGATAACCAGAGTTGGGGTTTTGCTCTTTTATGCACTCTTTTTTACTAAAACCTTTAGAAATGTATATCCCTGGTTCTACTGATTAGAGTTTTGTCTCTTTGGCCTTATTTTATTTCTTAAAAGTTGCTTTATTCTTCTAACTTGATGTGGGATCCTTTGTGTGTGGTGGTTTCCCTTTATTACTGTTTGAAGCATTGCACAAATATTTTACACGTTCCCTCTTAGTTAAGCCTGACTGCTCTGTGCTGAGCTACCAGCGGGTTGAGCACAGATTCATTTAGGGTTGGCTTGTGCCTCACCCTGATAATGATTGTGGTTCTGCTTGACCAGGGCTCACACCCCAGTCAATCAGTAACCCAATTTCTTGCAAGGTGTATATGAAGGGCCATGGAAAACTTGATTGAACACCTTTGAGCTTGCCTTTTGTTGTGAGCATGAGTGTCATGCTGCATGTGAATTTCAAGTTTTGGTCTGTCAGAATCTCTTCCAGAGGACCACCGAACAAGCAGGGATAACTGGTCCCAACTATGGGAGCTGTGGCCTTTTAATCCTGATGTCCTGCAGCCCGACCTACTAAGGGGCCTGAGCAATTGGGCCTTTTCACCATTTGAATCTCAGTGGTCGCGTGTGTCTGGCAGCCCATGGCTCTTCAGGGAGTGAGGTGTATAGCATACACAGGCACAGGTTTCAAAATACACACAGTTACTGACTATTGTGATAAATGTAGTCTTTATTATAAACACAGAAAGCATAAAAAACACACACTAAATAATAACCAGGTAGGTGCGCTTGCATCATCCCGGGCAATTTCCATAATTCCCTCTTCCATCCTAATGGGTCTTTTGATACCCCATTTGATAACAGAGGCAATTTTAAGATGAGGCCCACGCTAGCGCACCATGTGACAAATTTGACATTAAGCCTGAATTTGACATTAAGCATCAACTTCAGCAGTAGTACATGTTTAGGAGGCCTGGTAGCATTCACAGTCTTTTCCTACTTGATGGCAGCGAGCAAGTTCAGGGGGACCTGGGTACATCTTTGCAGGTTCCGGGCCCTCAATGCTGGCAGACCGCCACCTCTCACAGTCTTTTCCAATGACACATCAGAGCCACCACAGTCTCCAGACAGCCTGCATCGGTGTTGTACACCTATTGACAGCTCCCTCAACTGTCTATAAGTGTTACCACAGCAGTGGTCTTCTAGGGCTGAGTCAGGAAATCACCTCGAAAGTGATCTCCCGACTGGGATCCTCTTGAAATGACATTCCATGGTGATTGTCCTGACTTCACAGTGGCCCCCACCTAGTTTGCTGGCATTGCCAACTTTATACAGCAGGGGCAACAGCCCTAACTTCATGGTGGCCCCCACTTAGCAAACAGGGGACCACTAACTTTACAGAGCAAGTGCGATGTTCCTAACTTAATGGGTGGCACCCACTTACCATATGGGGGTTGGTGACTTTAACAAGATAGGGCAGAGAGTCTGCACTCTCACAATGGTCCTGACTGAATCGAGACTGGATCAGATATCTCACACTTTGCTCACTGGGATCAAGACCATAGCATCACTGTTGGGTCTTGCTCCTCCCAGGCCCTCTTCTACTCCTCACAGGGACCGCTGGTTTTAGCAGAAAGCCAGAAGGAGCTCCCAGCTCAGGGCAAGTGTTCTGGACTTCCTGGGTGATGGCCCAGAAGTGGGTCCCTTGCTCACTTTGCCACTGAATTCAAGCTAATCTGGCTGATGACGGCTGATTAGCCAGAAACTGGTCCCAGGATGCTTGTTTCCAGTCCAGGAAGAAATGGCTTGGCAGTTCGGGCTGAACTGTTCCCATGAGGCACAGGGTCAGTCTGATTTGCATATGGCCATGTCTGATCTGGGGTGGCGGAGTGAGCTAAAGAATGATGATGGATTAAACCCAGATCAGTTGACTGGGGGTGAGTGCTTGCAATGTTCAACACTCCGTCCATCATCCCCTTTGGTTTTGCTAGTAGACCCTGAACCCTTAACCTGGTTACAGCAGCTAGATGTCTTAGTGATCGTCTTTCCATGCTGGTGAATAGTGCTGTTATACTACTCGTCGGACTCAAGCTCTCACCTTTATGATCCATATGCAGATACAGATGTGACTTATTGTCTGATCCTTTGAAATTTGTGTTGTGGGGGTTGACTCCTTTGATGCACCCCTCCTAGGGGTCTAGATATCCATTTAACATTACTGCTAATAACTGTGCCTGATGCAGTGAGGAGACCACTGCTGATAATCTTACATATGGTGGCCTCAAATGTAACATTGTCTAATGTGGTCACTATTAACATACTAATATAACTGGTAGCTCGGGATGATTTTCATTGAACATAAGTAGATCTTATTACAGAAAGGGTGGACGATCCAATAGTCCAGTCTAGAATGGATGCCTTCCTAAACTACCTCCAGATACAACTGATTATTTTCTGAAAATATCAAGTTAATTATTCAACAACTGTACTACAGCGGATGGCTGAAATTCCATTCAGATTGTATTGTTAGGCCAGCTGTCTAATAGTTGCTGCAATTTCTTTACACCGTTTGCTGTCAGAGAGGATAATGTTTTGCCCATAATTGACTAACCTGTTTATCATGCTTTCCTTTTGTCATTAGTTTTCATTCGTTCTTTTTTCCCTTCCCTTTCCTTCTTCCTCTGTTCCTTCCTTTATTCGTTTTCATCATCTTCCTTCCCAGCCTCATTTGCCCTTCTCTTTTTTCTTACTATCTTTACTCCTGCTTCTTACTTACAACCTCCCTTACTTCATTGCACCTCATCCTCCCCTTCCTTCCTTAGTACATTTTTACTTCCTTTCTTCAGGTTTCCTTTTCTCCATACCTACCCCTTTGCTGTGCTACCTGTTAGAATTTTGTCTCAGTGTTTTCTTACTTTGACTCCTCAGCATCAGGGAGCAAAATATATCATTTCAACAGAGGGAGGTTTCCTCCATGTCAGACAGAATGGTTAAAGGCAATTTTCTGGGTATTATCTGGTACATTTTCTGCAAAATTATTAACTATATGTAATGTAAATTTTCTTTAAGAATTTGAGTCAAATGAAAATGAACTACTATCCATACCGGTGATGCAATTTGAATTTGTTACTAGATAGCTTTTTGGAAACCATAAATATCTTTCGGATAACTGCTGTATGTGTTTACCAGTTAAGTTTCTGCTCTATTTATTTTCAAGAAATGAAACCTTATTTTTTAAGTTTATCTTCTTGTTGTTACTTGCCTTAAATGTAATATCTGTGTACATCCACGATTGGCAGTCTGCCTTGATATATAAAATTACTCATCTGTCTATATAAGGTTGCAATTTAAACATATGTGGCTAAACTCCAAATGAGCAGATTTTAGATGCCAGCCCTCAACTCTTTACCAACACATTAAGATAAATGTAACAAAGATGATTAAATCAACTTGAATCTGAATACTCTACCTCACACAAAGGCATGAAGGTTGGAGGAGGGTCAGCTGAAATATTTTATGTCCCTTGGCTGATGCTGGAAGATTTAGGTTAGGTCTTTGTGCAACTCAAATACAATATATGTATCACAGGTGACCATTTGCATTTTCAGCTAGTTTTTAATCTTTATTTATTTATTAGTAGCATTTATAAAGTACAGATCAAAGCTGTACATAGTCAGAAGAAAACATTTCCTACATTTGAAGGACATCCACATATGTTTACTAAAAGTTCAAGGCAGCATAAGACAAGAAGGGTGGAGAAGAAAACAATGTTTCAGATGGCTGGAGGGCACCAAATAGGTTGGTAGAAAACCTTTAAAGAGGTGTTTTTTGAGATCTTTCCTGAAATGCACACATAAGACAGAAAACCTGAATTGCAAGGACAGTCATTTTAGATTTTTGGTCCATATGTCAAACAAAAACCTATAACAATGTGTGTTCTTTCTAAGTCGAACCATGAACCATGCTGGTTTGGCAATTTTTCCAGACATTAACCGTGAATGCTACACAAGAAGTCCATGAGAAAATACGGTAATTTTGTGAGGGATGTAAGATGAGGAGAAGCCTGATAAATTGATACTCTTCCTGATCAGTGGCTCAGTTTTTACTCCATTTATAGGGAGCCTATTAACAAAGGCATTTCATAGTATGGTAAATCACTACTGTTTTACTAACAGCATGTGACACCATAGTGAGACCAGCTGAACAGATAATGTTTGCTAGAGGGCAGATATAGATATTAAAAAAGAGGTGGGCTCAACAATGAGTCCTGGGACACTCTACATCTGAGCTAATGGACTCCAACAGGCAAGGCCTTTCCCTAACCTGAAATCTTCTATTGTCTAAAAACGAGGTCAGCCATCTGAGCACCTACTACCGCCTACAATCTATGTTGGGAGATGCCATGGGAGACGGTATCAAAGTCTGCACTCAAATCAAGAAGAATGAGCACAGCTGTTCCTCCCCGGTCAAGTGTTTTCTGGAGGTCCTCCGAGGCTAATAAATGGGCTGCTTTAGTACTATACACGGCATGAAAGCCCGTTTGCATCTGGTGCAGGAGATTATGCGTTTCCAGAAAGTCAGCCATTTTCTACTTTTTCTATGATCTTACTACTTACTACCTGGGAGTAATGTTATTGATCTGTAGTTCTCAAACTTGTTTGGGTTCAAGAAAGATATTTTCAGCAATTGGACTAATAATTGTGTGTTTCCAAGGATCAGGGACTAATCCACTTTCCAGTGAGATGTTATAGATAGCCGTCAAGGCAGATATCATAGTGTCACCTCCCTTCAGCAATATATCTATAGTTGACAAGTCCAGAGGTGAGCCATACTTGGTTGTATTGGCTGCTGTCCTATTGATGTTATTGTTCAGTTGGGGGAAGGCTGACAAATCCTTTGAAACCTAATTAGCTGCAACGATTTCTCTGATATTAGTGTTTAGAACCAGGTCTTCTGCCAGGGAGTCATGTATAAGGCTAATTTTCTTAAGAAAAAAGTTAGCAAACTGCTCACAACATTCCTTTGAGGGAGGAGGACTGGCTCCAGTAATTTTGGGTTTTAAAAATGAGTTAATTGTATAAATCTCTTTAGAGGGCTGTGGAGACTGATTAATCATCTGTGCAAAATCCCCCATTTTGGCTTTGCGAATTGCGTGGTGATTTGTTTTCAGGTCTTTTTTTATAAACGGCCTTCCTATCTTTGTCATATTAAAGTCTCCATTTCCTGTCCAGTCATCTGCATTGCTTCTTGAGCTCCCTAATCTCTGGAGAAAACTATTTGGTGCTGGTTGTAGGAAAACATCTGGGGTGGTCTGGAAATAAGCGCCTCTAGAGTTGACTCAATCCAGTCCTCAAAAACCAGATGGGCCGAAATGGCCTCTCCATCCAGGATAGGGGCTGATTTCTGTAGAGCCTCTTGCCAGCGGGGGATGTCGAGTTTGGACCAGTGCCTAGGGATCTTAATAAGGGGGACAATAGGATGGAAAGAGTCTGGTCTCGTGATTGAAAACTCGATCAGTAGATGGTAGGATCATAGAACAGGTTGTGGGACATTGACCGACATACTGGTCAAATTAGGGAAAATAGGGTCCAATAAGTGACCCTTTATATGTGCAGGAGACATGACCAGCTGGACCAATTTAGTTCCTGCTAAATCACGAATATAATTTAGAGCCTGTGTACAGTAGTGGTCATCTAGATGTACTAGGAGGTGGAAATAAGTATATTACAGGAAACCAGTTTTTTTTATAAAGCTTGAAAGTTATGTTTTCTGTGATTCCACCCCAACCTAAACAAAGGTTGGAGAGGTGCAGTTTTAAGAGTTTCCTGAAGCACAGTAAGATGAGGTAGGTTATAAACCGGCTTATTTTGCTTCACTTAAGGACTGATATTTTGCTTGCTAAATCTGAAACCCCTGAGGTACGAGATGCACCATGTGAGTGCTTTCTGCGGACCCATAGGATACCCAAAGACAGAAGATATTATCATACTATAGTGATTTCTTTTGATGACTGGCCTTGAAACACTATACTCTGAATGTGATCCTGGACTTGAAGCGGTGCAAGTGGAGGTTTCTTAGGATTGACGAGGTGTGCTTTTAAATTTTGACATAATAGGAACATCTCAAACATGAGGTCCAGTAAGGAGATAAAGAAAAAGCAAAAGAAAGAGAGATAGAGAGAGAGAGACACATTTTTTCCTGAGCTGAAGCCATATTTATGACAATAGAAAGCCTGACATTATTGCAGATTTTGTATTGTAACAAATGTAATGTGGGAACAGAGCTGCTTTCGGAGTAGGGTTCAAGAGAACATGAAGAAAGTGAAATACTCACAAACATACAACTTTGCAGGTACCACAAACGTTCGCAATGGCTTTCGCGCTCACGTTTTGTACTTTTTTTTAGCCCATCGATAGGAGGAGAAAATGTGCAAACTGACTACGAAAGACATTCAAATACAGGCAGATGTGTTGCGCATGTAGCGGATGGAGATTCTTCAGTGTGAAAAAATGTTTTCTCAAAAGAGAAAGAACGAAAAAAAATGTAATATGCCAATGAGCATTTCCATTTCACTTAATCATGTGGATTGCCCACCCAGTATATAACCTGTATGATTAGGTATAGGGAAGCAGGATAACTTATTAGATATCCACAACCTCTGTTGATTGTCATGAGCACACCTGCGTATTTTTGTGAATCCACAAAAAGCTGTGAATTTATTTCAAACACAGTGGGGACCCTATGGCAAGCAGATCCCTAGTTTTCATAATTGTGCGACTGAATCAGCACTCCTATCTAAATGAAGGGCCTGAGTTTTCGCCTTATTCGAGTATGTCTAATCTTGGTTCATTGGTTATTCACACAAACAAGGGATCTTCTATAAAACAAGTTTTTTAAACCAAACATTCTTCTTCTAAATCTCTTGATATTTCAAATACCCCGTGAAATACCAAACAATAATGAAAAGAAAACTGTGCAGACAAATGAGACAACTTTGGCACCAACTCCATGACTAAATTTCCAGCGGGATAAGCCTTTTGTTGCAGTTCTAACCAGCACCGTTTGTTTGTCATGACTCTTCTGTCTGTAATTAGCCTTCCCATCAATCCCTGGAAATGTGACTTCATTATACTGAAAAACAATCATTCGACGAAAAAAGATAACTGGGCGCCTGCCAAAAATGTATACTATCATGACAAGTCCTGTGCGCCTGAAATTCGACAAATGTTTCAATGTGAATGCCTTACACCAGTCTATTGTAGAAATCTCACACTCGACTCTATGGGAAAGCTAAACACAGAAGCTCTGATTTTCCCCACACCACAGAGTGACAAATTGTCGCTTTTCCCACGTGGGCTCACAATGTTAGGATTAGTCACGGGGTTCATAGAGATGAGAACGCGAGGAATATCCCGCCTCTGTAAAATGCCTTCTGCAAGAACATCAAACTGTGCAAAGAATAAGGAGAACCACCAACGTTAAATGTAATGTTTCTCTCTGTCACCATAAAAACACGTTTAAAATCTGTACAGACTTGGACAGAAAAGTTCTTGGCATTAGTTGTGAAAGAGAAAGTGAACGTTCCAGAAAGTAAAACAAATGAATGCAGAGCTACTGCCTTACCTCGCCAGGCCGTTTCTATGCCTCAAAATTCCCCGCTGTTAAAGTAAAACAAGCACGAAGTCGTCTTGACTTCCTAATTAAATGTCCATATTTTTGTACTTCCTTTGCAACTCTGGAATAGATTAAATATTGAACATTTTCATACACGACCATTTTCATTTCAATCTCAATGACTGGCGCTATGGTTGCTTATTTGGAACATCATGTGTGATGGTTTATGCCCTAAGTAAATCGGTGCAATCGTCTAATCATATTTTTTAGTCCAAAAGTGAAACCTTTCCATTAAAGGAGAAAGGGTGTTCCCCCGCGCATCTCCGTGTGTCCTGGCTGCCTCATGCTGTTTGTCTTGTACTATCTGCAGACAAGGGGCGTTGAATGTTAATCAGCTCCAGTTTGAAATTCCTTCGGCGTTTTAAGAAAAACGCACGACAGCTCAATTGTGCCCTCCGCGGTTCTTGCTCCGATAGAATACGGCATTCCAAGTCAGTGAATACATTTGACTTTAAACATGCATCTGTCCCACACCTAGTAGAGTCCACATTTGCTGTGCTCTTTTTTTCAAATCTGATTCATCATTTTACTCTTTTTTGCACACATTTTGGCTCCATTAGTCTATTTTCATCTAGAATTAGCTGCCTTCTACTTCCGTCCAGCCCTTTCTTCTTTTTGGTGTGCTCTGACATTCAGGAGATGTGTGTAACAGGCCTGGGCACAATGCCAAATTCAGACTCTACAGGGAATTCCACCCTGTGTGACTAAATTCCTCATTACTTGAGGAATTACTGCCGAATGAATAGGTGTGGAAGGCTCCGCAACGTGCATAACTGTTATAAAACTTCAGAAGGTACTTCCAAAAAGTCACTGTACTTCTCGAATGTTCTGCAAAAATACGAAAACACTAATATTCAGAGAAAATCGCTTCTCATATTACAGCCTGCCACAAAATGTATCCGAGGAACAAAATTAATAATTTTTACAATGTTCACAAGAAGCACAAGGAACTGCCCAGGACCAGTGGTGTTGGTCTTTATTTTCTCTTGGAATTCTCTTAGGTTAAGTGAATCACTCTTCAATAATTGTAAAGCGATTACTGATGCTTTATGTTGACTGTGTTTGTGGACGAAATCAGGATATTCTTCAAATGACTTTTAATATGCCACTTCTCATATATTTCCAACTTGAGGAGAAACAAAGCGTATACTTTTATTTTCCAAAGACAGCAGAAAGCTAAACACGGCCAAAATGTCAAAGTTTAAAACACTAGTATAATGTGTTGATTCCTACTAGTGAATATGTGTGTGATTTCTATTAAAGAAATTACTAGAATCACTAGGAAACAAGCCATAAGAGAGTGAAACCTATGTACATTGACCACCCTTAGCTGACTGCCACACTAATGACCTGATTACGAATTTGCTGGTGTAGGAGCAGGCCACCACGCCACTGCCCCACTCCCACACCGCCAAAACCGACCACCGCTTGCCTGCCACATTACAAGTTTTAGCGTGGTCTGGCGGGTGGGCGTCGAGGCAGCCACACAGCGGTGCTTATAAGAAAGGCACCGTTTTCTTATACATGCCATGCAGGAAAGGGGGTACATGCACCACAGAGGAGGCACAGCATTTGCCCCTCTGCTTGCATCCCCATGCACAGGGGCAATAGGTTTGTTTCCCCACCACCAACATTTTCATGGCGGGCTCACTGCCATAAACAGGTTGGCAGTGGGAAACACTCTGCAGCGGCACCACCAAGCATATTGCTTCCCTAAACCTCCACACCACCACCAGGGATCACGAATCCCTAGCGGTTGCAGGGATCTTTGGAGGTCCAACTGCCATATTCGCAATACAGCGGGCAGACCACTGGTGCAGCAGTCCCTGACCGCCACCACACCTCCACCATGGGATTGACTGTCCGATGGGCTGCCGAACTCGTAATGAGGCCTTTAGTAGGTTTCAGGTGTTTTTGACTACTTGCAATAACAGTAGGACATTACCTATATGCAACATGTCACTTGAAATCACTGATTTTGAAAGTTGTACCTGCACTTACTAACTCATTTTTTTCTTACTTTTAATACGTTTAATTTCCGCTAATGCTATCAATTTCCGACCCACAAGTGTGCTCCTCTTTCGCAGCAGTAGTGAATTTACTATTGATAATATTGTTGAAATCACGGACAAGTTATTTTTCACTACTTCCAGAGAGAATATAAACTATAGATTATTACAAATCACATCTGGCAAGCAGTACTTAAATCTAACCCCAAAAAATATAAGATCCAACAAAACAAGACTACCAGTGGTGTATTCAAAGCACATAATGGAAAGATGTAGACATTTCAAACTAAACTTTACAGTGTTAATCTTGCATCCATACAAAAAAGTACTTCGACAGCATAATGCCTTAACATTTTTGGATCTGTTTGCTATTATCTAGAATCCTGCCAGATGACTTGTACCAGAAGGTGATCAACTAATTTCAGAGAAGGTATGCTTACGAATTGTCTAATTTTTTTATCCCATATCAATTTATTAAGAGTACAGGTAAAGTTTTCTCACTCACCCATCTTGTTTAACTTTCATCAGAACTTATTACTGAATGCATGTATGTGTCAGAGCAACTCAAACGTTTATTTTTACACAGATAGCACAAGGGTTTATTGGTGTGCCAGTGCATCATCACAATATTTCCCATGAGGATTTGTAGTGTCTTGACAGCTCCAATATCTGGGGAGTTATGCAGAGAAGAGGTGTTGTCGGAAGAGTTGGGCCATTAAAAGACTTATCTAATTGAAAGTGGGAAGCTGTTTTCCAGGAATTGGTTAGGGGAATTCCAGATCCTGAGTTTATAACCTGACACGTCTTGGCATCTTGACTTCTCCTTCCAAAATGTTCGTCTCACAAACATGTTTATGATGCTGCCATAGCTGTTGAATTCTAATCGGGAAAAATTAAAGGTAGCTATGCCTTGAAATCTGACCTCAGATCAATAAATCAAACATTGTCTTAAAAGGGTGCTGACAGCAGCAGGTAATTTCCACAGAACGAACAATAGAGGACTTACAATACATGTGACATCCTTTCCTGTATAAAAAGTCTCCATAAGGAAACACTTTTTACTGAGAGAGAACCACAAAGGGGGTTGTCCATGTATGTACCAGTTGTTGGAGCCAATCAGCTGACACACTTGTATGAAAAGGCTTCTCAAATGTTGGGTAATTTCTACATGGTGAAATCCCTTAGCCTCTTCTGTGACTTTGTACAGAATTACGATATACAGTCTGAACAACTTTTAATTTCTAGGAAAATTACAAGGGAGCTCAGAAGGATCTCAGGACAGTGAGTACAGGAACCTCCGATATATTGCATACTAAACTTCCGGTTCATGCTCGAGGAGAGCAAAGTAACTACAACCCTGCATGGATTGAGGAGTCCAAGTGTGATTTTGAAGATTTAAGGGAAAATGGCCCTACTGATTTTGGCAGGGAGCTGGAGGAAGGAGACTGGAAGCTAAAATTGAGTTGCGTCTCTAGGTTGTCCAAGAATGCCCCATTTATTTTACTCCAAAGTTTGTCCCTGCATAAAACCTACCTCAACCCCAAAAAATGGCACATAGAAACTACTCAACAGCGAACAACTTTAGTTGCTGCATTCAGTTGCACTATTTTTACTCTAATAATTGTGCACCTATGACTAAGACGATAAAAGAGAGATTTAGACCCCGCCTTGTAACTGGGCACCATCCAATGGAAGCTAATATCTAGATATATGCAGGATAGGAATTTAATGTTTAAGGGTGGCAATCCTTAATATAGTGTAGTGGACACCTATAGAATACCTGAAATGTGTCCAGACCTTGAACCATAGGCAGAAGTGTTATCTTTGTAAATGTATTTGTAACAACTTAAAAGCAATACCTGACCCAGATGGTTTTACAGTTTTGCCAGTTCTTAATTGGTGTTAATTTATTTTCTGAGTACCATCGTCTTCATGGATATGGTTTGTTGGCATACATGACAGCCAAGCAAGCATTTATCTATTGACAAATCAAAATACTAACTTTAGTTCTATTTTTGCTGACAACATGACAAAAAAAAGTTTAGTTAACAAAAAAGAGAAATTAAGTATGATTTTGCTTTTTATATTGCAATTTATTTGTACTTATAAGGTGCAAATTGAACCATATGTTGCATTGTCTGATATCTCTGTGACCAAACCAGGTCTAACATTGGTTTCATGGATCCTACTTTGCAGATTTGTGCCGACATGCTTCAACTTGTACTTCAATATACAATAACCATCGTTGTGCGAGATGTTTGAGAAGTATTAACCAAATAGCATCGCATTGCACATTTATTTATTCTGCACCTATTTCAAAATAAGTGTAGTCCGACGACATTTCCTGGCCACCTCACACCCAACAATTACTAAGACACTAGATCTGTGAGCACCCTTTCAATAGTGAAACATGAAATTAAAATGCCCACCTAATAGTTTGACCTGAAGCTATATGAATTAACAGGAACTATTCAGAAATGAGAATTCAGGCAGAGATAAATCTATTATAAAGGGAAAACATGGTGCAAGATTCATACGAGGGCACACCATAAGGCATGAAAAATACTTACAAAGTCATTTATGCCATACAAGTCAAAAAGGCAACAAAGCAATGCATGTTTAATGTTTTTATAGCAAAGTGACTGAAATTAAGTTTCTTAGCAACAGTGCACAGATCTCTTCCCTTTACTCAGCTCAAAAGTTTCCTTTGCTATTTGATTATCCCTAACACTGTGCTCCTCATAACACCTCTTTCCAGAAATAAAACCAACTTCAACCCTGGAAACGTATGCAAGTATGCAACTGAGGTGGCTTTTATATTCTAATACGCTAGGTCTGTAGAAGTATGTGATAATCGACCCCTTTCCAAAGAAGCAAAGTACATATCCATTGACACTGACCTGCCACCAAGTCATATTTTAGGTATTGTACCCCAGTAACATCCAGAAACATAAAGATCCCAAACTACCACACAGTATGTGTATTCTCACACTGTTCGACATTGGGTGGGATGGGGACATCTGATCACACAGGGAGATATAAGATGATATCCTCTCTTCTCTAGATGAAGACCAGATGACAACTCTGGTTCCTCTGACCTCACCACTGATGGCTCAAAGGGCAGTAGCAAACACACAGGCAATGCTCAAAGACCACATCTTTGACTCAGTGCCCTATGGGAATAAAACACATGGCATGCCGAACAGACTCAGACAAAAGGGGCAAAAATCAGAGTATTTCCAAAGGCTATATCATTTGCTTAGTGTCCGTTTTCCAGTGACCCAAGGTATGCAAAGCAGACATTATTAGTTGCAGTACTGACTATGGGCCATCCCGAAAAGCCATTCTCCTATTACATTTTATAAGTATAATTTCCCAATGGGAATGGGTAACCGTTTCTTGATTGATGGCTCTGGAAATGGTATTTAAAATCCTAACTTATGCTGGTCAGATTTTAAATTAGATTTTTAAAAATGTCAATTTTGGAAAGTTGGAATTTTCCTGCTTAGCCATTTAATGCCTGTAGTCTACCTATGGTCACATGAATGGGCGTAGCTGACAGTTGGGTTATGTGCATTCCTCCAAGATGCCACCCAAACCAAATGGGGAGCTTAGGTGTGACTGGGAGGGCCATCACTGGTAGGATAAGAGGGAGAAGCTGGGCCCGGACCCACTTACACTTAAATAGGCTGTGTCCTGTCTCCACACAAAGGGCTGCATACCCTCTTTAGTGAGTCTGGAGCCACAGCTTGGAAGGCAGGGCATCTGTGCACTTCAAAGGCATGCCGCTAGAAGCCTCTTCCCCACTTCAAAGGCACAATTGGATATAAATACTGGACCTCAGATACCACCACTTCAGTACAATTCTGGACCTGTCGATACTCTGCCAAGAAGAAGGACTGTTGTGCTGCTACAAGGACTGCCACTCTGCTGGACTGCTGCTCTGAAGTAACTGCTGCCCTGCTGTGCTGACCTGCTGCCTGGTGCTCTCTTGCCTGGAGAAGAAGAACTGGACCGGCAACTTCATCTTGAACTTGGGCCACAGAGTGACTCAAAGGCTAGTCTCCTAGCCTCCTGATCTTAGCCTCAGGGATATTATAAGCTACCCAGCAGCTCCTGGATCCAGCTACAGCAAGATCCTGACCCCCAAGTGGCACCTCTCAGGTCCTGGACCCTTAGTGTGGCTTATGATCTCTTTAAATCAAGCTTTTTGGCTCTTCAGAACTGCAAATGGTCCAGTTTGCACCGAGAATGCGATGCTTGCACCACAAATCTACACGAGCTGCCACTAGCCCATCTCTTTGAACAGCAGCAGCGGCTGCCCACAGGGGACTGTCAACAGGAAGCACCAGCTCACCCGTCCATGACGCCCAGCCTGCTCTTTGCACACCAACAGCCTCCCGTAATACACTCCTTGCTTCTCGTGGCCTCTCCAAAGTGAACGGGACACTTGGAACAAAACAAAACAGAGGGCTAATCCGAGACTCTTGGAACAAAACAAAACAGAGGGCTAATCTGGGACTGTGTCCAACCTGCACTCCATCGCTGTCTGCCTGAACTTTTGACTTTGACTCGTTCCAGAATGGCCAGATAGCCGTGGTTGGCGCTTTAAGCTTTTAGGTGCTATTTTTAACTTTATTCTTTAAAAAATCATATTTCCAGTTCTACTGTCGTTTTGGTCGTCTTTTATTTATTAGATTTTGCTCTATATTTCTAACCCGGTGTGAGATACTTTTGTGTGGTGTTTTCATTGTTTTACTGTTTGAAGTGTTGCAAAAATACTTTGCACATTGCCTCTGTTTGAGAGCTCTGTGCCAACCTACCAAGGGGGTGAACAGGGGTTAAATTTGGGGTTTGATTGTGCCTTGTCCTGACAAGGATTGTGGTTACTACATAGCCGGGGCTCACAATCCAGTGAACCAGTGACCCAATTTCTTACAACATCAAAGTATATTATTGTAAAGCACAATAAGTTTGCTGATATTCCTTACAAAAGGACATTACAAATATAAATAGAAAAATGCATTTGTAATTGGAAATGAAACATTTAGAAATGAATATGACCTACTGCAAAGCTTTTCTTCTTTGCTATGGAAGTACTAAAATACCTTTAGAGACTGGATGCAGAACGACCCACTGAAAAACAGTAGAATATGTACTCATTGTATCTAAACTAGATTATGGTAATTTCGTAGTGCTATCCTTGCAACTTATCCTCACTCCATTATCACTCAACTCAAAGCAGTACTTCATTCAGTGGCCAGCTTGTCTACCAAATATGGATAACTTTGATCATATTAACACCATATTGTGAAATTGCCACTGGTTACCAATGATGATCAGGATCCAGTTCAAAATGTTTCTGTGCAGGCATTTGTTTAACAGGATCATTCAAACTAGTTGCATATCATGGCCTTTACTCTTGTTCACTCACACATAAATTTCATTTAAGAATTTTGTATATCACCACTTTCCATTAGCTGATAATTCTAGGAAGATCAAAATTGACAATATTTTCTGACATGTCCATTAAGACAAATGTCATGTCTTGTAAGGGTAAAATCCTGATTGTTGGTTATTGATGATGTCATTTGCTTCCAATAAGTTGGTCATTGCCATCTTTATGATTCCTCTTGGGAAAGACGCCTTGTATTGCAAGAAAAAAAGTGATGTTGTACTATTTCAGTGCACGGTACAATTTGTTAACTGGATGGTATGTTATGTCAAAATATTTTGTAGAGCACACAAGTGCCAGGAGCCTCCTTGGTGATGGCAGAGCTGCAGGGGAAGAACAGAAAGAATAGTGGCGGGAAAGCAGAAAGATTAGATGGTGGAAAACAGCCAAGTGTTTTGAGATTTCCTAAAGGCCAAGAGATTTGGCTGAGCTTTGATGGCGAGAGGAAGATCATTCCAAAGTTTGGCCATATTACAGACAAAACCTCTGCCACCCCAGGTGGACCATCAGAAGTTGGGCACCACAACACGCAGTGCAGAGGCTGAACAAGGAGATCTGGCAGGTGTGTAATCCTCTTTTGAAGATACAAGGGGCCGTGGTTGTGCAGAGCTTTAAAAACAATGCAAAGTGCCTTGAAACGTACCCTCTGCCTAATAGCGAGCCAGTGGATCTTCCTGAGAAATTTGGAAACAGATTGATATTTGTGAATGTTGAGAAGCAGCTGTGCTGCTGCGTTTTGCAGAGATTGGAGATTATTTAAGACATCTTGATGGGTGTTTAGATAAAGACCATTACAATAGTCAATCTTAGAGAGAATAATTGACATAACTAATGGTTTCTGTAAGTTGGCGGGAATGAAAGGTACAACATTTTTTACAAGCCGAAGTGTGTAAAAGGCAGAAGATTTGACCGCATTTGCCTGGTTGTGATATGACAGTTTTTCATTGATAGTAACTCCAAGATGTTTAACTGCTCTCACAGGGGTAGGGAGAGTACCTAAAACACAGGGCCACCAACTGCATGCCTTGACTGTTCATGTATGCTCTCTTGCTGTTCGTACATAAAGGATGCATTTTTTATTTCAGGAAGGCATGGTAAGAATAATGGGTGGTATAAACTCATATTCCCAATCTTAGGTCTGTCCACTGTCCAGTGTATGAAATGCATACAATAATCATGCACAAACTTGACTGATGGGTGCACTTTTGCACTGTGTCAACATTACATAAACCAGAATGATTTAGATGTAAATTAGATGCACTGCTAAGTGAGGAAATGTATAGATGAATACAAGTAAATATCCAAAATGTTTCATTTTTAGAGGAAAGCTAGAGTTCTTCACAATGGCACTGCTATTACTCAAAATACGTCTAGTCAAGTCCCCTTTTAAATCCAGTGAGATTACAGTGTACAGAATATCGACCTGTTCTCTGTGTACATCATGTATATGTCAAACACACTCATATTCAGAGATTGTACAATCAATGCATGCACACCTTCTGTCTTTTAAGGCATACGTCTGATGTTTCGATAAACTTCTGTGAACCAGTTCCACAGAGAGCAGCACAATAGTAGCATTTATCAGGAATAGAAAGCCCAGCATGTCTCAGCCAACAGGAAAGACATTATCAAGCAGAAAAGCAACATATAAGCCAAAATCAACAACATAAATGAAGGAGCATGTAGAGGTCCAGTCACTTGTGGTACAGCTATCCTAGGCGAGAAGAACATGCTATGTGGAAGGCTGACACCCCTAATGAAACCTGAGTGTCCTTAGAATGGACTTCCTATTGTTCCTGTGATCCTAGGATTTGAATCACTAGGAACACCTGTCTGAAAGTATTCTGAAACTTATGATCCATGTGGATCACTGATCTACATCTCTCTGGCATGGCGGATAGCCCACCACATCCATGATGCAACAGACTCCACTCCACATGTCCATCACCCGTGGACTCTTTCACATCCATTTTCCTGCACTTGACCCAGAATGACACACCAGAGGAGGGGAAAGCAAAACCATCTAGCCCTGACTGGAGCAGCTCATGATTAGCTGCTAGGGTAGAGGGCAGTTGTTTGAATTGGGGGCGCTTGGTAGAGGCCTCAGGCAATGAGCACAACAGTTGCTAGGGTAGAGGGCAGTTGTTTGAATTGGGGGCGCTTGGTAGAGGCCTCAGGCAATGAGCACAACAGTTTAGCAGAAAGGCAAACTATATATATACTGAATCCCATAAATCCCTGTGCCAGACCAGGAAATCAATATTTTGATACAGAGCTGTGGGTAACAGGAAATTAAATCAGAATGTATGAGACTATAGATGACTCCTTAATGCCATACACAAGGAACACACATACATTTACACACAGTACACTACCGTAATAACCTTTCTTGGAAGTGGGTCCACTTATTCAGTGGATGTCTAGAGTGTCCCATAGGGATCTCCGGAGTTAAGTGAGCCCTATAGTCACACAGTCATCATGGGACCCACTCGGCCCAAGACCTATTCCCTGCCTCTGGAACCTTCATGTGCTTATCTGGAATTGTGTGGTGGTAGTGGATTCAAACTATGAAATTCAGCCTGGGCAACTAAAGGTGATGTGGTCAGTTAAGGCACTGCTTGATGCAAGCACCTATTCCCAAAACAGTTATCTAGAGGTGGTACTGTGTGACAAGTTGCTTGTGTACATTTGTTGTGTGGCATTTTGATGTGGCGGTAATGTGTTGTGACGCTTATTTGTGCTGCTGTGTTTTTGTGATGCATTATGGCAATGTGATATTTTTGCACTGTGGTCGCTGATGTGTTCTGTTTTGTATTTTTTGCATTATGTAGTTATCTGTTACATTTTAATTATGTTATTATATAGCTTTGTGCATTGTAATGTGTTATGTTCTGTTGTTTGCTTTAGATATGTCAACAAATACAGCTTTATTTCCAGCCAAAAACAGTGAATGTATTTAAAGTTACAGTGACATGCAACCATATTCCACTGTTGCAGGTGGTAAAATAATGCTGTGCCAGCTCTACAACTATTCAAGGAACCAGTCAACCCACAATTGTGGCACAAGCTGGGTCTTAAAATGTGTTCTCTCTGTGCTCACTTTATATGATACAGGGCCAGATCACAAAACATTTTTCACTGGTGCCATTTCATGTACTTGGTGTTAAGTTAAGGCAGTGATTGATCAAACACATTTTATCAATGTATTATGAATAAGGGATGCTGGAGGTGGCACTGTGTCACAAAAATGTATGTGCATATTTATTGTGTGGTATTTTGTTGTGGTGGTGTCATGCTCTGATTTTTGTGCTGGTATGACTTTTGCCTACATTAACACAATATGATTTTGGGGAGTATGTGATTTCATAGAAAAACGATTTTATGGAATACCATTACTGAGAAAACATTTCCCCAAAACTGCTAAATGGAAATTTGCAGGATGAATAGTTTTCTAGAAACTAATTTATACAATGCCTTTTTTCAAATTGGGATTCTGCATCCTTATTGTTAAGGTGTAAATTCAATAGTTGCAGATCTTACTTTCAGAAATGTTTTTGTCACAGGTAATTATTTAGGTGGTTTATTTTAGGGGAAATTATTTGAGGTATTTCTTATATATTATGAAACAATTAATTCTGTAGTGCCCGCCACCCCTAAACACAATTAATCTCTGACCGCCTCACAGCACTTAATATAATCCAGCCCTGTTCCTAAAAACCTCTTACCACAACTAAACAGCATCAATCCCTAAAACCTAAACTCCGTTTTTTCTGGAACCCTGAAACCAATTCTAACGCCATCAATCCACACATTCCAAAACCCTCAAAATCCCTTACCACACCAAAACCATCTCATCCATGAACCCTAAAAGCCCTTTCTACCCCTAAACCCCATCCCACCTCTGAGCCTAAAACCCCTCAATACCCTTAAACTTCATCCATTCCTTAATCGTAAAAACCCGTTTCTATGCCTAAATGCCACCCATCCATGAACTCTTAAATCCCCTCACCAACCCTAAATACACTCGTCCCTGAACCTTAAAAAAGCCCTCACCGCCCCTGAAAACCTCCCATCCTTGACCTCTAAAAAACCCTCTCATCCCTAAACTGCACCCATCTATGAATTCTGAAAGCCCTGAGTACATAAAAAATTCATCCATTCCTGAATCCTTAGAACCCATCACCACTATAAACTTCCATTTCTAAACACTAAAGCTCTTTCTGCGCATAAACTCCACACATCCCTGGCCCATAAAACCCTTCCACACCTCTAAACTCCACCTATTACTGAACTCTCTGAACCGTCAACCACCTCTAAATTCTACCCATCACTGAACCCTAAAAACCCTTACCATACCTATACTCCATCCAATCATAAACCATAAAACACCTCAACACTCAATGCATACTTAAACCCTAAAAGCCCTCGCCACCACTTAACTCTACTTATCCATGAACCCTAAAGACCCCTCACCACCCATAAACTACACTCATTCCTGATCCCTATAAAAGCCTCACCACCCCTAAACTCCACCCATTGCTGAACCCTTAAAACTCCTTCTTACTCCTGAACTCCACCCATCTCTGACCCCTAAAAATCCCTCATCACCACTAAGCATCACCCATTGCTGAATCCCAAAAATTCTCACTACCTCTAAACTCCACACACATTTAATTTAATTATTGATTTTTATTCAAAATTATCTTTCCATTAAAATGCTTGATTTAATGTTTGGTTTATTGGCGCTTCTTAACAATTGTCTTCCCTTAAAATTGGTTTTCCATGATTTGGTTTTCTCCAATCTGGTTTCTCAGTTCTGCTTTTTGTGTTAATTCACATACATGTGTTCTGTTGTAGTGGTTTAGTTTTTAATGTTACCTCGATTTCAGCATGATTAATACTTTGATACCATAAACTGTACACTGACAAGTGCCATGATGACCAAAAATTTACTTATCTCCTACTATGTGATTGAAGGCCTTTTGATTCGGAGACTCTGTACAGCTGAAGTTGTATTAAGGCCTTCTACAAACAAAGCCATGTGTGGAACCTTTTCTTTCATATTTAGCTAAATCAGTTGCCAGTTTATCAAGACTATACTCATCCACTTGTTACAATGTTTCAATGAGATATTACACAGCAATTGAGCTTCTTGGAGATTAAGGTGGATTGAGGATTTGGTAATGATTCAAAACAGCCCAACCACAGTATTGTTCACATTGTATGTATTTTCATAAGTAAAGGACAGGATCATATAAATATCAAAACAGATTGCATACAATAATGGAGGAAAAGGAAGGTCAAACGAGTGAGAGTCCCTTCCTTCCTTGGTAAAATCATTTAGAGTTATATTGCAGCTAACCTACTGAACTGTACTGCAAAACATAAGGGTCTAGCCACAAAGGTATTATCAGACATACAGATAGATTTCAAGCCAATAATACGTCCTAGGAATTCACTGATGGATTCCTGACAAGTGCAAATACATTTACTTTTGCAGATTTCTCCGCCATGAGTGCTGGGAATTCAACAGAAGTAAACCTCACTCAAGGGGTGGAAAGTAGGCCTTCCAAGATATGGTTTGCCAGATATGTACATTTGTGAGCATTCCCAAACTCCGATCTGACCCCTTTTCATTATAGAAGAAGTTTGGGATTTACTCCAGCTAAGGGTAGCAGTAACTCCTCTTTCAGAGGGGAAAGGGAACGGATCATTCCAGATTATCATTAGGTGCATGGAAAGACCTTTTTCTTATGAGGAAAAAATATTTACTGATTGATTTAAAAACAAAAACAAAATTGTATTTGCTCTGGAGGTTCTAATCGCCTTTTGCTTAATTCTACACTATGCAGAATTTCGCACCGGAGATCACATACATTGGTACAATGCATTCCCAGTAGTACACCTGTAAAACTGTATTTGGTGTAGCATTTCAAGTGTACTACTAGGAGTGTTGTTGAGTATCATAAACATTCAAATATCTTAGGATGATCAGGTGGAACACTAAATCACAGCCTGTACTTTTATATTTTCATTGATAAATGGGGCCCCTGGCCTTTTGTGCAATCCAATCGGACATGAAGTCATGATATATCACATATACGACCATCTTGCACATCACTGATGACCTGCTCCATTTGGAAATGTAGTTGCAAACTGAATGAGAGAATCCGACTCACATAGAATTTACTATCAGTAGCTGTGAGACTCACTATTGTAGTATTCCTGATTTACCCCTATACTCTAGGAGTCAGGAGCACTCCTGGGGTTAAATTACAGTAAGTGCCCTGGGGGCACAATAGGTGTTTTGCGCCTGCTTTGCGCGCCCCCGTGGAATTTTGGTTTTACAGAAGGGGGCACATATGCTTGTGAGTCCTTTTCAGTAATACATATAGCACTTGAAGCACCAGCACTTCCTTCAGGAGGCATTCACTCATTTGCATGGGGTTTGCCCTATACAAATGAGGAACTTCCTTTGCCTCTGTGCCCATGCTGTATTACCCATGCAAGCGCAGAGGCAAAGAAGCTGTCAGGGGAAGACATTAGTAATGACTCTGTCAGAAGTTAGATAGGGTATAAATAATGGAAACATGAAGCCTTTATGATCATAGAGTCTGAGCTGTCAATAAATATTTTTGGTGAGGTAGTGAGGCGGATATTTTGTGAGGGTAGTGCAAATTTATTTTGAGTTTGTTAGATGTGGCCTCCTTGGCATTGTCTCCCCCTAACTTTCTGCCTTCAAACCAATACCATTGCTCCAGGGATGAGTAATAATTCATTGTAGAATAAAAAATAAAAAATAAAAAAAATATTAATTCATTGTAGAGATGTAAGATTGGGGAAGGATTATCCTCTATTGGTGAGTAAATAGTAGCTATGGTTAATCTATTACTATTAATCAGTCTGCTAATCAGACCCCGTCTACCTTCTTCATCTATCTGGGATGAGATCATCTGAAATGGAAATAATTTACAAACAAAAATTGCTATCCCCTTACGGGCGGCATTCGCTGATGAGAAATATGGATCACCTGCCCACTGCCTAAACATTCTGTATCATGGTTCCTTTTTAATCCATATAGTGTGTCTCCTGAGTCAATACAATATCGGGAGCATGGCCTCTGACCAATTCATTGATAGCACGGTCTTTGATTATATTATGGAGGCCATTAGAGTTTAAAGAGACAATACGTATAGAATCTCTGTGCATCTGTAGGGTAGGGGCTATTATTAGGACCCTTATAGTCTAAAGTGGACTGTGCGTACATACTGAATAATTGGCTTCTATTTAGTATAAGATGCATTTTGACATCCTAAAAAAGCTAGCAAGCAGAGATTTACGATGATGTCTTATTTTGAAACATAAAGTGCATATGTGCTGGGTAAAACCATGAATGAAATGGCTAGAGTCTGTTCTAAATTAATTGTCCGGCCCTCTGGCATCTTTTATTTGTTACCCCCCCACCCCCTAAATCTATTACTTCAAATGCAGCATACATTAATGTAAAGTAAGGTGCAAGATGCATAACAATGGTAGACATTCCTATAGTGCCAAACCATATTGAAAAAGCAGCCAAAGTCATATTTAAACCCATCAAAGATCTTATCGGATAGCGCCTCCTTCTATTATGTGGGATGGCAAAATGACAAAGTTGAAAATCTACACTTCAAGCATGGGTCACTGGTTAGTGAATGTATGCTCAAAACCACTCGTGAAGAACCTTGACATAAAAATACTCTTGTAAGGAGCTAAAGGATTGAAGTAAAACTGTGGCGCTTCACAAAGTGCTCATAATCAAAACCGCTGGCAAATGGAATATACCTGTGTGCGCATGTACACTGTGACATAAAATATCCTCATACAAAGCCCTAAGGTGAACAACGTGCTTATGATCAAAACAGCTGGCAGACGGAGCATAACCGTATGTGCATGAAAAGAATTTTGTTGAATAATGAATCATGCATGCATATTAAATTGGCACATTTTCGTGTGTGCATATACAAGTGGATTTTAGAGGGATCGTAGATACATGTGGAACAAAAATCCTCCTTAGTGCATGAAACCAGCAGATTCTATGGAAAGTTCAAGCCGTGTATGTTGGCACATTGTTAAGAGGCGTCAATAACAGCCCTGCTGGTGCTCATAAATATGAATTTGTTGGAGTCAACTGGTAATAAACTGAAAAAACTGAGCCATTATTAAGAGGTCTGAAAGAAAGGAATACATCAAAGTGCATTCATCCCTAAAACGTATCGTTCTGGGTGTATGCAACTATAAATGAACCAATTTCGAACACATCCCTGATGTGGACTTCACATAAAGTTAATGCTGGATGGTGAAATTATAATAAAAGGAAATCAAGTGAAATCTTAGATGTGGACTGTGCGTTGGTTAATGTGACTGTAGAGTTAAAAGGTCATTGAAACAACCTGTAAGTGTAACAAATGTAAAAAAAAGTGAGAAGAAAAACGACCCGTGTATGTAACAAATGTGAGTAAAGTGAAATAAACACATATTAAACAAGGTTCTGATGGACAGAAATAATGATACTAACTACGTTGTGAAAAGTCCAGTAAATCTATGTAACCATGTGATCATAAAGAAAAACTAAACTCCATTTGATCATTTAGTCCTTTGGGAATTAAAGTAGCCAGTCTTTTAATCCAAATAGATTTCTCTTTGCTATAAATGTTTTTTATTGTCAATCCCCTCTCGTGTTAGTACAACTTCCAACACGGAAATCCTCAGTTCACTTTTGTTATTGCTTTGCATGTGTAGCCACAATGGATTTTGCATTTCTGGAAATAGTAGTTGTAAACCATTGAAAAATTACTGTTGCATTCGTTGACGTCGTACCACATTAGCAAAAGGTCCCTGGATGACCTCCTTCTCCTTTGTGAATGTTAAAAAAAAGATATTTTGGAAGTAAATAGCCGGTCCATAGGTCCAATTCAAATACTCAAACAAACCAAAAAGTATATTTTTGTTTTTGAATGTAGCCTGGATTCCTGTAGGAGAAACTTGATGCATTTAAAAAACTTTTTTTGAAATGTGATAATAGACATAGTAGTCTGCTGACCCCATTAGGCTACCATACCTGCAATGGGATTCCGTCGTAGTGAGTCACAATTAACTCATTAATATTCATGAGGTTGGTTGGATCCAGGCCCACTACACTTCAGATTTTTAAGAATCAACCTAATGGTACATAGATCGAATATTAAAAATCTTTACCACTCAGCAAAAATAGCTTGGTCACACTTTGCAACCAGCATCTCGCAACTAGAAATTATCTAGCCCTTAGCCCTAAAGTTTTCTTTGCATATTTGGGCTCAGTGGCCTGTACTTTTGCTGCGGAAATTATAACTGCAAGTATCAGAATACAAAGGATAATTTTAAGACTGGAAAAACTACTCAACCATGTGAGGCACCTGCAGCTAGAATTAACTTTTTAACCACCATTGCTCTGAACACCAACAGTTTCAAGGGCAAAATTCCTATAATGAAAAAGGGTGTTGCTTAGATATACAAAAGTGGGTGTAGGTATCCTACAGGGATTCACACATGATTAAAAGTGAATTTTTGTGCAGGCACTTAGCTGTTTGTGCCAGTCTGGCGCAAGGAAGTAGCAGTGATGTTCAATCACTTGCATACAATACTGTGTGTTTGTGTTGTTTTTCTCAACCTTTGTAACTGAGATAGCAGTCAGGTTAGGTCATATGTGAGTAATCAAAGCTCAAGTTGCTTTAAATCTGACTTCTGAGTTACATCAAATAAACTATTTCAAAGAACACCAGTCCAAATATCAAAGGACATATGAGGTAGCACATAGATGGAGGAACATATTACTAAAGAGTGCATTGGCATCATATTTGCCTTCGTTGCTGGTGTGCTCAGAAATCATTTTTGGAATCACTTTGAATCCTTGAATGGTAGAATTGGTTTGAATCAATTAAGCCACAATTCCACTGGGCAATTCGAGTGACCTATAGTATTTGTTCTATAAATAAAATTTTTATCTTAATCCCCCACCAAGATCTATTTGTGTGAACTAAAATACACAAAAACAGAAGTGTATTTCGATCACTGTTTTAGAGTTCTGAGCAATGGCAAGTTTATCCACAATTTCCACCATACCTCTGCTTTGTAAATGACACCAATACCCCAATAGGTTATAGACAGCAACTTCTTTTTTTGGTCTGTGTGTTGGTCTGTGTGATTTATTTCAATTTTTGAAATGCAGTAGTAAATGCATCACGCCCACTTACAGGTGTTTTAATTCCCTGAGTGTAGTGGTTGGCTGCAGGGCTGGGTTTGAAGTTTTTGCATTAATATTTTCTCATGATCTTTATAGTCTTTCAACATTTTGGATATATGTTCCACAAAGTGTGCTGCATTGATTAATGTAATCATGGCCTTCAGTAAGCATAGTTCTTGCTGTTGGAGAATAATGTGCCTTTGTATTGGCAGTTGCATATTGTGTTTGCATTTGTAGTTTGTAATCAGTTGTTCTCCGTTCTGTAGGGGTGTCTAACATATATGTGAACTGCTGCCAGTGTACAGTGAGAACAGTGTACATGTACTGTCTGAAAATATATTCTGCTGGGTGGGATATTACTCTGTAATCACTTATCCTTTATTGTGTTCTTGGTTTCTTTGCATGTAGTTGAAAGAACTACCCTTGAAATGAAATGACGGAAATTTATAGAGCGCACAAATACCAGAAGAGGCATCAAGGTGCTAAAGCAGGACAAGCTCAAGAGAGAAAGAAAGACCAGAAGGAATAGATCTTATGAAGAAGACTGCCCAGGAACTAAAGAATGAAGAGCAAAGTCTTCCATGCTTTCTGAAAACTGTTATGTTCCTGCAGATCACTGATGTCGCATGGGAGTGAATTCCAGATTTTTGCTGCAGCCATGGAAATAGCCCTACACCCCACCAGGTATTTAAAAATATAGGCACAACTACAAGATTTTAGCTAGCTGAGCGAAGATGTGCGGTAGAACTGAATCTCTGGAACAACTCACTCAGCCCTCTAGGACCAATATTTAGAACTGCCCTACCAACAATAGATAAGGCCTTAAAGGTGATGTGCTTGTTAACTGGTAGCAAGTGCAATTTGGAGATTCCCGCTGAGTCTGATAGTATTTCAAGTATCATTCTCTTGGCTGCATTTTGAACTAACTGAAGTTTAGCAGTTAGTGATTTGCTGATCCCCAAAATAAAGGGCATTGCTGTAGTCTAAGAGATCTAAGTTGTAGGAGAAATCAAGGCCGGAACTACCTGCTTGCGGGCTTCCAGAGAGAAAAAAGGGAACACCTTCCCCAAGGTCCTGATAGTCCAGAAACTAGTGCCTACAGTATGGTTAACCTTGAGGTCAAATGATAACTTCATATCCACTAGTACACCAAGGGTTTGGTGGAGTCTGCCGGCATAGGGAAAATCCCAAGTCTTTCTGGCCACCAGGAATTATTCCAGATGGAGGGCTGGTTGCCAAAAAGACCTCAGTATTGTCCCCATTCAGTCTGGGGTAATTGGTACCCATACAAGTCGATATTGCGTGCATGCAATTCTTAAAGTTAGCAGCTGTGGCCTCGATGTCCTTGGTGAGGGACACAATAATTTGTGTGTCATCTGCGTAGGATAGGGCCTGGAATCCAAAAGACTGTATCAATTTAGCCACCAGGGATACGTCAATATTAAACAAAGTCGGGCTCAGTGAAGAGTCTTGAGGTACATCGCAAGCCATAAGAATGGGATCAGGATTGAACTGAATCATGTCAACCGTCTGGGACATATCCTTCAAAAAAGAGGCTAACAGATCTCATGCTGACCCAGAGATGTTCAGGCTCTGCAGCTTGTCTGCTAACAAAGGAGAAGAAATTGCATCAAAGGCTACGGAGAGATCCAATAGGATCAATGTAGGAGGCTGCCCTTCATCAACCAACAATTGGGTATTATCAATAGCTGAGGTCGGAGCAGTTTTAGTCCCATGATTGGCTATGAAATAAAATTGAGAGGAATCAAGCAGTTCATTGAGTTCAATTGAGGTGCTTCTCCAAGATTTTAGATGGTGTAGGCAGAAGAGAGATGGACCTGTAGTTCTTCAGATCTATAGGATCCAGGTTAGGTTTTTAAGAAGATGCTGCTCTTTTCAACAACTCAAGGTAGATACCAGAACTAATGGGTTTATTAATAGTAGTTGATAACTTAGGAGAGGCCATCTTGGTAACTAACTGCAGGACTTTAGGAGGGCATTGTTCAAAGGGAGAGAGGAGATAAGCCTCAATTTGCTCACAGGCAACAGAAACTCGAAAGTCCCCCTATCTAATTAACAACTGGTTCTTTGGACTCTAAAGCGGTATATTCTCACACACTGAAATATCAGAGTCTGTGTTACGTAAATCCAGCTCTTAGTAGATAATTAACATTTTGGTCTGAATAAAGCTTGCTAGCCTATTACAAAATTCTTGAGGGCCATCTGCTGGCAGTGGTGGGGGCTGGAGGTCAAATTGATCACATTAAAGAGCTCTCAAGAGGGTTTGGCAGACTCTATTTCTTTAGCGAGTGATTTCTCTTCTTTGGAAGCAGCTTCATTAGCTTGAACAAGAGTCTTGAAAAGATGTTTCTCCTGTAGGTCATGGATTTTAGATTTTACGCCAAACCCTTTCTTGGAGTCTACAGGCTGTCTTAAAACTCTGAGCTTCTCAGAGAACCAAGGGACGGTAGGTAGCTTTCCTCATATGTGAATATCCTTATTGGGAGCAACAGCATCAGCAGCTGATGTAATCCATGACTCAACTTTTGGTGATGTACATTTAGTTGATACACAATGCTGCTTTTTTACTTATTTTGATGTTCACCTAGTTTCACCAAGCATTGCCTCAGGGTCTTGTACTCACAATTTTTTCAATCAGACCACTATTTTATGATCTGTGATTCTCTAACTTCAATATACAAAAAGAACAAGGTATATGGCTTAGTGCTGATCCAACTACACAAAAGTCTTCTTAGGTTACCTGACCCAGTGATATTCAAATTGAACCTGACTGGATACTGGAAATATTTCACCACATCAGTATTCACTTTATTGAATATTATTTAGTTAAAAAGGTGAAGTGATTTATAAGGAAGGGTGTGCCCGGACTTGAGTCTCGTGCTCACTGTACCACTGGATTCAGGCGAGGCTGGCTGATGAGTGGTGATACCCCAAAACTGGTCCCAGGCTGCTTGTTTCTGGTCCAGGGAGGATGTGGTTTGGCAGTTTGGACAAGGTTGTTACCATGGGAAGCATGGTCAAGACTGATTTTTACATGGCTGGGTCCACACTGGGGTTGGATGATTGGCAACAAAATGAAGGATTAAACCCAGATCTGTGACGGGGGTGAATATTTGATTTGTTCAGCGTTCCATCCATCATTTGTTCTTTTTACTTTTCTTGCCCAAAGTGGGAAGAGTATGCCCAGACGTGGGTCCTGTGCTCACTGTGATTCAGTCTAGCCTGGCTGATGAGGGGTGATACCCCGAAACCAGTCCCAGGATTCTTGTTTCTACTCCAGGGAAGACCTGGCCTGACAGTTTTTGCTGGACTGTTTCCATGGGGAGCAGGGTTGAGATTGATTCGCACATGGCTGGGTCCAAACAGGGATAGTGTGATGAGCAAAAAAACGATGGATTAAACCCAGATCTGTGTCTAGGGGTGAATGTTTGATTTGTACTTTTCGCTTGCAATTTAGAAGGCGGTAGATGTCAAAGGCAATTGCGTATGTAAAATTTCTTTTGAGGGCATGAGAAGTAAATATTAACATTTACAAACCCATCGGCTAGTCTTATGTCCTGTGTTTAGTACCTAATGTTTTACTAAGTGCAGCCAGCAGTACACAAAGAAAAACGGACCTTATGAGGTATTTGTAACAGTCCCCAAACCATAGAAAAATGTAATTATCATTCCTCCTTTAACCTAAAGACTTTCAACAATATCATTTGCCAAACGGAATCGAATTTTTCATTAGTTCACCAAGCACAGTTACTTTTCTTGTCTGGAATGTGTGGTGGTGAGTGGATCACTACTTCATGCAATGTTAATGAATATCAAGACTATCCTTCTAGTAATTAGAATATCTCCGAGTGAGAAGCATTTGTGATTGTCACCATAGAGACCTTATTTTCAAGACAGAAACTTTTTCTTTCAGCCAGCCCCAATTTACCATGGAAACATCTTGACTTGGTATGAGGCGCATTCGTCATCCATTGGCACAACATCTCATGTATGGTGGGCACCCATGTCTGAGCTCTCTATAGCTGTAATAGTGCCTTAGATATTTTTCGTTTTCTAAAAGATTATATAATTGGGGTCAAAATTAGGAAAAGGAGTTGTGCATTTTATTTTAGTGACAGCATGCCTTGTAAATCATTCTTCTTTTTTTTTTTTAGAAAACAGACACCCTTGATTCCACACCAATGAAATGTATCTGCTCATTACCTTCACATCCTCGTGAGACAAACTGATAGAGCTGTCATGTAGTAAACACAAACCACACAATAAATAAAATTAATAATTACTTTCCATTGTTTCAGTGCACAAATAGGGACTATCTCATATATGTTAGACAGTGACATAAGGACAGAAAAGAATGCGAGAGAGCTGGGGGACTGAAACAATAGTAATCTGCTTCTTGGCATGCGTGGACTTTTAAAAATCGAATTTAAGCATGTTGTATATACATTTAAATGTCTGTATATATTTTAGGGCTGTGAAAAATTATAAATAGCGGTGTGTTAAATGATGCCTGCAATATGAACCATGCACCCATGGGTGGTGCAAAATGTGCTATGCCATCGTCATTGTTGATATTTTGTACTTACAATAAATTAACAAAATGTATTTCCTTCATTTGAAACAGTTTTCAGAATTCCTAGGTGCCCTGGAAGTTCCAATGAGAGCTCATTTGGTGCGCACGGATTACAAGAATGGGTAGTGCTCTGACATGCCCTGGGTGAGTACGATGGGACCTCAGGTTCATGCGCCAGCCCACCATCTCACAAAGTGCCTGGTACGGGGACAGACAGTCACAAGTAGGGCTCTCCTGCTTGCCTTGGTGAAAAAGCTCTAACTGGGATCGGGTCAGAGCTTTGGTTGGCCCAGCAGTAGAACTCCCTGTCCTGGACTCCATTATCCAGCCTAGGATGTTTCAAAGTGCCCAGGACAGGTTCTCCCCTACTTGGCTGGGTAAAAAAAAGATCTGACTGGGCTTTGGATGAGGACTTCGGCTAGCCCCTGGGTGGAAACCTCAATCTTGGGCTCCCTTCTCTGGACTCATATGTCACTTAAAGCCCATAATTGGGTGCCACAAGCCTAGGCAGGACTCCACTTTTTTGCTGGGCTATGAAGCTCTAATTGGGCCTGGATCAGAACTTCAGCTGTCTGGGGGTGGACGCTTCCATCCATGGTTTCCATTCCCAGGCCAGCTGAGTCGCAAAATCCCAAGGAAGGGGTCCCAAAGGGCCAGGGAGGGCTCCTCTGTTAGGCCGGACCCCAGGTCAGAACTCCAGCTGGCCAGATAGTGCAAGTATCCTCTGTGGGGCTTCCTTCCATGGCATCACAAAGATCCCAAGATGGGGACCCATGAGCACAGAGCAGGACTCTCCTACTTGCCCTGAAAAAAAGCTCTGACTTCACCGCACAGCTTCAGCATCCCCTGGGCTGGAAGATCATGGCCCTGGGCCCCTTTCCCGCCACAAAGTGTAATTTAGAACATGGGATATAGTTCTGCAATTACAGGCAAGACTTCCCTGCTTTGTCAAGAGAAAAAGGTCTGACTTCCTCCCAGTAAGAGCTTTGTGAGGCCTCCCATCAGCTCTGTGCCTGAGGCCCAGCTCGGGCTCAGAAAACACAGTCCGGGGAGCATCTGACCCATCTAAGTGCAAGTAAAATCTGATTCATAAGATACGATGCAACAAGATGACTATCTTTCAAGCCCTGCTGTCTGGTTGTTTTTACCCCAGCCGTTTGGTTGCACGTGCCATAGGGATGCATTGCACAAACAGATGGCTACATTTCCCTGATAATCACGATGAGGGCTCAGTTGACTATTTGAGGCCAGCCAGGCCTCAAGAAGGTCAGATATGTTGCTCAAATGTCTCCTTCTGTCACTCTGTGTGCACAGATTACAAGAAAAGCAGGTGAGTTTAACTTAGATCCAAAGTCTAGTCTCAGGTAAATTTAAGACCAAAACTTAAGTTAAACTGAGACAAAAGTTGTGAATATAGAAAGTAGTAAAGTTAGACTTTTGTCTCAGTTTACCTTTGTGAATCGGGCCCATAGTTCCTAATCTTATTGTCATAAAAATGGTCATCTTATCTCAACAACTGCTTGAGGTTTATCACCAGGACAAGAGAATTGATACAGGCTCAGTGAGCGAGTCCCTGTCATTACCCCCAGGTCCCTATGTCCTCGACACCTTCATTGACAAGTAAGATGTACTATCACACTGACAGAAAAAAAAGAACGAAGGAATGCTGGACCTACCCTCCCCCTCCCACTGGGAGTACATAAGGCGTACTGGTCCCAGCATTCCTCCTGTTCTTTTTGTTCTGTCATGCTGACAGTGTGTGGACGTGGCAGGAGTGGGGGCGCTCCTGCCTTTTGCTGGATTGTTACTTACGCGGAGGCCGCCGGTTCGCTCTGCGGTCGGCGGTCCTTCGTTGGAGGCCTCTCCCTCCCTGCCGGGCTTGGGGGGAGTGGCGCGAGCTTTTCGTGGTTTCTACTGCCGCGCGGCGGTGGTAATACCGCGTTGGCTTTTCTCTGGCCCGATGGCCGCCCCTCCTGGTCTGCCGGGCTTGATAGGGGGCGCGGCCGGTGTGCTGCTCCCGGATTGGATGCAGCCTCCTTTCCCTTCCGGTTTTCGGCCTGCATGACTTCCGGTTTTGACGATGGAACGGAAGTCAGGAGCCTCGAGGTTCCCGGCTGTGGGCTGCTCGTTTAAAACGGGCCGGTGGGGTGAGTACCGCATAGCGGTTTTCTGCTGTGAAGTTTTTTGCAGTGATTATTGTGATATACTGCCATGGGGAAACGTTCAAGGAAGAGGCATCATAGGGAGAGGTCTTCCTCTTCTTCTTCTTCGACTGCTGCTTCTAGGTCTCCTTCCCCTGCCAGGTCTCGACGCCGTGATGGTGGTGGTGATGCGCGTCTTAAGCGCTTGATCCGTGAGACTGTGACCGAGATGGGTGATGATGGGTCCCGCCGCAGGTGCCCTGCTCCGGTTTCTTCGGACTCTTCTGGCAATGAGTCTGCTTGGTTGGGGGACGGTGAATTGAAGGGCAAATATGTGGACAAGGACGCATTGCCAAGTATTCTGAAGCATGTTAAGGAAAACATGGGGTTCCTTGACGAGGACGCTCCGAGTACCTCTAGGGGGCCTTTGTTGCGACAGTTTCAGAGTGCTGCCACGGTTGATGTTCCTGTTCATCCCTTCATTAAAGATGTTCTGAAGCGTGAGTGGGCTGATCCTGATCGCATTTTGATTCCGCGCTTCATGGCTCGCCTTTATACTCTGCAAGATATGGCTTCAGCCCTACCGGATTCTATCCCTATTGACTCCTTTGTGGCTAGTTTGGTGGGGCGCACTTCCCTGGCTGCAGACGCCGTGTTGAAGGATCCTGTAGACAAGAAGGCGGATGTTGCACTTCGGAAGGTTTATTCTGGTTCCCACCTGGCCTTGCAGGCTGGCATCTATGGAACCTATGTTTCGCAGTCTCTGCTGTCCGACCTCAAGTCGCTCTATCAATCAATGGACAATGCCACTGACTGTTCCGGGTTACTTGAGCAAATCGAGAGTCAGGTGGAGCTCCTGTCCGATGTCTCCTTTGACGTTGTGCGTGCTTCTGCACTGTCCGGTGGGGCTTGTGTGGCGGCTCGTCGCAGTCTTGTCCTTAAGGACTGGAAGACTGACTCTGCGCAGAAGGCGTGCTCTTTGCGGTTGCCTTTCCAGGGTACTATGTTGTTTGGGGGGGAATTGGAGGCCAAGTTGCATAAACTGTTTAAGGAAAAGAAACATTCTTCTTCATTTAAGGTCTCCACTTCTGCTCCTGTCCCTTCTATGTCCAAATCTTTCTTTCGTCCTGCCTCTCGTAGACAGTTTGTGAGAGGCCAGGGAAGGTTTGCTTCTGGTCAGGATCGTAAGGCTAAGTCCCCTCCGCTTGCCAAGCCGTGCTCATGACTCTTTGGCGGTGGTTCCCGGGTTGTTGGTTGGAGGGCGGCTGCGCTTCTTCCTGGCTGCCTGGGTTCAGTCTTGTTCCGACGTCTGGGTGTTGGCGATCATTCGCCTAGGTTATACTCTGGAGTTTTCGGTTCCACCTCCGGATTCCGGGGTTCGGCCGACTCCCTGGCCTTCGGGCCATTTGAAGCGGGCTCATCTTTCTCAAGGGATTGTGGATCTTCTTCGGAAGGGTGCCATTCAGGAGGTTCCTCCTTTGGAGATAGGGGAGGGCTTTTATTCCCTGATCTTTCTGGTTCCCAAGAATACGGGGGGTTTCCGCTTGGTTTTGGACCTGAGGGTGATGAACAAGTGGGTAACCAGGGTTCCTTTTCGCATGGAGACTTTGCAAAGGGTGATTCCTTTGGTGCTTCCGGGTCACTTCATGTGTACCCTGGATCTTCAGGATGCTTATTACCATGTTCCGATCCATCCGCGGTCCCGCAGGTTTCTGCGGTTTTGTGTTCTGGGGCTTCATTATCAGTTCATGGTGTTGCCCTTCGGTCTTCGGTCGGCGCCGAGAGTCTTTACGAAGGTGGTGGCTCCTTTGGTCGCGTGGCTTCATCTCCAAGGGGTGATGGTGTGCCCGTACTTGGACGACTGGTTGGTCCATGCTCCCTCTCGGGTCCTGTTGTTGGAGGCCAGAGAGGTGGGGTGTTCGGCGTTACGGGCCCATGGTTTCCTGATCAATTTACCCAAGTGTCAGCTGACGCCGTCTCAGGACATGGTTTTCATTGGGGCCCGCTTCCGTTCGGATCTGAACCGCGTGTTCCTCCCTGAACCTCGGGTTGTGACGTTGGTGTCCCTTGCTCGGCGTTTCCGGATGGGGGGGGCCTTTCCGGTGCGCCTTTGGTTGCGTCTTATGGGTCTGATGGCGGCGACTGTTTTTACGGTGGCCTGGGCGCGTTTTCATCTGTTCCCCCTTTGGGTGTACCTCCTGTCTCTCTGGAATCCCCTGTCCCGCGATTTGGAAGTTCTTATTCCTGTGTCTCCTGTGGTCCTCCCGGTTCTTCTGTGGTGGTCGGTGAGGGGCCATCTGTCACTGGGTCTGCCTCTGCAGTCTTCCCCTTCTCTGGTCTTGACGACGGAGGCCAGCGCTTTGGGGTGGGGTGTGACCTTGGGGTCTCGCTCCCTTCAGGGTCGTTGGTCCCTCCTGGAGAGTCGCCGGTCGTCCAACTAGCGAGTACTCACGGCGGTGTCCCGGGCTGTGATGGGTTTTCGGAGTCTGTTGCTCGGTCGGAACGTGTTGGTTCGGTCCGACAATATGGTGACGGTGGCTTATCTCAATCATCAAGGGGGGGTTTGTTTGGCATTTTTGAATGCGGTGGTTGTTCCCCTGTTTTGTTGGGCGGAGGGCCATCTGCTGTCTCTGACAGCGGTTCATCTTCGGGGAGTGGACAACTTTGTGGCGGATGTCCTGAGTCGTTGCTTTCCGGATTCTCTGGAGTTGTCTCTCACCCCGGTTGCGTTTCGGCTTGTGTGCGGGAGGTTTGGGCTTCCCTTTCTGGACCTCTTTGCCTCCCGGCACAATGCTCAGCTTCCTCGCTTCTGCTCCCGGTTTCTGCAGGAGGGTTGCTGGGGAGTGGACGCCCTGTCGATTCCTTGGCCATCCCGTCTCCTCTATGGCTTTCCTCCTCTGGCTCTGGTTCCCCGATTTCTGGCCTGTTTATGTCAGGAGGATCGGGAGGTGGTGGCGGTCCTGTCGTTTTGGCCTCGGAGGTCCTGGTTTCCGACGGTTCGTCTTTTGGCGGTGAGGGGGTCCCTGGTTTCTTCCCCTGTCCCCGTCTCCTCTGAGGTCTTTCCCTTCCCTGTCTCTTCTCCGGTTGAGGCTGTCGGTGTGGAGGTTGAGAGGCAGGGTTGGAGGTGGCGCGGTTTCCCGGAACATTTAGCGGTGGCCCTTCAGCGTTCCTGGCGGCCTTCTACCCTCAAGGCTTATGATCGGCATTGGGGTAATTTCGGTCGTTGGTGTTCGGCGTTGTGCCTGTCCCCTTTGTACTGTTCCTTGCAGGTTGTGCTTCAGTTTTTGTGGGAGGGTTTCGAGAAGGGTTTGGCTGTGTCTACTCTGCGTGCCCAGTGGGGCGCGATTCGGGTGTTTCGTTCCCCGTGGGGGAATCTTTCGGATGTTGACGACTTGGTTTCTCGTCTGCTCCGCAGTTTTTCTATTTCTCGTCCTGTGCCTCGACCTTCTTTTCCCCTGTGGGATTTGCCGTTGGTTCTTCGGTTTTTGATCAATCCGCCCTTTGAGCCTTTGGATGAGGTGGATTTGAAGTTTCTTACTCTCAAGGTGGTTTTTTTGGTGGCTGTCACTTGTGCTCGTCGTCTTGGGGAGTTGGGGGCCTTGATGGCGCATGCTCCTTTCCTGTCCTTCACAGAGGGTGGGGTGGTGCTTCGCCCTGATTCTTCTTTTGTACCGAAGGTTTCTTTGCAATTTCACCGGTGCCAGGAGTTGGTCTTGCCTGCCTTGGGCTCTGTTTTGGATTCTCCTGGTGGTCCCCGGTGGTCCTTGTTGGATGTGTGCCGGGCTTTACGCATTTATCTGGATCGCACGGCAGTGTTTCGCAAGTCAGACTCCCTTTTTGTTTCCTTTGGGGCCGCTTCGCGTGGGGGTAAGGCTTCTTCTGTGTCGATCAGGCATTGACTGAAGCAAGTCATTTCCTTGGCCTACTCTCTGTCTGGGTCTCCTCCTCCTTTGGGGGTTCAGGGTCGTTCCACGAGGGGGGTGGCTGCCTCTTGGGCGGAGGTTCGGGGTGTTCCTCTCTCTGAGATTTTTAGAGCTGCCACATGGGCCTCTTCTAATACTTTCATCAGGCATTATCGGCTCCTCAACCTGTTGGGGGACGATGGGAGTTTTGCGTTGGGGGTGTTGAGCTCTGTTCGCTCCTGATGCTTTTTTCTCTTTTGTATCCAATAAATCTCTGGGTTTGTTTTGCTGTCCTGGCGGTTTGTTGTGTTTTCTGGTATGAATGCCGGTGTCTGCTTTGGTATTTCTCACTTTTCAATGAAGGTGTCGAGGACGTAGGGACCTGGGGGTAATGTCCTATTACTTACCGGTAATCTTCATTACACCGGGTCCTGTAGTCCTCGACACCTTCATGACTTCCCTCCCTCCCTCCCTGTCTGCCGGCCTTCATTGTGGCTTGGTATTTCAGGAGGAATGCTGGGACCAGTATGCCGTATGTACTCCCAGTGGGAGGGGGAGGGTAGGTCCAGCATTCCTTCGTTCTTTTTTTCTGTCAGTGAGATAGTACATCTCACTTGTCAATGAAGGTGTCGAGGACTACGGGACCCGGAGTAATGAAGATTACCGGTAAGTAATAGGACATGAGACAACAAAGAAGAGAGATAATTTGAAATAATTCTTATTGATTTGATTTATGAAGAGATATCTGCAATTAGTGAAAGATTTACAAAGAGTTATGGCGCATGAGAATATTTTAATGAACTGTATTCAATGTGGTTTGGATGTGCCAAAAGGTCCCACAGACAGGTCTGAAAGTATTTAATTAAAAACAAAATAGTGATCATGCCAAAAACTATATTGGGTTATGCACGAGAGAGGGATCAACTTGTTATTCATATGTTGCTTAACATAATACGTTGTTAGTGAAAGCAAGGCCAAAATATTAGAATATGGTATTAAAATATATTTGAAGCAGGTTCTAAAGGCCTGTTGATAACATGAAGGTGTATTAACCCCTTGCGTGCTGCGCACATTTTTGCGCTGTGCGAGCGATTTAAATAGTGGGCGGGATACGGACGGCCCCTGGCTGTCCTCCGCACACGCCCACCGGGGGCCGTCCGAAGATGCAAGGGGTCAAAGTTTAAACAATGGTAGCGCACTGCTTAGAGGGCAGCCTGTATGAGACATAGCACTGGAGAGTGCTTGATCTTTCATCCATAGCAGAAATGAGCCTTGGACAAGGAGCAAAATTGCAAACATCAGTGTTCAGCGCTAATGATTGAGTTCACGCAAGATGGTGCCAATATCAAACTGGCAATATTGCCATCAAAAAAGGGAGGGGTGATATATAACTCTTTATGGGCCAGTCCAAAATGGAAAGAAAATGCTCAGTGTTAATTACTAAAAAGAGGAAGTAGATTTTAGGAAAGGCTTAATTAAAAACATTAAAAGAATCAGATTGTGGAATTTAATAAAAACATTCTAGACAGAGAAACAAGAATAGTATCTTCATCAAGGTTGCCTCCACCTGCTTTAACTCCCTCCGCATCCTCCGCGAGACCTTCAAGTGGATCCCCCCGAATGCAGAAAGACCATCACCCACGCACTCATGACTGGACTGGACTACTGAAACGCCCTCTACGCTGGAATCAACAGAACCCTGCTACACAAGCTCCAAACCATCCAGAACACCGCAGCCAGACTCATCTTCGGAACCCCATGACACGAGCACATGACCCAGCACCTACGAGACCTCCACTGCCTCCCCATCGAGAAGAGAGTAATCTTCAAGCTACTCACCCATGCTTACAAGTCCCTCAACAACATCGGACCCAAATACCTTAACGAGAGAGTCTCTTTCCACGTTCCCAAAAGGAACTTCCACTCCGCCGACCTCGCCCTGGCAGAGACCCACTCATCCGCAGAACCAGAGCAGGCAGAAGAGCGTTCTTCTACATTGCAGCAAAGACATAGAATGACCTCCCAGTCAACATCAGATGCTCCCCTACTCTGCACACCTTTAGGAAGAGCCTCAAGACCTGGCTCTTCAACTGATCCGGAGCTGCACCCCCCCAGCATCTTGAGACCCTCACGGGTGAGTAGCACGCTTTATAAAACCCTGATTGATTGATTGAAGGTGGAAAGAAGTAATACAAACATTATTAATAATCGCATACTATGCCAAGCACCTCAGTAAATAAATATAAGACATTTCAAATGTTGGCATATCATTAAAGCACTGATCATCAAGATAGTGCAGTAAGTCAGCAGTCAGCCTATTTAATCACAGAGTCTCTAGTATGATAGGGTCTACAGAGCATCACTCACACTTCTCAATTGTAGGCAGGTAGTTACTTCATAAGTAATGTAACTGTAGGTTTATATACAACTAATTGTATGTTTCGAAAAGTAGGATCTGCGTTTATGGTTACCCCCACTTTTTGCCTGGTGTTATGCTGTTTCTGACTAGTCTGATTGGGATTCTGCTAATCAGGACCACAGTCTATGTGCTTTCTCCCCTGAATTGGCTATGGTAAGTACTTAGTTACACCCCAGATTGGCTACTGGTGTACCCTTATAAGTCCCCAGTATATGGTACCCAGGTACCCAGGGCATAGATACACCACGGGTCTCCCATGAGCTCAGCATATATTATGCCACACATGAGAGACCACTCAAATTGTGACTCCAGGCCTGCGGTTGCAGACTGTGTAAGTTGGTGCTAGCACCACTTATGACAGATATAGGTTTCCCTATATCTGAGATCACTACACTTAAAACCTATAAGTCACCCCTAAGACAGGGCTTTCAATCCTGAAGGTAGGGTGCTCGATTCTAAGAGCGAGGGTGCCCCTGCATGAGAAGGGCACCCCAACAACCTTTGCAGTCCAGTCTGCCGGGTTGTAATTGCATCAGCAATTACGTCATATAGAGTGGGCATGCGTCACTGCGCAATGACCATCTCTAAACCGGCTGTAACAAACCCTGTCATGTTTGGTATCAAACATGTTGGAATCATACCTAATTCCATGCACTGTAGAGCTCCTCTGGGAGGCCCTCAGTGCTCCCGGGACCAGTCTTTCAGAAAGGGACAGCAAACTAGGGCTGCTGACAACCAGTGACATGTTCCTGCCCTCTTGCTGCGGAGCCCTTGATCAGCGGAAAGCAGAACAATAGATATCCTGTCACAGGGAGGTGTGACCACCTTCCAGACAGAGTTTAGTGTTCTAGGGCAGGGTGGGGGCACTTGCCAGCACCGCTGAGACTGCTTGACTGGGGGTGAATGTTTTGCCAATGTGCAACATTCCGTCCATCATCTTGTGTGTTTTGCTGTTCGCCCTATGTGGGAACGGTATGCCCAGACGCGGGTCCCGTGCTCACTATGCCACTGGAGTCAAGCTATCCTGGCTGAAGAGGGGTGAAACCCCGAAACCGGTCCTAGGATGCTTGATTCCGGTCCATGAAAGACATGGCTTGGCAGTTCGGGCTGGACTGTTCCCATAAGGCACAGGGTCAAGACTGATTTGCATACGGCCATGTCTGAACTGGGGTGGCGTGGTGAGCAAAATAACAATGGATTACACCCAGATCTGTGACTGGGGGTGAATGTTTTGCCAATGTGCAACATTCCATCTGGTGTGTTTTGCTGAGACTGCTTGAAAGGCACATTTGGTGCCCTCCTTGCATACTCTAGTTCAAACCAGTTCAGGGAGCTGTTGGCTCCCGCTCTGGCACGAAACTGGACAAAGGACATGGGAGTATCCTCCCCACTGTCTGGCTCTCCTCTGGGAGGGACCCCTGAATCGTCCCAACCCTTTCCTTAGGCTACTTAAGTGCTTACCTATAGATGGGTCCCTAGATTCGTTGTGGGACAAGATTCAAATCAAGGCACCACTTCATCTTTGACCATCTGGGCACTCTGGACATCGCTGGACTTTGCTCTGGGCACCGAGACTGCAACTGGGAAGACTCCTGCTGCTCCTGGACTCATCATACTGATCGTCTCCTATAATGTTTGTGCCTGTGCTCCAACAGGATCCTTCCAAGGCCTGTGGACATCAAAGACACCTGAAGGAATCACCCTTGAAGTGAAGGATTCACTTCTCTGCATCTGCAGGCACCACAACCAAGCTGACCGGTCTGTTACTCCTGGACTCTCACGGACTTTGAAAGGCTCAGCAACACAGGTTGTGGTTCAACATCTCCCTCGAGGCCTGCACTGTCTACTCACTGAGTTTGGGGTCAGTATCCCGCATCATAACCGCAGGAACCAAACCCCTATAATCCTCGTCGACTTGCCGTTGCCAAGTCTTGTTGGCTCTAGTCACCAGAGATCTTCATGCTCCATGAAGCTCCAGCCTCAAGCATCTCTTAGAACCAAGATCTTCATCCTCACTACATCTCTTGCACCGTGGGCCTGCATCTTTGGTGAGCTGCTTGAGGTCCTCTTGCCACTCTTGTGCCTCCGGCCTGAGGGTCTTCTTGAGGGTTTTCTTTGACTCCAGTGGGATTCCCTGATTGCTCGGGCCTACTCTGACTCCCCTGCTTGTGGTGAGTCACTTGGACCTTGCTGGTCCTAACTGCACCTTTTATGCTTGCCACATTGTTTGCATTTGCCAAGGCTTGTTGGTGCTCCCGACTTCCACAGCATTGCCTGGTCCACACAGCTGCAGCTCCAAGGTCATCGTCAACTATCCTGCATCATCCGACATCGGTGGGCATTCGTCTGCCATGCCTCCTGGTCACTTCTGGGTGGCATAGACTCTGTACCCTCTGCTTGCAGGCACTTCTCAACTTGAATCCACCTCTGGGTTCCACCGGACACTTTCACCTTCTTCAACAGTGGAATCTTCCTGAAGTCCTCAATTGAGTTAGATAGTGATTTCTGATGCCACTTCACACCTATGCATCTGGTGTCCCTGGTGTAGGTATCCTGGTTCCTAAGGTATCCACGGGTCGGGTGGCTCTCCAATCTTCTGTCTTCCACAGGGTTTCCTCAGAGTCCACTGAGAAGGTTCCTTCTTCTTTAAAATAGCAACTGCGACTTACCCATTGACTTGAATTGAGTATGCGGCCCTGTACCCACCCTGCAAATGGCATCTGTTGGGTTTCTGGGTACTTACCTCCAGTGGTTCCTTGGGTCCTCAACACCTCTACATCTTCTGGGTACGGTGTTGACTCGATTCAAAATTTGCATCTCTCTATTTTAGTATATGGTTTTGTCTTACCACAGGCGACCACTGTGTATTTGTGCTACTTACCTGTTTTTATTGCAAAGTATTGCGTGTATTGTGTCCTATCTCCGAGTAGGTGATACCATTGTGTGTTAGTGAGTGTCTTATAATAAATGCCTATTTTTATAAATACACTGTGTGGTTCTTTTTCTGCTAAAGCAAGCTGCTTTACACTCCTTCTGGACAAAGCCTGAAGGCTGCTTTGAACAGCTACCACTTAGAGAGTTTTCTAAGGTTGTCTAAGACCACTAAAATCCCCATAAGGATTGTCTTCATTAGTGCAGGGTGCTACAATTACACAAGTGAGCACCATATACTAAGCCAGCTTCAATACTTGCCAAGGACATGTGAAGCTGCACTTGGACATGTGACTGTAGTGCCTGGGAATATGAGGTGCGCTAGGGGACTGTGAGGCAATACCCATATATGACAGTAGGTAATGGAATAAATGATGATGTTTGGAGACAGAATTTTTGCATTTGTTGCTATATTTAAGATGGAATACAGTAACAAAATGTATGCATTTTCAAAAGTGAGAATCATTTGTTTTAAAATTTACAAAAAACTGAAATTGGAATTGTGCATCATTGAAGAGAAACTTTTGCGGGGAAACAGAGTGATACCATCTTGTGATTTAAGGGAAACGCTTGTTAATTTAGCACATGAAGGACACCTGAGGGGAAATGTAACTAAAGCAAAGTTTTGCGAATGGAATTCATGGCCTGGAATGGATTGGTAGGTTGAAGAGGTACTGAAAGACAGCTAGGAATGTGCCAACAATTATAAAAGTAAGAAGACCTGTACAGTTCCTTTGTCTCCTGTGGATATTCCTGTGGAACCTTGGTCCAAGTTAGGATTGGATATTGCAGGACCCTTTGACCTTTTAGCTAATGATGAATGCTATGTATTTTTGTTGGTCGACTATACCTCTAAATGGGTTGTTATCAAGTGTGTGTCTTTGGTTAACATCAAAACAGTGATGGAGTTTCTTCTGAAGAATTTTCTAGAGAAGGTATCCCCAAGTGTCCCACCGCGGATAAGGGTGTACAATTGTGTCCCACAAAATGTGTCTTTTCCTCAAGGAGTTTTCCTTTGTATACTATAAAACAGCATTGTATTCTCCCCAAGCTAATGGTTTGGCGTAGACTATTAGCAAGTTGGTGAAGAGTTGTCAAAGGGCAATACAGACCAAGGCTTCATTAAAGTGTATCCTCAGGGAGACATTGTGGGCTCATCGTAACACGCCCAACAGTCTGACATTGTTTTCTCCTTTTTTTGTTCTGAGAGGCAGGAAGCCACATGATAAATTGAGACCAGCATGATTGAGGCTGGGTTTTGATGAGAAGAAGGAAAAGCACATGTCTAGAAGGGTGTCTTACCAGGAGAAATACAAGGTCAGGTTTGATCGGAAGAATAGTGCCCAAAGTAGATTTTGGAGAGTTGGAGAGAGAGTATTAGTGAGGAAACCGGGGTTCTTAAAAAAAGGTTGCTCTACGTTTATGGGTCCATTTGTCATCACTGAGTTGAGGAAGAATGTAGTAGTGTTGGATTCTGGGGATGTGTGGAGTATGTCGAGGCTGGCAAAATGGCATGACAGTCTCCCCAAGTCCAACATAGATTCAGTAGGTGGTGGTTTCATAAATCGAATTGTTCAACCTGAAGAGCACGGTTAGGGTCAAGTTGATGAGGAATCTACTAAGAGGTTAATCATAATGTTTCAGGAAACTTGGCCGCAGACTTCTATACCTCTCATCGGCTACAAAGAATACATGAAACCTGCAGAAAGAAAGAGCTCCAATGGGAGGGCAAAAGGGGGCTTGGCAATTTATATAAACACTAATATAACAAGTGAAATGATGGAAGTGTTCATGGATGATCCAAATATGTTAGTATTAAAGCTGAAAGGCTGGGCTAATAACTTTAAAGGACCAGTTATTGTTGTAAATCTATACCTCAATCCAGAGCAAAAGCGACATCTACCAGGAGAATAGCAGCTTACGTATCCTAGTTAAAAGACGACCATAACAAGGCACATTGGCTAGTTTCCAATGACTTTAATCCTAACCTCTTTCCTTGAACTACAGAGGAACATATGGAAGCAGTGGACCTCCTATCAGAGCAAGCAATATCATCAATCTTACGGAAGGACAACTCAGGAGCAGAATTCATAAGAGCCTGTGAACTACTGGGCCTGCTGTCTCTAAATGGCAGAAAAACATCTGACATTCTACCCGTCTGGTGAAGGGCCTGTGGTAACATGGTTTCTGTTATAGATTATACCCTCGTTTCAATCCCACTTTACCATCGGGTTCACGACTATAGTATATGCCATTGTGTGGAAAGTGATCACAACCCTCAGGTCATCAGGGTGAACGTATCCCTGCGCAAACTTGAGATATTTTGTACGCTGTTGGGAAAAACACATTCAGAAAACTTGAAACGCCTGAAGTGGAGCTCCGGTTCCATAACTCTATCAGATCTCAACCCAATATTGTTATGAGAGACTCTTGCTCATAATATGACTAAAATCCACAGTGAGAGGAGCCTCAAAAAGGGAACTCGACTTGATCAAGGTAAATCGTCAAGTATGCCCATCAACATTCGGGTGATAAGAAAGGAAACAGGCAGACTTTTCAGGCAATCACGTCAGCAACCAGGAGACGTGGATCTTCTACAACAACTCCTTAATGAAAAACGACAGCTAAAAAAAGAGATCTGGAGGCATAAACTTGCAAAACAAGAAATATTATGGGCTCAGTTATGATATGCCTCTAAAACGCACAATTGGAAAAGATTCTGGCAGATAATTAATAGGAACAAGAAAGGCCCTGCAGTTGCAAACAACGCTAATATCAGTGAGACAGAATGGGTAGATTACCTAAAGTCACACCTCAAAAGCAGTTTGACCCCCTCAGTTTGTACATATTGTCCTAATAAAATCTCTGTGGCACAGCGGAAAATTACAGTAACTGAAGTAGAGAAGGTCATTAAAAAGTCCCGGACGGACTGAGCCCCCGGCCCAAATGGGCTGCCACAGGCATTATTTAAACATCTTTCTACACAATGGGCGATCTTCTAGCATTACTGTTTAGTTTCATGTTGGAAAACAAAGTTATTCCTGACAGCTGGAGATTAACCCTGAGCGTAGTTCGCGTAGTAGCGCTATTTTGCACTACGCAGGATACGCATAGCACTATGCGAACTGCGTAGTACGCTGTTTGCGATGATTGCACAGTGCCGGATGCTTGCCCGCACTGTGCAATCATTGCAAACGGCATCTTGCACAGTGCAAGCGGTCGGTTTCTGCCGCTCGAGTAGATTTTTACTCGAGCGGCAGCTTTCACTATGCGGACTAGTAGCTTCTCATCGCGAGCGGTCGCGAGTATACGTAACCACTCGCAATTAGAGACCTGGCCTCCCCGTGTTGAGAATCTCGCCGGGAGGTTTATTTTCCACGCTCGCGATCGGCAACTTGATTATGCTGATCGCAAACGAGGAAAAAGTCTCACCGGGATGTCATTTTGCCCGCTCGCGGTCGCCAACTTGACATTGAGGACCGTGAGCGAGCAAAAAATGCCAACTACGCTATGCGATTTTGCACTGTGCTTCGTGCAATTCGCGTAGCGCGAAGTAGCACAAACTACGCAAACTTCGCTAGCGTAGTTGTCCGCCCAGGGTTAATGGAGATGCTCTATACTTCATCCCATTTTTAAAAAAGGTTTGGCAGGTTCACCTAGCAGTTATAGGTATAGCATTGATGGATGTTGAGTTAAAATATGTTTCAATGTTGCTACTCCATGATCTGGAATCCTGGTCACATGACAATGGACGACTCCCTCTAAAATCAAACTGGCTTCCAAAAGGGCCAAGGTACTTTAACCAATCTTATGGCCCTGAGCCTAATCAGGAACAGAGCAAAAGCAACTAGGACACCTCTTTTTCTGTGCTTTGTAGACTCCAAAGCAGCTTTTGACGGTGTCCCTCGGGACAAATTATGGGCCAAGCTACAGCGATGGGGTATCCCATCGAACATCCTACAAGCAATTAGGCTGGTATATTCGGAAACCTAGCTCAAGATTAAAATTGGAGATGGCGCGTGTGTATCAAGGAAGGTGCAAACTACTCTTGGTGTAAAATAGGGTTGTATCCTAGCCTCCTTTCTCTTTAATTAATTTTTGGCAGACCTCTCCACTGAGCTAGATGAACAGAAGACTCATGCTCGAGCATTGAAAGATAACAAATGTAACTCATTCTCTATGCTGGCGATCTGGTGCTGTTCAGCAATACACGAATAGAACTTCAAAGGTTGCTTAACACTCTTGGAGCATACACCAAAAGGAATGGCCTGGAAATACATTTTTCTAAAACAAGCGTGATGGTGTGCAATCGTCCTTCTAAGATTAATCAAAAATGGTGTATCAAAGGAAACAAAATTGACGAGGTCAAACTCTATGTATACCTAGGAGTGAAAATAGATGTAAATGGCTCCTTTGTTTCCCAGAAGAAGGCAATAAGGTCAAAAGCAGAGGCTCTCAATTATGGCTTTCCTTTACTGGCTAGATCAATCCAAGGCCACAATCTAAAGCCCATGGGTTCAGTTATGAAAGCCAAACTGTTGCCAACTCTTGGTTACGGGACAGAGATTATGCTGGGCGAGGATGCTGTTTCGTTAGAATAACTGATGATAAGAGCCTATAAGCAAATCTTTAAGCTCACCAAGTCTGCCTCTCCTGCGCAAATCCGGCTTGAATTCCTGCTTACAAAACAGACACTTGCTAGACATGCGGCGTTTGTAAAGCTTTGTCATAACCTGCGAGCAACAGCGGAAAACACCCTGGCTAATCTAGTCTGAAATTAATTTGCAACGGGGAAATGGTGCTCACAAGAAATACTTAGAAAACAGCATTAGGACCCTTGCACTGGGTGAACTTTGGTCCGCTAATATCTCTGGGCAAACCTTTAAGAATCTAGTAAATAAATCGATTAAACTGCAAAGTTGGGTGGCAGACAAACAAATCCTGTCTAGACGTCACCATGGGTGGCTGATGTTGAAATCGTACTCCACCCTAAGAGAATCAGCCCTGTTAGCCGCTCCCTTTCACCCGAAGATAAAACAGTCATTTCTAGCCCTAAGATTTGGATAAATACCCACCCTTGACCTTTTGCCAAAATGGAGGATGTCCGGTCTAAGCAAAGATCGATCCTGTTGTTTATGCCACCGGGGGAATGAAACACTGCTTCATATTGTTTGTGTTTGTCCTGTTTTGATGGCTCAACATAGATTTCTTTTGAGGCGGAAGTTCCTTCAACTGGGAATTAGGTCATGCAGGCCTGCACTGGTGGAGTCTATGGACCCAAACCACATCATGCTGAACATTAGACTGACTCAGTTATTGAACATATTCAAGAAAATGATCAGCTAACAGGTTATGCAATGTGGATTTTGGAGTGGGTCCCTGAATGTAACTTTAAAACGTTATAACTCATAAAATGTTAACTTATCATGTACAGATAACGGTTAAGAAGGGGCTGCTAGGGATTGTACTAATCAGCTACTCCCTATCCCGTTAGGTTCAGATAGTTACGTTGTCTATTTTTTTGTACCGTTTAATGAGGGGAAGTCTTAAACAAATGCACTTTAACCAGTGGCGTAACGATAATTGAGGGGGGCCCCCTGCAGGGTACGTGGAGGGGCCCCTTCCTGACTCTCTCAGGAGCTCTCCCGCCGAAGAACTGTGCTGAGGGAGCCCCCTGGCGCTTGAGGCCCCCCCGCACTGGGGAGGCTGCGCGGGCCTGTGTTAAGCCCCTAACCTCAGAGGCTGATAGTCCATCAGACCCTGTATTTATACCTGCCTCGGCCCTGCGTATATGCACTTTGATTTCATAGATCAATTTATATACAGGATTTTTTTAGCGCTCTGCATGGCAAGCTTGTGTTTTTAGATATTAGGGTAAAGATTAGCCCCTGTTTCGTTACTTTTATCCAATGTAGCTTAGGGCCTGGTATTCCGATTACAATACCTAGGATGGAAAGTTGAAGAAAGCAAAGGGCCTGTAATGTGAGGATTGTTGGCTGTATTAGTTGTATGACAAATCGCCATTTTGTCCATTTTTGTATGTATTTTTTAAATTGTGTGATTTTGTTTATGGTTTTAATTGACTAGTAAACATTTCTATTTCCCTACTAAGAGGTTGAGGTCCCGACCTGTGTGGCATAGTAATTATGCAATGATGTGAAAGAGATAATACTGCAATCTTTTTCTTGTTCATCGGTATGTAACTATGTTCAGTTTTATTTCATTTTGGTTGCCTTTGCCATTATTATTATTTTTTTGCCCATCCTTTTGGAATGTCTCATTCTTTTGTAAGTTGAGCACAATGCTATTACATCTTGCTATCTTTTTTTTATTAATTTATTATATATTATATGGGGGCTTTGTATGGATTTCTACCTCTGTCATGGTTGCTGGGTGACCTGTGCATGCCAGTGGTCAATGAAAGCATAATATATTGTCCTGGTACTGGTGGTAGGATTTGAATTGTGATAATCAGTTGAGTCAAGCAACTTCTGGTCGGTGGTCTGTACACTACAGCTGAATAAAAACTTGAAATATGGACTTGGAGTACCTGTAATGGTTTCATCTTATCAACACTGCATTTAAACTAGCACTTTGTAACAGGCATCTCTACCAGCATTTGCCAACTTTACAAGTGTATTATGTTTGCATTTATATAGCGCTTACTACCCCTGACAAGGCGTCAAAGCGCATTTTCTGCGAGTAGCAATCTACTCCTTAACCCATAATGGATTAGTGGTGGATTAGTATAGTGAAATATGAAAGCAAGTTGAGTGGTGGCTATGTTAGTTAGTTATTAGTTATTTGGATTTAGAAGGATAGTGGAGGGATAGAGGGAACATTTTTTGCATTTATATAGCGCGCCCTACCCTTGATGAGGCATTGATGTGCTATCCTGGTGAGGAGCACGCTACTCCTGAACCCATAAATGATTAGTAGTGAATTAGTATAGTGAAAATATGAAAGTAATTTGAGTGGTGGATATGGTAGTAAGTTATTTGCATTGAGAATAGTGGAGGGATAGAGGGAAAAAGGTTTTCATTTATATAGTGCTCACTACGCTTACTCACCAACTAGGCAACTTGTGCGAAGAGTATTTGAGTTAGATTGACTCTGTCATGTAATTAGATTTGCCTTGGCATTCTTAGAATCTGTCAGTCGCTAAACCCCTTAGTTGTACATTGATTTATACTTTTACGTTACTTTCTGATACTAGAAGTTGAAAATACATTATGCAGTGCATTATTGTGCTAACATCAAGCACTGCATAGATTACCATTGCCAAAGTAAAAGATCTCTCATCTTTACTGCTGACAATATCAAAAAGCAATGATCTGTTAACGTGAAATAGCCAATATTGGTGATAAATTCAGATTCCGCGAACACAAAATTCACACTGATTAATTTCGAGGACACATGGCCATGGAATGAACTCCTGGTTTTCCAATCAACTTGAGCAAGGATAACCTATTTCCACTTTTGCAAAGTTATTCATTTTGCTGGAATCGAAAGCAGACAAAGTTACATTTGTAATCAGGTCTCTTGCAGTTAGATATTCAATAAACTGGAAGCACTATACACAAAGCATCTCTCGGGCTTGCAAGAGCAACAAGGCGGCCGTGGTTTGTTTAGAGATAAATGGAGTAAGTACAAAAATATGTTTTCACGGTCATGCTCAGGACATGAGTGAAGTGGTGAATGTGCAAGTAATTATGAACTTGGCACAGTAGCACTATTTATTTTAAGCTCTGTTCATCTGATTTGTCAGAGGATGTTTACTTAAGCAGCCTCTATTTAACGTGCTAAAGTATATCACCAAAGACACTGCGTGAGGCTTGCCAACGCATACAATCAGAAGCATCGCTTCAACAGGGGTATTTAAAAGAGAGCAGCTGACAGTGAAGATGACAAAGTGGTTTTTAGCTCGTTTAACATTTTGTGCTGAATTACATGACATAGGAAAGTGGGAAACGTAGTGTTGGAATCTCCTTACTCCTTTTTAAAGCTACCAGGGCGTCTAACTGATTGTGTGAGCAATACTCCTAAGTTATAGTCAGATTTCAAAAGTGCTGCTGACTCATAACATTAGTATATACCTTATTGGTATACACTCTAAAAAGCAATAAATTATAAACAGCACTAGGAGCCTGTTGTGTCTGTTGGTGCAATGCTATTTTAAACCTGCTTGAGGGTGTTTTTGAGAGCTCACCTTGCTGGGTTGTGTACTTTGGTGCTACAGCCCTCACCTCATGATTACCCTTCATTCCTCTGCATCATATTGTGACATACATTCTGGAACTTTACCTGCAGTAGAATTATGCAGCGTCCTTTGTCTCACACCTTAACATATTCCTACATACATACCCCAGATTTGTACCTTCCCACTTGTTCCAGGAAATGCTCTGAACATTTTGTGTCAGCTCTGTCAGTGGTTTCCATACTGCAGAATTATCTTTCTGGAAAGTCCCTGGAAGCCCCGGTGTTTCAGTCATAGTGCACAAAGGACTGATGGCAAACATGATTTGAACAGGTCATAGCGACAGTCTGATGTACACATTTGATATGCTAGGTACCAGGGCACAAGTCGGGAGCACACACGGGTACACGGCGTCCGCCCACTATTTTCACAGGGTGGACGCCGTCCACCCTGCTAGAAGCTGGGCCCCACTGAATTATGATGAACTTGTCCAGGCACCGGACACATTCAGCAGGGCCTGCACCTTGTCTACTTTCTTTCAGAGCAGCAACGTGTGGACAGCGAGGAGGCTTTCCTATTTCAGACTGCAGCTTGGCCCATAGCAAAAGCCGAAGTTAAGGGGCCATCAGGCCTCCTCCTGTTCCACTCTTCTGGCTGGGAGCTATCTTAGCGGTCACACCTAGATGGAAGGGGGGGGACAAAGGCTCACAGCTTGTTATCTCTTCACAAATACTTAAGAGAGGACTGCTTTTTACTTTCTTCAATCCCTGTATATTAGGAATATGCATGCAATGTAAGAATGTCAATAGTGCTGGTCTGTCCCAGTATCTACACAAATTTATTATTTTATTTTTTATAGCCTTAAGATATTTAAAAATGTGGACTTTGCAACCAATTAAGCAGAACAGATTTACTGCAACCTTTCTCTCTGTTGCGAATTTCTTTGTGGTAGAGTTTTCACAAAATAAATGTATTAGTTGAGGCTCACATTTTGCGTCAGGGATGCGTCACTTTGTGGCACAACCCTGACACAAAATCCAATTTTTTAAATCTCGTAATGATCTCAAAGGTACTCATGACAGACCTATGAAACACATGTGTGCGGTTTTATGATCTGATGTCACTTCCTGTGAGGTCATGGCTTGTGATGTCACTTCCTGTATAGCCGCACTGTGATGTCATGCATCATGCTGTCACTTGCATACTGCTTAACTTAGTTAGCACCCCCCCCACTTCTTTTTTTAGGACTTGTGCCCTGCTAGGTACACATGCAGGAATGGCAAATGAGAAAGTGACTGCATCAATCAAAGTGTAAAAACATCAGTGTAAGAGTTCTTGTTTCTGCCCCTGATTCTGGGTTTCTTGTAAACTTTAATTCAGCTGGTTACTACGACTGTGCGTAGGTTGTTTTTACACAAGTGTAATCCCATGTAGAACTCTTTGCAGTGTTTACTTGCAGTTCGCAGAGATTTTCCATTATCTGCGTTTTCTCAGAAGCATATTTTTTGCAATTGGTGTTACTCTGCCCTATTCTGGTGCATGCATTCGTTGCAGAGTAGAACTGGAATACTTGCTTCTCGCTTGCAAAACATTTTTGGTGGCAGGTTTTTCGCTTTTTCAGATCTCAGGCAGAAGAAATGAAGCAGTGGCATACCTACCTGTTTTGTCAATTCCAGCCAAACGGCATTTAAATAAATCTCAAGCCCAAAATAATCATGGCTCATTCTACAGGTCACTTGCATTTCTCAGTCTGCACTGAGCTTTCAGAGGATGCAGGGCAGTGGTTTCTAATGTCTCCCCAGCGCATAAGCAATCATGGCCATAAGACAAACAAACAGTCACTGTGGTTAAACTGAGACAACCACAACATACATTCACCCAAAACAACTTAATCAGGATGCTTTGAAGTTGCCGAATGTTAAAGTGAATTGGAGTGGTCCTTTTCAGAAAAACTTTACATATTAAAGTAATGGCTCAAAGGAAATGCTACTGACTGGGTAGAAACAAGATGACATAGTGAGGGATTGTGGTTGGTACGTGAGACAGGCCAATATGATGCTTCTTCTGATAAACTGTTCCTATTGGTTATAAAACTATAAATTCCAATCTATCATCTGTAAACCTAATAATATGATTTTGGAATGATGCATAAATTGGTTAGGGAGTTAAATGTACTGAAATATATACCACTTAGGTGGTCGTTCATTGTTTTGTTTGCACTAATTTACAGTTATTGGTTATGTTGTTGTTTTGTAATGTTTGGTATTAAGATTGTAATGTTTTGTCCTGTGAGACACATTTGATACACTGGATCAATCGAGATGTTGAGAAGTGTTACTTTTCACGGCATATGAAAGTTCGTAATATGTATTTGAAAATAATATTGAGTAAATAGTGGAATAAATACAGGGGCCAAGATAATAAAGTTACTTGTCCCAGTTTCGAAAGAGGAAGTGTGAATATTTACAGCCATTGTTTTTGTTTTGTGAAATATATACCCAAAGCATACATTTTAAGGTTATTAAAAGTCAACAAACGATTTGGCACTAGGATACAGGTTCCAAAGTTCAATGGTGGCTTCTTAATTCCTCCTTATCTAGAGTCGTTGATTGGGTGGCTTTGTTTGGCAAGATATGTCTGCTTGAATATGTTTCTCTGATGAACTGGGTTCTGACCCAATTCAGCCAACCTAGATTTCTTGCTGTTGAACCACCTGGTTTTGGGATCCATGCTGTGAGAGAGTCTAGCTGAATCTCACTCACTGTATGCAGTGTCAGAGTGTTTTTACTGTTAACTGCCAGTCTCTGGCGTTTGAAATAAGGTCTGCTGCTGTGCATTTGGGGTAAAAGGCTCTATGTTGGTTACATGTGATCATGTATGTGCATGCTTGTGCATCTGTGTGTATTCTGGGTAGGTGGAACTACTGCCTAACTCAGACTAGTGTCTGCGTACAGGTACCCTGTCACTTATGAGAGCTTAAAAAAATTATTATGGCCCTTGCAGTTCTTATGATTTAATTGGACATTCAAATGTAAATATTCCCACCTCTTTTATGACTATACTATGAGTCTTTATTGCTTAATTGTAAGTCTGTTGTGCTTTACTTTTTTCACAGTGTAGGTGACATTTACATCAAAACACCAGTTGTGCATTGACTCAAACTAGAGTGAAGCATATTGTTTCTTTCCATAGTTAAACACAGATCCCATAATTACTCTTCTTTGTGGAGCTAGGAACCCAAAAAACTTCACATGACACCTGGAAATTCCGTAGCTTTTGTATTCATAGTCAGGTTGGCACCAAACCCAGTGAGAAGAAAGCTACCCACAGAACTGATTTTGAGTGAGCACAGAGGAGGGGACTGCTCATTACCATGGCCAGATATCTGGGTGGGCACACAAGCTTAGCACATTGACAGAAGGGTTTCCTCATCTTAGAATTTGGAAATAAAGGGCACAGTGAGATTTTTCTTTTAGTAAGGCAAGCAGGAACAATTGGAAAAGTGGGTAGGGTTGCCCCTGGGAACTATTACCCTACTGGGTAGGGAAGAGCCACGAGTCACCCGACCCACTAGCCAGTGAAAGGCATAAATGTGGCCCTTAAAGCACAATGTAAAAGACACTTACTGCACCTGTGGAAGGATCAAGAGGACTGGACTTGCTGTCTGTGTTCTGAGAGGCACTCGGAAGGACTGGGCCTACTCCCTATTGTGCCCAGGACATAGAAGTGGACTCCAAGGGTCCGTTAGCTAACCTGCTGAGTGACTGCAGGGACACAACCAGCTGCAAGAGGCATTTCCTGAAGTACCGACCTGATCAGTGGCAACTAGACATTCACTGGACTTTGCACTGGCCTCTGCCTGACACCCTGAGAGTTCTTAGGTTCCTTTTTCTGAGGTTCGGGTCCATGGAAAAGTATGTCTGTGGTTTCTTGGGCACCAGAAGAAAGTTTAGAAACTTTTGAAACTTTTCCTGTATTATCTGAGGGCTGGTGTAACCAATCTGCTTCAGATATCCACCCTTTGGTTCCATGGTGACAGCTACAAGTCCAGTGAAATTTCAAGTTGGGGTGATTTTTCTTCTCAAAAAGTGACAGTATCACATTCTTAGTTGGGACTTTTCTTTTAAAAAAAGTGCCAAAGTCCCTTTCTGAAGTGGGACTTAGAAATGTTTTTAAACCTTTTAACTTCCAGACTTTCACTGGGACAAATCCTCTTGATGCATTGCTGTCAGCCTCAAATTGCGCTTAGGTTCCGGTCTATCACTTTCATATACTATCATTGGCACTTAATGCTTTTTGGCGCTGTTTCTACTTGAACCTTTAAAAAAAAACACATCTTCGGTTCCCCTTATTGGACTTTTATCTTTTTGTTGTCATTTTGTTTATTGAATTTTACTCTAGCACTCTAATTCAGTTTGGTATTTGCATAGTTTGATGTTGTGGTTTTCTTACTGTTTTGGTACTGCATAAATACATTGCTCTGTGGGCTGAGCTCAGGTTAATTTAGTGACTTTAAGGCTTCAAGCTGACAAGAAGGGTTATTGTTGCTTGAGGTATAAAGTATAAAGTTGTTTCAGCTGTGCAGGCTCCATGATGGCCTTTTTTTCTTATTCCAATTGAAGCTTGCCTATATTGTATCATTGGAGAGTCCGGCAGCATGGCTAGAGAAAAGACTTTTAGAAGTAGCCTATGTGAGCACTAGGATCCAGTGAGGTCTGTTTTAATGAGGGCCATGGATGGGGATGGGGAGTACATTGGCCACACTTGAAAGGCCAATGCCCTGCTAAAAGAGGCAGCCATTTATAATTGCTTGTGCTTCCATGAGCAGTTTTGTGTGTTCATGAGAACTCATTATACCTTTCTTCATAATTAAGGATGTAAATGGAGCAATGTAATCAGCTTGGCAACTCATAGTGGAGGCAGTGGCTCTCAATCTAATAGGAGTACATCGGATTTGAAGAGTGAACCTCCAAGGGATCTTAAACTCTAAGGCAGTGTATAGCGTTGTGACAACAGAGACTTAATCTGTGTGTTATGGTGTAACTGACAGAATATTAGATTGATTTTTTCATAGGTTGGGGCCCAGAAATGAGAAATCCCTCCCACTTCTGGATTGAATTATAAACTGTGAGCCAACTAGCAGTAAGTAATCATGGGTCATGTTATTGTGGTGGAGTCAGTATAGAAAGCACTGTTAGGCAGCAGTCAATGTGCCATCTTCTGAAGCCATTTTTATACATCATGACACTCATCTTGAAGTAGATCCAACTCTTTACTTGAAACCAGCATGAGACAGATGGGGCCTCATTTAGGGTATTGTACAGTGGACCCCTGACAGAATATCGGAATATCTGAAACCGAAATGTTGTGTAAGGCATAATATTGTACACAGATGTGGAGTTATGTATAGTAAAACTTTGCTTACCTTTAGAAACTTAACTTCACAATATGTTTGTCCTCGTTATTCTTGATGCTATATTTTGTCTCAAAATATTTCTGTTTGCGACATTCTTTCTAAGCACTTAGTAAAGCAACACATTTAGATGTTTGATGAGGTGGCAGGTATCTGATGGCAGAACCTCAATCGGTTCCACCATCAGAAACCAATGTACCTTGGAAGGTCCATCCAAATCAAAGTCAATTTTTCTTATTTGGGAATGCGAAGAAAAGCCTGGTGGTCTAAACAGGAAGTAATGCAAATGGCCCAGCATGTCAAGCTAATTTGTTTTGATTCTGTAAAAAACTCAGTAACTCTTTTGCTGTGAGATCAACCTCTACTGGTGGTTGCGCTGAAAGATATTTGTCATGCAAATGGAGATCTCTCTGACCATAGGTACATGATATGTTTGTGAGTAAAGAAAGCAGCAAACTTTGACTTTTTTACTCTGCAGCCTAATCTTTGTTCTGTGTACTGGTGCATGGAGATGAAACAGAATCTTACCCCATCTATTCCTTATCTGGAGGTTTGCCGACCTAAGTCACATAGTTGTCACATCACGTTTAGCTGCAGAGTCCCGAACATATCACAAGATACATGCTGATCAGAGTCTGCAGGTCCATCCGGTTAAGCACATGGACGTTCAGAAGGGATTACAGACATCTCTGGTCAGGGACAGAGTGACTCTTAGAGGTGGGCTGTCTGATGATGATGTGTAAACAGAGAGAGGAAGCGCTCCTCATCTCCTACTCTGGATCACCTTGCTCATTGGACAAGCAAAGAAGACACTAGCTACAGCATGCACAGTTCAGCATCACTGGATGCTGTATAGCTACTTGATTTGATGTGTTCCTTTATTATATTAGAATGACTGTCATTAATGTAAGTACAATAGTTGGCCTGAAGTGCTCACTGGCAGGGAGATTGAAAGACCTATCTCTGTCGCTCTGCTTAAAAAAGGGGCACTCATGTTGCCCCATGTTAGCTCGTTCAGAGTTTAATATTTTCGTATTTTTTTTATCTGGGAGGGCGTGGAGCACCCTAAATCTCCACTCAACCCACAAACAGCTATTGTATGCGGACTCCATCCTCTGTTTAGATTGTCCCTGCAATGTTCACTAGTGTCCTCCAAGGTGCCGTCAGCCTGTTCACACGCTCTCTGGTTGTGCTTTCATTCCATCCAAGTATCCTCGCCTTCCACCGGCTGGGCAGATGGGCCTCCTGGTTGGCATTCATTCTGTCCCTCCCATGCAAACATCAGAGCTTCGGCGTGGTCTGAGGACAGAAATGAGTAGTACATCCATTGCTTAGTGTGTTCGGACTATTATACCGATGCTTATCACAGGAACTAGAAAAAAAAACAGGGCTAGATGCCTGATGTGGAGAGCCTGACAGAACGGCAACCGTTCCTGATTAAACTGATTTTTAGCAACAAAAACTGTGAAAATTCTTTATGTCACTGTACATCAGAAGGGCATTGGCCTGGAGTCTTTTCACCTCACCTCGTTGGTGATTTTTCTAAACTCTCTCGTTTTATTTCCAAGGATCTGTGAAGTAGGGCTATTTCACTTGAGCTGAATTCTGTCTGTTTCCCTGAAGTCCATTGAGAGCGCAGACCTTAGAATATCTGTTTTCCTTTTAATAAAGCAAATGGTTCTATAAATATCCAGTAGACTTGATTTCTGGCTTCCTGTATGACACTGCATTCAACTGAGCGGCGGAAGATTGTATCCAGACACTGGAATTTAGTGCTGGGTGATTTCCAGTGAAGGGTCATTCATGCTACCCGAGGACTCGCTGCATCATACGTGCGTTTTCAAAAGAATACATGTGGCGAAGTGTGCGTTTCAAAACTGCCAAAGAGTAGATTGAGATCCCATTCACTCTGTGTAATGTACATGAACTGCATGTTTCACGTGTTATGTTGTTAGGGAAAGTAAACACTACGACTAACATTGCACTGGGCTTGATGAGCACTTTGTTGCGAGGCACTCCTGTTTCTAGAACATCAATTATATTGTAGTTTATAAATTGCAGACCTGTCTTTCTTTTGGCAGCTCCAAAAGCAAGTCAAAGTGCTAAATGAAACCCGAGTTGAATGTGAAAGAAAGGACGACCATTATTGTTGAGAAGTCTGCACAGATGGCTTGTGTACATTTTCCATGCATTGAATAATAGATTTGCCCCAAGTAAGAGAAATGTTTCCTTTTTTAAATTAATGCACACTTAGCAATCAAGAAATGAAGAAAAAACGGCAGACTTTAAATGATTTTGGGCCACATTCTCAGAATCTGCCCTTTTTCGACCGGTATTTTTGCATTTGGGATGCATCATCCCAAATGCAAAAATCGCAATTTAAGTAATCTCTAAATTGCGATTACTTAAATTGCGATTGCATTTAAGGAATCGCAAATTGAGATTCCTTAAATGCAATGCATTAAAGTAAATAATTTAGCGATTTCGCTAATAGGAGTCGCAAATTACCATCAATTTGTACTTGATGGTAATTTGCAAAAACTTTGAAAAATGCTCTAAAGTGCATTTTTCAAAGTTCCATTTTACACACACACATGCCCTTAGGGCATGCGTGTCTGCAACATGTACTCATATGTAGATTTCAGTGGTGCAACAGGGTATCCTTTTGGAACCCTTGCACCCTTGAAATTGCATTCGCAATTTGCAAGTACCTATTGGGTACTCGCAAATTGCAAATACAATTCCCATTCATTACTATGGGCCTCTAGGCCCATGGGAAGACATTCCTTAATTGACACTCACAATTTGCGAGTCGCAATTAAGGAATATATAGAAATCGTTATTTTAATAGAGATTTCTACATGCATACGCTTTTGCGATTCCTTAATTGCGATTCCTTAATAATCGCAATTAACGAATCGCAAAAGCCTACCTTGATGCATGTGGGCCTTAATTTTTAGATGCCATAGAAAAAGAAACCTTGTTCTTTAAAACTAAAATGTGAAATATATTTTTGTGAGCTTTGCCTAAATTCTGAGTAAAGATTTTTGTTTTTTATATTTCATGGAAAATGTCAGAAGTACCCCTAAAAAGTTGAGAGTAGTTTTGAAATTCTTATGATATTTAGGTTACTGTAACATTATTTTTGCATGCATATATTTAGCAACTGTACTTTCGCCCATCTATCAGGTTCCTCCTTGTTACACTCCAGTTCTAGAAAATAATTTACTCCTGCCCTGTTACGTCTTTAGGTAGTTATTAGTGCCCTGAAACAGCTACTACTAGCCTTTTGGACCGTATTTACTCGAACGCTATATTACACCATACTTCTGCAATTTTATACACGAGTGAAGTGTAATATGTGAGCAAATATGTCTTAAGGTGTAAATATGAAATGTAAGTTTGCACTTATAAATGTAGGTATTTTTATGCATGTCAGTTCTTCTTAGCTGTGCACATGTATTTACATTAAGGGCCCAACATTGTCAAATTAAATTGGCCAAAATAGGAGCAGAGAGTAGTAATGTCAAATAACCACCATCACTGTTACTTTGCTGATATGAATAAAATATGGCCTATCAAATCAAGCCATTTTTTTCTTCTCACGTTGATGGAAGCAGCAGAGGAGCTCTACGAAAAAAAACATGCAGGTCTCAAGTATATTCTTTCGCAGAATCAACTTTCTCCAAACACCAATGGGTGAGATACATTCAGAGGACATACCATTAATGTCGCGACATGCAGAATAGCGCGTGGACTTGTTCATTAAATATTTTGCTTTTCTCGGTTGTTTGCAGTGTGTAGTAAACTATGTATTTGGCAACACTGCAAGGCCCAGCAGGAATTTTACAGAAAAAAACGAATACAGATATGTTTTGAGAAAGTGAAAAAAACAAAAGCTTTTTTTTCAGACACTAAAAAATTCTGACGTTGTTGCCAAATATCTTCATTAGCCAACTTTCTGGCTCTTCTTTTTGTCTGAATCCTCTGAACTCCCTTGAGCGATTCCGTACTACTGTGAGGGAGATGTCTGAGATGGAAAAACATTCTTAAACCTATATTTAAGCAAAACAGACAACGCAGACACTTGTGAGTGAAGATGTATTTCATACTTAATCAAAATACAGTGCAAGCGCAGTGTAAACATTACTGCGAAAGTCACTTATTTTGTTGTAACTTTCTTTTACAACCAAGCTCTGCTTTCATTTCTGTATGTCTTTCAGTAACAATTTCAACCTACTTTCTTGTCTCAGATTTGGGGTTAGCAAGATCATTGCATTTGATAACAGGGCAACATGTGAACAAGCAATGCTAGATTATGACACTAAGGGAGGAGGGCGTGGGGGGGGGGTGTAATTAAAGTTTCGCTGTGGGGAAGTTCTGCCATAATTTGGAGGAGGTCCTGCCCTGTACATGTTGAGGGTTCATTGACTGTGATTTCACAGGCGAGAAACCACCCACTATAGGGTCTCTTCAATGTCAGGAGTCCTGCTCTTTTGGGGGTTGGCCTCTCTATGCAAATTTTCCATGCCTGAGTCTATCAGGGGGAAGCAATTAGGCATGGAAAAACAACATTGGCCGCTAAGTTTTTTTATTTCTCAGACACAAATTCCACTTGGGGTGGGGTGTGTTTCTGATAAACAGTAAAACAATTACAAGTGTACTGCAACAACATGGCAGCTTGTGCAGAATTCAGTTTTGCGTTAGGTGTCTCCTTCCACTATACCAGCGGAAATACTTTTGGAAAACCTATTCCTGCCAGCATGACAGAGATCTTTAGATCCTCTGCAGGGTGGGTGGGGATTGGCATCTGCCGACCCTGTATACCCGCCGGCCACCATCTTGCTCAAAAAACTGTCTGAACCAGTTTTCTCAACAGAAATTTATTTATAAATATTCAAAGTGCTAAAAGAGAGGGCGTGGCTAGGACGCCGAAGAAGATGGCCGCCTAGCACGGGAGCTCCGCTATGCCGGGACGATGTTCTACGATGTCCTGCGCTCTCGAAACCGTAACATGAGCGTTTACGGTGAATTTCAATGTCGGAACCTGCCGCCTGTCTCCTGAGGTCTGCATTATGGATTTTGGTGCCTATATGCGTTACTAATGCCGCTTTTTTAGTCCCCCTCAGCGCGGCCGCCATTTTGAGTATCTCGGAGCGCTCGTATGCGCTCAATGCATTCACACAGTCTGGTATAAATGCTGCCTGCTTGAATTTCTAATGTATGTTCTCTACGCATTTTTGAAGCCTTTTTGAGGAGAATCAGGAGAGGTTTCTGCGCAGGAGTGCCATAGAGAGTTGATCTTTACTTGTATTTTACCTGCTCCTCCACTTGGTTTTACCAGCTGCGGACTTCTACTGAGGTGATATATTATGCCCTTTTTTGCGCTATGTGTGGGAATGACCATTTTATGGCGCCAACTTGCTTTTGGGCACTACATTTTATTCTTTGACTTGCCTTCACTGCTTTTTTGAGGAGATACTTCAGGATTACGTTTTTGAACCACGTGTAGTGGCACTGGACTTCCCTTTGTTATAAATGCCTTCAACTGGCGCTGTGGTTCTATGAGGTTTGATGATATCTGTGGTGGTCGCACATACACATTTTTTGGTCAGCTCTCATGGTTTTTGAATAAAGTCCATTCTCACCTTGGCGTTTATTGAGGCGTCGCACCTTTTTCTGCCTCAGCTTTATCAGCAGGGATTTGAGTGTTTTTTGCGATACTTCGCTGAGTTCAGTCTTGACCTTACATCTGTGCCGCCTATCTGCACTGTACGGTGCCTGCCTGTCAGGGTCAGGAAGTTTCTTTTTCTTCTCTTCCTCCTTGCCTTGGTACATTGGGTTACCTGGCCCCTCAATACCTATGGGCAAGTTGCGTAACCCGAAGTTTGTTTTTGTGCCCTCAAAAAGCGCCTCTACGACGTCACCTTCCTCCTCCTCAGCTGCTGATTTTTCTTCTAATCCAGACCAAATGGCTGCTTCAGCTCCTAATCGTGCTTCCTCCTCGCAGCCCTCTTCAAGTAAGGTCTCTCCTCCTTCTACATCCTCTAAACGCTTGAAGCAGGATTCTCCTCCTCCGGACAAACCTTCTTCTCCTATCTCTCTGGAGTTACTCCTGGAGGAGATCCGTGCTTTACGCCCATTTGTTGAGGAGACTAATAACAGAATGCAGAACTTTGAACTAAAATGGTCAACTATGGACAACAGAGTCTCTTCGGTGGAGCAGCAGGTTTCAGAGATCCAAGTCAATTCTCAACGTATAGCCTCACTAGAGAAGTCCGTCCTTGCCCTCCAGCGCCACACTGAGGAGTTAGAAAATAGGAATAGGAGGAATAATCTGCGCATTTATGGCCTTCCAGAATCCTTGGAGGGTGATGATCCTGTTTCGTTTTTTTCCTCCTTCCTCCTGAAACTTTTGGATTTGCCTGTCACTACTTCTCTTAGCATTCAAAGGGCTCATAGACTTGGCCCTCGCTCCTCCACCTCTTCCAAGCCTCGTGGAGTTATCATTCTCTTCTTAAAGTTTACAGATCTACTTCTGGTCCTTTCTGCGGCTAGAGCCAAGCGCCAAGTTTCATGGTTGGGCCAGAGGGTTTTTCTTTCCCAGGATGTTTCAAACGCAACTGCTGCAAGACGGAAGGAATTTTTGACCCTTCGTGCCCCTCTACGCTCTCTTGGAGCCAGATACAGCTTATTCCATCCTTGCATCTTTAAAGTTACTCATCAGAACCAAACCTGGACTTTTCAAGATCATGCGGAACTTAAAAACTTTATTCACATTCAGTCTAATGCTGGCATAGATACTTCTACTGCTTGTGGTTGAATGCTTAACTCTCTTTTTTCTTGCAGGTTTTATCTAAAAGGTTTTTGCATTGCTTTGTGTCTTATTGTGGGTTTCTATTAGATCAAGTTTTTTTTTTTTTTTCATCTAACAGATTGTTGTTTCTTTCTTTTCCACGCATGTTGTTTTATTGTTTTATCCTCCATCATATTTGTTCACATCCTCTTTTTCTTCATCTAGGCAGACTGATGTGTTCTCCTTCACTCCATACGGTTTGTCTTTTTCGTCTTCCGTCCTGACTCGGTGTGTTCTCCTGGTTTTGGGTGGTCAATCTTCTCGAATCCTTCCACAACCCCGCCATCTTTTCTATGTCCCCTTCAGGTATGTTATCTTCAGTCATCCTTTTTGGATATGTACTGTCTCTTCTTATACTTTTTTTCTCTTGTCCTTTATCTTTTTTCTTCCTCGTCTTTTCCAACCTACTATCCTCTTTTGTCTCTTCTCTATTAGTATCATGTGTTTGTCTTTCTATTTATATTCTTCCATCTGTTTCTATTTCCCTGTATTTGTTGCGATTGTCTTTTTTGTTAGTATTTATTGTCTTTGATATGATATCTCCTTGCTATTTCATTGTTGCTGTAGGTACTGTTTCTATTCATGTTTTATTGCGTTTAAATTCAGAGTAATCTCCTGGAATGTAAAGGGCTTTATTAGTCCTATCAAGCGCCAGAGGATTCTTTCCCACCTTGCTTCTTATAACCCTGACATTGTTCTGTTACAAGAGACTCACCTCTCGGAGGCTGAGTCTCTTAAGCTAAAGCGAGGTTGGGTGGATACGGTGCTATTTTCTCCCTCTACCAATAAGAAGAATGGTGTTGCTGTCTTGTGTCATAAAAGGTTAGCATATAAAGTATTGTTACAAGAGACAGATTCTGATGGTAGGTGGATACTAGCTAAGTTACTGATTAACAATGTTCCTCTGACGGTCTTCAATGTCTATGGCCCTACACAACCCGATTTATTTTTCTGGCCCTCGATTACGAGCAAATGTATACAGCATAGAGATGACCTCTTCATTCTAAGTGGTGACTGCAACCAGATTGTGGACCCTTTTCTGGACCGTAAGTCATCGGTTCGGTTATTCCTCATAAGCCTCATAAGCAATTCCTAGATACTATTTCCCAGTCACATCTCACCGATTCCCTGGAGACTCTCACATCCTGACTCTCTTGACTATTCCTTTTTCTCTCCTCCTCACTCTTCTTTCTCTCGTCTTGACTATATTTTCCTTTCTCCTTCCCTATTACAAAATCTACTCTCTTCCTCTA